>NW_023425529.1:97235084-97835084 GCF_014108245.1 Pipistrellus kuhlii | reverse complement strand
AGTATAGGCTTGCTTTTAGGTATATATAGAATAAGGAAGTCTCTGTCCTCAAGAAAAATGTGATGTAATAGGTATAAAATAAGTAAATGATTTCAATATTGAGAAAAGGGATTTGCTAATATGATTAAAGTACAGAAGAGAAGGATCATACATGCTGGGGTGGGAGGTAGCTGAGATTGATGGTGGGAGGTAGCTGAGATTGATGGCAGGCTTCCTATGAGAGCAAATAGCTAAGTGAAGCTTTAAGTATTGACTAAGTTAGAAGATGGGTAGCACTCACAGAATGTGATTTTTAGTCATCATCATAGTTCAGTTCCAAATTGTTGTTTTTTGCATTTAAAATTTACATGTATCATTAAATTAGTTGCAGGTATACACCCCAGTGATCAGATATTACATAATTTAATAAGTGATAACCCTAATAAATCCTAAACTCATTCAGCACTATACCTAGTTATTAAAATATTATTGACAATATTCTCTATGCTGTACTTTGTATCCCCATGGCTACTCTGTAACAACTAATTTGTATATATTAATCCCTTAACCTTTTTTGCCCAGTCTCTCACACTCTCCCATCTAGCAACCAACAAAAATTTCTCTGTATCTATGAGTCTGTTTCTGTTCTGCTTATTCATTTTGTTTGTAGATTAAATTGTTGATAGGTATGCATTTATTGCCATTGGAATAACTTTAAGTTTACTGACATTCACATCATGGGGGAGTGGAAGGAGAAGAATGAGAGCAAGAAATTAAAAACTGATTTGAATGACTGAAAACTTCCCTAACTTGGAGAAGAAAACATACATATAAATCCAGGAAGTTCAGATAATCCCAAACAAGATGAACCTAAAGAAGCCCACACAAAGACACACTGTAATTAAAATGCAAAAAGTTAAAGACAGAGATAGAATCCTAAAGCAGCAAGAGAAAACAGTTACCCCATAAGACTTTCAGCTGATTTCTCAAAATAAACTTTTCAGGACAGAAGGGAGTGTCAAGTAATATTCAAATGATGAAAGCAAGGGCCTACAACCATTATTACTTTATCCTGCAAATCTATCAATAAAATTGATGGACATATAAATAGTTTCCCAGACAAGAAAAAGATAAAGAAGTTCATCACCACCAAACCAGCATTGTATAAAAGGTTGGCATTTAGTTAGAGAGCAGACATTCTCCTTTTGAATTAGCCATAAATTGAATTAAGCAGACAATCTTGGAAGTAGGAAGTGCAAGAAACTAGGCACACATACAGTTAAATAATTCAAAATAATTAATGTAAACCCATTACTATTATAAAAGAAACTCAGATTTTAGAGTAGGATAATATTAGACTATACATCATTCTAATATTACTAAATTTCTGCTTGCCAATGAATGCATAGGTTGTATATATCTTTCTACTATGAGCAATATATATTTTAGTCTAAACATTGGACAAATGGTACTTTCAATAGGAATCACTGTATTTAGAAAATGCATGGCCTCCATTGTTGCTTAACAAATGTCTGATTGGAGGCATCAATCATTAGATGGAAGCACAGAAGCTACAGTTTCCCATCCATTCCCTCTGTTCCTCTCCTCTAGTTCCCTCTTGTTTACTTTTTTTCTAAACAAGTTTATAGATTCTAACTTAATGAAGAAAAGTATATTTGTTTGCTAGAGAATGGGATTCAGTAGAATCAGCTTAAGATAATAAAAGGGTAGTCACCTAAAGTATTGGTTTAGCCTGGCCAGTGTGGCTCAATGATAAGCATTGACCCATGGACCAAAAGGTCACCAGTTCAATTCCTGGCCAGAGCACATGCCCCAGTTGTGGGGCATAAGTAATAACTGTGAGTCTCTTTAATATGGAATTATTTTAGATGTCTGTTTCATGGAAGAAGGAAAAATGAAAAGTTATAAGAAAGCTGTTACTCTTACTAGGATAAGCCATCATCTGCAGTGTTTAGATGACTATATCCAAGGCTAAGCAATGTTTTCATGAGTAATTAATGTTCCAAGAGCTACACAAGTCAGGTTACAGGCTCTCTGTGAAGTTTATATGACATTAATAATTAAGAAACATGTCAGCAATTATCATATTCTTCTCTTCAGGACCATGCTGATATAGAATGGAAATTTGCTCGAACAAAGCTTTGGATGAGTTATTTTGAAGAAGGAGGTACCCTGCCTACTCCCTTCAATGTTATTCCGAGCCCCAAATCTCTTTGGTACCTGATCAAATGGATATGGACACACCTGTGCAAGAAAAAGATAAGAAGAAAGCCAGAAAGCTTTGGAACAATAGGGGTAAGAGCATAACATGTTAGTATTACTCTTTATTTTAATTGTTTTTTAACCAAAGAACTTGTAAGCATATATATATATAGCTCATAGACACAGACAATAGTGTGTTGAAGGCCTGGAGTCAGGGGCAGGTGTGGGCTAGAAGGGGACAATGAAGAATAAAAGAGGACATCTGTAATACCTTCAACAGTAAAGATAAAACAGCAATAGAAACCTGACTATACATGACTATAATTCACTTCTAGTAAAGCATCATCAAAGAATAATTTAAAAATAATTGTATATTTAAATATATTTGTATTTCATATTGAATATTTTCCATTATTCTTAGTGTGTAACATGGGCTTATTTAAGAGCATATTATGCTTGATAAGATGTTCTCAATTAAATGATTAGATAAATATTATAACTAGAAAATACTGTGCCATATTCAAGCACAGTGATTTTGTAACTGGACAGCCAGAGTCCAGGCTGCCTGTCGCTACTTCAGCCAATTAAACAGAGACAGGGTTGAATCATATATGAGAAATTATTCCAATAATGGTTACAGTATGGGAGAACAGCAGGTAATCCACAAAAATCTACTCTTCAATCCACCATAAGCAAGCTGCTTATATTGGGTAGAAGAACAAAGATTATCTGGGGAAGCAGGAATTACAGACATGGAAAAGTAGGCACGGGATAATCATTACAGGTTACAAGTCATGCAGGCATGGAAAAGGGGAGGGGAGTTGCAAGAAGGCAGGCACCTCTGGGCACTCTGGGACCAGCATATAGGTATTAGGGGCTGGGGGTTGAAAAGAGCAGGTGCCTCTCAGACTAGATTTTTTCAGCCACAAGATTGTAAATATTTTCATAATGACAGACAGTTCTTGGGAAGGAGAATGAACTGAATTCCAAAGTTAGCTCCTATCTCTAGGGATGTATAATACCCAGATAGTTTAGAATGTGCTTTCTTTAATCAGAACAAAACAATCATGGTTTACAGAGCATGATTAACATTTCTTATTTTATTTCTTATAACTAATAACTAGTTCCTAAAATTATGCTTATACCCCTAACATTCCCTACTGTTTTGTTTTGTTTTTATCATATACCTAAGAGTAACATGCTAATTGACCATACCTTCGTGACACCCAGAGCCAATCAGTAGTGAGTATGCAAATTAACCCAACAAAAAATGTTGGGTTAATTTGCATATGCAGGTGCCTAGCACAGGGCAGGATGCAGGTGTTCTGTACCACCCCAGCCAGTCTGGGCCACTGGGCAGTGTGGGAAGGCAGAAAGGTGGCTCTGAGCCAAAGCAGAAAGATTGCTCTGGCCAGAGCAAAGGCAGTGCTGGCAGCCAGGAGAACAAAGGCTCATTCTTGCATGAATCTTCATTCATGCATCAGGCCACTAGTCTTATATATATGAGATTAAGTTTAGATTAAAAATATCATCCTGCTGGGCTAAATTTGCTTTTGCCTTGAAAGCAGTTCCCAGGGATAGAATACAGCAAATGTACAATCTTGAATATGGTTTCTCTAATTTGATGAATGTTGTTTTCTATCAACTGAGAATTGTCAGATAGATTAAAACAGAACATTTCTTTCAATTCCTCACAACTGTGTTTATGCCACAGCAACAAATAATCTATTTCTGCCTAATTCTCTAGAACTGCTCCCTGACATTTCTCAGCTTTTAATGTATTCCTTGAATAACCCTGGAAGTGGCATTTGGGTGGGGCTTTTACCATGCTATAAGCCAACCAGGCCACTTCTATATTAAGGGAGCCTACCATTACCAACATACAAAAAAATGTTTAAAGCAATATATTCAACAGGACTCCACAGATGGAGATCATTGTTGCAGTCTGGTACTATGGCCATGAGAAGGTCTTTTGTTTGGGACCCTGGGTTGTCTCTGAGACATAAGGACAGTCAGTCATCCTAAGGAACAGGTGTTATTAGCAGGGATATATGAATAGTTATACCACATATCAGAAACCAACCAGCTGGTAGTTTAGTATGTCCATTATTATAAAGGATGGTATAATTATCAGAACAATTCATATTGTAGTTATTAGATACTAAAAGACAATAAGCACTTCCAGTAAAATGTCTGACATTTGCCTCAGGTAAACTGTGGTAACCTTTAAAAAAAATCCCTGCATCTTTTTCCCAAACAATGGGTCACAACCAATAAAAGTCCAAGTATATGACTTTCCTCCCAAAATGAATAGAATGAGTATAATTCGCCAGGACCGGTTTGGCTCAGTGGATAGAGTGTCGGCCTGCGGACTGAAAGGTCCCGGGTTTGATTCCGGGCAAGGGCATATACCTTAGTTGCGGGCACATCCCCAGTAGGGGGTATGCAAGAGGCAGCTGATCGATGATTCTCTCTTATCGATGTTTCTAACTCTCTATCCCTCTCTCTTTCTCTCTGTGAAAAATCAATAAAATTTATTTTTTTAAAAATGAGTATAATTCAATACATTAGCAATAGGTGTCCCAACTCCTTCTAGGCAAAATGTCAAGTTCCATTCCACATAGGTTCTTCAATTGCCAGCTTCAGAGCAGTTGGAGAAGTGAGACACATGTCTCAGGGTCCCATCAATTTCTGTCCCAGTTGGCCTATTGTCTTTTCTCTGCTGATGTCTGTCTGACTGCCACATCCCTGTCAAGGATCCTGCTCTGAATTATTTTAGAGAAAAGAGGTACATGGTTTCTTCTGTAGCTGCTTCAAGCTGAAAAGGTATGAAGTTTTCTTTCAGAGCCAAGAGATCCTTCCTCTCTGTCAGAGGGACAATGAAGCCTGGTCATGAAAAGAGGTGGCAATGGTGTTCAGAGGTGGTATTCCTTGAGTACAAATAGGGCTTGTAACCTGGTGGAGAAAAACTTTGTTATAATTTTTTTGTATTATTGGGATAAAAGCTAGAGATAAATTCAGGATCCAGTTCAATTCATAGGTAAAACGTAAAGCTTTGAGTCTAATATTCACAATTGTATCTTATATAATCTACTGAAACAGAATTACTTCCCTAAAATCACCCTCATCTTTATTAAGGATCCAAATTAAGACCAATTGACTTATTGTATTAAATCTAGATTTAATTTGGCCCAATCACTTACATGAACACAATAAGAATAGCAATTGATCATATAGGCCTTTAAAGTTTTTTCTTTGCTGGAGTTTCATGATTGAGCTTTAATTAGCCCCTCAGGGCAAAAGTGAGCCACTTAGGTTCTATCAGGTTTTCCTGCAGTACCTGCAGACTTGGGTGAATTTCCTTATATTCTTGAGGTTCCCAATATGCCTTGCCATCTCTCAGGAAAGCAACCTTTATTTCTTACCTGAAAAAACTGACATAAACCACTGACCAAGGAAGCTACCAGGCTATTTCTCCAAGGCTCACTTATTGGCTTCAAAGTCAGTCTTCATTCCTTAAAACTTTCTGGTGACATCCAGAGTCCAGGCATTTCTCTTTCAGACATGACATTCCATTCAAAGTCTTGGTTCATAAAACGACAGTTGGAAACATGTCTTATAGAATTCATTCAATGAAGTATTTTGCCATGACTCACTTAGTAAGAACTGCCAAATTCTGGAGAGATAAGGTAGGGAGAAAAATACATAATTTACCAAATTGATTTAAGAAAAGAAGAAAGTTTCCTAATGTCTGAAAAAACAAAAAAAGATTAAAAATCAGCAATATTTTCCACAAAAGTTACAAAAATTATATAATTCTTTTCACATCATTCAGTCCCACAATCATTTTTTTCCCCTGTGTTTTTTTTTTTTTTTCTGCCAATACTTCTATAAATCTATATACTCTATAGAGTTACAATAATTTTCATCCAATTCGAAGGGGATGATCTGAAAATGTCAGAGTCCTTTCCATGGATCCCTCAGAAGATGTAACATTTTCCCAAATACATTATAGCAAAAACAGTGACTGTCTCTAAATGACAAAAAGAAATTTTAAATGACACAATATTCCAACATGGCTGGCTTGGCTCAGTGGTTGAGTGTCGACCTGTGAACCAGGAGATTGTGGTTCAATTCCCAGTCAGGGTGTATGCCCAGGTTGTGGGCTTGATCCCCAGTGTGAGGGCATGCAGGAGGAAGCCAATTAATGATTCTCTCTCATCCTTGATATCTCTATCTCTCTCTCTCTCTCTCTCTCTCTCTCTCTCTCTCTCTCTCTTTTTCCTCGATGAAATCAATAAAAATATAAATCTTTAAAAAGGATAAATAAATAAATAAAATGACACAATATTCTAGAATAACAATAAAGTTATAAATGAAATTATATCAGAGTTATTATTTCTTTATTTGACAGTTTCCCATGTACCGTAAGCAGAAAATATTCCTTCTTAAGATGAGAAAACAAATCCTTAAGGCACTCCAAGGCCAATTGGAATGACCTAAAGCCAAATCTAGGTTAAGAAAAGTATCTTAAAATTCAAACCCTGGGAAGGTTGTCAAACTTATTTTACCAAAAAGTTATATATCATCCTTATTATTATTATGAAACAGTATTAAATTATTCAGTGATAAAAAGTATTAAACACAACCATAAGCTAGAAAAACTTCAGTTCCTACAATTAAGAAGGTCAGCTTTTTAAGCAATCTTGTACCTGATTAACCCTATATAATATAGAGGTAATATGCAAATTGACCATCACACCCTTACAAGATGGCTGCCTATGACCAGGCCAACAGGGGTGTTAATGAGGGATGACCAAATGACTGAATAAGAAGACTGTGTGGGGCCACCAGACTAGCAGGGGGCGGCAGTTGGGGGAAACCAGGCCAGCAGGGGTGAAGTTAGGGGTGACCAATTAGGGGTGATCAGGCAGACAAGTGAGCAATTAGGAGCCAGTGGTCCAGGATTGTGAGAGGAATGTGCAATGCCAGGTTAGGCCTGATAAACTAGCAGTCAGACATCCCTCAAGGGGTCCCAGATTGGAGAGGGTGTAGAGTGGGCTGAAGGGACCACCCCCCCATGCATGAATTTTATGCACCGGGCCTCTAGTATAACACAATATACAGTGGTGCCTCACATAAAGAACGCCTCGCACAGCGAACGCTGCACACAACAAACTTCATTTCATGATTCATACAACGAACTTCGTTTCACACAACGAAGTCGCCCGAGCTTCCACGACCGCTTTGCCCGAGCTTCCATGACTGCTTTGCCCGAGCTTCCACGATCGCTGCCGATGTATTGCATCCTTCCGCGCAGGCACTGCAGGCAGTCGTTAGTCACTGCGCTTAACTTAAGCATGTATCGCGGCAATCGTTCTTCATTACGAATTAAATCACGCACGTATCACGGCAGTCGTCCTTTTAAGTTAAACTCAATATTTTTTTTATATCATGGCTTCTAAAAAAAGCAGGAAGGTGATTTCTGTTGAAATGAAACAGGAAATATGTATTTTTTTAAACATGCATTGTTATGGGAAAACACGTTTCACATAACGAACTTTTCGCATAACAAACTTGCTCCTGGAACGAATTAAGTTCGTTGTGTGAGGCACCACTGTATAACCATTTACATAATTTATAGAACTTTTGCTTTTTGGGCACAAAACAGGAAAGGCTTTTTCTTTTTTACCTTTTAGCGGAAAAGAGTAAGAAAATTCTGTAGTAGCTTACTTTAGACTCATTTATGACATTAAATTTATTATTCAGATTATCTATAATTTCCTTTTAGTATTTTTCTTCACAACCCTACCATAACTTTCACAGACCTTTCTACAACTTTCACAAACCTTCTTATGCATTCAGAAATAACCAGCTTTAAAACTCTTTTTTTTTCTTCAAAATATATCACCATGCCTCATTCTTTCTGTTACCAAAACCATATAATTTCTTTCCAATTGGTTAGAATTCTTAATTCTCAGAAACCTTAATTTTTAGGTGATCACTGAAAAGTAAATCTAAAGCATTCTTTAGATTGGCAAATATATTTACACTTTTGACAGAGATATTTCTATTATAAAACATTCACTAACAGTTTCAAGTATATTTTCTAGGTTTTCTGTAATAAGAGGTCAAAAGTAGATAAACTCAGATTAATTAATATTTCAGTATCCTGTTATTTCAAAATACCCAGCTATTTAATAATTTCTACTATCTAAACAAACAGAACCAAAGTTTTAAGTTACCAAATACTTTACTATTTTTTTCTTTACAAAGTGAGAGTGGCCCCCTTCCTTGAGAGCACTTCTTGCAGTTCAGGCCCTTCAAGGAGAAAAGCTTGGGGAATTTAGAAGTTTTATTTCCCATAATTTTCTTTCTGAGTAGACTGCAACAACATGAAATCTTACACATAAAAATAGATCTTATCCTATTTCAAAATAGAAACAAAAACAACTCCTAAAGTAAACAGATGAATATGCCCAATAGGAGAGACTGGGACATTATAGCTTTGGAATATTATCACACTAATCCAGCACAGCAAATAACCTTTTGTTCTGATTGGTGCAAGCCTGAACAGCAGATGCAAATGAGTCCCAGTGTTCATAAAACAACAAAGAGTAAACTAAGCCCCCAAAAGATAAGAAAGCAAACACAGAACATCCTTAACCAAAGTTACATTACAGGCAGACAAACTTCTCACTAGCAAAGCATTTGAATTGGCTGATGTCTTGAGAAGGAGAGCAGGAAGCGTCCCCGATATTAAGAATTATCAGCATCTGCTGGGAAGTTACTGTAATCCATGACATGGGTTCAGCCTGCCACAAGCAGCTGGGGCTCCCAGAAAAGTGGGATAGGCCCAACTTTTACCTTTAAACAAATAAACCAAACAACAAAGAGTCACAAAATAACAATCAACAGAGACACTCTGCACCATATTTACAGGCACACACAATACCCAGACAAGAGCTTCACAGCATGCTTCTTGTCTGTCTAGCCACAGAAACTTCAGAAGGCCCTGCATTAAAATAGCAACAACAAAACAAAACATTGAAGCAGAGCAATGTCTCTAGTCCCAGAATGGATCAGACTAAGGGCTGGAATACCAGGCAAAGACTACTAGAGGTCTCTTGCTACCAGGTCCTGGTCAGCTTCACCCAGTAAATGCATGCCTTAAAACCAGATGAGAGGCAGCAAATGCTTCTGTGCCAAACAAACATGATTGATTCTTCTGTAATACTGAAATGCTTGATTCAAATTACATCTTACGTGAGATGATGGAGATTGCTGAGGCTGGGGCTAGGACTCTAAACTGGACCATTCCTGGCAGTGCTGCAAATAAAAGTCCAGACCTCAGCCCCAGGAACCCCCAGTCCAGGCAGCAAGTGGGATCGCCAATGTTCACCCTAGAGGAGTTGCTCACTTATATGCCACCAGAGTCGCCAGACTATGTAATCTGACAACCAAGGGTTCTGGGCTTCCTGTCACTATTTCAGCCAATAAGCAGAAACAGGGTTGTATCATATATGAGTGTTTATTCCAATAATGCTAGCAGTATGGAAGAGCAGCAGGTCATCCACAAAAAATTTGCTCTGCACCCAACCATAAGCCAGCTGCTTTTTTTTAATTTTAATTTTATTTTTTATTGATTTTTTTTTTTTACAGAGAGGAAGGGAGAGGGATAGAGAGCTAGAAACATCAATGAGAGAGAAACATCGACCAGCTGCCCCCTGCACCCCGCCCCCCCACCACCGAGGATGTGCCTGCAACCAACGTACATGCCCTTGACCGGAATCGAACCTGACTACAGACTGATGCTCCACCGCTGAGCCAAATTGGTTTCTGCAAGCCAGCTGCTTTATAATGAGTAAAAGGACAACGATTACATGGGGAAGTAGGAATTATGGGTATGGGAAAGTAGACATGGGATAATCATTACAGGTTACAAGTCATGCGAGCTCAGGGTGGGCAAGGGTCGCAAGTGGGTGGGCACCTCTGGGCACTCTGGGACCAGATTACAGGTAATAGGAGTTGGAGGTTGTAAAGAGCAGGTACCTCGCAGACTAGATTGTTTCAGCCATGAGGTTGTGAATCTTTCCATAATAATAGGCAATTCTTGGGAAGGAGGATGGACTACATTCTGATGTTAGCTCCAATGGACCAGGGAGTATAACTCCCGTCCAGGTTAGAATATGTTTTCTCTAATTAGAACAAAACATTCATGGTTAACAGAGCACGATTAATGTTAATTATTTTATTTCTTATAACTAATAGCTAGGAGAATATTATGTTTCTTCCTCTAACAATTTCAGAATACGTTTAATTGTCCAACATTTTGCTTTTACTCTCAATCATATTAAATGACAAGAAGTTGTGTTTGTAAAAAAAAACATCAGGACTGCTCAGAACCATGTTTCTCTTATACTGGAAAAGTGTACTTCCTTTGAAAAATGTTACTGGGAAGCAGAATGTGCTTTCTTTAATCAGAATAAAACATCCTGGTTAACAGAACATGATTAATATTATTCATAATTACAGCTGGTCCCCAATAATCTATTTCTGCCCTGGACACACAGAAAGATAATTAAAGATTATCTGTGATGTCAAACCATTTCTTTTCTTTATCCATGTTAATTTTACTAACCCTTGGATATCTTTATACTTTGGGAATTTATGACAAACTAAATAAATATTGTGAATCATGTCTCTTCTTCAGCCTTATCCCACTCTCAATCTTGCCTCTTCTCTACCAAGCTATGGTTTTGGGCAAGCACCAGCCTAATCAAACTCAATGAATATGTTTACTCTTTATCTAGACTCTATTTCCAGAATGAGGTTATATTATTTTGTTTTGCATTGTCATAATTGAGTTTTATATATTTATATTTTAGATGAAAAGGAATAGTACATATTATTTGGAAGAAAAAATATAAGATAAATGAAAGCCAAATTATGAAGATTCTAATATTAACAGGAGTTAAATGAGAATAAAAAAGTAATTGCTGTTGCTCTGAATTACTTTCAGTTTGGATAATCTTTCTGATAGTTATTTGTATAAACATGAAGACAAGGGGATATACACATATTCATTAATATTAATATTAATATGAGCACCTCTCATATGTTTCTCGATGTTTCTCTCTCATAAATATTTTATATTCATTCTCTCCCATATAAAATAAAAAGGTGGAAGTCACTTTGTATAACCAAGATATGGCTTAAAATATCAAATCACGCTTCAAAGGGACTTTAGAAATCATTTAACTCAACAATTTCCTTTAAAAGAGAACTTATTTATCTTGTTCAGCATTTCATGATCCCTTGTGAGAGAGCTGGGGGGAAAAATGGGTTATTGTTCCCAGTCTAATGTGCTTTTCACTGCCTTTCCTTGTTTCCCTGAAAAGTCTGATGAGCATGCAACAATACCTTCCATTGTGTATTTATCTTTTAAGTTTTATCAACAGGTCTTACAGATCCTATCATTGCTTTCAGTTTCCTCTTAGAATCCTGTATCTCAATGTTCTCATTTAATAAGATGGCATGCCTTCTGCTCTCATCCTAAATTGCTTATATTTAAGCCACAGTTTTGAAACAGAAAATTGAAACTAAACCCCAGGTAGAGTTTATGCATTTTTTGAGTCAATTTTCTCTAACCTTCCTAACTTATTGACTCTTGTCAGCTAGAAGATGCTCATTCTCTTCCCTGCCCTTCAGGGTTACCACCATTGATCCTCTCTAGATTCCATCACTGGTGATTTTATCTTGCTATTTATGACCACTGAGTAACAATGGTAAGATGTGTACACATATAATACCTTAATAAAAAATCAGGGGGAAAATGAAACAAACAACAAAATAAAAAATAAAGAATTAAATAACTCTTTAAAAAAACACAAAAAACTTTGGACTTATTAGGGTCACTGAAGGAGTAACGCACAAGGCTGAAAGTGGTAAAGAGTTATACATTTATTAGGTCATCTGGTAACCAGATGGGCTGAACCCCCAAATAGTACCAGCAGCCAGGGACAAGGAGTCAGAGATTTTATTTTAATTTTTATTTTGTTACTAGGGGTCCAGTGCACAAAATTTGTGCACTGGGATGGGGGGGTGTCCCTCAGCCCAGCCTGCCCCCTCTCATAGACTGGGAGCCCTCTATGGGGAGCAGGCCTAAGCCGCAGTCTGGCCTCCCTCTGTGGGAAGTGACTGAGCTGATCAGAGGAAGGCACCAGCCCCATCACCCCACTGCTGCAGCCACTGCCAGTCACCGCAGCCAACAAGGTATTTTCATCAACGGACTCCAGTCCCTTCACCACAAAAAAACCCCACAACTTTCTTTAGGTGTTTTCAAAGTGTATCTTTCATAGGATATGACATTTATTTTTCTCTCTTTTTTTTTTCTTTTTCTTTTTTATTTTTATTCTCACCCGAGGATATGTTTCCACTGATTTTTAGAGTGTGGAAGAGAGAGGGAAAGACAGAGAGAAACATCAATGTGAGAGGGACACTTTGATTGGTTGCCTCCTATATAAGCCCCAACCTGGGCAATGACTAGGGAGGAGCTTGTAACCTAGGTTACAAGCTCCTCCCTCCCCCCCAACTCTGCTTAAGCCTCCACTGGGCTTAGGCAGGGTCCCCAGATCTGCTCAAGCCTCTGCTTTGGCAGAGCCCACCAGTTCTGCTCTGGCCCTGTTCAAGCCTGTTCACCTTTAAATGCCCTCCCCTGCAGGTCTGGTCACCCCAATTGCCCTCCCCTACTGTCTATATTGTGACCACATGGGGGCAGTCATCTTGTGCGAGGGCGTGATGATCAATTTGCATATTACTTTTTTATTATATAGGACTAGAGGCCTGGTGAACAAAATTTGTGCACAAGGGGAGGGTGTCCTTCAGCCCAGCCTGCACCCTCTCTAATCTGGGACCCCTTGAGGGATATCTGATTCTTTAGGCTTTATGCAGGTGTGATTGGGCCTAAATGAGCAGTCAGACATCCCTCTCACAATTCAGGACTGCTCCCTCCCAACTGTTTGCCTGCCTACCTTCCTGATTGCCCCTAACTGCTTCTGCCTGACAGCCTAATGACACCCTAATCACTCCCCTGCCAGCCTGACTGATACCTAACTGCTCCCCTGACAGCCTGTTTGCCCCTAACTACCCTCTCCTGTGGGCCTGGTCACCCCTAACTGTGCTCCCCTTCAGGCCTGCATCTTCCCCGACTGCCCTTTCCTGCATCCTGTTCACCCCTAACTTCCCTTCTCTGCCAGCCTGGTCACCTCTAACTACCCTCCCATGCAGGCTTGATTGCCCCCAACTGCCCTCCCTTGCAGGCCTGGTCCCTCCCAACTGCCCTTCCCTGCTGGCCATTTGTGTCCACATGGGGACAGAATCTTTGACCACATGACAGCAGTCATCTTATGTGTTGGAGTGATGGTCAATCTGCATATTATTCTTTTATTAGATAGGATAGACGCTTAGTGCATGGATGGGGACCAGCTGGTTTGCCCTGAAGGGTTTTCTGGATCAGGGTAGGGGTTCCCTTGGGGCATGGAGCAGCCTGGGCTAGAGGCCTGTGGTGGTTTGCAGGCTGGCCATGCCCCCCGGCAATCCAAGTGGAGGCCCAGGTATCTGGGATTTATTTATCTTCTATTATTGATACTTTGTAGCCTTCAGTGGAGGCCAGGACAGCCAGGGCAGGGTGGGAAGCTTGGCTTCCTCCATCGTTGGGAGAACCCAAGCCTCCCTCCTGCTCTCTCTGTGGCCTCAGCCATCTTGGTTGAGTTAATTTGCATACTCACTCTTTATTGTCTGGTTGGTGTGGCTTGTGGGTATAAGAGGTATGGTCAATTTGCATATTACTCTTTTCTTAGATAGGATTATTTTATTGACTACTTCCCTATTCTATAATCTATATCTCTGTGAACATTCTGCAACAAACAATTTTTACTGCTCAATCCCTTTACCTTTTTCACCCAGCCCCTAATATCTCTCCCCTCTAACAAGTATAAGTCTGTTCTATAATATGTATGTATGAATCTATTTTTTATTTTATTTGTTGGTTTATTTTGTTAATTAGATTCCAAATATAAATGAAATCATATGGCACTTACCTTTCTCTGTATGCTTAATTTCACTAAGCATAATAACCTCTAGATCCATTTATGCTATTGCAAAGGATAAGATTTCATCTTTTTTATGTTCCAATCGTATTCTATTGTGTAAATGTACCACAGCATTTTATCCACTCATCTATTGAGGGGCACTCGGGTTCTTCCATATCTTGGCTATTCTAAATAATGATACAATAAACATATGATGCATATATATTTTTTGAATTAGTGTTTTGGTTTTATTTGGATACTAGAGGTCCAGTGCACAAAATTTGTGCCTGGGAAAAGGGGACTCCCTCAGCCAAGCCTGCACTCTCTTGCAATCTGGGACTCCTTGGCAAACTGGCACTCAGACATCCCTCTCACAATCTGGGACCGCTGCGGGGTCCTAACCGCTCGTCTGTCTGATTGCTCCTAACCACTCTGCCTGCCTGCCTCATCACCCCTAACTACTCGCCTGCTTGCCTGATCACCCCTAATTGCCCCTGCCTTGGCCCTCACCACCACAGCTTCATTCAGAATGACATCCAGAAAGTCATTTGACTGTCCGGTCTAATTAGCATAGTTAACTTTTATTAGTATAGATATCTTCAGAAGTGGCATCCCTGGCTCATAAGAAGTTCCATTTAAAAAAAAAATTTTTTTAAATCTTCACACTGCTTTTCATAGTGGCTTCATCAATCTGCATCCCCACCAACAATGTACAAGGATGCCCTTTTCTCCACATCCTCACCAACACTTATTTGTTGATTTGCTGATGATGATAACCATTTTGACAGGAGTGGCATTGTATCTCATTGAGGTTTTGATTTGCATTTCTCTGATGATTAGTGATTTTGAGCAACTTTTTGTATGTCTATTGGCCATCTATATGTCTTCCTTGGGGAAGTATCGCTTCAAGTCTTCTGTTTTGTTTTGTTTTGTTTTGTGTGTGAGTGAGTGTGTGTGTGTATGTGTGTGTGTGTGTGTGTGTGTGTGTGTTTGCTGTTGTTAACTTGTCTGAGTTCTTCATAGATTTTGAATATTAACTCCTTATCACATGTATCATTGGTGAATATGTTCTTCTATTCAGTAGATTGTCTTTTTGTTTTATTGATGGTTTCCTTTGCTGTGCAAAATCATTTTAGTTAGTTGATATAGTCACATCTGTTTACTTTTTCTTTTGTTTCCCTTGCCCTAGATATATGTCAGGAAATAAAAATGTTACTAAGTGAAATGCCAAAGAGTTTATTGCTGACGTTTTCTTCTAGAATTGTTATGGTTTCAAGTCATACATTTAAGCCTTTAATCCATTTTGAGTTTATTCTTATGTATGGTGTGAGAAGGTTTCATTTTTGAATCTATCTGTCCAATTTTCCCAACACCATTTATTGAATAAACTGTCTTTGCCCCATTGTGTTCTTGCCTCCTTTGTAAAATATTAATTGATCAAAATAGGTTTACTTACGGGCTTCCTATTCTGTTCCATTTATCTACATGTTTTTTTCCCCCAGTAGCATACTATTTTTGTTACTATGGCCTTATAGTATAGGTTGATATCAAGTAGCGTGATAACTCATACTTAGTTTTACTTTCTCAAGATTGCTGAGGCTATTTGGGGTCTTTGGTGGATTTATATAACTTTTTGAATTATTTTTTCTGACTGTAAAAAATGTCATTGGTATTTTGATAGGAATTGCATTGGATCTATAGATTGCTTTGAGTAGTATGGATATTTTAATGATGTTAATTCTTCCTACCCATGAGCACAGTATATACTTTCACTTATTTGTATCTTCTTCAGTTTCTTTCTTAAATATCGTATAATATTTTAAGTACAATTCTTTGATCTCCTTGGCTAAATTTATTCTTAGGTACCTTCTTTTTTTATGCAATTATAAATAGTATTGACGTCTTAATTTCTTTTTCTTTTCTTTTCTTTTTTATTGTTGACTCTATTACAAATTTCTCACCTTTTCTTCCACTTTGCTTCTCTCCACCCTGCACCAGCCTTCCTTAGGACTTCTCCACAGTATTTTCTGTGTCCATGGGCTAAGAATATCTATACTAATAATAGAGGAATATACGAATTATCCATGTGTAATGTCATGACTGTTCAGCAGAGTGAGCAAGGCTGTGGGGCCACAGGACGGGACTCCAGGTCTGGCACAATTTCGTCCCATTCAGACAGACTTCCCTGGCCCTGCCGCTGAATCCAGACACAGAACCAAGGTTTACTAAACTTTACTGTAGCTGCTCTCTACACCCCCTCTCCCTGCCCCAGGACCACGCTGCCCACAGCCTCCTGACAGGCAGGAAGCTGGGGAAAGCTGATTGGGGTGGGGACAGCAGGGAGCCACAGAGGGGCAGGGCAGCCAAAATCAAGTTCCTGGGGGTCTGAGGAGAGCACCTAACAGGAACCCAGATTGCAAAGAAGAAAGAGGAAGCGGCCACAACAAGCTCTTCCAATCCCCCTGTACTGATACCTTATTCTAGCCCCTGCACCCCTGGAGGGACAGGGAAGCTCACCAAACAGGGACAAGACCCGGCCTCAGGAGTAGCTGCAGCCCACACCTATGACTCCTGATCTCTTACCCCTCCACCTCCGCCAGGGGTGCCCACAAAAATAGCATGCTGACAACAACCCATCAGAACTCCAAAGCCAACTGGGACCCACTGCCTGCCACTGCCGGGCCCCCTTAGCATGCCTCTTCTTCCTACAACTCCAGACCTGCCTGGAAGCAGGCTCAAGAGGCCCCTCAGGGTCAGACACATGCCCCCCAACAGCAGTGGCTCCATCTCCACAGTGGAAGTACACTCTACAACAGAAAAGCACTGATCCTCCCTGGGCTGTGGCTAGCATGACTGGCCCTGCCCTGGCCCTGCCCCACTCCCCCTTCACCTCCTTAGCTCCCGCCCCATTCCAGGAGATTGGAACCCTGCCTTGAGCATATACAGGCCATGTTCAATGTAAAGAATGGCGCCAAGCAGGGAGGTTTGACAGTTACTACCCCTTCAGCCTCACTGCCCCCTAGTGCCTCGCTACCACCCCCTTGGTCAACACCTCCAGAAATGACCACCGCTATAAGGCTGCTGGCCAGACCCTGCCCCTCTGAGGCCTGTAGAACTCTCTGCA
The DNA here is from genome assembly GCF_014108245.1 of Pipistrellus kuhlii. Lineage (NCBI taxonomy): Eukaryota > Metazoa > Chordata > Mammalia > Chiroptera > Vespertilionidae > Pipistrellus > Pipistrellus kuhlii. Next base: position 97,817,666 of record NW_023425529.1, on the reverse strand, counting down.
AAGCTTCCATAGCTACAGTCCAAGGAAACAATCATGCCCTCCTCCCCTAATTAGCACTTGCTACCTGCAAGGGTATCCATGGGCTTAAAAATAACAATCCCTTCCTATTTAGACATCACTTACTTAATGAAATATTTCTAGGTTTATTAGCTCAGAACTTCCTCATGATAATCCAGTGAGGTAGACAGAGAAGAAATTACAATTCCCATGGTATATATGTATATATTCAGAAATGAAACTCAGAGAGGAAAAGTGTCAAGCCCAGTGGTTTCCAAGATGCAGCACACACCCCACAGGGGAGCAATTTGATTTTAAGTGGGGGTAATTCAAGAATGAATTAACAGTGAATTTTTTTGCATTTCTTATGGTTCTAGGGGGCCTCATCTACAGTGTATCCTACATAATAAAAGGCAGATATGCAAATAAGCAAATGGAATGACTGGTCACTATGATGCACATTGACCACCAGGGGGCAGAAACTCAATGCAAGAGCTTCCCCTTGGTGTTAGTGTGCTCCCACAAGGGGAGCCCTGCTTAGCCAGAAGCCACACTCATAGCTGGCAAGCACAGCAGCAGTGGTGGGAGCCTCTCCCATATCCATGGCAATGCTAAGGATGTCCGACTGATGGCTTAGTGGGCCTTAGAAAGCACAGGTCAAGTTGAGATACCCTCACCAAGTGCACGAATTGCATGCACTGGGCCTCTGGTATGTATATAAGTTCTTTGGTTTATCTGTCCCTGTTTTCCCCACTCTTCTTCTCTCTGAGAACAATCAGGCTGTTCCACTTTTTCATGCCTCTGGTCCTATTTTATTTGTAAGTTTATTTTGTTCTTTACATTCCACATATGAGTGAGATCATGTTATACTTATCTTTCTTTGACTGGCTTATTTTGTTTAGTATAATATTCTCCAGTCCCATCCATGCTGTTGCAAATGGTAAGAGTTCCTTCTCCTTTGAAGCCATGTAGTATTCCATTGGGTAAATGTACTACAGCTTTTTTATCCACTCATCTACTGATGGGCACTTGCGCTGTCTCCAGATCTTGGTTACTGTAAATAATGCTGCTATGAATATATATATTTCTGATTGATGTTACAGGACTTTTAGAATATATAACCAAAAGCTAGGTCAAAATGTGGTTCCATTTTTAATTTTTTGAGGTAACTCTATACTGTGTTCCATAGTGGATGCACCAGTCCACATTCCAACAACAGTGCCCTAGTTTCCATTTTCTCTGCCTCCTCACCAGCACTTGTTTGTTAATTTATTGATAGTTGTCATTCTTATCTGTGTGAGGTGGTACCTTATGGTAATTTTTATTTGCATCTCTCTCTTGATTAGTGACCTTGAGCATTTTTTTTCATATCTATTGGCCATTTGTATGTCCTCTTTGAAGAAGTGTCTATTCAGGTCCTTTGGTCATGTCTTTAATGGGATTGCTTGTCTTCCTGATGTTGGGTTATATAAGTTCTGTATATATTTTGGAGCTTAACCCCTTATCTGATGCATCATTTGCAAATAACCTATGTGGTGGGTTCCTTTTTTCTTTTGTTGATGGTTTGTTTTTCTGTGCATTAGTTTCTTTTTTCTCAGAGTTTATTATCTATAATAATCTATAATAATAAAAACATTATATGCTAATTAGACCAAACAACCAAACTACCTTCCAGATGATATTCTGGATGTCCTTCCAGACTAAGCCATGATGGCAGGGGCCAAGGCAGATTTGGTTAGGAATGATCAGGCAGGCAGGCAAGCAGTTAGGGGCGACTAGGCAGGCAAACAGGCAGGTAAGCAATTAGGATCCAGTGATCCCAGATTGCAAGAGCAATGTCCGACTGCCAGTTTAGGCCCAAACCTGCTGGGATCTCTGTGGGATTGATGCTAAACCGGCAATCAAACAATCCCCTGAGGGATCCTGGATTACAAGAAGGTGCATGCTGGGCTGAGGACTTCCCCTCCCCTGCCACCACCAATGAATGAATTTCATGCACCAGGACTCTAGTTGCTGTATAAAAATGCAACCAATTTCTGAATATTAATGTTATGTCCTGCTACTTTATTTATTTATCAGTCCCTATAGTTGTTTGGTGGAATCTTTAGAGTTCTCTAAACACAATATCATGTCTTCTGCAAATAATGTTTTACTTCTTTCTTTCCAGTTTATCACTTCTTATTTGATTGCTGTGGCTAGGTTTTCCACTATTATGTAGAAGAGGAGTGGTGAAAGTGGACATCCCTGTCTTGTTCCTGATCTTAAAAGGAAACACTTTAGTTTTAACCAATAAAGTATGATGTTGGCTGTAATTTTGTTATATGGGGCTTTTATTGTATTGAGGTATGATCCTTCTATGTCCAATTTGCTGAGTGTTTTTATCAGACAAGAGTGTTGAACTTTTCTGAAGCAATCGGTATAATTATGTTATAGATACTTCTCTAAAACAGATACACAGATGGTCAAAAGGCATATAAAAATGTGCTCAAAGTCACTGATCATCTGTAAAATCAAAATGACAATGAGATACCACCTCACACCTGTAATAATGACCATCATCAACAAATCAACTAATGACAAGTGTAATGGATGTGGTGAAAAGGGATCTCTTGTGCACTGATGGTGGAAATGCAGACTAGTGCAGCCACTGTGGAAAACAGAATGGAGTTTCCTCAAAAAATAAATATGGAACTACCATTTGATCTAGTGATCTTACTTCTAGGAATATATCCCAAGAACTCAGAAACGCCCTTCAGAAAGAATATATGCACCCCTATGTACATAACAGCACACTTTATAATAGCTAAGATTTGGAAGCAGCTTAAGTGCCCATCAGCAGATGAGTGGGTTAAAAGACTGTTTTACATCTATGCCATAGAATACTACACAGCTGTAAAAAAGAAACAACTCTTATGATTTGCATGGATGGACATAGAAAGCATTATGCTACGCAAAATAAGCCAGTCAGAGAAGGTCAAGTATCACATGATCTCACTCATATGTGGAATCTAATGATCAATATAAACTGATGAACAAAAATGGACCCAGAGACATAGAATCATCTAACACACTGTCAAAACTCAGAGGAAAGGGGAAGAAACCAAGATGGCAGCATAGGTAAACACATAAACTGCTGCCTCACACAACAATATCAAAACTACAACTAAAAGACAGGATGGACACCAACCAGAACCATAGGAAAGCTGGCTGAGTGGAAATTCTGCAACTAGAAGGAAAGAGGAAAGCACATTGAGACTCAGAGGAGCTGCAAAAGGCTGAGGTACGGAGATGCACACGTGGAGAGGATGGGTGACTGTGAGCATGGGCAGCTGAGTGTGCAGCTGGTTTTCTAAAGTGGAGGGAGACGGAAGCTCCCAACTGTGCTGAACTCCAGTTCCAGGTGAGTTTCTGGGAAACCAGACTCATCAGGAAGAAAGTGGACTATCAGTCAAAACTCGAGGGTGGTTTTTTCTCAGAGGTGCTTGCAGTGATTACCACGGGACACTGAGACACAAGCAACTCATAGGGGAAGGCTGTTGGGAAGCCAAGGCTGTCTGCTCCACCCTGAAACTCCACCCCATTCAAGCGGAGTACAGAGGATTTTGCAAGTCTTCTTCCATAAGGGTGTCTCCTGCACAGTTCTCCCAGCGTAGACACAGCTGATCCTCACAGCCAATTGGCCTGGAGGTCAATTCCTCCCAGTGGTACCAACAATAATCAAATCTTAACTACAACAAGGTTGTCCACACAGCCCACAAAGGGGTGCACCAAGTGTCCACTTCAGATAACTGCGGAGGCTGAGCCACTGGGCCATATAAGACACCTAGCACATAAAGCTACTCTACCAATTCAGGGAAGCAGTGAAAATGTGGAGACAAAGATAGATCACAAATGAAAGAAATGAAGGAAAGCAAATGACTAGATACAGAGTTCAAAACTATGGTTATAAGTTTTTTCAAGAATTTCCTAGAAAAATCTGGTAAGTTTAGTGAGACCCTTTAGGATATGAAAAAGGACCAACTAGAAATTAAACATACACTGACTGAAATAAAAAATATTATTCAGAGACCTAATAGAAGACTAGAAGACTACAAGAATCAAGTCAAAGATTTGAAATACAAAGAAGCAAAAAAACAAAACAAAAAAAACACTCAACCAGAAAAGCAAAAAGAATCCAAAAAACTGAAGATAGTGTAAGAAGCCTATGGAACAACCTCAAGTGTACCAACATCTGAATTATGGGGGTACCAGAAGAAGAGAGAGAGACACTGAAAACCTATTTGAAGAAATAATGACAGAAAACTTCTGCCTGTGAAAGAAATAGACTTACAAGTCCAGGAAGCGCACAGAACCCCAAACAAAAGAAATTCAAAGAGGACCACACCAAGAAACATCATAATTAAAATACAAGAGCAAAAGACAGAGAGAAAATATTAAAAGAAGCAAGAGAAAAACATTTAATTACCTACAAAAGAGCACCCATATTATTGTCAGCTGATTTCTCAACAGAAACTATGCAGGCCAGACGGGAGTGGCAAGAAATATTTAAAGTGATGAATTGCAAGAACCTACAACCAATATCACTCTACCCAGCAAAGCAATCATTCAGAATTGAAGGGCAGATAAAGAACTTCACAGATAAGAAAAATCTAAAGGAGTCCATCACCACCAAACCAGTATTATATGAAATGCTGAAAGGTATTCTGAAGAGGAAGAAGAAGAAGAAGAAGAAGAAGAAGAAGAAGAAGAAGAAGAAGAAGAAGAAGAAGGAGGAGGAGGAGGAGGAGGAGGAGGAGGAGGAGGAGGAGGAGGAGGAGGAGGAGGAGGAGGAGGAGGAGGAGGGGAGGAGGAGGAGGAGAGGAAGAAAAGATAAAAATTATGGAAAACATATACATGTCTAACAAGTTGAATCTAAAAATCAAGTGAATAAAAAAATCCGATGAACAGAATAAATTGGTGAATATAATAGAATCAGGGGCATAGAAAGGGAGTGGACTGACAATTCTTGGGGGGAAAAGAGTGTGGGGGCATGGGAAGATACTGGACAAAAATTGTCCACCTATTGATGAGGGTAGTGTAGAGGAGGTAACGGAAGAGGGTGGGATGGGAACTGGGTGGAAGGGAGATATGGGGGGGGAAAAAGAGGAACAATTGTAATAATCTGAACAATAAAGATTCATTAAACTAAAAAAATAAAATAAAAAACTCAGAGGAAAGATAGGGAAGGGTGGAGGAGATGGGGTGGGGGAGATCAACCAATTAACTCATATACATATATGCATAACCCAAGGACACAGTTAGTGGTTGCTGGAGACTTGGGAGGGGAGAAAGGGAAAAAGGTAATGGGGATGGGGGGAAGGGGAACATGTAATATTTTCAACAATAAAGATTTATTAAAAAATAAAAAAGAAACAAATAACAAACAAACAAAAGTGAAAGAAATAAAAACTTACCAAAAGCAAGACATTTCCAGATTTAATTTTCTATTGTTATTTACATATGCCAAAATATCAGAGAATCGCAAAAGAGCTGGAATATTTGATTTCATCTAGTTCAGCAATTCTCAAAATTGCTTTTTGTTTCAGGACCACTTTACAGTCTTAAAAATTATTGAGGACCTCTAAAGAACATTTGTCTATGTCAGTTATATCTATTGGTATTTATCATATTTGAGATTATAAATTAAAAATAATGTATTTGTGAATTTTTTAAAGAGACTAAATAACAAAAAAAAAGTGTGATGGATTTTGTCAAGTGCTTTTTCTTTAACTATTGATATGGTCATGTTTCTTGTTTTTCATTTTGTTTATGTAGCTTATCATGTTAATTGATTTGTGGATATATATCAACATTGTATCCCAGGAATAAGTTCAATTTGATCAGAGTTATGAGCTTTTTAATGTATTGCTGAATTCAGTTTGCTAATATTTTGCTGAGAATGTTTGCATCTATATTCATCAGGGGTGTCAGCCTATATTTTATTTCTTTGTTGTGTCTTTATCTGGTTCTATAATTAGAATAATGAGCTTGTGATTTTTCCCTTCTCTTGAATTTTTTGGAATACTTTTCAAAAAATTGGTGTTAATTTTTCTTTGAATGTTTGGTAAAATTCACTTATGAAGCCATCTGGTCCAGGATTTTATTGCCTTTGAGGCTTTTGATTATTGTTTTGATTCATTAGTTATATTCTCCCTATTTAGATTTTTTGTTTCTTCTTGGTTCTGTTTTGGATGATCATATGTTTCTACGAATTTATCTATTTCTTCTAGATTGTCCAATTTATTGGCATATTATTATTGGCTCATATTATTTATTAAAATTATTTGTATTTCGCCGAAACCGGTTTGGCTCAGTGGTAGAGCGTCGGTCTGCGGACTGAAGGGTCCCGGGTTCAATTCCGGTCAAGGGCATATACCTTGGTTGCGGGCACATCCCCGGTAGGGGGTGTGCAGGAGGCAGCTGGTCGATGTTGCTCTCTCATCGACATTTCTAGCTCTCTATCTCTCTCCCTTCCTCTCTGTGAAAAATCAATAAAATATATTTTAAAAAATTATTTGTATTTCTTAGTTGTTAGTCATTACTTCTCTTTCATTTCTAGTTTTATGTATTTGGGTCTTCTCTCCTTTTTTCTTGACGAGTCTGGTTAAAATTGTATCAGTCTTGTTTTTGTTTGTTTTGTTTTGTTTTGTTTTGAAAACTAACTCTTGGTTTCATGGATCTTTTTCATTTTTTAGACTCAATTTCATTTATTTCTACTCCAACCTTTATTATTTACTTTATTTTACTCACTTGGATCTTTGTTTCTTGTTCTTTTTCTACTTCCTTTAGGTGTAAGGCTAGATTGCTTATTTGAGAGTTTTCTTGCTTTTGTATTGTATTTTCAAAGTGTTTCATAGGTTTTGTGTTGTTGTGTTTATCTCAAGGTAACTTTTGATTTCTTCCTCAATATCATTGTTGACCCATTCATATATTATATTATTTAGCCTTAATGTACTTGTGTATTTTTTTAGTTTTTTTGTTTTGTTTTGTTTTATTTTATTTTATATTTGATTTCTGGTTTCATACCATTATGGCTGAAGAAGATTCCTTATATTATTTCAATCTTCTTGAAATTATTGAAACATTTTGTGACCCAAAATTTGTCTGTCCTAAAGACTGTTCCATGTTCACTTTAAAAAAAATTATATTATGCTACTTTGCAGTGAAATTGTCTCAAAAATATCAATTAAATTCATCTGGTATAGAATGTCATCTAAGATTGTTGTTTTCTTGTCCACTTTCTTGTCCATGTTTTGTCTGGAAGATCTACCCATTGATGTCAATAGGGTGGTAAAATATCTGCTATAACTGTATTCTATTTATCTCTCCCTTTTATGTCCACCAAAAATTTCTTTGAGGTGCTCCTATGTTGGGTATATATATTTTATTAGGTCAATCCATTTAGTATTATATTAGAGGCCCAATGTATGAAATTCTTGCAAGAGTAGGCCCTCGCAGCCATGGCTTCATTGGGAAGGTCGTCCAGACAGTCATTCCGCTGTTTGGCCTTCCAGTTGATTTGCATATTATGCTTTTATTATTATAGATAATGTCTTTCTTTGTCTCTTGTTATGGTCTTTGTTTAAGTCTATTTTGTATGATATAAATACTGCTACCCCACATTTTTGTTTGCTTTTTTTTTTCATTTGTATGAAAATTATTTTGCTATCCATTTATTTTCAGTCTGTGTGTATATTTTGTTCTGAGGTGATTTTCTTATAGACAACACAGATATGGGTCTTGTTTTCTTCTCCATTTAGCTACCCCATTTCTTTTGATTGGAACATTTAACCCATTTACATTTAAAGTAATTCATTATAGGTATATATTTATTGCCATCTTATTCTTTTCATCTAATTACCTCTTTATTATCATTTTTTATTTCTTCTTTTTAAAGAAGACCCTATAACATACCTGGTTATACAGGCTTTGTGGTAATTAACTCCTTTAGCATTTTATTTTTTTGGCAGTTTTTTTATTTATCCTCCCATTTTAAATGGTAGCCTTGCTTGGTAGAGTAATTTTTGTTTTAGGTCATTGCTTTACATATTTTATGTCAATTCTTTCTGGTCTGAAGTGTTTCTTTTGAGAAGTCAGCTAACAGCCTTCTTGTAGGCAACTAAATGTCTTTCTATTGCTGCTCTTAAGATTATCTGTTTATCTTTAACACTAGAGGCTCAGTGCATGAAATTTGTGCACAGAGGGAGGGTGGTGTCACTCAGCCAAGCCTGCACCATCTCTAATCTGGGGTCCCTCTCACAATCCAGGACTGCTGGCTTCCAACTGCTTGCCTGCCTGCTTGCCTGATCACCCCCTAACTACTCCCTTTCCAGCCTGATTGAGGCCTAACAGCTCCCCTGCTGGCTTGATTCCCCTAACTGCCCTCCCCTGTTGGCCTGGTCATTCCTAATTGACTAATTGCCCTCCCCTGCTGGCCTGATCACTCACAACTGCCTTCCCTTGCTGGCCATCTTGAGGTAGCCATCTTTAACCACATGGGGGTGGCCATCTTGTGCGTTGGAGTAATGGTCAAATTACCTCTTTATTATATAGGATTTGTCATTTTACAATAGTTATGGCATATTTTGGTGTGGATCTCTGGATTAATGTTGATTGGTATTCTCTGTGCTTCCTGAACATCTTTCGTTTACCTTCACTAGATTATGGAAATTTTCAGCCATTATTTCTTCAAATAGGTTTTTGATCTCTTGTTCTTTCTCTGGTAATCCTCTGATGTGAATGTGGTTAAACATGATGTTGTCCCAGAGGTCCCTTAGACTTGTTCCTTTACATTTTTGTTGTTGCTCTGACTGGATGTTTTCTGCTACTTTGTCTTCTAATTTGCTGATTCAGCTTTCTGCTTCATCTAACCTGCTGTTGATTCCTTCTAATGAATTATTCATTTCATATTTTGTATTCTACATTTCTAGCTGATTATCTTTTATGGTTTCCATGTTCTTTTAATGGTTCCTATATTTTTAAAATTCTCCTTGAGAACATCCATTTTTTCCCCTAAGTATATTATGCATCCTATAACCACCGTTTTGAACTCTGCATCTGGTGGTAGTCTTCTTCTGAGGTTCAGTGGTGCAATCTTTATAATCGCCTTAGCTAGTTGCTCTAGGAACATCTCTTATGTGTGTAATGTGAGCAGTTGCCTTCTTGTGTGAGTTATGTTAGCCCTTCTATTATAGTTGAGTCTTGAATAAATTGTTGGCTTGTCTGTGAAAAGGGTTTACCTTCAATCTGGCTGACTATGAAAATCAAACCCCATCACAGTATATGAGTCACAATGTAGAAGCTGCCTCCTAAGTGGAATTTGTCCCAGAAGAGACTTAATGACTACTGGGATTTCCCTTTGGGTGTGCCACATTTGTGGCTAGCTGGGTTATCCTCTGTTGTGGCCTGAAGCACATCACTGGTTATGTTGTGTCTGGGTTGACTTGGGAGGGACTCCAGTGCAGATCCATTTAAGACTATGGGTATAACTTGCCTTGGGCTAATTGTCTACAGCTACCTAGAAATCTACAGTTTGTGGCTACCTGTAATAGGCCTGGGTGTGCATGGGAGGATACAAGCTATGTGCAAAGATGAGCTTCTACCAGCTCTTAGCTGAAACAGTAAAAGGCCAAGATGTGTGAATCCCAAGATCTGCTCCACCACCTCCCCCCCCCCCACACACACACACACCCTGAGGTTAGCTGGACTATCTTAAAGTTTTCTAAATAAAGTCTGTAGAGTGACCCCAGCCTGGATGTCTCTTCCATAAGATGCAAGTTTGATAGGGTGGGGATACTAGGGTCAGGAGGAAGGATTTGGGGGATCTCCTGTATAGAAGCTCAGGGTTAGGCAATCAGTGGTGAGAAAATGGCTCCTACTCCAGAGCCATATGACTTAGTCTCTCTCTGAATCTCTGCACCAGAGCTCCCCCAAAAGAGCACAACACAGGTTTGAACTGGGTGCATCTAGCCAAGCTTTCTTTGGGTAGGAACTTAGCAAGATAAGGTCACCTGGAAGTTGGAAGTCTAGAACAAGAGGGTCTCTTATCAACAGGGAACTGCTATTGTTGTCTAACAGTGTGGGGAAAATGGCCACTTCTCAGTAGCCATTCAAGTAAGTGTCTATCTGAATTCCCAACTAGAGCTCCTCCAAAAGAAAAGTACATAGAAGAGCTCAATTAGACACCGCCAGCCAACACCTCTGGAGGACTTGAGCTTAGCAAGGCAAGGTCACTGGGAGTTGGAAGAAGTAGACAGGTGGGTTTCCTGTTAAGGGACATGTTCTGATGGCACAAAACATGGAACAAATGCTCCCTGCTCTGGAGCCACAGAACAGTTTGAGTCTCTGACAAGATCTTCCCAAGAAAATGAAGATTCCAAATGGTCTGGTTGGATGCAGCCAGCAGACTTTCTGCAGAAGAGAGTCAGCAGGATGGTGTTGCTGCTATTTAGAGGACTGGGCTAGTTCACTCTTCAGGCTGGTGCTTTAAGGATAGGAGTGCTTGACTCAAGGAGGATGGCATCTGTGGGTAGTGTGGGAGAAAGACTCAGGACAGAGATTTCTATGTATCACTCTTAAGATTTATTTTGGGGGTCATACAATCCAGACCTTCACTGTATGTCTAGTTTGTGCTGAATCACCATTCCTTTATCAGAGTCTCGGGTGCATGGCTAAGGGTTATACCGACCCTTTGAGAAAGCCCCTGGATTTCTAGCAGACTCCCATCTGACAGGCAGAACCACACTGATTTTTACAGCCAGATGTTATTTAGACTCCTGTTTCTAATTCTGGCGCTCTGGTTGGGGATCCCAAAATAGGGGTGAAATACCTCTCTTAGAAGTGAGGACCATTGCAGGCAAGATACCCTTTTGGATTCCCAACTGCTGTATGTGCATGTGGGACCAGCCATTTCTATATTTCTTCCCTTTTTATAGTCTCTACCTGGCTCCTTTTGTAGATTCTTGGTCAACTAGCCTTCAGTTGGTTATTCAGATTGATTTATCTATAATTTAGTTGTTAATAGGTTAGGTGCTGGGATGATCTGAGTATAGTTTCTATTTACTCTACAGCCATTTTGGCTCCTTCTCAATATGAAATGTGTTAAAAGCCATGTTGTGGGGTCGAATCCTGGGTTCAAAATAAGACCACAGGAGGTTGATGATTAATTTAAAAAGCAGGCAAGGATTTATTGAAATATCTGGCTAGGACAGCTGCAAGAGCACCACACGCAGGCAGTCTCTACATGACTGTGAGGCTTTAGGGGCAGGTAGTTATTTTTAAAGGTTCTGAGAAGGAAAACCCCTATTTTGCAACAAACTGTTGTTTGGAATTTTCTGCTGTTCTTCCTAGATAAAATGTTGCTTTCCAGTTTGCTTTAGCCAGTTTGAAGAATGATGAAGATAAACTTAGCTGTACAAAATTAACCAAGCATTTTATGAGGCATGGTCCAAAGATTAAGCCTATAAGTAATAGTAATAGTGGGCCTGCTATGGTAGTCAGTAGGGTGGTGAGCCAAGGGACCGCGAGTACAAGTTCTCATACCAGTTTCCTGCAGTTTTCCGAGCTTCCTCTTTGTCAGCTAGCCTCTTTCTCAATTGACTTAGGCTTTCCCTTATGACCTCGGAATGATTGGTGTAGAAACAGCAAGTTTCTCCTAGAGCTAGGCAAAGTCCCTCTTGCTTTAGGAACAACAAATCTAAGCCTCTTCTGTTCTGCAAAATTACTTCTGCTGGAGACCTGACCAATTTTTCTAATTTGCCTATAGATTTCTCTAGGTACTTAACTCCTGATCTATTTGTTGATCTAATTTCTGCTCGTACATTTAGCCTTACTTAGCCTCAGATTTTCTCACTGGCTAGAAAAAAAAAAAAAAAAAAGTTCTTACAGTTACCAAAACCCCTAGTACCACAATTCCCATCAGTACTGTCCCCACTGAAGTCCAGTTCCCCTCCTGCAGGCATCAAGTCTCCTCCTGGCCTGCGTGGAGCCCAGGCTGGGGATCTCACGGGTGAGTCCACTGGTTGCCAGGATCCAGGCCATTTTCTGTGCAGGAGCTGGGAGTGGTGTAGCCAGGTCTGGGTGTCGTCTACTTTAATAGCCATGGGCGTGCTCAGGATAACAGTGTAGAGTCCCTTTCAGGTTGGGGTGAGTCCTTGGGCAGTGAACTTCTTTACCCACACAGAGTCTCCAGGCTGCAAGGGGTACACAGGGTCCACGGTGGGCACTGGCAGTGCATTTGGAACAACCTTATGGGTGGCTCTCTGGGTAAACTGCAGAGCCTGTAAGGACTTGAGCAAGGGAATGGTTATGAATTCCAGCTTTCAGTTTCTCCCTGACCCTGGGAAGGATGGAGGGAGGTCTACCACACATGATCCCCAAAATGGGGGTGGGAACCTCTCCCGGTAGAGGATACACTTGGCCCATAAGAGGGCAAAGGGCAGGAGGTTGGTCCAGTTTTCACCGTTTTCTAGGACAAATTTAATTAAACTTTTTAGAGAACTGCTCATGCCTGTCCTAAGGCTTGAGCTATACTTTGAGATACTTCGCTACAAAGGCTGGGCTGTTATCTGATCCTATGACTACTGGCAGCCTGAATCTGAATTTAAGTATAATCTCCTGGAGTAATTTTTCTGGGGGCCCAAATTCCCAAGGGGACCCTCCTATCTTAACATTTACCTGTGCACAGACAGTACTTCTAGTGACTATCTAAGCTTGGTAGTATTTGCCTCGCAGAAGTTCAGAAGTCTTGGTGACATCTAAGTGGGTAACCTGGTATAAATGGGCAACTAATGTCCGACCTAGAGCCTCTGGGACCAACAGACTGTCATCTGGTAGGGTCCACCAACCATCTGGTCCTTTGATGGCTTGCTTCTGTTCAGCCAATTCCTCCTCTAGTTTGGTAGAGGTGTGGGTCCGGCAGCAGCGTTACTAAGACTTGTAAAGGCCCCACTGGTTTTTGGACATCTTCCTTAGCAGTTTGGTCTGCAGTTCTATTTCCTCTGGCTTCAATTGTCTTCCCTTTCTGATGTCCTTTGCAGTGCACTATTGCAACTGCCTTTGGGAGTCAGATGGCCTCAAATAAGGCTAAAATAATGTCCTTTCTGTATAGAGTTGGTAACCCTCTTTCTGGGGGATGGCACTGTGTCACAATCAAAGGGCCTGGATTATGGCCAAAAGTTCAGGAACTGTGCCCACATGTTTGTGGTCTAGGGTGACTACTGCTGCCCCTGTATATCAGATCCCATCCTGAACGTAACTGCTCCCATCAGTGTACAGTACCTCATCTGGTGATGACGCCAGGACATCTGTCAGTACTGCATCTGTTACCTCTATGCAGTCATGAATGGGTTCCTCCGGGTCCTTATCTGGAAGCAGGCTGGCAGGGTTGATGGCCAGTATCTTATGGAACCGGACACAGGGCTGGTTCAGGAGAAGAGCTTGGAACTGGGTGATTCTGGTGTTTGATATCCATCTCTCTGGAGCACCTCAAAGGAGGGTCTCAATGGCATAGGGTGTTGTCAGGGCTAGCTCCTGGTCCAGAGTCTGCTTATCTGCCTCCTTCACCAATAGTGCTGTGGTGGCCACTGCCCAGAGACACACTGGCCACCCTACTGCCACAGGGTCTAGTCTCTTAGACAGATAGGCAACAGGTCTCTTCCAGGGACCTAGAGTCTGAGTGAGAACCCCTTTGGCAATGCTTCTTACCTCACTCACTTCATGACATCTGGCAAGGCTAGGGCAGGTGCTGAGACGAAAGCCTACTTTAGCTCCTCAAAGGCCTGTTGTTCCACTTTGGTCCAGTTCAGCAGCTGTGTTCCCCCAGTACGTGTTCCTTCCTAGGTCCACAGTCCTTCATGATGTCCAAGGGAAACAGTCAGTTTGTCTGGTGGCTCCCTGGACTAATATCTTCTTAGAGGTCCCATCGGCTCTGTTAAGACTGAATAGACTGCCTTAGTGTCCACCAAAAAAACTAATAAGTTTGCCTCTCACTTGTAAGGTTACCCATGGGGCTTAATGGAAAGGACCCCAGTCCTGTCAGTCTTCTTCCTCTAAGTTAAAAAAAACCTTGGAGTCTAAGTCTCCCTTTCTTTCAGACTGTCTCTGTCTCTTCCAGCCTCACCTTCTGTCTCTCTCCCTCTCTAATCTCTGTCCCTTCCCATCTCTTACTCGTGTCTCTCTCCTTCCCTCATACACATACTCATACACCCATATCACTTTCTCTCCCAATCTTTGTTTCTGTTTCTGTCTAAATCCTTTCATCTCAGACTCCCAGAGTCTCTTTCTTAAGTCTCGGTCTCGTTCTTTCCCTCTCTCCCTTTCTCCTTCTCATTACATGTACAACATTCACAAAAACTTTCACTATTTTACATTAGCCTTTAAACTTTCTTTCTATGTCCTTCAAAAATGTATAATCATGCCTTAAACCTCCTATTATTTAAAAATATTTAGAAAAGGCAGAGGGAGGAGGGAGCAGGCCCAGCACCCTGTTCCCAGGCCTCTAGCCGCTTGAAATATAAAATGCCACATTTTTCCTACAGATGAGGATCTCAGATTCTGATAAGCCTGAAAAGGGGAATGGGAGAATTTCTAACTGAGCCTTTAAGCCCCCTAACAGAACACGGTGAAAAGTGTCCAAGCAGTCACAGGGGGTTTTGGGTCTCATTGGGGTCAGGGGGTCACAGAGGAATTTCTCTCCTCGCCGCAGCGGGCACCTCCAGCTACTCTAAACATCCCGTGAAGGGAATAGACACCAGCTGGGCAGAGGCAGGGAGCGCGCGGGTCCCAGGTGGTGAAGGAAGTGCTCCCACCAGGGCGTTTTCATCTGGCGGTTCGCCACTTGCCTCTCTCTAGCGAAGGTGCCGTGGGGAAACCAGTAACCCCTACACTGTAATCAGACTCCCTGAACTTTTTGAAAAGCTCCCCTGCGTGTGTTTCCATTAATATTACTGATTTTAAAACTTAAGAGTTGACACACATATATCAGGACTAAATTGCCCTCAAAATATTTTCCTTTTCTTTTAAAGAGTTTTACAATGTACTGTAATCATTAATCACATTAAACTTAGATGGCCAATTAAAACACATAGTTCTGAGACCATTCCTCCACCACTGATCAAGACTGGGTGGTGGCAGAAATAAGATTCATTTAGTTTTTTGAGCTTGCTGGGCAGACTTGGCAACTTTGCCAGCTCAAGCTTCTTTCTTGTAAATAGTTAACTTTAGAATTTGGTCTCTGCTTTTAACTTTTTGTACCACAATTGTTACAATTTCATACCTTTAAATTAATAAACATATAAATCCTGTTAGATGGGCTGATTCCCCTCTGGCAGAAAGCAAGCACCCTTGGGAAAAATGAATCCCAGTGGCCACTCAGGGTGGTTTGTTAGCCATCAGAGCACTCAGCTTTAAACAAATTAAAAGTTTCTTTCTTTTACTTCTTTACAGATTTTCACACTTATATGAACAAATAATTAAACCCAAGCAAACAAACAAAATATCAAACAAACATCTGTACTTATACCCTTTCAGTAAACAAGTACTATTACAGTGTTTCAGCAAAACAGAAATGGCACTCACGTTGGACAAAGGAAACAAGATCAATACTCTAGGAACTGTGAGGGGAAAGTTATCCTGCAGACCTGGGCAAAAGAGTGGTTAAATCAAAAGCATTAACATCAGAGCCACAGTCATTCACCCGTTTCTTGAGGTCCTGGAAATTTTTCAAAAAACACTGTAGAGGGGAACACAAAGACACTAACAGACCTTGACCCATTTTGACGGAGACCAAAACACAAAACACAAAACAAATAGGCCTGACACAAACATGGCAAAACACAAGACAACCAGTCCAGACACCTGGGGCTGAGGACACACACCATAGTGTCCTCCAGGCCGAGGACACCGTCGTGTCCTCCGACCAGAGCCTGGAGGTTAAGCCGCATTCAGCCCTCCAAGGACTCTTACCCTTTTGAGATCTCAACTTGGGCGCCTTACCTCCTGAGACCGGTCTCCCTGATTTCAATAAATCCTTGCAGCTTCTGTCTCCGGCTAAGGTCCCCGAAAGGAGGGAGAGCCTCCTGCCCTTTCTGGGGGGTCCCTCTCTCCTCTAGAGGGAGGGAGAGCCTCCTGCCCCTTTTGGGAGGTCCCTCTCCTCTCTCTTGGGTATCTAGCTGGGGGCCTCCAAATGTGGGGTTGAATCCTGGGTTCAAAATAAGACCACCGGAGGCTGATGATTAATTTAAAAAAGCAGGCAAGGATTTATTGAAATATCTGGCCAGGACAGCTGCAAGAGCACCACACGCAGGCGGTCTCTACACGACTGCGAGGCTTTAGGGGCAGGTAGTTATTTTTAAAGGTTCTGAGAAGGAAAACCCCTATTTTGCAACAAACTATTGTTTGGAATTTTCTGCTGTTCTTCTTAGATAAAATGTTGTTTTCTAGTTTGCTTTAGCCCTTTGAAGAATGATGAAGATAAACTTAGCTGTCTGACCTTGTTGGCCAGAGACCAGATATGCTCACAATCTCAATACCATGCCAGGTGCACATTCTCAATTGAATAGAACAGCATTGTTTTTCAAGGCCAGCATTGAGATAACCATTAAGTGCACATAGGGCTGGCTCTTTAATTAAAAAAAAAAAAAAAAAGGAAGTTCTGCCTGTAACCTTGCTTAGAATTTGAATTCATCCTATTTCATGCCACAGACTGATTTTCCAAATTGAATGCTTAAGTTAATAAATAGATAAGTATACTGAAACAAAAAATATTAGGACCTCAAAATATAATTAAAAATGACTTATATTTCTTTAATTTAGTGTTTTACACTTTCTAGTTTTCTCTGAAGTACATAGTGAGGATCATATGAAACATTATACTTTTGGAGTAACTTAGAACCCCATAGTTCTGGAGCTATAAGTAGAATATTCACGTCTGAAGAGTTGCCACAAAAATGCTCATTTAAGTCACTGCAAACGAATTAGAAACTGTGAATGGGTTGGTGCCACCTATAATCACTAAAGGAAATAAATGCTAATAGTGCGTGCCTTTCAGACTTTATTTTAGTAGAAATTTATCAAACTGCATTGTTCCTTAATTGTCATCACTTTCAGTAGGCCTATCTACAAATCTTACAGATTTGAGAGTATACATCTGTAAGTAACTTATTTACAGCTGGAAGATTTGCTGAGAGGGCCTTTTACTTATATTTTCTTTCCCAAGTGGAGATATAGAGTAATGCATTTCTTTATATTCTTGGTATTTTAAGAATGAGATCTCAAATATTTGTTTTGACAAGGTCACATTAAAAATTTTTATCTTATTTATTTTATATGCTTACAGAACAATATATAGAGCCAATTGTAAAATGTTAGGTTGTCAAAGGAGAAACAAATGAGGCCAGAATGGTGAGGGATCACTGTAGGAAGCAGTTATAGGGTTAAGCCTCAGACTGACCTGCTGGCCAATCACAAACAAGTCCCAGCTTAGAGGGCACAGTCCTCTAAGCATAAAGCTTGATCTTGTAACTGCTCTCTAGATCTTCCCTGGGTAGCTAGTGGGCTGTGGGAGGGGCAGCAAGCGCTGCCAAAACAAGTGAAATTTACAACAACATTGTAGATTACCTTGTTTGTCCCTGACTATAAATAAAGCCTCAACTTTGTTTTGTGGCCTCAGTCAGGCACAGAAGATCCACCTAGACCCAACTTTTTCTCTTTGCCCATCATTTCTCCATCCTTTGTTGCCCCCTTTCAGACTCGCCAAACCCTTGGCTGTGCTGGTGTAGCACAAATCACAAATTTATTCAATCATCCACACACCAGGTGGCTGAGCCTGGATGGCTCCAGCACCCAGTGGTTGGAGTCAGCAGCTTTTAAAGGACTTTTGGTGTACTTTTTTTTTTTCTAAGCAGAGACTTTATGTGTACCTGGAGGGGAGATAATGGAATGTAGTTTCTGCAAGTGAAATATGGTCTCAGCAAAAGGAATGTCCATAGTGAAATGACCTGAAAAGCTAGTTACCAGGGGAAGGGTATCAACTCAATTTCTTGATCAAACCTAACAATAAATAAGAAAAACTACAATTTTTAAAAAGAGATCACATCTTGGAATGGCCCCTCACATTTTTACTTATCTTTATTTTTTATTTATTAAAAAAATTATATATATATATATATATATATATATATATATATATATATATATATAATTTTATTATTTTTTTTACAGAGAGGGAGAGTCAGAAACATTAATGAGAGAGAAATATTGATCAGCTGCCTCCTGCACACCCCCTACTGGGGATGTGCCCACAACCAAGGTACATGCCCTTGACCAGAGTCGAACCCGGGACCCCTGAATTCACAGGCCGATGCTCTATCCACTGAGCCAAACTAGCCTTGGCTTCAATTATTTTTAAAAAGAGAAGAACACAGTAAGTTGCATCTCTTAAGGGACTCATTGAGGAAAGCAAAGGATAAAAGGCATAATATATGGACTTTAAATTAGTGATCAATCAACACGAGTGGAAAAGAGAGAAAAGGACACTGACAATTGACTGCAGGGAACCAGCTACATGAAGTAAGCCTGATAACCCACATGGTAGACCTAGAGAGAACTCAGAAAAAGAGTGAGAAAAGGTCATGGCTGATTGCCCAGAGACCTTTACTCAGGGTTGCAAAAGCCTTCATATTCTAAAGCAACCTAACAACATCTCCATTAAAATGCAGAATTATGTCACAGCAGCAGAGGTTTCTCACTAGTTGGTATTTTCCTTTTATCTTTAGCTCAGTGATACAAATACTACCTTCGTCTTATACTAACAATTCAGGAGAAATCTGCAAACTGAGAGGTATGCTAATGTGGCACATAGATGTGAGTTGGCATTTCTGAAGTTACCCAGGTAGGGAAGATTCTGTTCACAGTGTTAAACTTCTGGTATAATTTTCAAAGAAAGCTGCCAATTTAAAAGACTCATCTTTCTCTGAAACATTCTTCCTAGACACCAAGTTAATTGGTCATGTGGTCCATTTTTTTCTGTCTTAAACATAACTGACAACCTATTTAATCCTTTTAAAAGCTGAAAAATGCAAAATTTTCAGTATCATTGTATTCATTAACTCATTCGTGGAGAAATTAATTCTAGCCTAGGTCTGTCATGCTATAATCCCACCTAGTTTATTATCTATATACTAGAGACCATTGCACATTGCATGAAATTCATGTGTGTGGTGGGTTGGGGAATCCCTCAGCCTGGCCTGAACTCTCTCACAATCTGAGACCCCCTCGGAGGATGCCTGACTGCCAGTTTAGGCCAGTTTTAAACTCTAATATACAAGTCAACCAAATGGCGGAATGATCAGTCACTATGACACACACTGACCAGCAGGGGTCAGACACTCAGTGAAGGAGCTGCACCCTGGTGGTCAGGGAGGGCACTCTTACAGCTGAAGTGCTGCTCAACCAGAAGGTGGGCTCATGGCTGGCAAGCACAGCAACAGTGACAGGAGCCTCTTCTGCCTCCACAGCAGTGCTAAGGACCCCTAGGGGAATGTCCAACTGTCAGCTTAGGCCTGTTTCCCCCCACTCCTCCAGTGCATGAATGTCATGCACCGGGCCTCTAGTCTATACTAATAAAAGGAGAATATGCAAATTAAACTGGGAGACCTTCCAGACAAAGCCATGGTAGCAGGACTGAGGCAAGGTGGTTAGGGGCGATCAGACCAGGAGGGGAGGGCAGTTGGGGGTGAGCAGTTCATCAGGGGGGTGCAGTTGGGGGCAAGCAGGCAGAATGGTTAGGGGTGATCAGGCAGGCAAGCATATGAGCGGTTAGGAGCCAGCAGTCCTGGATTGCGAGGGGGATGTCTGACTGCTGCTTTAGAAGCGATCCCACAGAGATTGGGTCTAAGCCAGCAGTCAGACAGCCTCAAGGGTTCCCAGGTTGGAAAGGGTGTGGGTGGGGCTGAGGAACACCCCCATGCACAAATTTCGTGCACCAGGCCACTAATATAGGCTATAAAAGGCCAAGTGACTGGCTGACTGACTGCTAGGTGTAACATGCACTGACCACCAGGGGACAGATGCTCAATAAAGGAGCTGCCAAGCAGCAGTGACTTGGCAGCTATGGTTCTCTGGTGACACACCCAGAACCAGAGAGGAGGGAGCCTGATTCCGGGGTGTGTCACCTGAGAAACACCCTCTCGCAATCCAGGACCCCTTGAGGGATGTCAGAGAGCCAGTTTTGACCCAATCCCCACAGGCCAGGCCGAGGTACCCTACCAGTGCATGAATCCATGCATCAGGCCTCTAGTTTCTTAATAAAGATACAGAACATATAATCATTGCAGATTACTTCATTAATAAAAATTTAACATGCGAGTGACTTGAAAAATTAAATACCTTTTACTTAGGTAATTTTTAAAGAAGTATAATTTATTATGTTACTTTCATAAACACAAATTTGTCAAATCTGTTCTTGGTTATTCCCAGTGATAAGTATAAGCTGTAAATCCCTTTGAAGTCCAGCTGGTCTTTACCTAATAAAAAATTTGCAAACATACTAAGTACTATTGTTACTTCTTTTTAGGATCACTGAAGCAGAAATGCATGAGGCCAAAAGGGGTGAAGAATTATGAATTTATTAGGTCATCTGAATACCAAATGGGCTGATCCCAAAATGGTGCCAGCACCCAAAGATGAGGAGTTAAAGGTTTTTAAAGGGCTTTAGGCAGCATTTTTCTGAGCAGGTCCAGATTCTGGGGAAGTCCAGAGGGGAAAGATAATGGTCTTAGCAAGTAGAATGTGGTCTAAGCAAGTGGAATGTTTACTGTGAAGTAGTCTAAAGGTCAGTTCCCAGGGGAGGGGGTATTGCTTCAATTATCTGATCATGCCTAACAGTTCTAGTATATATAATATTTAAGGATGCTGCTAATTGTCAAAAATTATCATCATATTTATTGCAAAATAGTATAGTATAGGTAGAATTGCCTCCACAAAAAAGATATGTTAAAGTCCTAATCCCTAATACCTCAGAATGTGATTTTATTTGGCAATAGGATCTTTGCAGGTGCAATTAGTTAAGATGAAATCTTATTGGCATAGAGTCCTTATAGAAATATGACCAGGTGAAGACACAGAAAAACAGAGAGAACCCCATATGAATGAAAATGAAAGCAGAGATTGGAATTATGCAGTTTAAAACTAAGAAACACTAGGATTTACAGCACAGATAGAAACTGGGAAGAGTAAAAGAAGAATTATATCTATTATCATAGTAAACATATTCTGACAACCTCTTGATTTGAGACTTCTGGCCTCCAAAAGTATGATATAATTGTTTTTGTTGTTTTAAGCTACCCAGTTTGAAATACTTTGTAGAAGCCCTAAGAAAATAATACAACATATACCTTGTATTTTAGTCAAAAATCCCAGGTGCCTGCCTTATCACTCAGTGTGTATGTGTGTGTATCCTGGTGCATGAATTTGTATATATGTGGGGTCGGGCCAGTCTGGCCAGGGAGAGAGGACATGGGCAGTTGGCCGGCCTGCTGGTCAAACTTCTGGTTGAGGGGACAATTTGTATATTAGCCTTTTATTGTATAGGATTTACACTGAGTGGCCAGTTTATTATGTATTCATAGATCATAATAATCTGGCCACTCAGTGTATGTGTTCTTAGCATTCCATCTAATATACTACAAGCCATTTAAGGCAAAAAAGTATGCTTTATTCCTCTCTGGTTTCTTGCAGTCCACTGCCATGACAATATAGTTGCTTATTATACATATCTCAAATTGGCCCTGTGAGCTAAGATTCATGATATAGAAACCCACAAAGGAAAACTCACAGAGGTCATAACAAAAATCCAATATTATGTATTGTGAAAGATATGACAGCCACTGCATGCACAGCGAGGGTTCAGGACCTGGATCAGGGCTGTGCATAAATGATAAGACTAGACAAGAAATATGAATTTGGAAATCACAGGTGCCACTAGAATTGAGTTTTCACAGGCAGAGAACCCAATTCTAATGGAAGGGTTTCATTAGTGCCCAGGCCCTGCTAGCTTTTTATTCAATTTTAGATACACATCTTGCCTTTAGTCAAGCAGGCAATTCCAGTAGCAGACAGACTATCTTAAAGGTCAGTAAATATTAGTAAATATTCACTTTGAGACTATTAGGGCAGGAAATTTCTAGAGCCACCATTGTCTCAACTAAACAATCAGTGCATAGCTTTGGCCCTTGCCAAAGCTCAAGGTTCATCAGCTTTTTGTCTTCCTTGTTTACACTTTCCTGAGAGTGTAAACAATGGATGGCTTCTAACAATGTATAGATAGATGTTCATGAACTTTTTGCACCTCCCAAAATATGGAGACTATATTACAAACCTATTAGATTGGCTAAAAATAGAAGCACTAATACCAACAAATGCTGATGGGAATGTGAAATAACAGTAAATGTCATTCATTGCTGGTGGAAATGCAAAATGGTACATCCACTTTGGAAGACATTTTGATTTTTTCCCCCTTTTTTTTACAAACTAAATATAATTTTTACCATACAACCCAGCAATCACACTCCTTGGTATTTATAGAAAGGAATGGAAAACTGATATCCACAAAAATCTTTCACAAGGATGCATATAACAGCTTTACTCTTAGTTAACAAAATGTGAAAACAACCAATGTGTCATTCAGTAGGTGAGTAGTTAAATAACCTGTGGCATATCCAAATAATAAGATAGTCTCCAGACTAAAAAACAATGAATTATCAAGGTATTGAAAGACATGGAGGAACCTTAAATGAATATTACTAAATAAAAGAAGACAATCTGAAAGGCAATATACTATATGACATTCTGGGGGGGTGGGGGGAGAAACAGTAAAAAGGTCAATGTTTTACAAAGGTTGAGATGGAAGGAGGGTTAAATGGGCAAAGATTAAGGTGATAAAAATACTATGTATGATACCACAAAAATCATGTCACTAGAGTGATTTGTTTGGATCATGTCATTTGTCCAAACCCATAATATAAACTATGGATTTCAGGTGATTATGATATGTCAATGTATGTTTATCAATTGTAACCAATGTACCACTCTGGTAGAGGATGTTGATAATGGAGCAGCCTAAGCATGTGTTGGGGTAGGAGGCATATGGGGAATTTCTGCACCACCCTCTTAATTTTGCCATAAACCTTAAATTATTCTAAAAGATAAAACTTTAATAAAATAAAAATTACTGCCTATAGAAATGTGTTAAATCTACCCATATTTACCAGAACCATCCCCTCACCCTATTGCTTAAATGCACATTTCTTACTTCCAAACCTACTGTCTGGGTTAAAAGCACCCAGCTACATAACTAAAGAAAATCTCCTCAAGTATGAAATGCCATGCTAACCAAACAGTAGCACTCTGGCTGAGAGACAATTACATCTAAATATATATTTTACTTCCTTAGAAATAATCCTAATATATGTCAAACTATCCACAAAATTTTTGGTTCAAGAATAATTTTAAGAACTATTAAATCATGCTACTAATTCAGAAAAAAAAGGAAAGAAAGATTATGGGAACTAACATAAATTAGTAATAATGCTTTCAATCTATTAACTCATTTAATCTTCAAAATCACCCAGGGGGCTCACCTTCACCTTGCAAAATAAAACATATGGAAGAGAGAGGACCTCAGAGATCAATTATTTGTTCAGGATCTGTCAACTTCAAACCCAGGTGTGAACCCCAAGTCCATGTTTTTAATATTATACCACTCTACCACCAAAAAAAGTAGAAAACATATAGGCACAATAGTAATGGTCAATAAGACGAGAATCAATTGTGGAGATATTAAATAGACATGAGTAATATCTGAGCTGCATAATTTAGTATTCACCATTGGTTAATTTATTGGATTTGTTTTAATAAATATTCAGAAAGTGGTTAATGTCATCCACTTTAGACATTAGAATATTGTCTAAAGTTCTTAGAATATTGAAGTTCAGTTGGCTGAAATCTTAAAGACTAAAAATAGTTTTGTAGTATTATCATATAAATTGAAAAACAATTAACATGTAAGCTTTTTGTTGTTGTTGTTCTTTCTCTCAGATAATTTGGGTTTTAAAAATTTCCCTTTATTATTATTTTTTTTTAAATAAACTTGAAGTTATTTTTTTTTTAAATATGATCTTTGATCTTTTTATATCAGTTCACCCCATGATCATGGGGCAGCTTTGCCTGGGCTCTTCACCCTGTGATCGCAGGGAAGCTGGGCATGGTCTGTTCACCCCACGATTGAGGGGCGGCCCAGCCTGACCTGTTTACCCTGAGATCCCAGGGAAGCTTGGCCTGGGCTCACTGCTTTCCACCAGCTGCAGCTCACCAGTCTTCTATGGCCATGGGGGAGATGACCAATGGAGTCCACAGCATGTGGCAGCAGCTATGAAGGTCACCACAAAAACCCAGCACTGATGTCCAGATGGTCAGCCTTTGGATGTGATCAGGTCTCACAAGTTACAACTCTGGGCTTTTATTACCCGTGTTTCCCTGAAAATAAGACATCCTCCGAAAATAAGACCTAGCGTATGGAAAGATAAGACATCCCCTGAAAATAAGACCTAGTGCAACTTTGAGAGAAAAAATTAATATAAGACACTGTCTTATTTTCGGGGAAACAGGGTATTAGGATTGGAAAACGCCAATGCCAAACAAGGCTACCAGAGAGAGACAGAAAGTTACCTACAAGGGATCTCCCATCAGACAATAGACCGATTTCTCAACAGAAACACATCAGGCCAGAAAGGAATGGAATGAAATATACAAAGTCATGCAAAACAAGAGTCTGAATCCAAGAATACTGTACCCAGCAAGGCTATCAATCAAAATTCAGTGTGAAATCAGGAGTTTCACAGACAAAAAAGGACTAAGAGGATTTATTATCACCAACCATCAATGCAATAAATGCTAAAGGTGCTGCTCTAAAAAGAAGAAATAGGAATGGAAGAAGGAACACCAGAATAAAAAATAAAAATGGCACAAATAAGTATCTACCAATAATAACTTTAAATGTAAATTGATTAAATGCCCCGGTCAAAAGACATAGGGAAGCTGAATGTATAAGAATACATGATCCATATATCTGCTGTCTACAGGACACCCAACTCAGAAAAAAAAAAAAAAAAGCACTGACACAGACTGATAGTGAAGAAATGGAAAAAGATTTTTCAGGCAAATGGAAATGAAAAAAAAAAAATCTGGGGTATCAATATTTATATCCGACAAATTAGATCTCAAAGTGAACAAGAGATAAGGAAGGCCACTTCATAATACTAAAGGGAGCAATTCTGAAAAACATATATGCTCCCAATAAAGAAGTACCCAAATACATTAAAGAAAAAACAAAACAAAACACTTCTGGAAAATATCAAGGGAGAGATTGACAGCAATAAGTCATAATAAGGGACTTTGATATCCCAATACCATGGACAAGTCCTCTAAATAAAAATCAGCAAAGAAACATCAATCCTAAATGACTCATTAGATCAGATGGAATTGACATAATTACAACATTCCATCCAAAAGCCACAAAATATGCATTCTTCTCAAGTGCACAAGGTTTATTTTTAAAGATAGAGCACATACCTATGGATGAGGACAATGGGGAGTGGGGAAAGGGCAAAGGGTGGGGTGGGAAGGGGGGGGGAAAGGAACACTTGTAATAATATGAACAATAAAAATTTATTAAAAAAAAAAGATAGAGCACATATTGAGACACTGGCAAAATCTCTTCAAATTCAAGTAGATTAAAATCATTATCAAGCATCTTCTCAGATCACAATGGCATATAATTAGAAATCAACTACATTAACAACAATGGAAAAAATGAAACACCTGGAGGCTAAAAAGAATGCTATTAAACAATGATTGAGTTACCAAAGAGATCAAAGAAGAAATAAAAAGCATCATGGCAAGAAATGACAATGAAAGCACATCAATCAAAAATTGTTGGGATGCAATGCAAACAGTCATAGCTCTACAGGCCTACCTCAAAAAAACAAGAAAAAAATGGTAATAAATTACCTATTCCTATAACTCAAAGATTAGAAAGAGAGCAACAACAAAAGTCCAGCATAAGCAGAAAAATGGAAAAAGTAAAGAACAGAGAGGAAATAAATGACATAGAGACAAAATAAAACAAACAAAAACAATACAAAAGATTTGAAAATAAAAAAAGAGCTGGCTGTTTGAAAGAATAGGCAACAATGATCAATGTCTAGCCAGACTCACCAGAAGCAAAGAAGTAAAGAGAGAGGACCCAAATAAATAAAATCAGAAATGATAGGGGTGAAATAATAGCCAATCCCACAGAAATACAAAGGATCATGAAAAAATACTATGAACAACTCTATTCCAACACAATGGACAACCTAGATGAAATGGACATATTCTTAGAAAAATATAAATTCCCAAAACTCAATCAAGAAGAATTAAAAAAAAAAAAAAAAAACACCTGGATAAGCCAATAACTACCAAAGAAATTAAAGCAGTGATCAAAAGTCTTCCAGCAAACAAAAGCCCTGATCTGGAAGACTTTGTAGGAAAGTTCTACCAAAAATTTAAATGGGAACTAAAACCTATTCTCCTCAGACTATTCCAAAAATTCAAGAGGAAGGCACACTTCTAAGATCTTTATATGAAGCCAGCATTACCCTAATCCTAAAACCAGATAAAGGCACCACACACACACACACACACACACACACACGCACACACACACACACATAACTACAGGCTAATATCCTTGATGAACAGAGATGCTAAAATCCTCAACAAAATTTTAGTAAACCAGATTCAGGATTGCATTAGAAAAATCATACATCATGATCAAGTGGAATTTATTATGGGGATGCAAGAATGGTACAATATCAGCAAATTAATAAATGTGACACATCACATACACAAATTGAGAGACAAAAATCACAAAATCATATCAATTGATGCAGAAAAAGCATTTAACAAAATCCAATACCCTTTCTTGATAAAAACTCTCAACAAAGTGGGAATAAAGGAATCATAACATAATAAAAGCTTTATATGACAAACTGACAGCCAACATCATACTCCTGTTCAATGTAGTACTGAAAATAGTAGCCATAGTGATCAGACTACAAAAAGAAATAAAAGGCATCCAATAGATGACATGATACTATAAATAGAAAACCCTAAGAATTCCACCAAAAAACTATAGACTAAAAAATGAATTTGGAAATATAGCAGGATACAAAATTAACCTCCCAGAAATCTATGGCCTTTTTATACAGCAATAATGAGCTCACAGAAAGAGAAACTAGAAAGACAATCCTATTTACTATTGCACCAAAAAAATTAAGATATCTAGGAATAAACTTAACTAAATATGTAAAATACCTATACCCAGAAAACTACAGGAAATTGAAAAAAGAGTTAGAGGAAGACATAAATGAAAGAACATACCATGTTCATAGATTGGTAGAACCAACATCATTAAAATACTCATGATATCCAAAGCAATCTACAGATTCAATGCAATCCCCATTAAAATACCAACAGCATATTTCAAAGACTTAGAAGAAACTCTCCAAACATTCATCTGAAATAAAAAAAAAAATGACCCCGAATATCCACAGCAGTCCTGAGGAAGAAGAACAAAGTTGGAGGGATCACAATACCAGATATCAAGCTGTATTACCAAGCCATTGTTCTCAAAACTGCTTGGTACGGGCACAAGAACAGACATATAGACCAATGGAACAGAAAAGAGAACCCATAAATCTACACAAGCCATTGTTCTCAATTAATAGTTGACAAAGGAGGCAAGAACATATAATGGAGTCATGACAGTCTTTTCAATAAATGGTGCTGGTATATTTGGTCAGATACATACAAAAAAAATTAAACTATATTACCAACCTACACCATATACAAAAACAAACTCAAAATTACTAAAGGACTTAAGTGTAAAATGGGAAACCATAAAAATCCTACAAGCCTCAATAGGCAGAAAATAATAGACTTATGTCATAGCAATAACTTTCAGACACAGCTCCTGGGCCCAATGGAGACTAATGAGAAAATAAACAAATGGGACCACATCAAAATAAAAAGCTTCTGCACAGCAAAAGAAACCATCAATAAAGCAACAAGAAATCCACTGCATGGGAGAACATATTTGACAATGCTATTTCTGATAAGGAACTAATCTCCAAAATTTACAGAGAACTCTTACAACTTAACAAAAGGAAGATAAATGATCCAATCAAAAAATGGGCAAAGGACCTAAATAGACACTTTTTGAAAGAGACATACAGAACACTGAGAGACTTATGAAAACATGCTCAAAGTCACTAATCATATGAGATATGCAAATCAAACAACATTGAGATACCATCTCAAGAGTTTCTGAATGGCTATCATCAACAATTCAACAAAGGGCATGATGCGGAGAAAAAGAAAACCTGGTGCACTGTTGGTGGGAATGCATATTAGTGCACTGAGGAAGACAATATGGAGTTTCCTCAAAAAGTTAAAAATGGTACTTCCATTTGACCCAGTAATCCCACTTCTAGGACTCTATCCTAAGAAACCAGAAACACCAATCAGAAAGGATATATGCACCCCTATAATCATTGCAGCACAATTTACAATAGCTACGATTTGGAAACAACCTAAGTGTCCATCAGCAGATGAGTGGATTAAAAAACAGTGGTAATACACAATGAAATACTACACCACTATAAAAAAGAAGGAACTTTTACTATTTGCAACAGCATGGATGTAACTAGAGAGCATTATACTAAGTGAAATAAGCCAGTCAGAGAAAGATAAATATCACATGATCTCACTCATATGTGGGTTATAATGATCAACATAATTTGATGAACAAAAATAGATCCAGAGAAAAAATGACAGTGGAGAGGGTTTAGAGAGCAACCAAAGGACTTGTATGCATGTATATTAACATAAACAATGGACACAGATACTGGGGCAGTGGGGAGTCTGCCAGGTGTGAGAATGGCTGGGAGGGAGGGAGGGTCAATTAGGGGGAAAATTAGAAATATGTCAAATTTTAGACAATAAATAAAAAAAAACACTAAAATACATTATTCCTTTTTTTCTCACAATTTACTAGATTCATTTCTTTATTTCAATAATAATTTTATTTTAGATTATTTTGGACACTTTTCTTCTTTGTGATAATTATTTAACAAACATAAAATAGAAATTTTGATAGCTTTTCTCATAGTATCTTTAGTTGTGAATCTGCAAATTCATAATTTTTGCATAATTATTTAAGTCAATTTTTAATGAACTTTTTTCAGTCACTAAACATCATCCATTCTGAACTCTAGAGTCACTGTTTTGTGCTAACCTTAGTTTTGCTTCCAAACTATTCTTATCTCTTCAAAATGATATCTGCAGTCATATTTATGTAAAAAATAAGTATAAAATAAGTAACCATATGTTTGAACAGGATCTGTTATTTATTTATTTTGGTTAAACCCAAACAAATAATTAAGCCATATTTTGGTTAAATTCAACCACATAATTAAAACAGCAATTTCCTCTTAATGTGCATCTGATTGAAATTATTGTTGAAGTGTTTATTGTGTAACAATGTTTCTTATTGCATGTTAGATATCCTGGTTAAATACATAATCTTGCTATGTTGATATTTATGAAGAACTAGAGGCCTGGTGCACAAAATTCATACATGGGAGTGTGAGTCCTTCAGCCCAGCCTGCACCTTTTCTAATCTGGGACCCCTCGAGGGATGTCCAACTGCCCGTTTAAACCACAGCCTAATTGATGCCTAACTCCTCTCCTGCCAGCCTAATTGCCTCTAACTACTCTGCCCTGCAGGCTCCATCACTCCTAACTGCCCTCCCCTGCAAGCCTGATCACCCCTAACTGCCCTCCCCTTCAGATCTGGTCCCCACCAACTGCTCTCCCATGCAGGCCTGGGTCCTTGAAGACCCGATCACCCCCAACTTCCCTCCTCTGCCTCCCTTGTCACCCCTAACTGACCTCCCTTGCAGGCCTGGTCCCTCCCAACTGCTCTCCCCTGCTGGCCTGATCGTCTACAAATGCCCTCCCTTGCAGGATTGGTCCCTCCCAATTGCCCTCCCCTGCTCGTCATCTTGTCATGGCCATCTTGTGTCAACATGAGGACAGAAAATTTGACAACATGGGGGCAGCCATCTTGTGTGTTGGAGTGATGGTCATTTTGTATATTACTCTTTTATTAGATAGGATAGAGGCCTGCTGCATGGGTAGGGGCTGGTTTGCCCTGAAGGGTGTCCCAGATCAGGGTGGGAGTTCCCTTGGGGCATGGGATGGCCTGGGTGAGGGGCCTGTGGTGGTGTGCAGGCCAGCCACACACCCTGGTGACCCAAGTGTAGGCCCTGGTATCTGGGGTTATTTATTTTCTATAATCGAAACTTTGTAGCCTTGAGTGAAGGCCAGGGCTGGCCAGGAAGCTTGGCTTCTTCCATTGCCAGGCAAACCCAAGCCTCCTACTTGCTTCAACTCTGTGGCCATCACCATTTTTGTTAGGATTTATTTATCTTCTATAATTGGAACTTAGTAACCTTGAGTGGAGGCCAGGGCAGGCCAGGAAGCTTGGCTTCCTCCATCGCCGAGGAAACCCAAGCCTCCTATTCGCTCAGTTGTCACAGCCATCTTGGTTGGGTTAATTTGCATACTTGCTCCTGATTAGATGGTGGGAATGGCTTGTGGGAATAGCAGAGATATGGTCATTTTGCATGTTTCTCTTTTATTAGTGTAGATAATAATAGCTATTATTCTATTGAAGTTTTATTTCACATTTTTTCTATTTTTCAATTTGATATGACCCATCTGTTTCTCTTAGCATCATATCAAGTGATTTCAGATGTGTGTTAACTATAATTACTGATTTCCTTATCCCCTTATATTAGAAAAGCAACATTTACATTATTTAAAACATGTTTTGTATATCAAATTCCATACCTTGCACTTTGCTCTTTTGGTTCACTCATTCTTTTGGTTCATGTGAAGCACTTTCCTGGGACTTGTCCACGGTCTAATTAAATTCTCCCTCTGAAAAAAATAAAAAATATTCTTCATTAAAAGAACAAATTACTTATTTTATAGAATGGTAAACATCCTTTCCCTTTTCAGAGGCGAGCTGCTGATAATTTGAGAAGACATCACCAGTATCAAGTAAGTTAATCATATATATATATATATATATATATATATATATATATATATATATATATATCTTGAATTTTACATTAAAATACAGTCCCGTCTTCAGAACTAACCAAAGAAAGAAATCATATATATGTACTAAATATCAATTGTGTTATTTTTAAACACCTAAGGAAGTTATGAGGAACCTGGTGAAGCGATATATTGCTGCAATGATTAGAGATGCCAAAACTGAAGAAGGCCTGACTGAAGAGAACTTTAAGGTACCTATTTTTACTTTAATGATGAAATCACCAAGAAACTGATTCTGCAGAGACTTGGAATCTGACATAGCACACTGACAATCAAAACTGGAAACACAGATGTGTGTTCCAGCTAGCTTTTGTGTCTTCTAAATTAAAGCACTATTGTATTATCCAAGAGTGATGACATTCCTTCACAAAATGCATTGTTTTCAAACATACTTACTTTCAAATGTTGAGATGACTTATTGAAAGCAGAGAAAATCCTGGCATTCTGACTATCCTATTACCTACTAAAGTTTTTGAAATTTCAGGCTGATTTCTAATCCTGAAATGTTTAGTAACCAAACTGCTAAAAACAAAAACAAAACCTTTGTGTTCTGCACAGCCTTGATAGAAGAAAATGTTGTACTTAATTGTAACTTATAAACTTAGTGCTTTTCCCTGAGTTTTATTTTTATTATAACCAGAGGAAATAGGTGGAATACCTGAAATATATAAATAAATATACATATATAATGTGTGTAAAATACCTCTGTTATTCTGCCTGAATTTTTTGATATTTTGGAGGAATGATAAAGTCAATAAGATCCTATAGGCAAAATCTAACAAATAAAAGACATCCTATAAGAGACTTCTAACAGAGAAAAGTAGCAAGTTTGACTGAGAAAAAATATAATCAGCCACTTAGGTAAGAATATAGATAAATTGGAAAACTTAAAGCACACTTATAGTTGGCTAGGATGCAAAAATGTTCTTTACAGGCACAACATCCAAATTTTAGAATTAAATGGTCCTTGGTACTTTGGGAGATAGGTTGGAGGCAGGGGCCCACCTTAAAGACCACCATAAATTAGAGGTGATAATTCAGATGTCCAAAAAAGAGGAAAAAAGATAAATCTCAGAAATGTTATCTGATTGAATGAAGATTTGTAAGATTTAGGAGCTAGCCGAGATACTGGGATAAAAATCAACTTTAAGTTAGTAAATAATAGAAAGTTACTGCCAACGCTAGAAAGGGCAGGCTTCACTTTGTTTTGCTATATATGTCCCGTTGGACAGCAAAATATACCTATGTTAAAAATATTTGCAAAATGTATCCCTGAGAGAGTGTGAAGTGATTTGAAAGGAGATGGGTATTTGAAGAGGAAGTATTTGAAAGTGTTGCCCCCACCAAAACAACAACAACAACAATATACTTGACTATGCAGCAGTGAAAAAGAAAAGTCTTCCTGTTTCTTTTCACATGAACCTTAGGAAGTCTCCTAATTATACAGATCTTGAATAGGAAATTAATAGATATCAATGACACAAGTACCAGAAAGAAAACTAGAAATAGATAGAACCACAGCAGAGTGGAATCCTAGTTCTTAAAAATGTGTGAAACCATGTATGAAATGAATCAGTGATGTTTAAAATGTTTATTTAAGTCACAAATTTCATCATTTTTAAATTTCACTTAGGAACTAAAGCAAGACATTTCTAGTTTCCGCTTTGAAGTCCTGGGGTTACTAAGAGGAAGCAAACTCTCTACAGTACAATCTGCTCAGACCACAAAGGACACTTCTAATTCAGCAGACTCAGATGAAAAGACTGATAATGAAGGTACCAGCAAAGACAAGAAGAACTTCAGCCTTTTTGATTTAACCACCTTGATTCATCCTCGATCATCAGCAATTACCACAGAAAGACACAGCATAAGCAATGGTTCTGCACTGGTGGTGCAGGAACGCCTGCGGGAGAAACAGAGAAAAATGAATTTTGTGACTGATTTAAAAAACTTTGGATTATTTTATAGACGGTCAAAACAAAATGCTGCCAAGCAAAATGCAAACCAAATTTTCTCTGTTTCAGAAGAGGTTGCTCATCAACATGCTGAGGTATCTCTGGAGAGAAATATTCAACTGGAATCTCCAGGAATATCTTCAAAGGGTGACCTGGGCATTCCTGGTCTCAGTGAACAATGCATATTAATAGACCACCGAGAAAGGAATATAGACAGTCAAGATTTACAAGTTGGAAAGAGAATGTATGCCTTCAAATCAGAGAAGGTGATGATGGAAGACACTGTTCCAATAATACTAAAGGAGAAGCATGCAAGGAACGAGGACTCTAGTACAGACTATGATGCAGCCCTCAGAAACACAGTCATTTACGAAGATTATGTGACTACAAGATTGTGATACTTGAAGGAAGGAGGAAGAGTTTATCAGACATATATATATTTTCTATAGTGCTCTGAGTTGGGGGGGAGGGGTTGTTTAAAAGCAAATAAGCAAATTCTAACTTATACTCTATAGCATTTATCAACTGTAGCATAATAATGTGTAACATTTAAATAAGGCAAAAGCTATCAAAAACCCTTGTTTTGCAGCCCACTTTTGCTTTCACAATTTGGTTTACATTTTTTCTTGTTAATAAATAAATAATAAATAAACTCACCTTGCATCTTGCACTGTTGCAATAACATGGACAATTTTTAGCTATCTTTTTCAATTAAAACAAATTCAGTGTCATGATTTAGTTCATTCCTGTAATAGATATTTTTATATACAAAAATTAATGAAGCTAAATATTAGAACTTTTCATAAATTTTTAGGGCCTCTAGAGATGGGTACTTATTAAGGACTTTTCACTCAGCCCTATGGTTTAGCTTTGAAACACAAATATTAGCAAATTATTTCTTAAGAAAAAATGAATAATTATAGTATGCAATTAAAGCAAGGAAGGCTTCTCATGGGGTCATAATCAAACTCGTTCTTTAAAATGAAACTTGGGCCCTGGCCAGTGTGGCTCAGTTGGTTGGAGTGTCCTCCTGTACACAGAAAGTTGGCAGGTTTGATTCCCCTCAGGGGACATACCTAGATTATGAGCTATTTATATTTCTTTCTCTCTCTCATCCTCTTTCTCTCTCCTCCTTTTTTTTCCTCTCTAAAATCAATAAAAGAATCCATGGGTGAGAATTTTTAAAAAATTAAAAATGTAAGTCTGTATACTTCATAGAGTTTTAGTTTGACCAGTTTTTTTCTTTTAGAAAGTAAATAAATGTCCTAATAAATTTGGATGATTGGTAATTTTTAACATTTTACCAAAAAAAAAAAGTTTTACTTAAAGTTTGATTTTTATATTTATTTTATTTATTTATTTTTTAGGTTTGATAATATTATATCAAATTCTAGTACATTTTCTTTTTATATATTTTTTATTGATTATGGTATCACATAATTGTCCTCATCCCCCCATTTCCATTTCAAACCCCTCCCTACATATGTCCCCACCTCCCTATTGTCCATGGCCACTGGCTAGGCCCATATGCATGCACACAAGTCCTTTGGTTGATCTCTTCCCCTTACCCCCACCCTCCCCTACTTTTCCTCTGAGGCTTGAGAGTCTGATCGCTGCTTCTTTCTCTGGGTCTGTTTTTGTTCATCAGTTTATGTTGTTCATTATTTACTCTAGATAAACAGCATTTTTTAGGTGCAGTATAAATATGAGGTTTTATGAATAGAAATGAATTTCAAAAAGGTGACAAAAGTTGTTAGTGCCAGAAAATAATCACAGTCAATAAGAATAGTTTAAGTACCTTAAACAGAGCAAGGTGGTTGATTGTGTTTACATAATATTCAGATGAAAATTAATTCTAATAATTATTAAGCAAAACTAAATTCTGCCTTTAATTAGTGCAATATTGTTGTCAATTCTAAAGACATTTATAAATCTAGAAGTTTCATCTTCTTTCCTCCAGTTACTGTTATACATTTTGTAGTAATTAAATTTTGTGGTAATCTATTGTTTTCAAGGCAATTTAGCAAATTTCATTTCTTCAATGTACTACTAAAAGGAAAGTGGAGTATTTCAGCAGAGGTACTGGAAACTTCTTAAAGTTTAAGTTGTATAACTTGTGTCTATTTAAACCATCATGGAAATGAAAGTTCCCTCACCACATGCAATTAGCATTTATTTCAAATCAATAGAAAAATGCTTTGTTTTACTTTTTAAATTACCTCCATGACTAGACAAATTATATATGATTTAGCATTAACCAAAAACTGCATAGTGCTACAAATTCTAGTTTCTGATTATAATACATCAAAAATAATGAATAACAGCAATAACAAGGCCAGCCAGTTTTACATACTATATATGTATTAACATTTGCACTGCTCATAACAACACTCTGAGGTAGCTACTATTCTTACCCTCACTTAATAGATTAAGAAAATGAGGCAGGAGAGACACCAAGATGGCGGCATAGGGTAGACACCCGAATGCAGCCTACACAACAAATTTGAAGTTAGAACTGAAAAACGGGGGAAGCATTGCCCTGAAGTGCCGGATGGCTAGCTGAGAGGAGGCTCTGCCATCTGGGAAGGCAAGAGAAGGCACGCTGAACCTCAGGAACTGTGAAGGTACGGAGAACTGTGTGCGCGAAAAGGCGCTGGCTTACTCCCGGTGCAGGGAGAGGAAGGGCCAGACAGAAATTACGGCTGACTTACTCCTGGCGCGCAGAGAGGGCGGGCCAAGCTGAGTTCACTACTGGCTTACTCAGGTGCATGGAGAGGGCGGACAGCTAACGCGCAACTGGCTTTCTTGTCCAAGAGGAAAACAGAATCAGCCTATTGCTTTGATAGACAGCCCCAGACAGGGAGAGGCCAGACTGTCAGGCAGTGGGCAGAGATCTCTCAGAGGTGTGTGAAGCCAGAGGCCATTACTGTGGGACTAGGGGAGGAGCCCAAGGAAAAACAGTTTGTCTGCACCAACCTGAGACTCCGCCCAATCTCTGGCTGAGCACAGAAGCTCTCCCAGAGGCTGGCTTTCTCTAAGAAGGGACTGGCAGGAATCCAAAGCTTGTCTGTGCCTTTACCAAAGAGGTGCGCGCACCTGCAACCAATCTTCCGAAACTCTCCGAGAACAGGTCTTTTCTAAGGCGAGACTGACAGGGAACCAAAGATTGTCTGCGCCACCCCGAGACCCCGCCCTATTCAAGCAGAGTACAGAAGCCCTCCTAGCTGAGACTCTGCTGATCCTCACAGCCAATTGGCTTGGTGATCAAAGCTTCCCAGTGATACCAACAATAAGCAAGGCTTAACAACAAGACTGCACACACAGCCCACAAAGGACTACACCAAGACTGTCCACTGCAGGTAACTGGGAAGGCTGTGCTACTGGGCTCTACCAGAACATCTAGAACACAAAGCTATTCCATCAAATCAGGGAAACAACTAAAATGCAGACAAGAGGAAGGACACAAAGGAAGGAGATGGAGGAAAAGAAAAGATTGGACATTGAGTTCAAAACTACAGTTATAAGGTTATTCAACAATATCCTAAAAAAGGCCGATAAAATAAATGAGACCTATGAGGATATGAAAAGGGAGCAACTAGAAATAATAAGGGATCAACAAGAAATGAAGAAAACATTGTCTGAAATAAAAAATATTATACAAAGTCCTAAAAACAGACTGGAAGATCACAAGAATCAAGACAAAGATTTAGAACACGAAGAGCCAGAGGACACTCCTCTGCAGAAGGGAGAAGATAAGAGAATCCAGAAAGTTGAAGATAGTGTAAGAAACCTCTGGGACAATTTCAAGCGAAACAACATCAGAATTATGGGGATTCCAGAAGAAGAGAGAGAGCAAGATACAGAAAGAATACTGAAAGAAATAGTGACAGAAAACTTCCCTCACCTGGGGAAAGAAATAGACTTACAAGTCCAGGAAGCCCCCAGAACCCCAAACAAAAGGAATCCAAGGAGGACCACACCAAGACACATCATAATTAAAATTCCAAGAGCAAAAGACAAAGAGAGAATATTAAAAGCAGCAAGAGAAAAGCAGGTAGTTACCTATAAAGGAACACCCATATGATTGTCAGCTGATTTCTCAACAGAAACCATACAGGCCAGACGGGAATGGCAAGAAATATTCAAGGTGATGAATAGCAAGAACCTACAGCCAAAAATAATCTACCCAGCAAAGCTATCACTCAAAATCAAAGGATAGTTAAAGAGCTTCACAAATAAAAAAAAGCTAAAAGAGTTCATCACTGCCAAACCAGAATTATATGAATTGCTGAAGAAGGTTATTTAGGAAGAGGAAGAAGATAAAGATAAAAATTATGATCAACAAATATGTAACTATCAACAAGTGAATCTATAAACCAAGGGAATTAAAAAAATCTGATGAACAATATTAACTGGTGAATATAATAGAATCAGAGGTATGGAAGGGGAGTGGACTGACGATTCTCGGGGAAAAGGGGAGTGAGGGTGCAGGAAGAGACTGAACAAAAACTGTGCACCTATGGATGAGGACAATGGGGGATGGGGATGAGGACAATGGGGGATGGGGAACCTGGTGGAGGGGAGCAATTGAGGGGGGGGAAGAGGATCACATTTGTAATAATCTGAACAATAAAGATTTATTTAAAAAAAAGAATAAGAAAATGAGGCAAATATTAATTAGACTGAGTTCATAATAAGTGATGGAACAAGCAAAAATACTGGGATTTAAATGAGTGAATGGTTCTCTTGTCCCATGACTTTTTGTGTTATTTTTACCACTTCTGAAATGTTATGTTTTGAGAGAAAATGTGTAAACTCTATACATCTGTGACTTTTGTTGTAAAGTAAGAGGCACAAAATTAACAATGTAATATATGTGATTCTTTAGACTCAATTGTAATCTAGATTTTAAAAATTTGGTATGTAATATCAGAATTCAACTTGATATATTAGATTTTAATTTTCAGAAAAGCTATGGGCACTGATAACTGCTTATTCCTTAACCTGATTTAAGAATGGGTCAGGTAGGTTTGGAGAAAACAATAATGCTACTGTGTGTTCTTCTTGCTTCAAGCTTACCTTTATCTCAAGTATGTTAGCACTCAGAATAAACCCTGGAGATAGTGAAATATCTAAACTATTCTAAATGAGATAGACAATAATAGGGGAATTGTAGGCCTATTCTCAATACTTGGTGTATTTTCCAATGATTTCTTTTTTGCTGCTGTTTTTTGTTTAGTTTAGTTTTGTTTTGTTCCCCAAAATAAACATCATATACATCACTATTATATATAAACTATAAGTATGTAATTTCAAATTTTTTTTCTTTCAAATGACACCAACAACAATGTAGGCAACAATAATTTTTTTCCCAATAGTTTACTTATATTCAGGGTTAGGGAGATAATACGTCAAAAATGGTGAACATGGTGATCATAGAGGAATTTATTTGGAGCCAGTAACATCTTACTTTTCAATGTTCCAGAAAAAAAATGGTTTCTAACTGAGGTCACTGAGAATTTAAACAAAGTGTTGTATATTGTTAGTACCAGAAGTTCTAGAATTAAATATTATTCTAAATATGTAATGATATTAGTTAACATTAATGAAGAAGAACAGTAGGGGGGAAATAAGAAAACATAAAGCATGATTGCAAGTTAAGAATGATTTTCTGAGGTCTTTAAATGATAAATTTGGGGTTTATTTTCATTTCTACTCAGATTCCTATCAACAGAAAATCATAAACACACCTTCATTTGTATATTGTTTCTTGTATTTCACACCCTCTTGATCATGCTATGGCTTACATACATTTATTTAATTATTTATTTATTTATTTATTGCCAGGGTTGAGTGGAAGAGTGTCTAGAAAACTTAGTTTAATTTTAATAAAATACAGTTAAATTTCAAAGCCTTTAAATTATCATTGATATAGTTTGAAAAAACTCATTTACAAGAAAGAATACTATAGCCTTAGCCAGTTTTGCTCATCAGCCTGAGAACTGAAGGGTTTGATTTTCAGTCAAAGGTATGCACTTGGGTTGCAGGTTCCATCCCCAGCCCTGGTCAGGGGTGTGCATGAGGCAACCAATCAAGGTGTCTCTCTCACATCAATGTTTCTCTCTGTCTCTCTCCCTCCTTTCCACTTTCTCCAAAAACCAATGGAAAAAATATCCTCAGGTGAGAATTAACAAACAAAAATCAATACATAATTCTAAAAAAAAAAGAAAGAATGCTAAAAAGATGTATCTCATTGTTTGTGATTGATGTATCCCTGAAAATATCCATGTGAACAAATGTATATTAACTTTAGTAGGTAAACTATGTAAAAGCAAAAAATAAAGAAATACAGGTAGTGAATTATTTTGTAAAATTATAAATTATTTTTCAAAGTGATAATTATCCTAAAAATGTTAACTATTTCATAGGTTAGACATTTGTATATCAATTTTTCTTAAATTAGATATTTTATTTACTGGGTGATAATGAAAATACTCCAAAATCCTTTTCACTTTTTTTCCTTGACCCAAATAGCAAATTGACACAGTAATAAAACACATAGTCCCAAATGATGAAATTTCTTGGGATAAAATTTCTCTTGAGATGTAAAAAACATAAATGATGAAGAGTAGCATAAAACCCAAATAATTCAGGACTGTGATAGTGTTGAGAAAATTGTCTTTGAAAGTATTGATAGCTAATAATAAGTTTTCTACATACTATAGAAGAATTCCCAATTTCAGTGGCATATTCCTTAAGTCTTTTGCTAATATTTCTCAAAATATGGTCCGGGAATTTCTTGTGGTGATACAGCCTAACAGAATTGAAGCATGGTTTTAGTTTCTGGTCCCTCCATTCAAAGGGAAATAATTATTGAATCTGTTCATCTATTGGGATGCAGAAAAAGGCATCTTTCAAGTCTATGTCTGAAAAGCATTTGCTACTTTCAAGCATGGTGGTCAACAAAGTATAAGGCTTGGACACTGTAGGATGAATGTCTTAGACAACATCATTTATGGTCCTGAAATCCTGTACAAATTTATATTCATCAGA
Organism: Pipistrellus kuhlii; assembly: GCF_014108245.1. Taxonomy (NCBI): domain Eukaryota; kingdom Metazoa; phylum Chordata; class Mammalia; order Chiroptera; family Vespertilionidae; genus Pipistrellus; species Pipistrellus kuhlii. The sequence continues at coordinate 97,777,335 of NW_023425529.1, read as the reverse complement.
GTGAGGCTTTTTGACTGGAAAAATGTGGTGTTATTGGAAAGTGGCATGGCTGAATTAATCCTGATTTTAAGAATTTCTGTAATACTGATTGAATTACCTCTAAAGAGTTTTTTGTAAGGGGATATTGTTTCTTCCAGGGCATTCATGTCACTTCTTTACAGGCAATTTAGAAAGTAAAACTTAGCCCAATGTTGAAATGAGGCAGTCTGGCATGTAAAGAAAATTGCATATATTTTGATCACCAAACTGACATTCTAGAAGTTAAAGGAATGTACTATTTGTGTGTTTTTTTGTTTTGTTTTGTTTTGTTTTTTAATTGTCTGGTCACTTCAGTAATTGAGATCACAGCTAAACTTTTTTTGGTTAGTTTTGTATTTTGCACTGAGTATGTATCTATGAGGAAGTCAGTTAGCTTGTACCCCATAGTCAATTGTACCTGGGGCTCTGGTGGGGAAATTGTAATAAGCCGTTAATTGTCTAGGAGAGTCCCAGGGCTCTTATCAGATTTGTCATTTCTTTTTTCTTTTCTTTTTTTCTTTATTGATTAAGGTATTACTAAGTGTTCTTACCTGTCATTGTTCCCCCACCTTCACCCCCCACTCAGGCTCTCACCCTCTGGAGTCTGTCCATTGGTTAGGCTTATATGCTTGCATACAAATCCTTTGGTTGATCTCTCCCCCTTACCCACACCCTCCCCTATGTTCCCTCTGAGGTTTGATGGTCTGATCGATACTTCTCTGTCTCTGGATCTGTTTTTGTCATTTCTTTCTAACATTTGGCACGGGATTCTAGCCTTTTTATGTTTCCCTTTTCCAATGACCTTCCTCTTTGCAATAGGTGTATTAATTAGGCCTAGTGGGTCTTTCCCTTTTCCTTTTGGATTTGTCCTCTCCTTCTGGGTTCCCCGCACTGGCCCTGTTTCTAAGAAAATGGTGGCCTGCTTCAACTTCCTTGCTTTCCAGGCATTGTAAACTTTAATGGCTATGTCCACCAATACCCCATCTAAACAATAACACTTCCTTCTGGTATCTGCTCACTTTGTCCAATAAAAGTCATGTTTACTACCCAGACATTTTCTGTATCAGCATCAGTGTTCTTTCTATAGAATGGATAAATCCTTTCTAAAAATTCAGAATAATCCTCATTTGGTTTTTGCTAAATGGACTGGATCATATTCAGTTTGCTTTGTTAGGCATCCACTTTTTAAGTTTTTCCAATATGCATCTTTTGTAATGTTCTAAGAAGCTTAGGTCCCCACCATTTGAGGACTATCAAGGGCATCACCTCAGGTAGATTGTGGGTCCCTTTGGGATTCTCTTGATGAATGTGATGAGCCCTTTATTAGCCTTATCTAAAACTAGGCACCTTTCATCTGTCATTAGCAGGAGGTTAAGAATAGTCTGTACACCTACCCAGTTTGGATGGTAAGTAGCAAAAATAAAGGTGATAAGATATGCCATTTATGAGGATCCATTCTATATGAGAGATTGAAATCTTCCAATTCAGTAAATCTGAAGTAGACAATGGACTATGCCCTGTAGGCTAGTCCTTTCTGATTTATTCTGATTGTAACCTATTGCCTCAAAGGGCATTGTCCTGCTCAGTATATAGATATTCCCTGGCTAAATTGGATGCCCTGCCAGGCTTCAAGAGGAAGATAAATAATTCCTTCCTCATATGGTGGTGAGCTGTTGCCCCTCTAGCAGTGGGTGCAATTGCAGGGGAAATCTTCCTTCTACTAATCCTGGGTCCCCTAGATTCAGGACCTTAAAAAAACTCATACCCTCATTTTCCTTTTCTCCCTGTTTCTTACTATCAGGCAGGGTTTTTGAAGCCAGTTCTTTTCTCTTCATCATTAGGTTGTTCCCTTTCATTGCCAAATCCTTATTGTGTAAAGACATAAACACTTAGACATAAGGGATTTTGTCCCATGTCCCTGATCATTGACAAAACAATTCCAACTGAATGATAGTGTAGTAATCTAGGGAACCATTTAAGGGCAATTTTCCCCAGAGTCTAAAGTATGCACATGCCAAGCAGTGTTACAATAGGAAAAAAAAAAATTCTTCTTAGTCATTGGATCATTGATGTACATGGACCAATCTGCTAAATTTCAGTCCAGTGTACTCCTATAGGAGTCAAAACAGCACAATCTCTCAAGGCATGAAAGTACAAACCCGAAGCCATAAACATAGAAAGATCAAGACAAAGTGGGAACAGATGAGTAAAACTTGGATCCATAATTCCATTATTGCAAACAAGTGCTCACAAGAAATTTCTAGAGTCTTATATCCTGCCAACTATTACCAACAAATCAGCAAACGACAAGTGTTGGCGAGGGTGCAGAGAAAAAGGAACTCTTACACTGCTGGTGGGAATGAAGACTGGTGCAGCGACTGTGGAGAACAGTATGGAGTTTCCTTAAAAAACTAAAAATGGAATTCCCATTTGACCCAATGATCCCACTTCTAGGAATATATCCCAAGAAACTAGAAACACGAAACAGAAAGGATATATGCACCCCTATGTTCAAAGCAGCTCAATTCACCATAGCTAAGATCTGGAAACAGCCTAAATGCCCATCAGCAGATGAATGGTTTAAAAAAATGTGGTACATCTACTCAATGGAATACTATGCTGCAGTAAAAAAGAGAGTTCCTACCATTTGCAGCAACATGGATGGAGATGGAGAGCATTATGCTAAGTGTAATAAGCCAGGCAGAGAAAGATAAACATCACATGATCTCACTCATTTATGGAATATAATGAATAGCATAGACTGATGAACACCTGAGGACGCCTTTTCTTCCATGCTAGCAGTCAGCAGCTGTACGGTAATATAACCTGGGGCTATTGGGTAAGTATTTCTGGACTTATGTTCCTGATCCTCAATGGGTGGGAGCCCTTACCTGGGCTGATCCTCTTGCCCAAAGTAGTCACTGATACCAAACACTTTGGTCATCTCGGAGGACCACGGGTGGGCAAAGGAAGTATAATTACATAGGGGTCACCACCCAGCTGTCCTTCTGTATGACACAAAATTAAACCACTGATCCTTTGTGTGTAAAAGTAAAGAAAGGTTTCTGGCTTGTGAGGACACCAAAGGAAGGGACCATCACTACTTCCTCCTGGGAGAGGTGTAGAAAATGTAACAAAGAAATATACAAAAAGAAATACAAAAAGAAATTGATAGCCAGTTTAAAACAGAATTTCCATGGCCTAGAGCAAAGAATATTCTTACATATTATTCTACAAAGTCATTATAATTTTTCCCAAACTTGGGTTATCCCCATTACCTATAATAGTACCTCGCACCACAGGGTATCAATAAAAAATCACTTATTTTATTTTATTATATATATAATATATATATCTTGGTGCTTGGAGACAAAGGTAACACATCTCTAAATATTTTAGAATTACAACAGCATAATGTACAATTATCCCTAACAAACTTACAAACCAATCCTTTGAATGTCTGGCAGCAATTTAAAAAGGACATGAAAGGACTTCATCCCTACCATTGTGCAGGGAAGGCACCTGAGCATTCTATATTCGTCGGTCTTGCCCTTTTGGCCAAAAATGACCCTCTTTTCATGGTCCAGGTGCCCACAACTGTTGCCTGGCCTTTCAGTTCATGCCGAGGCTGAAGCACCATGGTGGCTGGTACCATGGATGTCTCTCCTGCCCAGTGGGGTGAGCTGGGCCCTCTCTGGAGAAAAAACATGGGTTCCCAAAAATATGAGATCAGTGCCCGGGCCTCATCAACAAGTGAGGGGTTCCCGAGGCAGGTGCTGGGTGTGGAACCCATGGGGGCATAGGCTACCAAGGAGTCAGAACTATATCTCACATCACCCTGATTGGCCCCCGAGGATGGCTGGTTAGCCAGAGATGGGTCAGATTCCTAAGGGAAGGAACAACCTAAGACAGGAACAGTGGCAGAGGGGCCATCAGGAGAGAACTTGGGGGTCAACAGAGGTGGGGCACAGACCCTTACGACACCTCTCCTCCACCCCCCAGCCCCTGCAACATGGCAGGCGCCTTAACCTTCTTCCATTCTGAGGGAGGTCTCCTGCCCCCATGGCTGCTTCGCTTCCCATGCACAGCTCAAATTGGGACCCAGGTAACAAACAGAGACTTGGCTGACAGCAGCTGCCCTCTCACTGCAACAAGACTTGTTTGAGAATGCTTGTACCCATGGTGTGGGCAAGAGGATTTTTAATATCTAAATCCAGCCTAGTAGCAGGAATGCTCAGGCCCTTCTCAAGAAGACAAATAATCAATTCCACTAATATACACATGATAAATAAAATTGTTGCTAGAGTGTTGAATTTGACAGTTGAATAGTAGTCAATTTCTCAGAGGAAATTAATGTGGCTAGTGGAAATAAATGAATATTCTAGAAAAACTGATTGTACTGTACAAAAAGCTATTTCTAAAGTGTTAACAAAAATTCTTATTGGCAGAGCATCTCATGGTAAAATTGCATAACATGCTATGAACCTAAAGCAGTCATAGTTTAGCGCAAATAATGAAAATGTAAAAGCTATCAAGACTACATTATAAAATTTCCAAAAGTCTCCTATTATTTAAATTTAGAAAGGTGTGACAGTGGAAGAATATCGTGTAAGGAAAAATATCCTGCGAATAATTTACATCTAAAAAGTTTGTACTTTAGAAAATTAACCTTCATTAGAAATGCTAACAGAAAGATACCCATGAAAACACACACATGGTGTCTAAACAAGCCAGAGGAAAATCATTTGGGTGGGTGGGGGGGGGAATGAAAAAGGATTTAAAGTCAAATTTATAGAAAATATCCCTTTCTTAACTTTTGGTCGAGAATATGTTTGTATATTTTCAGAAAACAACTCTGAGACCATCTGGAACCCTGTAACAGAGAGAGAAATAGACAGAAGTGCTCCAGCCATGAAGAGAAAAAAGAAACAATTCAGAGATGGAAGATGCTGATGACCCCTCGCCATACCAGCAAGCAGCAGCTGTGTGTTGCTGAACGTTGGCCAGGACCAAACCAGAGACAGTCGGGCCTGCATCACCACCATTTGTCCACCAACCAGATCTGAAATAGCTTGGCTGACATGTACACATAAGGAACTATTTGACATTAAAATTGGGACTCAAAAGAACTGTTGGCCCAGAAAGGAACTCAATGCAGACTGATTCATTTGTCTCTCAGCATAACCATCATGTTTTGTCTCAGTTTAGGTTCTTACAAGGGTATTTCTTAGATCACATGATCTCACACATCTAGAGGAAATAATGAACAACATAAACTGATGAACAAAAACAGACCCAGAGAAAGAAGCAGCGATCAGACTCTCAAACCTCAGAGGGAAAGTAGGGGAGGGTGAGGGTAAGGAGAAGAGATCAACCAAAGGACTTGTGTGCATGCATATGGGCCTAGCCAGTGGCCATGGACAATAGGGAGGTGGGGGCATATGTAGAGAGGGGTTGGGATGGAAATGGGGGTATGAGGACAATTATGTGATACCATAATCAATAAAATAAATAAATAAATAAATAATTCTTTACACAGCCGAAACCGGTTTGGCTCAATGGATAGAGCGTCGGCTTAGGGATCGTAGGGTCCCAGGTTCGGTTTCGGTCAAGGACATGTACCTTGGTTGCGGGCATATCCCCAGAGGGGGGTGTGCAAGAGGCAGCTGGTCGATGCCTCTCTCTCATCGATGTTTCTAACTCTCTATCTCTCTTTCTTCCTCTCTGTACAAAATCAATAAAATATATTTAAAATAAAAAATAAAAAATAATTCATTACACAAAGCTGCCAGACACTTCCATAGGCATAACCATTGCAGAATGCAAATGAACACAATTCAATATTACCCACTTAGCTGAAATATTGTATCTGTGTCTCCACTTAAGAAGCTCTCAAATTTCTGGCACAGAAAGTTGGGCTGTTTTAACTTTTACCAGGAAACCAACTACACAATCCATTTACTCTCTTTCTAGCCATTCGAAGAAGAGGAAGAGGAAGAAGAAGAAGAGGAGGAGGAGGAGGAAGAAGAAGAAGGGGGAAGAGGAGGAGGAGGGGGAGGATGAGAAAGGGAGGAGGAGGGGGAGAGGGAGGGAGAAGGGAAGGGAAAGGTGGAGGGAGAGGGGGAGGAGAAAGTAACATCCTACTGCTGTCATAGCCTCAAAGGGTCAGCATCACCTCTCCTTGAAGAAATCCACTCTTCTCAATTCTTCAGGCAAGCATTCCTGGTCCACAGGCTTGCTGTATATGGGGTTGTATTTGCAGCCCTTGCCATAGCCCAGGTCCTTCATTGTGTTCCTCAGGTGCAGCAGGACAAGGGCAGAGGTCCCTGGTGTTTCTGCAGGCAGGCTTTGACATTGTTGTAGGGGCTGTACACCTCAATAGATTTAGGACTCAGGCAAAATGGACTACACACTGGGCCAGAAGCCTCTCACATTCAGGCATGCCTATAAAGTGACAGCCCTGTTAAGCAGCCACTGCTTGTGGTAATGCGGATGGATATGCCAGACCTATGTCTTCACTGGCAAACCTCAACAGCCTCCTTGCCACATGCAGCTGGTCCTCTCTTCCTTGGAGCATGAGTACCAGCCAGTAGAGGGAAGCACTCAGGTCTGAGCCCCACATCGACTTATGAGGAGCAGAGATGCAGTTGTAGTGCTTTTCTCCCGCTCAGTCATCTAACATGTGAGACTTTTGGAGGCCTCCCTTCCATCATTCTCAGCGATCAGAACTCTACTGGGAGAATAGGCTTGCTCACTCTTCTTACAAAAAGTCTTCCTGGAGCTTAAACCAGCCAGCACCACCAGCTGCAGTCCATTCAATCCAAATTGGACCCCCAAGCAAAGTTAACTGGCGTTGCTATATCAGCTGTGCACCTGATGGCCCACACCCACTCCAGCCACTCAGCCTGGTGGGGGTGGGTGCGGGGCAGCCAATGCCTGGAGGAACTTTGACTCCAGTTAATGCTTGTTTAAGAGATTTTATCAAAGTCTGAAGCCTGAGCCAGGGCATGCCATTCATGTAGAAAAGCAGTTTCAAATAGCTTGAGTGGAGATGCAAATTCTATGGGATGGAGCAAACAGTATAGGCCAAGCTGTTGGAGACTCAGATATGGCTTCCAGTCAGTTCTGTGATGGGAAGGTCCCAGAACAGGAACAATGAACCCTCTGAGCCCCCCTGCCTGGGAGAAAGCTGCCCATGACTTCCTGCTCCAATGCCAGACAGTCTAGTTCCTCCCAGTATGTCCCTGGAATCCCCCAAAGCTGCCACCCGATGATGGAGGTAAGAGAAAACATGACTGTGTAAGTCTTTTATGGTCCTTTTAAAAGAAATATCTGGGACTCTAGCAGCATCCATGTCACTCAGCCACAATTGCCACTAGTGTTTACCACCCAAAGTTATGGTGAATTCTCTTCCCAGTTCTGGAACCCTGAGCTGGAGAGGGGGGGTCTGGTGTGGAGTTGGACCCCCTGCTTCTCACTGAAAATTTTGGAGATATCCCTCCCAACTAAAAAAACACTACATGTGGGTGTCAGGCCAGACCTTTCCAGGCCCTGCCCCTCATACCAGTATCATTGTGCTTTCTTCCCTACTTCTCTAGTTGTTGGACTTCCATTCAGCCAGAATTCAGGTTGTTCTATATTTTTGTTTTAATTTTGATTTGGTTGTTGGAGGCAGTGAGTACTGGCATTTACCTATGATGCCATATTGGTTCTCCAGTTCACTTTTACCTTAAAAAAATTAATAGGTGAGCCCAGATGGTATTGCTCAGTGGTTAATAATCAACCCATGAACAACAAATCAAGGTTCAATTCCCAATCAGGGCACATGCCTGGGTTGTGGACTCGATCCCCAGTAGGGGGAGTACAAGAGGCAGCTAATCAATGATTCTCTGTCATCATTGATGTGTCTATCTCTCTCATGCCCTCTCCCTTCCCCTCTGAAATCAATAAAAAATATTAGCTGATAACAGATTAAAATTTTACTCCTGCTTCTCAGAGAAAGTATAGTTTAACATCTGAACGTATAGTTAAACCCTAATATGCAAATAGACCAAACAATGGAACAACCAAACAAACAACTAGTTGCTATGACATGCACTGACCACCAGAGGATGCATGAGAAATATGGTGGGCATTGGCAGCAGGCAGCAGAGTGCAGAACATGGCAGGCATCAACCGCAGCAGGATGGTGGATCAGATGAGTGGGGGTGCCAGACTAAGGCAGGGCACCAATTGCTGTCATCAGGACTAGCTTCTAGTAGTTGCTGAAAATTCACTGGGTGCTCGCACCTGCTGCCAGTGCCTGCACCTGCTGCTGGTACTCAGCGTCAGCCCAGATCACTGGCTCTGATCACCCTGAGGACTTCTCCATCTTCCCCTGATCCTGAGGGGCAATCAGGGAAGCAGCTACTGCTTGCACCCACTGATGGCACCAGCACCATTTGCACCTGCTGTTGGTGCTGGCCCCAACTGCTCTGCAGTCAGCAGCATGAGTGGGGCCAGTGCTGTCATCATAAGGGAGCAGTGGCAGTGGGAGTGGGGCTGCTGTCAGACAAAGGATCGGGGCCTGCAGCAGTAGGGGCTGGGCCAGGGTATAGAGGAAAACGGGCCAAGACCTGTCCCTATTCCCACCCAGCCTTACAGCCCACAATTCCTGTCAAGGTGCATGAATTTGTGCACTGGGCCTCTAATATAAAATAATTTTTAAAAAAGAATTTTATACAGCATAGTTTTATGCTACATCACTATACATCAGGTAAATGCAAATGAAAGCCACAATGCAATATTACCTCACAACTCTTAAAATAGTAAAAAAAAATATGAGTGATAAAAAGTGCTCTTGAGGAAACCTAAGATGGTGGCATAGGTAAACAACTAATCTGCCACCTCGCACAACAATTTCAAAACTATAACTAAAAGACAATGTCTATCACCCAGAACCATGGGAAAGCTGGCTGAAAGAGAAAGGAGCACAAGCGCTGAAAAGTTGAAAAGCCTAGGTACGGAGGCATGCAAATCGGGCTGGTGTTGAGCGACTGGGTGTGCGGCTTCTTTTCAACCGGAAGGGAAACAAGCTCCCAATCACTTTGAAATCCAGTTTCTGGGGTCACGTGAGGAACCCAGATGCCTATGAGGAGAAAGTGAGGGTGACTTTTTTGCAGAGGTGTGCGCAGCAGTCATTGTTTACTGCTCTGGAGCCTGGGACACGGGGACTTGGAAACACCGGGACTTGGAAGCGTGGAAAGGTAGAGACAGCTGACAGCAGCCATTTCTATTTGCCATGACCCAAACTACTGAGACCCCACCCCACCATGAGGCCCTGCCCCACCATGAGGCCCTGCCCCACCATGAGGCCCTGCCCTGCACCTTCTACAAGCTGCCCAGGCTCCACACAGCTGCTTTTGCATATAAATGGCCTGCATTGTGGCAGCTTAATTAAATAAACTGCAGCTACAGCTCCAAAACCACCAAATCCCAAGCAAAGAGGAGAAAACTATAGTTATTCCTGTATCTCCTGCTGGGTGGCCTCAGATAGTAGCTGAATTGTACCCCATTGGAGATCCCGAAAGTAACGTATCTAGTGGTTGATGTGAGAGGATACCAGATTTCAATTACTTTCATAAGGGATACATTCAAGAGACGGACCGAGTGAGCACCAAAGCCCTATGGAAACAATTTCTCCTCCATAAACATGTCTCCCACACAGCAATTCTTCCATTATACACATAGCGGGTCCTCACAGCCAATTGACTTGGAGGTCAATTCCTCCCAGTGACAACAACAAAAATCAAGACAATTACAAGGGTGTACGCACAGTCCACAAAGGGGTGCACTAAGAGTGTCCATATCAGGCAACTTGGAGGCTGATCCATTGAACCATATAGGACACCCAGGCCCACAAAGCTACCCTACCAACTCAGGAAAGCAGTGAAAATGCCAAGAAAAGAAAATATTATAGATATCAAACAAAAGAAATGGAGGAGAACAAAAGACTGGATATAAAGTTCAAAACCATGGGAGGATCCAAGATGGCTGCTCAGGTAGACACCTAACCGCAGCAACACACAACAATTTCAATGGAATACAACTAAAATGTAGAGTGGACATCGCCCAGAGCTACAGGTAGTCAACTGACTGAAAATTCTACAACAAGAAGGAAAGAGAAAACCAGAAGGAAAATCAGAGGAGCTGAAAAAAAGCCTAAGGTACGGAGACATGCTGCGTGCTCGCACGCATGCACGCGCGGAGAGGTCACAGCCAGAGAGGAGGAGAGGGCTGGGTGCAGCCTGGCATTCCCTAGCAGGAAGGAAATAAAACCCCCAGCCTGGGCTGAACCCCCGAACCGGCAGCGCTGAGCCCCAGTTATGAGCCAGACCCTGGGGACCCAGGCTCCGGTGGAGGAGACGGGGCTGTGAGGTGGAATCCCAAGTGAGCAGTGAAAAGCAGGGCCACCGGAGTCGCGCGCACTTTGCGCACAGAGGACTGAATGTTGACTCTGATGCTGGATTACCCTAGCCGGAAGAAACAAAGCCTCCGGCAGCCCTGAGCCTCAGTCTGGACTGCTCTGAACCCCAGTCCCGGACCAGACCCTGGGGACCCAGCCTCGGGCAGGGGGAGACGGGGCTGTGAGGCGGAATCCCAGGGGAGTGGCAAAAAGTGGAGCCCCCAGAGTCGCGCACACTGAGCGCAGAGGACAGTCTGTTGACTCTGATCCTAGACTCCCCTAGCGGGAAGGAGGAAAAAAAAAAAGCTCCAGACTGGAGGAATGCAACAGGGAGCAGGAGCCCCTGCCGGACACCAGCCAGGACACCAGCCAGTCGGGCGCTGACAGGGAGCTGGGTGACGGGGTCCCCAGGGGGGGGGGGGTGCCCCCCGAGCCATCAACCTCTGAGTGCGGGCAACGGAGCCAAGGCTGGGGCCTGCTTCCTGGGCGGCGCCAACCCCGGCAACAGGCTGGAGCAGCGCGGGAGCCCGCGGAGAACAAAGGGGTGCCACAGGCCAACCTGCTGAGCTCCCAGGACAAGGACGAAGAAACCAAAGTTATCAATGTGAAGAATCAAGTAAGAGCAAAAGATAGTAAAATTACTTAAGAAAGAATACAAAGAAGATCTTGAAAAATCAAAGACTAAGTCAGAACTCAACTCACCAGCCAACATTGCAACATAAATGCGTTTAAAAAAAAAAAAAAAAAAAAGGACAGAATGTTGGAACAGCGGCAGCCAGGCCTAGAGTGCCCAGGCACAAAGCAATGGCAACCGGGCCCGGAGCAGCAATGGCCAGGCCCCACAGAAGCAGCAGCCAGAACCAGAGCAACAACAGCCAGCACTGGAGCAGCTAGACCTGAGGCGGAGGCAGCCAAGCCCAGGGTGGCCAGTCCAGGAATACCCAGACCAGGAGTGGCCGGACCCGGAGAAGCCGGGTCCATAGCAGCCGGGTTGGGAGCAGCCAGGTCCAGAACAGCAGTAGCCAAGCCCGGATCATCCATGCTGGGAGCGGCCAGGCCCGGAGCAGCCGGGTCTGGTGCGGCCAGGCCCGGAGCAGCGGCTGCCAGGCTGTGAGCAGCCAGGCCCGGAGCAGCTGGGTCGGGTGCGGCCAGGCCCGGAACAGCGGTTGCCAGGCTGGGAGCGGCCAGGCCCGGAGCAGCCGGGACTGGTGTGGCCAGGCCCGGAGCAGCAGCTGCCAGGCTGGGAGCGGCCAGGCCCGGAGAAGCCGGGTCTTGTGCGGCCAGGCCCGGAGCAGCTGGGTCTGGTGCCACCAGGCCCAGAGCAGCAGCTGCCAGGCTGGGAGCGGCCAGGCCTGGAGCAACCAGGCCCAGAGCAGCCCAGTCAGTTGCGGCCAGGCCCGGAGCAGCAGCAGCCAGGTCAGAACAACTAGGTCGGGAGCGTCGGTGACCAGACCCGGAGCAGCTGGTTGTGGAATGAACCAGAGCAACAGAGGCCAGGCCTGAAGCAGCCAGGCCCGGAACAGCTCGCTTCTCGCCTACCCCTGCCCCACGGCGGCCTCTCAGACATGGCTGGAAACTTTTGTGGGAACTTGAGGGTCTGCTGAATCAAGTGATGAAGGCTTAGATCTGGATGTGTTGAGTTAGTATAGGGCTGGGGTGTCGATCTGTGAGTGCCTTGGGTGGGGCCTGGATGAGGCTGGTTGACCTATTTGGAAATGTCTTTTGTGTGAAATGTATCATTGGGCAGGTGGTGGTATTATTGATATGAGAAAATGCTAAGTAACTGATTTACTATCTGAAAAGGGATTTACTATCGGGGAAAGGGAGGGAGGAAGAGACTGAACATAAACTACACCTATAAATGAGGACAATGGGGGATGTGGAGGGGGCGGAGGGTGGGGTGGGAACCTGGTGGAGGGGGGAAGAAATGAGGAACCTTTGTAACAATATGAACAATAAAGATTGATTAAAAAAAAAAAAGTAAAGTTTAAAACCATGGTTATAAGTTTTTTATAAGAATCTCCTAGAAAAGGCTGATGAATTTAAAGAGACCCTCGAAGATATGAAAAAGGACCAACTAGAAATTAAACATACACTGACTGAAATAAAAAATATTATACATAGACCCAATAGCAGAATGTAAGAATCAATTCAAAGATTTGGAATATAAGAGGCAAAGGACACTCTTCCATAGAAGCAAGAAGAGAAGAGAATCCAGAAAGTTAAAGATAGTGTAAGAAGCCTCTGGGACAACTTCAAGCATACCAACATCAGAATTATAGATTATAGGGGTGCCAGAAGAAGAGAGAGAGCAAGACACTGAAAACCTATTTGAAGAAATAATGATAGAAAACTTCCCCCACTTGGTGAAAGAAATAGACTTACAAGTCTAGGAAGCACACAGAACCCCAAACAAAAGGAATCCAAAGAGGACCACACCAAGACACATAATAATTAAAATGCCAAGAGCAAAAGACAAAGAAAGAATCTTACAAACAGGGAGAAAAACAGTTAGTTACCTACAAGGGAGCATCCATATGATTATCAGCTGATTTCTCAACAGAAACTATGCAGGCCAGGCAGGAATGGCAAGAAATATTCAAAGTGATGAATAGCAAGAACCTACAACCAAGATTACTCTACCCAGCAAAGTTATCATTCAGAATTGAAGGGCAGATAAAGAGCTTCACAGATCAGAAAAAGTTAAAGGAGTGCATCACCATCAAACCAGTATTATATGAAATGCTAAAAGGTGTTCTTTAAAAAGAGGAAAAATAAGAAAAAAGGTAAAGATAAAAATTATGAACAACAAATACATATCTATCAACAAGTGAATCTAAAAGTCAAGTAAATTAAAAATCTGAAAAACAGAATAAACTGGTTAATATAATAGAATCAGGGGCATAGAATGGGACGGGATTAATAATTCTCAGGGGGGAAGGGATGTGTGTGTATGGGAAGAGACTGGATAAAAATCATATACCTATGGATGAGGACAGAAGCAGGGAGGTAAGGGCAGAAGGTGAGATGGGGACCAGGCGGAAGGGAGCTATTCGGGGGAGGAGGGGAGAAACAATTATAATAATCTGAATAATAAAGATTTATTTTTTTAAAAATGTGCTCTTGAGGATGTAGAGAAAAAGAGAACCTTAATGTTCTGTTGGTGGGAATGCACATTGGTTCAGCTATATAAAAAACAATATGGAGGGTACTCAAAAATAAAAAAATAGAACTATCATATGATCCAAAAATCCCAGACCTAGATGTAGAAATGAAATTACTATCTCAAAAAGATTAATATATCTTCATTTTATTGCAGTTTTATTCCATTATTCACAATATCCAAAATATAGAGACAACCTAAGACTGGTGAATGGATAAAGAGTATATCTAATGGAATATTATTCAGTCATAAAAAGAAGAAATCATTTGCAACAATGTGGATGGCCCTTGAAGGCATTGTGCTAAGTGAAATAAGTCAGGCAGAGAAAGATAAATATTGTATGATATCACATGTAAGGGATCTAGAAACATCACAATCATAGTAACAGAGAGTAGAATAATGGTTGCCAGGGGATGAAAGGTGCAGTCAATGGGAAGATGTTGGTCACATCATGATAACAACAGAATGGTAATCATGTAAGGTGAAGGATGTGTTAAGTAAACTTATCGTGGTACTATTTAATAATTTATGTTAAATCATTGTATTGTACACATTAAACTTACATAATGTTTTATGTCAATTATGTCTAAATAGAGCTGGAAATATATATATATATCATACAATATTTATCTTTCTCTGCCTGACTTATTTATGGCCCAACATATGATCTATATATATATATAGATCATATGTTGGGCCATAAAAAGTCACAGTTAATATCAAAAGATTAAAATTATACATAGTATATTTTATAGCCAGATGAAATAAGATAAAAATCAATAACAATAAGACATATAGAAAATATCCAAGGTTGCATAATATAAGACCAACACACAAAATCAATTATATTCATATATGCTAGCAATGAACAATTGAAAAATTTAAAAAAATATTAATACTATTTGTTATAGCACCAAACAGCATAAAATATTTTGTGAAGATGCATCTTTAAAAAATGCTTAATGTACAACTGAAAAATTTAGTTGTAACCAATAGAGGTCAGACATTTAAGTGCAATATGATGCTCCAATGCTAACGTTATACAGTCTAGAATTCTGTATCCTAATTTTCAAATATTCTCTAAATGTTATTACATCATTAAAAGGTTTAAAAAAAAAAAAAAAGCTCAAAGCATCCCCTGCTTGTTTGGATAGTTGTGTTATACTATATATAATCCAACTTGCAAAATTCAAAACAGCAATGTAATCAGAAACACAGAAGTGTTTGTGATTTTTTTAAATAAAGTAAAATTAACATAACAATAGTGTCATAGTTACAATATCTAGTAATGATAGAGTAGAGGACTCTTGGCATTTCCAAACCTAAATACCATTGGGAGCATAATCTCAAGTATGTGCTCTCTTCCTATATTTGAGCTGACTTGTGACAGCATATGTAGCAGCAGATCAACAAGAATGTTGAGGCCAGCTCATCATAGATCAGGCATATTCTGCTTGTTAGATGGATCACTGAGCTGTAGTATACGAAATTCAATTACTCTAAAGCCACCATGCTGGAGAAGCCAAATGAAGATGCTCTAGCTGACAATTCAAAGTGAGCTTAGCTTCGCAATATCCTTGCCAATGTGCTAGACATCCCAGTAAAGACACTATTTTGGAAGTGGAGCCTCCTTCAGTCTGCAGTGGAATCTGGCAGTCATTAGAATTGCTCTAACCATTCTGGTCATCCCAGCTGAAGGCACAGATATCACAGAAAAGGAAAGTTTATAAGCAATCTCCATTGGGCACTGTCACAATCCCTGACCATAGGCACCATGTTTCTCTTTTATGCCAATAAGTTTGGAGTGATGTTTTAGGCAGCACTAGAATACACAGTTAAATTTACTGGGCTTTTGTAAAGCAGAAATACCTAAAATGTGGGCCAACCTGACAAATACTTTGTCTGTTTTTATCAATTATCCCTTGCTTATGTAAGAGCAGGGAGAAGAAAAACTGCTGCATGGTAAGAAATATGCAGTGGTAGTTGTTTAAATGCAACTGAAAAATTAACATAATATCTTTCAAATTCAAAATTCCCAAAATGTTCTCTTATGCTGAAGAAATACTAATTTACAACCCCAATGATTTTGCACTGGTTGGTTAATAAAGTGTTTTTTTTTTTTACCAGCACTATCAATTCCCTCCCAAAATATTTTATTTTCTACCACATTTTACTTTGTGTATAAACTGATAATATACATGTATATATCCATGAAAATGAATTCCTCTTGTTGTTGTTTTTATTTTAGACGTAGTCTACATAATTGTTTATTTTACTTGAACTTAAAATGTTTTGCTAAAGGCAAAAATGTACAACTGTGTGTTTGTTTCTATGAGGTTTTAAAACTGACTTAAAGAATTTTATCACTTATATTTTTCTTATTGAAATCTATTATTCTGAATTTGTTGGTGTTTAATGAAAACATCATTGTCCGTAAATCATTGTGCTTTGTGTCAGGCATGGTCTGAACCCTTCCCCTGTTGTTGCTGGAAACTATTGTTACCTACAGTTCAAACAAGGAACCCAGAACCCTTGAGCTTTGGCACAGTCTAAAACTAGTACTGATTGTTTGGTTGAGACAATGGTGGCTCAAGCAATTTCTTGAACTAATAATCTCAAAATTAATCTTTATTAATATTTTCTGACTTTTAAGATAGTCTGTCTGCTACCATAATTGCCTGCCTGACTAAGGGCAATATGTGTATATATGATTGAATAAAAAATTAACAGGGCATGGGCACCAGTGTAGCCTTTCCTCTTGAGAAAGACTCTCTGCCTGGCCCCCTGTAATTTCCAAATTCACATTTCTTGTCTAGTCTCTTCATTTGTGTGCAGCTTTTTTCCAGGTCCTGAATCCTAGCCACGAAGGTTGTGGCTTTCACATCTGGCTCCTCGAAAAATGGACACCTGGAAAAGAAGATTCGCTGGAGCAAAACACAAAGTTCACCAGAAAGGTGGGAGGAATCACTAAAAAGGTGGGGTTGGGGGGGATTTGCTGCATACAAAGCCTATATCAGCAGCAGAAGTCGAGATTGTAAGTGGATGGGAAAATTGTTTTTAGCCAAGCTAATGGAGCAGAATTCGAGTAAAGGGAAGAAGATTAATTGTAGACTTTTGGTTTTCATGCTAAAGGATAAAGGAATTAAAGTGTTGGAAAGTATTCTTAAAAAAATAGTTTTTGCATACTATTATAGAGCATAATCTTTGGTTTCCTGAAGAGGGTACATTAGATGTTGAATGTTGGGAAAGAGTGCATCAGAACCTAAGAAAAGCTCAGCAGCAGGGGGAAAACTTGCCTCCAAATAGTTTCTCCTTTTGGAACACAGTTTTGCATTTGCTAGAACCTTTTAGAGAGGCAAAAGTGGATAAAACTCCTCCCTTTGCACTCTCTACACTTAAAGAGGAGAAGAAAGAAAAATTTGGAGGAGTGGCCTTCATGCCCCCTCCACCTCCATGTCCTGATTCTGAGACATTTAATTCACTGCTAACAGAATCACCTATGCAAAGAGATATCCAAGAAGGATTAAAGAAAATGATGGTGGAGGAGAGACTTGCTTTTCCTATTATAGGTAGCTCTCCCATATCTCCAAAATCAAATAATAAAACAGCATGAAAAATTTGACATTAAAATTATAAAGGCCTTGTGTGAGAGCATAGTACAAAATTGTCCTACCACTCCTTTTACCAGAGAAATAATGACTAACATTTCTGAAGCATTCTTATATCCTTATGATTGGTAATGATTGGTACTCTCTGGCTCATGCAACTCTAAATAGAGGAGATTATTTATTATGAAAGGGAATTTTTTTAGAGAAATTTCAGGAGCAAGTTCCTGCAAACTGTGGGCTGAATGATCAAATAACTTATGAAATGTTAGCAGGGCTAGGAAAATAAAGTGACATGCAGAATCAGCTACATTATGCACAACAAGCTTATAAGCAAATTAGATTTTGTGGAAGAAGAGCCTGGTGGGCTTTACCAGCAAAAGGGGGCCCTGAGGAGCTTTTAGCAAATGTATGCATGGGCCTACAGAGTCATTTTCTGACATTATGGCTTGCCTCACTCGACCAGTGAGACAACAGATTCAATGTAAGACAGCAGGAGACATTTTAATTCAGCAATTATGCTCTTTGTAAAAACTGTCTAACGCCTCTGAGAAAAAATAGCACCATTATAGAAATGATTCAAGCAGTCAGAATGTAGGATCAGGCGCTTTTCAAGCAAACTTACTACCCTGTTTCCCCGAAAATAAGACAGTGTCTTATATTAATTTTTGATCCCAGAGATGCACTAGGTCTTATTTCCAGGAGATGTCTTATTTTTCCATGAAGAAGAATACGGTACACATTTATTGTTAAATGAAAATAAAGGAAATTTATTACCTGTATATGGTATGGTAGTACGGTAGTTGTCAACACAAACCAGACAAACTGTGAATCCTACAGCATCAAGAATTTACTCATTTATTCAATGACAATTATTTCATCATCTTCTGGAACATCATCATAACAATCCAATTCCTGAATTTCCTGGTGAATTTCTTGTGACTCCATTCCTTTCAGAATCAGTGGACCAAATCTCTCATGTTTAGCGATAGCACTGTCTTTAAATGAGTACTTCTTTTATTTTTTTAATATATTTTATTGATTTTATACAGAGAGGAAGGAAGAGAGATAGTTACAAACATCGATGAGAGAAAGTCATCGATCAGCTGCCTCTTGCACACACCCTATTGGGGATATGCCCGCAACCAAGGTACATGCCCTTGACCAGAATCGAACCCGGGACCCTTCAGTCCCCAAGCCGATGCTCTATCCATTGAGCCAAACCGGTCCCGGCTAAATGAGTACTTCTTGGCAAGGTAGCCTGCTCGCAGTGCATTTGCAATGCAACTGTCAGTGATTTTCTCCCATGAATTCTTCACCCAAGTCACAACTTCCTGCAATTTAGGTTTCACAAAGTTTCCACGCTGATTTCTCTCCATTCTATTTTCAATGTAGTCATTAATTTCCAAGCTCAAATTGTCTTTGAATGGCTTGTTTATTGCAATATCAAGAGTGTGGAGTCATTATTTGATCTATTTTTCTTTCGTGAAGAAATGTCCTCATGTCTTTAGCTTGGTGAGTGCTGGCTGCATCCCAGACTAGCAGACCTCTTTGGCTCCCTCGCATAACAAGTGGCAGCATTAAATCGACCCACTTCCTTATAACTGCTTGTGTGACCCAGGCTTTTTCAGTTTCAAGAATAAAAATGCCCAAAACACGTTCAATCTTTTCCTTCTTGCCACCTAGAAATGATTAAAGGTGGGATTTTAGTGCCATCCAAAATACAGGAAACACGTGCACTTTCATAAGCAGTGGAGGGAATGTACACTAAGGAGGCACCTCGCTGTTCAATTGTTGTTTGAGATGATTGGCCCATAAACACTGCAGTTTCATCCATAGCAATCATGTTGGAAAGATTGTATTTAGAGAAGTCAGCATCATCAATAATGCAAGTGCTCGCTTAATAACTTGAGTATCTTCCAACCTAAACAATGTTGTAGATCTTCTTAAAGACAGTTCACTTCACTGAAGGAAATTATCCAGCCAGTGTTGTGATGCTTTGAAGTCTTCGGGGGCTGAGTCAAACTGTGGTGCCATTGCAAGGGCAAATTCTTGAATCTGAGCCCTATTCACAACCAAAGCCTTTGCTCTCCTGTCAACAACCCATTCACAGATCAGGTCTTTCAGCTGGGAAAATAATATTGCCGACCTGATCCACACTTGTGCTTTTTAGCATTTCCCTTGTCCACTTGTTCAATGAGGTTACCATACTCTGCTCACCATTTTCGGACCAATCAGATACTCAACATCTTCTCTTTGCATAAAGCAGTAAGATTTTGGCCCCAAGAGTCTTCTACGATTCCTTTCTTGTACTCCATGCAGTAGCTTTTTCTTTTTGCGCTCATTTCTAGGGGTCAAAAAAGGAATTGGGGTATCAAAGTGGGGGAAGGGGGATCACTTAAAATGACACAGTGGGGATCAGAGAGGGGAATCAAAATGACACAGGAGAATCAGAGGGGGGATTACCATTTTAATAACCCCTTTTGATCCTCCTGTGTCATTTTAAGTGATCCCCTCCCCCCATCCCTGTGCCACTGAACACCTTCACCAGACATCCCCCGTACCCCTTTATTAGACATTTACTCCCTGAGGCCTGCCTGGGGACTGTCACTGGGCTTGCTGGGGCCTGGATCTGAGCTGGAGCAGGGTCTGCTACTAACTGAGAACCTTCAGTCATCATGAGGGTGGCCGTGAGCATCAGGTAGTGTCACCAGAGACAGACCAGCATTCAGCACCTTCACCTTGTCCAGTCTGCTCTAATTCTCCTGTTCTTCTACAGGAATCTGCGAAAGTCTCCTCCTCTCTCCCGCCCCGCGCTCACTGCTCACTCTGATCTCCTCTCTGCCTCCACACAGCAGTGATGTCAGGACTCTGAGTAATGTCACTGGTTGCTAGATGCCAGTAGGGTCGGCCCTAGCGACCTGTTTATGGTAAATTAATTTTCATTCTGAGACAGAGCCTGGGACTTATTTTGGGGGGATGCCTTATATTTCACTCAGAGGGAAACCTGTAAGTAGGTCTTATTTTCGGATGATGTTTTATTTTCGGGAAAACATGGTAGCTTCTGCTCTAACAATGGGGAATAAAAGATGCATTAATTGTGGAAAAACAGGACATTTCAAAAAAGAATCTAGGCAACCAAGAAGGACACAAGGTGGCGCCCAAGGGAAAGGCATGAGCATTCTGCCTCTGGATTCAGAGATTCAATCAGATTCAATCTCTTTATGTCCTAGATGTGGGAAAGGAAATCATTGGGCTAATCAATGGTACTAGATGTACAGGTCAATAATGCGGATTTTATAATTAAAGAAAACACAATAATTTCTAGAGAAACATCAAAAGTGCTTTATTCAAAGTAATGTCCACCACTAGCTAGACATTTTCCCCACTTTTAGGTAATTTGTGGATATCATCCCAATAGAACGTTTCTTGTTTTGAGGCAAACCATCCAGAGACCTGAATTTCCACTTCTTTGTACATTTTGAAGTGCTGCTCAGAAAGTGCATGTGCCATTGATCAGAACAAGTGGTCATTTGAAAGAGCAAGATCTGTTGAGTATTGGGGGTGGGTTACTATGTCGCAGGCAAGATCTTTTAACGTGTCTTTAACTGTTTTTGAAGTGTGTGATGGTGCATTATCATGAAGCAACATTACTTTGCCATATCTTCTGGCCCATTCTGGTCATTTTATGATCAAATCGTGGTTCAGATTGATTATTTGTTGTCAGTAGCAATCAGTATTAACTGTTTCACCTGGTTTTAGAAGCTCATAATACACCACACCTTTCTGACCTCACCAAACGTAGAGTGTTATCTTCTTTCCAAAGCAATTTGGCCTTGTTGTTGATATTGATGGCTGACTTGGATCAACTCGTGATTTTGTGCGTTTGGGAAACTCAAAATAAATCCACTTTTCATTGCTAGTCACAATTTGATGCAAAAATGACTTTCTTTCATTTCATTGAAGCAATATTTTACTGATGACTTTTTGGTTTTCCATTTGTCTTTCATTCAGTTGATGTGGCACCAATTTTCCTTCCTTTAAAATCATTCCCATTGCTTGTAAACGATCAGAAATTGTTTGCTGAGCAAACTTTAATCTTTCTGCAAGTTGTTTTTGAGTTTGACAAGCATCTTCATCCAATAATGCTTGTATTATCGGTCTTTAAACTTTTTCAGTTGACCTGGACGTTCTTTGTCTTTCACATTAAAATCATAACTTTTAAAGCGTTTAAGCCAGTGTTCACAAGTATCTTGAGATGGAGCATGTTCACCATAGCTTCTTGTAGTATACAATAACTCTCAGCAGTACTTCTCTTCAAAACCAAGTAATGAATTAAAACTTTCCACAATACTCTTTTTGGCACAAAATTTGACATTTTTAAGTGTAAAAATATCCACAATATTAACACCTTCAGCAAATTTGACATATGAAATTTTGAAGCTTGCTGTCAATATAACAAATAGCATACAGGTCAAATCACACATATATCAACATTTGTGTAACTCCATTTATTGAAAAAAAAATCCGCATTATTAACTTGTAAACCTAGTAGATTGAAATTTCAAAAAAATAGTTCAAGACATAGGCAATGGCCAACCACAGGGAAATGGTCAGAAGGGCTACCCCCAGGCCCATCATCAATAGGGGATTTTTGCCTTGCAAGGCCCATGGTAGATTCCCTCATCCAAGTGACTCCAGGGAGCATAGGACTAGATCTCAACAGTACAATAGCAGTCACTCTGACCCCCAATAGGGCTCGCCAAGCTGTTCCTACAGGAATTTGGGGACCTGTGCCACCTCGAACATTAGGACTAGTCTTAGGGAGAAGTAGAAACACTCTGAATGGGCTGTTTTGCCTAAAGTCATAGATTCAGACTCTGAGGGAGAAATCAAGGTAATACTAGAATGCAAACATATTATGCAAATTATTCCAGGACAAAGAATTGCTCATATCTTACTTATACCTAATATTCAGCAGGGCGAAGTTATACATAAGAAAAAAAGGAACACAAGGATTTAGAAGCTTAGATATCTATTGAATACATTAAATTAGCAAAACCCATCCTATGATTAATTTAAGAATAGAAGTAAAACTATTTAAAAGTTTAGTAGACACTGTAGTGAATATCAGTAAATAATTCTAGCCTCTAAGTTGGTCCATGGTAGAAGCTATGGACTCTATTAGGGGGGTTGGAGTTCCTGATAATACACAACATAATGCTGCAGTATTAAGGTGGCAAGATAAGGAAGGACAGACAGGATAGTTTCAGCCCTACATAGTCTCTGCAATTGCAGTCAACTTTGGGGGTCAGGATGTTTTAGAAGATTTACAAGCTTATATTGTTACTGGCAAGGGACAACAGTTAATAACTCAGGTGGAATATCAGACTGGTCAAGGCTAAGGAAAAAGTAATTATGGAATTAAAAAGTCCATCCAAGACAAAGGAAATCCAGGAAGATGAGTATTAGGATATCAGTCATTTTAGGAAGGGTCACTGCTCAGTCTCCTCATCCCATGCTGATCCTATTCAATGGAAAGATGATAGATCTCTATGGGTGGATCAGTGGCTATTAACAAAATAGAAATTAGGTCACATTCATGAATTAATACAGGAACAATTAGAGGCTGGCCACATATAGCTTTCCAATAGTCCTTGGAATACCCTTATATTTACAATACCTAAGAAGGCGACAGGAAAATGGTGATTGTTACATGATCTTAGAGCTGTTAACACTATGATGAATACCATGGGAGCTTTACAGCCTGGACTCCCAGCACCTTCACAAATCCCTCTAAACTGGTCTCTTATAGTAGTAGATCTTAAGAATTGTTTTTTTCACCATTCCCTTGGCACCTCAATATAAACAAAGATTTGCCTTTTCAGTGCAGTCTATAGAATCTATGAAAAGATATCAATGGGAGGTTTTGCCTCAAGGAATTGCCAATAGTCCTACTTTATGTCAAAAATATGTAACTCAAGCTGTTCAGCCTTTAAGGGGAAAAATATTCCCAATGTTATACTATTCATTACATGGATGACTTGCTCTTAGCAAGTTCATGGGGAGAGCAGACCTTAGCAATGTTTTCTCAATTAGAAGAAGAGTTCCCTAAATGGAGTTTAAAAATTGCTTCAGAAAAGGTACAGAAAGAAATGCCTTTCAAATATCTAGAAACCATAATTGAAAACCTAAAACCAATGTATTAGGCCTCAAAAGGTGGAAATACAAAAAGATTGCCTTAAAACTTTAAATGACTTTCAAAAATTATTAGGGAGCATTAGCTGGTTAATACTTTATCTGAAAATCTGTATAGGTGAAATGACAAATTTATTTAGTATACTTAGGGGTGACTAATCTTTTCTCACCCAGAACATTAACAAATGAAACTAGGAAGGAGTTACTAAAAATTGAACAGACAATCTCCTCAACCCAAATAGCACAGGTACAGCCTGAATTGCCTTTATTGGGACAGATTAATCCTACTGCAAATAGTCCTGCTGGAGTCATCTTCCAAAATAAAAACTCTCCTGTTATTATTGAATGGGTCTACCTAAGGCATCAATTTTCTAAAACTGCAGTTACATATATAGAGCTCATGGCTCAGTCAATATCTCAACACAGAAAGTGCTTCAGGCAGCTTAGAGGAGAAGAACCCCAATGCATCTATCTTCCCTTCACTGGGAAGCAATTAGAAATGTTATTTCAAAGTGATTTGAATTGACAAATTGGACTAAGTGGATATTCAGGGAAACCTAGTTGTCACCTACTAAAAATCAAATTACTACAATTTGTATATTATACTCCTATTATTTTTAAAATATATTTTTATTGATTTTTTTTACAGAAAGGATAGGAAAGGGAGAGAGTCAGAAACATCGATGAGAGAGAAACATCGATCAGCTGCCTCCCGCACAACCCCCATTGGGGATATGCCTACAACCAAGGTACATACCCTTGACCAGAATCGAACCTGGAACCCTTGAGTCCACAGGCCAACACTCTATCCAATGAGCCAAACCGATCAGGGCATATACCACTATTATTATACCAAAAAATACTGGGCAGGAATGTATTCCTGGAGCATTAACTGTTTTTACTGGTGGCTCATCTAATGATAAAGCTGCTTATCATAAGATGAATTTAGACCGAGTCATTCTGACCAGTCATACTTCTGTGCAAAGAATTGAATTAGAGGTTATCAAGGCTGAATTGCAGAATTTCCAAGAGCCTCTTAATATTACTTCTGATTCCATTTATGCTGCGGGCCTGGTAAATAGAATTGAAACTGCTTTATTAAAATAGCTCAGTGACCAAAGTCTATTTATACTATTTAAACTCGTTCAGCAGATTGCACATATTACCCATATCAGGGCTCATAGCATATTACCTGGCCCTTTAACAAAAGGAAATGCACATGCTAATCAATTGGTTGCTTTATTAAAACAGGCCACAGAATCTCATCACCCTGCCAAAATGTTGTCTAAGCAATTTTCAATCCCTGGACAGCAGGCTAAACAGATTATTAAAGCATATCCCACTTGCATGTTACATCTGCCTCAAGGGCCTAATACAGGAATTAATCCTTCATGATTGATAAGGGACCATATTTACCTTAAAGACTCCATAAAAAAACTACTAAATTTAATAAATGAATTTGACAATGTAGCAAGATACAAAATTAACACCCAGAAATCTATTATATTTTTATATGCCAACTAAAAGACCCAATGTGCAAAATTCTTGCACAAGTATTGACCCTAGACCTGGCCTGCAATCAGGGCTATCTTCCATGGCTGCCTGCAGCCAGCCCTGGACCCCACCCCAAGTTCCCTGTTTGTCATCAGGTGATAGGGGCCTGCGGCTTGGTGGAGGAATTGAGAGGTCAGATGTTCTACCCTCTGCCGTGGGTTGCCTCTGTATGTGGGATGACCGGTGGGGAAGGAGCTTTGGCCTGGCACCACCTGAGTCCCCCACCATCTACCCCAGGTTCCCCATTTGCCTCTGGGCGATCAGAGCCTGACGGCCAGGGGAAGGGCTGATAAGTGGTCAGGCACCTCACAGTGACTGGTCGAGTGAACCTTCTAGTTGTTTCACCATTAGGGACAATTTGCATATTACCCTTTTATTATATAGGATAGAGGGTTGGTGTATGGCTGTTCTGTTCCAAAAATAAACCCAAGCAATTACCCTCAATTAATATTTGACAGAGAAGGTAAGAACATGCAATGAAGTCAAGGCAGTCTCCTCAATAAATGCTGTTTGGAAAATTGGACAGATACATGCAAAAAGAAAAATGAAACTAGACCACCAACTTACACCATACACAAGAATAAACTCAAAATGCAAAAAAGACTTAAATGTAAATTGCTAAATCATAAAATCTTAGCAGAAACCATAGGCAGCAAAATCTGGGACATTTCTGGTAGCAATATGTTTACAGATATAGCTCCTAAGACAATGAAAACTATGGAGAAAATAAACAAATGGAACTACATCAAAATAAAAAAAAACTTCTGCTCAGAAAAAGAAACCATCAGAAAATAATAATAATAACAAGAGAGCCCACTGCATGGGAGAACATATTTGCCTTTGATACATTTGATAGACACTTCTCCAAAGTGGACATACAGAAAGCCAAAAAGCATGTGAAAAAAATGTTCAAAGTCACTAATCATTTGAGAGGTACAAATCAAAATGACAATGAGGTATCACCTCACACTTGTCAGAATGGCTACAGTCAACAAATCAGCCAATGGCAAGTGTTGGCAAAGATGTGGAGAAAAGGGAACCCTAGTACCCTGCTGGTGGAAATGGAGACTGGTGCATCCTCTGTAGAAAACAGTATGGCATTTCCTCAAAAACTTAAAACTGGAACTCCCATTGACCTACTGATCTCACTTTTAAGAATATATCCTAAGAAACCAGAAACACTAATCAGAAAGAGTATATGCACCCCTCTGTTCTTAGTAGTGCAATTTATATCTAAGATTTAAAAACAGCCTAAGTGCCCATTCTCAGATGAGTGGATTAAAAAACTGTGGTACATCTATGCAATGGAATATGACACAGCTGTAAAAAAGAAAGAACTCTAACATTTGAAAAAACATGATGGCCCTAGAGAGCATTGTGTTAAGTGAAATAAGCCAGTCAGAGAAAGATAAATACTTCATGATTTCACTGATAATGTTGCATCTAATGAACAACATAAAGTGATGGACAAAAATAGATCCAGATAGAAGCATGGAACAGACTGTCAAATCTCAGAGGGAAGGCAGAGAAGGGTGCATGGTTGGGAGCAGATCAACCAATGAACTTGTATGCATATAAGCACAACCAATAGGGTGGTGAAGGCCTGCGGTGGGGTGGTGGGAACAGGCTAGAAGAGGTCAAAGGGGGGAAAAGGATGTATTGTACATAATACTTTCAACAATAAGGATTTTATATATACATATATATTTTATTGACTTTTTACAGAGAAGAAGGGAGAGAGATAGAGAGCTAGAAACGTTGATGAGAGAGAAACATCAACCAGCTGCCTCTTGCACACCTCCTACTGGGGATATGCCCACAACCAATGTACATGCCCTTGACCAGAATCGAACCTGAGACCTTTCAGTCCGCAGACCGATGCTCTACCACTGAACCAAACCGGTTTCAGCTCAACAATAAAGATTTTTAAATGATAAAAAATAAATTCCAAAGAATTTATTAGCTATTATAGGTCTTTTACTTTTCTGACTAAGAACCATATAATTAGTTCCTATGCCCAATGAAATAATTTCCTTCCCAGAACTTTTTCTAATATGATCATCTTCTCTTGTTTTTCTTTAACTACTGGGAACCTATGAAAACCATGTGCAGGTAACACATGCAGGCATGACCTGAGATCCCATGACTTGTCAAATTCTACTTTTTCCACAAGCATTGGTATCTCTTGGAATAAGAATAGTATTATAATATAGCCAAAACTGGTTTGGCTCAGTGGATAGAGCGTTGGACTGCGGACTAAAAGGTCCTGGGTTCAATTCCGGTCAAGGGCATGTACCTTGGTTGCGGGCACATTCCCAGTGCGGGGTGTGCAAGAGGCAGCTGGTCAATGTTTCTCTCTCATTGATGTTTCTAACTCTCTATCCCTCTCAATTTCTCTCTGTGTAAAATCAATAAAAATATATTTAAAAAAGAATAGTAATATAAAAATGTTACACATTTGTTAACATAAAAAGAATAGATTTTTTTGTTTTTGTTTTTCTTCCCTGTAGTACTAACAAAGAACCCTGATATTGGTTTGCATGTAAGAAAATTTAGTGAATGACAAATTTAATCAGTTGTAGTATTTAGAGAAAAAATTATATTTTTGAGCAAATTTGAGCAAGGAAAGCAGGAACCCTTATCATATATGGAGTGAGCAAGAAGAATAAATACCTAGCAGTAATGATGCTGAATAGCTGCAGTTGTTAATCATATATGATCATTATCTGTAGAAGTGGAGAAACACAGTTTATTTTGGAGCACAATATCTTTGGTTGACATTTTTCCTGGGAAGAAGTAAAAGAAGCTTTTCAGATATGAAGAGAGAGGATATAGATAATGCAGTGTAAGCATTTAAAAAAAGAAGATTAAGAGAATTTGAGGACAATGTTAACATGTAAAATAGACAAAGGAAATATAAACAGATAGTGATCTACATATGGAATGTAAGAATGTTGCTATTTCAGAGGGACAGGATCTCAGGAGGGTAATAAATGAGCCATTATTAATTATAAAGCTATCATAATTCAGACTATTGTTTCACCAGACCAACTGTGCCAGTGGTATGTTGAAATTCTAGTACTATAAAGGCTGAATGTCTACAAAAATTTTATAAATTTCAGTAATTATCCATCCCCTCATTTTAAAGTCTGATCTGAAAGAATACTGGGAGTTATCTGTAAGTTAGAGACAGATGATGATCAGAGTATTAATTAGCTCTGAAACAAAATTGTTCAAATGTGAAAGAGAGAAAAGATGAAAGGCACAATGTGAGCAGTATCAAGCATACCAACAATTACAAATACATGGTATATAAATGTGACAGGAACCAATGATGAAAATAGACTACAGAAGTGATTATTTCCAATCATTGAGTTGAAGTAGGAAAACCTGTCACAGTTTCTTATTCACAACTTTCTATTCATGCTTCAGTCTTTGTAAGTGTAGAGCAACAACAAAAACTCAGGTAAAAAGTAAAGCAATTTATTCTTCAGTCACATACATACAAAAATCAAAGTAAATTTTTCATTTTTTGTCTAGAGTTGGCATCATTTATTTTGGTCAATTTAAATCAGCTTTAAAATATTTATATAAAATGTAATTATTAATGTTTAGTTTTTGGAACATACATATGTATGTAAAGAATTTGATATTATTTTATATTGATCTCATATTTACATTTTAATCAAAATATAATAGATGGTTTCTGTGCTTCTAGAAATGTGTACTGTATTTCTCCACTAGATGTCTCCAGAGAGATACAAGTAAATATTGCTAAAAAGAAATTCTGCTTATATACACTTAGCTTGGAGATTTCAAAATCACAACTAGGGACAAATAGTTACACTAGTTACTTAGGATTAGAGTAAGATCTATCACTTGAGGGCATATTATTTAAGAATTCCTTCTGGTCTGCTTATTAATGAATTAGCATTAAAGACATATCATTTAATACTTACTTTGGGATCAAGTTAGTCATTTCTATCTCTATATATAAGTTTATTATCTTATATATGTTAGGCCAAAAGATAACTGGAAGAGATATGAGAGTAGAGGAGGAAATTCTCTAGAAATATATTGGGAGGAGGACTCAGGAAGTCCCACCTTTTCTAAGCTCTATAATGAGTCAGGGGGGAAAAAATCTGAGCTTATATATTACCCCTTTGACTTAAGTCAAACATTGATATTTAATTTTATTTTGGCTGTATGAGTGTTTTATGAAGAAAAAAGATGACAAAATTTAATTTGAATTCCTGTTGTCTTAGGTCAGAACAATCTAATAATTTTAAGAAAACATGTTCCCTCACTCTAAGGAAGCAAAGATAACTGGGTCTTTGCCAAAACTTCAGTTTATGAAGCTGAGATCCCAGGGAAAGCTGAGATGCTTCCTGGCCAAGGTACTTGCATCAACTTCAAGGCCTTATCCTAATTTACATATTAGCCAGTAGAAAAGCAAAATGATACTAAAAAATGTCATAGACTAAGCAGGGGTTTAGAAATGTGGGGCAAAGAACCATTCTGGATCATTCAAAACCAAGGAAATTCTGTCCTAAAAATCTACTCTTGGCTTGAATATCCAGTTTTGTTTTAAATATGTCTTTATTGATTTTTAGACAGAGAGGAAAGGAAAGGGAGAGAGAGATAGAAACATCAATATTGAGAAATATTGATTGACTGCTCCCTGCATACCCTCTATTGAGCCTGAAACCTGGGAATGCGCTCTGATCAGGAATCAAACTGTGTGATCTCCTGGTTCATAGGTTGACACTCAACCACTGAATGACACTGGCCAGGGCCAATCTTTTAATCCAGATGCTATGTCTAATGCTAGAGAGTATAAGTCTAATATTGGTTGCAGTGATTGCAATAATATTACTGCAGTGACTTCACAATTTCTAGAGGCTACAAGACTTACTAAAAAAATCTACTGTATAATTTGGGAACTGACAGTGAATTAGCATCCTGGTAGCTAGACACAAAAATCTCAAATTGCATTATAAATGGTTTATTTTTCACTAACGACTTACATTTCTGGGTCAACTTTGTAACCAGAATGTCTCAAGACTTCAATCTTTCTTCAAACCATGAATAAAGTTATGTAGTCAACTAGGGGCAGGATCTTTTCATGAAATAGTAGAATGGGGGTTCTGTGGAGAGGAGAGGAAAGGAAGGACTGAGAGAGAGAGAGAGAGAGAGAGAGAGAGAGAGAGAGAGAGAGAGAGAGAGAAACTCTTGATGAGTGCTCTGAAATGTATTCTTTATATTTTTTAATCTTTTCTCTATAATTTAGATTATCTTTTCTTTTCACTCTTGGGAATTTCCCATTCCTTTCCTTATCCTACAATAAACTGTTAGTATTAAATTATTTGCCTGAAACCAAGATTCTGCCTGAAGTAGTTGCTTGGACTTTTTTCCACTGTTACCTTCATTAGCTAGTTATTGAAAGCATGAGAGCGAAGCAAATCAGAAATTGTTGGGCATGGTCAGCTGGGGAAGCAGAGGCCTATTTGCTTCACCAGGAAGCTACACCTTCACACTCCCCACAGAGAACCACCAGTACCTTCCCCACAGATCACTTGAGGAAGGGATAGAAGAAAAGGGGCATTAAACACATAAGCAATAAAGACAAAATGGCACAGGGGGATGTGCTTACCCATAGAGGACTGTCAGTATAATCTGGGAAAAAGATCATTGGCTAGAGAGGTGGAGTCAATGCAATTCCTCAAAATCTTGGAAAGTTAATTGGTTATTTTGAACAAACTTATAGTTAAAATCCCAAAAGAGGAAGAACTTTCTCACTCTCTCTCTTACAGGTGACTTGCACTTGCCCTGTTCATTGTGTTCTCTCCTGTCCAAAGCAAGCAACTATGTGGGTCTAATGGCCACCTGGGTTCCACAGTAGATTGAGGGAGCTCTGAAGGACTCTGAAGCAAAAACTCTGGATACTGGCCTTTGCCTTGGCCTTGTTGAAGACATGTTGTACATGGAAGATGGCACATTGGAAACCCAGGGGTAGAGGCAGCTATCTCAAATAAACCATGTCTCCCTACCATAATCTCCTATGTGTGGATCCTTGAAATACTTTTCTTGTGATCCCATGGAAGAACCTGATTTCCACCAACACTACCACTATTTCTTTGCTGAGCTCAGCTTTTAAGCTGCAGTGCCATGATGTTTTTATATTTACTCCAAACTTTTCCTTCCTTGGAATGTTCTCTAACTTCTAAACTTACATGCAGTTTATATACACAATATGTCTCTCATTTTCAAGATCCTCCTTGACTGCATTACTCATCTTCATTGTAAATATTTGTTGACTTCCATGGAACTTAAGTCCCAAATATGATTCTCATGGATATATTTAAGATTCCATTGTTAGAAATGTCAAAAAGAAAAATTTAGGAAATATCTTTCTACTGGTTGAGCATATCTGATGTTTTTGTTTTTGTTTTTATAGAAAGGAAACGTGTAAGTCCTTTCAGAAAAAGAACAGTCCTCTTGAATTACAAATGCATTTCCATTTTCACTACTCATCTTATGCAATTATTTGTTTATTCAGACTACTGAAAGATAAAACTGTGATCTCAAGGAACAACTAGGTGTTTTGGTGTTTTTGTTGTGTGTGTTTTTAAGAATCAATATATTTTCCATTTATTGCAGGCACTATTAAG
The DNA here is from genome assembly GCF_014108245.1 of Pipistrellus kuhlii. Taxonomy (NCBI): domain Eukaryota; kingdom Metazoa; phylum Chordata; class Mammalia; order Chiroptera; family Vespertilionidae; genus Pipistrellus; species Pipistrellus kuhlii. The sequence goes on along the minus strand of NW_023425529.1, from coordinate 97,745,682 downwards.
AAAGTGGGTGACATAGCAGGAAATTATTGATTCTTTCTTCACTGTTATAATCATAATCAAGTTTATCTGTTATTATTCTGGTCTATATTTAAAGAGCTTTTTTACTCTTAATATATATTATCCAAGTCTATATCTCTTTCTCTCTACACCCTATTACTTCCTCTTCAATAGTCACATTAGATTTGAGCAGATTGTAGTTTTATTACAGAAAAACTTATAAATAGTTATGGTTATCTAAAATTTTAAAAATTTCATCAATAATAGTGAGCATCCCAATAAAGAGTAAGTTACTATTTATTGTGATGATATTAGAGAGATTTATGTATTTTAAGTTTGATTTATTTTTCTATAATTCCAAGTCTCTATTCTTATGTTTTAAGAAAATAAATAATCTATACTATAATGTCTAAACAATAATGTCTGGAATTGAAGTTTTTATTCTCTATTCTTATGTTTTAAGAAAATAAATAATCTATACTATAATGTCTAAACAATAATGTCTGGAATTGAAGTTTTTATAACTATGTTATCAATAATGTTCTAACAGCTAATTTGCTGATATTAAATAGAAATTATTTTCATAAGAGTTTTTTTTATCCTACTCAATAAGCAAATTGCACAACATAAGAGAAATATAAATCTATTATATAATATATGCCAGCAACATACAGATGAAATTAGAATAATTTCATTCACAGAAATATAAAAAATTGGCTACAGTAATTCTCTTCTTCCCACAAGGGACTAGGGAAAAAATATAATTTACATTTTATGCCATCTTCTCTTCATTTCTTAGCTCTTATTTTCTATATGCGACTACCAATATTTTTAAATTTCAAAAAAAAGCATTGAATCATACTTCAGAATGTATTGTTTCATTTTATACTTTCTTAATAATCTGGCAGCAAGGTGAAAAATTATGTATTGCCCCAAGACAAAATTCTGTAACAAGCTTAATATAACTGTCCTGACACTTGAAATTCTCTCTGGTCCAATCCAGATCCCTTAATAGCACTTCCAATTGGACAACATGGAGATTCATTGTATAATTTCTTTATATTACCAGTAGGGAAGCAGAATTAATGTGCCATTGCAGCAGAAACAATTTGCCACAAGAAAGATTTGAATTACACTTTAACATTAGAATAGTTTGTAACATGTTTATTCAAGGAAATTTACTGAACTTATTATTTTAGCTCATTGCTGACTTCTAAATTTCAGATTTCTTTTATCCAAAATATTCCCTTTGCTAGGAATTACATGTAGCATTAAGAGACTTTAGTTATTCTTGATAAAATCAGAAGACTAATTATGGCAACATTCTTGTTTCATATTATGACTCTATTCTGTTATGGCTATATTAGTAATACTGTTTTCTGATATGGGATACTTTTGCCCAGTGCTTATCAGAAGATTTACTACCTAGAGATTTTCAATATCATGTGAAGTATGTAATGAATAAACAATAAAACTAAAATGTTTTCCTTTTCCGCTTTGTTTTAAGACTTAGAGATCCTCCTTAAGTGGCAGAAGTGATCTATGTTTATTCCATCTATCCCTTGAGATTTAAAAAGAGAAGTGAAATGGGAGGGATCTCCTCAGTAGGATTGCAAGGAAAATGTAGCCTCTTCTACACTTTTGACAGCAAGTTAGAATTATTGTTTCATATTTCATGCAAGTTTTAAATAAACATTTGTTTTTAATTAACAGCCACTACTCTTTTGTGATTACTAAACATATCTTCTTCTGTTTTCTGGTAAAAAGATAAAGTAGCTTTTCACTTTTGATATGAAATAAATGTGACAAGATATGATAAAGTAAAATAATGATTGCATGAAGCACAGGAACATGTACTCTGAAAGGGATGGATTGAAGAATATTCCTTAAACCCAAACATTTTATTTTCCATTAAAAGGCCCCTCTAAATTACCAAAGAATAGAAATTGAAATATGAACATGAAAGAAGCCAGGTATTAAAAATAAAGAGAATATAAATAAAAACAAATATCTTCATATGAGTAAAAATGAGGCTCAATCTGTTCAGGAAACCTAACTAACAAAAGTGGATTTTAGCTAGCAATTTGAAGCTGCTGATGTTTTTTTCGGATTCCCACGGTTGATACAGTGCTCCCTCCCACAACTCTGGCATGTATATAAACTCTAAGCTCTCCAAAGCCTCCTGCCAGTTCTCTTCCTGGACTAACTGCAACGGAGAGGCTAAAGATGATTCCTTTCTTATTCTCATTTTCTCTGCTCTTGCTGGTTGTTGTTAACCATGCAAATGCCAATGGTCATTATGACAAAATTTTGGCTCATAGCCGTATCAGAGGACGAGATCAGGGGTAAGTTAAGTTATAATCCTCCCCCCCCCCAACCTTAGTTTATTGTACATACAATGATGTATATTTTTCTACTTATTACAAGTAATAAGAAAAAAAAAACAAGTAGTATGTGATTTTATGTTTTAAACTTTAAGAAATACTTTCAAAATAATTGTGTGTAATTGCTTTTTATATAATGCTATATAATTATTATCTAACATTCAACAGGGCATTTCTTTATGATGTAATTTATTTGTGTTTTTATTTTCTTCCAAAAATCTGGAATAAGATTTTCAAAGTTAAAGAATTTTTGGTTAGAGATTCTCATTATGTAAACAGCTATGAAATATCTCTCATGATGTTAGGAAAATTTTTATTAAAGTTTTGTATAAAAATTAAATAATGAGTAACATAACAAGGTCTCCGAATTTTTTGAAGTATTTAAGGAGCTTTTAAATTTTAGGTTGAGTAAAATTGCAGATAATTTATATTTCTTGGAATAAATTCAGCTATAAGTTAGCATTTTGAAAGTTATGCTGTAATTTAATATCTTAACCAACCATTTAGAATTTTTTGGAAGGGATCTTGGCACTTCTTCCTGTGTCTTAGAAGGATTTTCATAATAAAAAGTTCCATGCCTTACAGTGCAAATAAGACTTCTATCTATTTAAGAGAAAAAAAAAACACTTAAAATTATAGCAAAAGATGTTCAAATCTATTACTTCAATTCAAAGAAATAAATTTTCCTTTGTGCAGCAATATTATTTAAGTTAATTCTAGCCTTTATTTCATTTTATGTTGGCTTACCTAGAAATTTGCAGAATATAGTGTCTGTGGACATAGTAAAACTTATATCTTTTATTGTCTAACTTCTCATTGCTTCAGAGAGCCCTAAAGGCTCCCCTATACCTAAAATGATCACATATTTGGCTTAAAAGGAGTCAGTTGATTATTTACAATCAAAAGTAATGAGATATGTGAAAACAAAATTGCATTAAACCTAACGCTGATTTTATAATACTGTTAGATTAACTTTTGGTACAGTGATGTTTTATTCTCAGAGATCATTTCTTTTCTCTTTCTCTTAGATTTTAGTTTTTCCAATGATTCAGTAAGATTGAATAAAATTCAGGTTTGTGTAAGACTTTGATTAAATCCTTGAAAATCAAATCCACATGTTAACTTTTTGTAACCATTTTACCTGTAGGTATTAAAAAAAAATAGACGTCTTTATGACATTAATTTTTTTCTTTTCTTCTATCTTTTAAGCCCAAATGTCTGTGCCCTTCAACAGATTCTAGGCACCAAAAAGAAATACTTCAGCACTTGTAGAAACTGGTATCAAGGTACCATCTGTGGAAAGAAAACGTAAGTCTCATCTTTGTCTGAATGTGCCAGCTCCAAAGACAACACCATAAAGTCTATGTCTTTCCTTGGGCATCCCTCCTCCATTTTTCTTGAAAAACCTCCCCAATTTGTGAGCTTTCTAAAAAAAAAAAAAAAAAAAGGAATGGGTCACATACATGAATGAAGAAATTCTCCCTGCATTTCTCCATATAATAGTGGACTTCTCATTACTTAACCTATGTGTCATATAGGTTCAAAGGAAGCAAGTACATGGCAATGTGATTTGGTATAGAATCTGTGTGAGAGGTTGACCATGTAATTTTCATTCCCTCTTTTCTCTTAGGTGAGTCATTTAACCTTTATGCCTCACATTTTTTATTTTGTATTTTAAAAATTGGCTAGAAAAGCAAAATGACCTGAAATATTAGGGGTTTTGAGTTACAATGCTTACTTACAGTTATTTGGAAATTATCTAAAGTACTCTAACTGACCTCAGAGTTTTTATCAAAGCTAAAGTTAAAAGAATTTGAATATTTCATCTCTTCACTTAATTCCAAACCACTGGATTCCAAGCCTACCACTATAGCCAAAAAGCCACCACTATAGCCAAAAAGACAATTACTCTTTTAGTTATATTTTTCACTGATTAACTTAAAATTAGAAAGCATGTTCTATTGATTGATAAACCTGATTATTTGTTTAATCTGTTACTATTAATAAAAATACACTATTGGGCCCTGATTATTTGTTTAATCTGTTACTATTAATAAAAATATACTATTGGGCATATAAATGTTGAAAACCATTCATGTGCTCCAAAATCATCATTTTAAAATTAAGGAGCTGAGTCATAGACAGGATAAGTTACTAAGATAAATTATTAGAGATTTTGTCCTTAGTCAAAAAACAGTGGAAATGACTCCTTGATTCTTATTAATTTGGATCTCATCCTCAGTGAGAGACACCTTAAGAATCAGAATATTTAACGGAGGACCTTCTTAGCAGGTCACATTAAATGTCAGTTACCTTAAATTGTGTGGAAGGATTGGACAATTGTTAAAAACTTATTCCTAAATTTAAAATATGAGTACAAATAATAAATGTGAAATCATTTAACCTCTGGAGTTTTCATCGTTGTTTTTTTTTAACTTGTGAAATGTGGATTTAATAGTTACAGAGTTTCTGAAGGTAAATTAAATGGATGAATGTGAAATAAGTAACTAACACAATATCAACTGTCCTTTTATTTTAACTATTTTAAACAAATGGATATATGCAGATGAGAACAAGAGTTATACACAGGATTATTTGTATTTCCAAATAAGAATCCTGTATTCAAAGCTGGACTGTACCTCCCAGGGTAACCAAGTGTAGGACACCAGAGGACATTGCTTCCCATTCCCACTCATTGGCTTAATAGATTATCAAATGGTGTTACTTTTTTATTAAGACATTATTTCTGTTAGTTTGCAGACATTTAGTAGACTTGTGAGTCATTCACACATTACAATTATAATCACAAGTCAATAGTGATAATGATCTTAGCCATGATTCAGGCCAGGCCCCAACTGGGAATTCCAAGGCTCTGGTTTAAAAATCTTTGTTCTTTATATTTTTTACTAGAGATCCAGTACATAAAAATTCATGCACTGGAGGGGGTGAGGGGGAGTCCCTCAGCCCAGCCTACCCCCTCTCATAGTCCAGGAGCCCTCAGAAGCAGGAGACAACCCGGCGATCAGGAAAAGGCAATGCCCCCATCACATCTTTGCTGCTGCCACTGCTGGCAGAGCAAGCCTTGGCCAGCCCTGGTTACCTGAGCCTTGGGCAGCCCTGGGCAGCTGGGCTACCACCTTCCAAGGCTTGCCTGCACATTGGGTCGGCCCTGGGTTGCTGGGAAGCCAACATCTGAGGCTACCCCTAGGTGACTAGGGTGCTAAGGGGACTGGGAGACTCTGGAGGCAAGTGCGTGTAGTGGCCAGACCTGCCTTGGGTTGGGTCCAGTCGGGCCACACACCTGCCACCCAGCTGAGCTGAGGGGACTGGACGCTATCAACTTGTGGATATGCGCACTGCCATCTTTGAGGGCATGAAAGTCAATTAGCATATTCTCTCCTTATTGGCTGTGGGTGTGATGGTCAATTAGCATATTCCCTCTTTATTAGATAGGATTACCATGATGTATATTTGGAATGCACATTAAGTATATAAGAAAGGACTGGTTTTCTGACATATTTATGGAAAATCTTTATTATATCTTCAAACTAATACAAATACCTTAGTGTCAAAAATAAACAAATGACTGATTTCTGGATTCCAAAAATTTTATAGCATATGCATTACAAAGTTTATGTCAAAATGTATTCTCTGTAGTTCCCCATTTTAATATTGATTTTCTTCTAATGCACAGGACTGTGTTATATGAATGTTGCCCTGGTTATATGAGGATGGAAGGAATGAAAGGCTGCCCAGCAGGTAAAATTTTAGTAACTGAATTAAATGAAAATTTTGTATTGTTTGAGGGAAAAAGTTGAAGTAGCTTGTAGAGAAGTAAAATGTGTGTGTGTGTTTAGCATCATGATACATCCCAATTATGCCCCCATATATTTGTGTTAATCACTAATTTATCATGGCGGTAAAGTATTACAATGTAATTTGGATACATTGAATGCAACAGATGCTTAAATTAAGTTAGTTCAACTTTTCTTCATGAACAAAAATTTCCTCTACATAATCTCTTTCTTTGAACATATCTAGAAACATATAGCTATTTAGCCAAGGCATTATCTTTTCTAATTTGACAGCTCTGGTTTTATGTTCCTCATACTGAAAGTTGGTTTCCTAAAACTCTGCCTACTAGAGGAAAAAAGCAATTAATCTATTTCCTCTTTGAAATGGTAGCTATTCTGATATTCAGCACCAACCACCACAATGTTTCTCTAGCTACCCTCTCTTCCCCAACACAATCTTCTCTTTTCTGGGGGAAGTGGGAGTCAATCCTACTTTCTCTAAAGCTGCATAGACTTTGGATGTCTCACCATCATGGACATCAACCCATAAAAAGTACCCAGTTCAGTCATCTTTTTTTCTGATTGTTATCCAGACTGGTATTTATAATTCAGTTCCAAGAAGCTGAGAGAATATCAAGACAAATATCTTACTTTTGGGTGCTCCTGAAGTTGGGTAATATAATTAGTTACCATGTCATATTATTAGCTCATATTGAATTTGCAAATCAATTAAAATTTATTACAGGCCTTGTTTATATGAACACTATCCAGTCAGGTCTTTCTCAGGATTTTAGTTTTCAACTTAAGCATAGAACTTACATGGAACCATGCTATATTTAATCTGTTAATTTTGACTAATTTTCTCCATCCTGTTGGAGTATTTTTAAATTCTGATTTTATCATTTAATATATTAATTATATCACCTACTCTTATTATAGACACAACTGTAATAATCACTTATCTGATGAGATTGTCCAAAGTAGTAATTTTCAAATAGTTATAAAAAATAGGTTTCTACACCATGCTTAAGTTTGACATTGATTTATTCATCTTTCTTCTGGAAGTCAAAGAGAGCTATTATGGACATGTGAGATACTTTGACCTATTTCACAAAGGACCCAAATCTATCAAAATTTTATTTCTATACATAATAATAACATACTATTTAACTTTAAGCCAACATGAGAGAAAATATCAAATAATCAGAGATATTTACTGGTAATTATAATTGAGTTATTATTGAAATAGAAAGGTTGGCACCTAAACAGACTATATGTTAAATTAGAATGATAATTTAAAATTTATGCATAAATAAAAAGGGTATATGAAATAATAGTTTTCAATAGTATTTTATTTAACACTCAAAAGGCAGTTTTCATATAAGACTGATGAATCATTTTATTACTAAAATTATAAATGCAATGTATGGGGGAACTTACAACTAGTGTAAAGTTTAAATGCTTGAAACATAATATTCTTGAAATAATATCTTAAATTCTTATTTATTTCTTAATTATTTCAGTTTTGCCTATTGATAATATTTATGGTACTCTGGGCATTGTGGGAGCCACCACAACACAACACTATTCTGATGTCTCAAAATTGAGAGAAGAGATCGAAGGAAAAGGATCATTCACTTACTTTGCACCGAGTAATGAGGCTTGGGACAACTTGGATTCCGTAATTCATTTTATTTAATATAATTACTTTTGTTGCAATTATTATTTTATTTTTAATTGCTTTATGAACTTTGAAATTAATAGCAGTTTACTAGTATGTCTTTCAATTACACATATATGAAGATACATAAAAGGATTAGTTATTGAAGGTGAGGAATAAGTCATTTTCATATATCCATAAATAAAATTCAGCATCCTTATAGTCTAATAAAGAAAAAGCAAACTAAAAATGGTCTACCAAACAATCACTTATTATTATTCTATTTTACTCTTTCTTTTTTGGTTGTGAGAAAATATATGTAATTAAAATTTTTTTAAATATACTTTTATTGATTTCATATAGGAAGGAACAGGGAGAGAGAGATAGAAACATCAATGATGAGAATCATTGATTGGCGGCCTTTTGCATGTCCCCTACTGGGGATCAAGCTGCAACCCAGACATATGCCTTAACTGAGAATGGAACCTTTTGGTTTCTGGGTTCATGTTCAACCAGTGAGCCACACTCAGCCAGGTAATATATGCAATTTTGACATATCTAATAGAAAGGTAAGAAGCTTAGTGAAATTTGAAATTTATTACATTTTATAGATATACTTTATTATTTGAAATGTATGTAAATATATATGGCTATTTAGAGATTGAAAGATTTATAAATATATGTATAAATATTTAAATGAAGTGTTGTAAACAATACATTTTATTTTCAGACTTTTTGTGAATAGCCTGACTTACGAACACCAAATTATGACTCAGTTCCCAAATCTATAAACTGGTATCAAAATGTACTGTAACAATAACATTATTTAAGAACTTTAACTCAACATGAGAGAAAATATGAATTTTGCAATGAAATAATCAGAGATATTTACAGATGATTATAATCTACTTTCTACTTGAAGAATTGATAATTGCTACTACAGCAAAACATATTTGGAAAAATTTAGGCAGATTCCTCTGGATAGTATCTTATAATTGCTTGCATTATAGAACTCTCTCTTCTGGTTGTCTTTAACCACATTTCTTTTGCTGACTCCTCTTCTTCCTTGCCTTAAGAATGGGTGTTATTAAAGTGTGTGCAGTAGACTTTCCTCTTTATATACACCTCTGATGACTTCAGCTATTACTTTAGTGCAAATAACATCTTATCTGTTTCTTGTACTTGCTCTTTTTGGAACTCCAGGAGAATATTTCTAATGTCCATCTTAATATTGTTCTTTGGATACATTATCTGTATCTTTAAACAAAAGGTATCTACAACATATACATAAACAATTATTTTTTCTCTGTCTTTTTTCCACAATTGGCAATAGCAGTCTCAGTGTTTAGACTTGGATATTGTATGTCATCCTTACCTCCTTTCTCTCCAGTTTTTACAAACTAGTTAGTCACCCATATCCCATGTTTCATACTCTTTTTTTATTGATTTTTTGTCACCCCCTCCCTCCCATACATACCCTCCCTCCCCAGAGTTTTATGTCCATTAGTTGTACTTATATGCATGTACACAAGTCCTTCGGTTGATCTATTATCTCCCCCAGACCTTCCTCTCCTCCCCACTGTAAATTGACAGTCTGCCTGTTGCTTTACTGTCTCTATATCTGTCTCTTGGTTCATCAGTTTATAATGTTCTTTATCATCCACAAATGAGTGAGGTCATGTGGTATTTCTCTTTCATTGATTGGCTTATTTCACTCAGCATGATATTCTCCAATTCTATCCAGGTTGCTGCAAATGATGAGAATTCCTTCTTTTTTATGGCAGCATAGTATTCCATTGTGTAGATGTACCATAGTTTTTGGATCCAGTCATCTGCTGACAGGCACCTAGGCTGTTTCCAAATTCTGGCTATTGTAGATTGTACTGCTATGAACATAGGGGTGCATATATCCTTTCTGATTGGTGTTTCTAGTTTCTTGGGATATATTCCTAGAAGTAGGATTACTGGGTCAAATGGGAGTTCCATTTTCAGTTTTTTGAGGAAACTCCACACTGTTCTCCACAGTGGTTGCACCAGTCTGCATTCCCACCAGCAGTGCACAAGGGTTCTTTTTTCTCCTCAACCTCGCCAACACTTGTCGTTTGGTGATTTGTTGATGTTGGCCATTCTGACAGGTGTGAGATGGTACCGCATTGTTATTTTGATTTGCACCTCTCGGACAATTAGTGACTTTGAGATGTTTTCATGTGCCTTTTGGCCTTCCTTCTGTCTTCTTTTGAAAATATTCTATTTATGTCCATTGCCCATTTTTTAATTGGATCATTCATCTTCCTTTTATTTAGTTGTATAAGCTGTCTGTAAATGTTGGAGATTAAAACTTTATCAATGATAACATTTGCAAATATGTTCTCCCATATAGAGGGCTTTCTTGTTGTTTTGATGATGGTTTCTTTTGCTATAAAAAGATTTTTATTTTGATGTAGTCCCATTTGTTTATTTTCTCTTTAGCTTCCGTTGCCCTATGAGCAGTATCAGTGAAGACGTTTTTTTGGCATATGTCTGAGATTTTGCTGCCTGTGGATGCTTCTAGTATTTTTATGGTTTCCCATCTGATGTTTAAGTCCTGTATCCATTTTGAGTTTATTTTTGTGAATGGTATAAGTTGGTGATCTAGTTTCATTCTTTTGTACGTGTCTGTCCAATTTTCCCAACACCATTTATTGAAGAAACTGTCTTGACTTCATTGTATATTCGTGCCTCATTTGTCAAATGTTAATTGAGCATAGTGATTTGGGTTGATATCTGGGTTCTCGATTCTATTCCATTGATCTATATGTCTGTTCTTGTGCCATTACCAGGTTGTTTTGAGAACAGTGGCTTTGTAATATAGTTTGAAGTCTGGTATTGAGATCCCTCCTACTTTACTCTTCTTTCTCAGGATTGCTGTGGCTATTCGGGGTCTTTTATTGTTCCAAATAAACTTTTGGAGAGTTCTTTCTAGGTCAGTGAAATATGTCATTGGTATTTTAATGGGGAGTGCATTGAACCCATAGATTGCTTTAGGAAGTATGGACATTTTGATGACGTTGATTCTACCAATCCATGAACATGGTATGTTCTTCCATCTCCTTTCAACTTCCTCTATCTCTTTTTCAAATAGGTCCTTTACTTCCATAGTTAAGTTTATTCCTAGGTATCTTAATTTTTTGGTGTGATGGTAAATGGAATTGCTTTTTTAGTCTCTGTTCTGTAGTTTCACTGTTGGTGTATAGAAATGCCATGGATTTCTTGGCATTAATTTTGTATCCTGCTACATTGCCAAATTCATTTATTAAGTCAATTAGATTTTAATGGAGTCCTTTGGGTTTTTTATGTACAATATCATGTCATCTGCAAATAAGGATAACTTTACTTCTTTTCCAATTTGGATGCCTTTTATTTCCTCCTCTTGTCTAATTGCAATGGCTAGTACTTCAAGTACTATGTCAAACAGGAGTGGTGAGAGTGGGCATCCCTGTCTTGTTCCTGTTCTTAGAGGGAATGGTTTTAGTTTTTGCCCATTGAGTATAATGTTGGCTATGGGTTTATCATATTTAGCTTTTATTATGTTGAGGTAAGATCCTTGTACTACCACCTTGTTAAGAGTTTTTATCAGGAAAGGGTGTTGGATTTTATCAAATGTTTTTTCTGCATCAATTGATATGACTATATGATTTTTATCTTTCAATTTGTTTATGTGATGTATCACGTTTATTGATTTGCGATATTGTACCATCCTTGCATTCCTGGAATAAATCCTACTTGGTCATGGTGTATGATCTTTCTGATGTTCTTCTGGAGTCCATTTACTAGAATTTTGTTGAGAATTTTGGTATCTGTGTTCATGTGGGATATTGGCCTGTAATTCTCTTTCATTGAGTTGTCTTTATCTGGTTTTGGTATTAGAGTGATGCTAGCTTCATAGAAGGAGTTTGGAAGTGTTCCTTCCTTTTGGATTTTTTGGAATAGTCTGAGGAGGATATGTTTTAGTTCTTCCTTGAATGTTTGGTAAAACTCTCCTGTGAAGCCATCTGGCCCTGGGCTTTTGTTTGCTGGAAGCTTTTTGATGACTGTTTCAATTTCTTCCCAAGTCACTGGTCTATTGAGATTTTTAGATTCTTCCTGATTGAGTTTTGGAAGTTTGTATTTTCTAGGAATATGTCCATTTCCTCCAAGTTGTTCAGTTTGTTGGAATACAGTTGTTCGTAGTATTTTGTAACAATCAGTTGTATTTCGGTGGGGTCTGTTGTTATTTCACCTCTTTCATTTCTGATTTTGTTTATTTGGGTCCTCTATCTTTGTTTCTTGGTTAGCCTGGCTAGAGGTTCATCTATCTTGTTTATCCTTTTAAAGAACCAGCTCTTTGTTTTGTTGATCTTATGTATTGTTTCTTTGGTCTCTATGTCGTTTATCTCTGCTCTGATTTTTGTTATTTCTTTCCTTCTGCTTACACTGGGCTTTTCTTGTTGCTCTTTTTCTAACTCTTTGAGTTGTAGAGTTAGATCATTTGTTACCATTTTTTCTAGTTTTTTGCAATAGGCTTGTAAGGATATGAACTTCCCTCTCAAAACTGCTTTTGCTGTGTCCCATAGATTTTGGATTGTTGTGTTTTCATTGTCATTTGTTTCCAGGATGTTTTTAATTTCTTCCTTGATTTCTCTGGTAACCCAGTCCTTGTTTAATAGCATGCTGTTTAGTCTCCATGTGTTTGATTTCTTTGGATTATTTTTATTGTAGTTAATTTCCAGTTTTATGCCATTATGATCTGAGAAGATGCTTGATATGATTTCTATCTTCTTGAATTTGAAGAGACTTTGCCTATGTCCCAAAATGTGATCTATCTTTGAGAATGTCCCATGTGCACTTGAGAAGAATGTATATTCTGTGGCTTTGGGGTGGAATGTTCTGAAGATGCCAATTAATTCCATCTGGTCTAGTGAGTCATTTAGGATTAATATTTCTTTGCTGATTTTTTGTTTAGATGATTTGTCAAAGGGTGACAGTGGGGTATTAAAATCTCCTACTATGATTGTATTGCTAGTAATCTCTCAGCAGTTTTTTTTTTATGTATTTGGGTGCTCCTGTATTGGGTGCATATATATTGTATTTACCAGGGTTATTTCTTCTTGTTGGATTGTTCCCTTTAGTATTATGAAGTGGCCTTCATTATCTCTTGTTATGTTCTTCACTCTGAGATCTAATTTGTCAGATATAAGTATTGCTACCCCAGCTTTTTTTTTTTTTTTCTTCATTTCCATTTGCCTGGAAAACTTTTTTCCATCCCTTCACCCTCAGTCTGTGTGCATCTTTTTTTCTGATGTGGGTTTCTTGTAGACAACAGATGTATGGGTCTTGTTTTCTTATCCAATCTGACACCCTATGTCTTTTGATTGGAGCATTTAATCCAATTACATTTAAGGTTATTATTGATAGGTACTCATTTGACGCCATTTTTATTCTATACCCATGTACCTTCTTCACTTCTTATTTCTTTATTTTTACAGTAGACCCTTTAGCATTTCTTGCATTGCTGCTTTGGTGGAGACAAATTCCTTTAGTCTTTTTTTGTCTGTGAAGCTCCTGATTTCCCCTTCTATTTTGATTGATAGCCTTGCTGGGAACAGTATTCTTGGATTCAGACCCTTCCTTTGCATGACTTTGTATATTTCATCCCATTCCCTTCTGGCCTGATATGTTTCTGTTGAGAAATCAGTTGCTAGTCAGATGGAGGTTCCTTTGTATGTAACTTTCTGTCTCTCTCTGGCTGCTTTTAAGATTCTTACTTCTTCGTTGTTGTTTGCCAATTTAATTATAATGTGTCTTGGCATCTGTCTTCTGGGATTTATTTTGCTTGGGACTCTGCGAGCATCTTGGATTTGTGTGGGGTTTTTCTTCTCTATCTCAGGAAAGTTTTTTGTCATTATTTCTTGAAATACTTTTTCCATGTCTACCTCATTTTACTTTCCTTCTGGAACCCCTCTTATTAGAATATTATTTTCTTTTGTATTTTCCCAAAGCTCTCATAGGCTCTCCTCCTGCTTTTTAATTTTTTTTTTCTAGAAGCTGCTCTAATTGGGTATTTTTTTCCATCTTGTCTTCTAGCTCACTGATGCGGTCCTCTGCTTCATCTAGTCTACTCTTGATGCTTTCTATTGAGTTCTTCATGGTCGTGATGTCATTTTTCATTTCTTCTTGGTTCTTCTTCTATTCCTCTTGGTTCTTCTTCAGTTCCTCATGGTTCTTCCTCATTTCTTATTGGTTATTGTCAAATTTTTCTTCCATTCTTTTTAGCCATCCTATGATCATTACTCGGAATTCTTGCTCTGGTAGGCTGCATGCCTCTGACTCGTTTACTTCCTTTTCTGGTGATGCCTGCCTTTCTTTCATATGCGGGCTATTTCTCTGTCTCCCCATGGTCTCTCTTTTCAGGATGTCTGGTTATGTGGTATGCCTTTTCCTGGGTTGCAGGATGGATTTCCAGCAGTCAGGGTGCATGTGTGAGGCACCAACTGATATCTCTCACGTCGATGTCTCTCCGTATGTCTTTTTCTTACTATTTCCGGTGAATTTTCCACACCTTTTCTCAGTGTAATTTTTTTCCTTCCTTCACTCTTAGGCGAAAAATACGTTCTCCTCCAGAAGTCCCTTTGTGGATGTAAAAATCTCTTTTACATCCCCCGTGGAAAGGGTTCCAATTCAGGGTTCGGGTTGTGGGACAAACAAGGTGGAGGCTGCTTCAGCTAACAATGTCTCCCATGTTTCATACTCTTAATACCCTCATGTTTGCTATGCATTACACCACATTAACCTTTCTAAGGCCCTTTCTAATTATTATAATCCAATGCCACAAAATCTTCAGTGGCTTCCCATTGTCAGTTTAATTTACACTTTACTCAATCATTAAAGTTTTATATGTTATTGTTCCACATACTTTTCTTAATATTATCAGAGAAACTCGAATATGTGCTAATCTCACTAGATAACTTCTGCTCATTTAATATTTATCAATTGGACTCAGAATGATCATTGCACCACTCCTATTCTATCTACCCTTCAATGCCTCTACAAACCTTGAAAAATTGGCTTTTCTCATTTGATCATTGAAATATTTTTTCTCCTTCTGTCCTCTATCTTATTGTGTTTATTTTTGCATGCTATTATGTGATAAGTACCTTAAAAGTAGAAACTTCACCTTAGCTATTATTATACTTCTCATAGCACCATGTACACCATGATATCATATATAATTTTGGATAAGCAAAAAGGTACAGAATGTTTGAATTCTTAAATTTGTTTTGAATAAACATAAAATCATTTATTAAATTAAAATATTGAATGCAATTTAATGTTTTTGTTTTATTACTCAAAAAATTTAAATGTCTGAAAATTGTATAACACCATAAGCCTTTACTTTATATCAAGATTGTCACTTTATCCATATATACATTTAACATATTGTTTTGTCTCCAAAAATGCCCACGCACTCTACCAGATTCAGATACTTAACTGAATACCTGTACTTACAAAAGTCCTTAATTTAAATAATAAAAAATAAGTTATTTATGTCAGTTTGGTTTGCTCAGCTGGACAATGCAAAGATAAATAATTAGAGGACTGATAGTGTAAATATAATAATATTAGTAATGAATCACAATAAAATAAACTTTTATAATTTTAATTTTTCCTAGGATATTCGTAGAGGTTTGGAGAGCAATGTAAATGTTGAATTATTGAATGCTTTACATAGCCACATGGTTAATAAGAGAATGTTAACCAAAGACTTAAAAAATGGCATGATTGTTCCTTCGATGTATAACAATTTGGGGCTTTTCATTAACCATTATCCTAATGGGGTAAGTTTCTCTAGTTAACAGTACATTTCTAAGTAATGTTGCCCTTAATTTTTTCTGTACTATTTATATAATGTTCACAGAGCTAATAAAAGTTAGTAAGTATAGGTGCCATAACATGGCTTTGTCCCATGTTTAAGGCAGGTACATTATTGATTCAGTGACTGATTTCTACTAAAGAATGATTGTGAGGAAAAATTAAATTAACAATAGACTTAGATGTTCTAAAAGAGGACATCTTAGTAGTTGATAAGCTTAAAAAATAGTTATCAGAGAAAAATAATAAATGAGAATTTATCAAAGAATGTGTCAAAGAATAATCAGAGAATAAAAATTCCTTTATTCAGTCTCTGGCTACTATACTGATTTGGGTTCTTGTGTATTTAGATAAGAATCTTTGCGTAAAACTTACAACAAGTTCATAGGGCTCTTTCAACAGTCAAAAAGTGTCACTGAAGAGGAAATATTTAGGACATTATTATAATCAAACTGAGTATCTTTATACAATAATTGTTTTTCACTCTTAGAACTTATTTTAGGATTAGACTTTTTATGTAAGTTACTAGAAGCCTGATGCACAAAATTCACGCAAGAGTAGGCCTTCTTTCCCCTGGCTGCTGGCACAGGCTTCCCTCTGGCACCCGGGACCCTGGCTTTCCTCGAAGTCTCGGCTTAATCCAGTAGGATGGAAGGATGCCAAAAGGACATCCGGTCTAATTAGCATATTAAGCTTTTAATATTATATATTGCTCTACATTAGAAGTAGTTGATTACTGTATCTATAAAAGGAAAAAAAATCAAAGTAATTATTCAAATGAAAAAATGCTTTTTTCTTATGCTTTATGTTAAGTGTGACTAATATATGTGAGTTCTCTACTGGCTCTGTTTTCTCTCTCTTTTTTTTATAGCAATATGCAAGTTTTCATTCTCAGAATTTATATTCAGAATGTCTTTCTTTATGTTAATTTTATTGGTATAAATTCAAAATAGGAAATGAGCTTGCTATCTCAGTAGTCAATGGATAGCTCTGATTCTTGCACTTTGATTTTCCCAAATAATTATAGGTTGTCACCGTTAATTGTGCTCGAATCATCCATGGGAACCAGATTGCAACAAATGGTGTTGTACATGTCATTGACCGTGTCCTTACACAAATTGGTAACTCAATTCAAGACTTTATTGAAGCAGAAGATGACCTCTCATCTTTTAGGGTAAGAACAAGAAGCAATAGTAGATTGTCATGGATCATTGAAATTCCTTCTCTTTCTATGTCAGAATCTAAAAACAATAAAATGCTGTTAAATCTGGCAGAAACACAAAAAATATATTTCTTGAAATGAAAAGTTTTCCTTTTACATAGAATAAATCATCTCATATGAAATAATATTTAGGTGGACAACATAGATAAAAATTATTAATTACATGACTGCAGTATATTTAGTATGTTTAGAATGTGTATATCTTAGTTATTTTCTGTACTGCTGCATATTTCTACAGTTGTACAAATAATGGCAGAATTGTCATTTTTATAGACATAATTTGAAAAAAGATGAAAAGGACATAGTTCATGTGCCAAAAAGTATCATACTATAATGTTTCTACAAAGTATATAGAGCAAACTTTCATAGTTTTCTGTAGAATGAGCTAATTCTTGTCAGACTAGGCTAAGTGTCTTGTAATTTTCTTTTGGATTTATAATGTGCAAGCATCTAAAAAGCACATTTGTGTTTTAGGCAGCAGCCATCACATCTGATATATTGGAAGCTCTGGGAAGAGATGGTCACTTCACGCTCTTTGCACCCACCAATGAGGCTTTTGAGAAACTTCCACGAGGTGTCTTAGAAAGGATCATGGGAGATAAAGTGGCTTCTGAAGGTACAAAAATGTTTCCCTATATGGGAAGCTTCCCAGAATTTTAAGAATAAAATAAAATAAAAAAGAGAATGCCATGCTAATGTTATCAGCTTTGATAAGCAAAGACAAAGAAAAAGATTTAGGTGAACTATAAAAATTTTAAAAAGCAAAGTTTTTGAAAGCATATGAAAATTAATTTAATAATTAAAGTAATTAAAATAATAATATAATAAAGATTACATTACACTTTTGTACTACTTTCAAGTAAGTAAATAGCAACATTAAAAGAATCAGCAAGTATAAAAAAATCTTAGACCATCAAATTTTAATGCTATATACAAATTATTAAATGCTCTTAATTATAAACTTATGCTAAAAGATATGAATGAGTTGAATAAATTGCATGGTTCTCTTGGGGCATTACTTATTGATGTATAAAATTTGGCTTCTTTCCAGTCTCCTTTTCTATTTTCAAATAGATTTTATATTGTGACTAATACATTTCACTTACCCTCTTCCAAAATACATTTAACCAATTTAAAATGAGAATTTTGAAAATTCAGATATAAATATAATATAGTCTGTGAATATCCCTCCCACATCCCACGTGGTTCAGGGTTCAGGTTCAGGGTTTGGGGTCTGGCTTAGGCCGCATACAAATGAAAGAGACTAGAAAATATTAATTTGGAAATATTGGGGGCCAGGTGGGAGCCCAGCTCAAGAGGAAGGACTCTGCTTTACTCTGTTTGGCCTTCTTATCCCTTTTATTCAGGTTTTGGGTTACACCCATAGCCCTTAGGCAGGCAATTCCAATGATAGCCCATCAGCAAGGATTTACATAAGATTAAAAGGTGGAAGTTGCTTCAGCTCTTTTTGTCTCAACTAGACAGTGGGTGCTTGGCTCTGACCTTTGCCAGAGCCTTCAAGGTTAACCAGCCTCTATCTGCTAATAAAGGCAATGCGCAGCATCCAACAATAGTTGAAGCATTGATCCCTTGAGATATCCTTCAAAAATAATCTTTACTTTAGATACTTTCTATATGTTGTCATAAGGGAATTCTTTGTCTTGCCTTCAGCTTCTATTAATTGCTTTACAAATTTATGTACAGGTATTCTGTTATGAATGGCTAATGCAAGATACTACTCAGGTGTTTTGGGACTAATGTCAGTTAACAAATAACTTATAGGCCTTCTGAATTGAATAAATTTATTTTTTTGCTTTAATAACAAAAAGTGCTTTCTTATGATAGTGGGAACTTGATCAGACACATTTTGTTAGTATTATACAAATTATTTCATACAACTGATCTTCTTTTCTTCTTCCTACTGAGCTGAGTTATATAGTTGATGAAAAAACAGTAAAAGAACTTCAACAGACTTTGAAAACATTTAGTTTAGCCTATATATTTATAATATTTCTTAGGAATATTTAGCTTCATAATGAAATAAGTTTTTTAAGGATCAAATTCTATTTTCCTTGATATGAATACTTTCTCTTTTTATCCTGTCCTTCAGCTCTCATGAAATATCACATTTTAAACACTCTCCAGTGTTCTGAGGCTATTACAGGAGGAGCAGTCTTTGAGACTCTGGAAGGAAACACAATTGAGATAGGATGTGATGGTGACAGCATAACAGTAAATGGAATCAAAATGGTGAATAAAAAAGATATTGTGACAAACAATGGTGTTATTCATTTGATTGATCAAGTCCTAATTCCTGATTCTGGTGAGTAACAGTTTTATATTCTTCTAACTACTATTGTTTATCAATTATGATGCCTCAAGAATAAGTCCATGAAAGATGAATATGTAGTATAAGGAATGGCATGTGAAACACAAACACAAAATAAATAATGAGTGAATTTAGTGTTAAATAGTTAACCTTCGCCGAAACCGCTTTGACTCAGTGGTAGAGCATCGGTCTGCGGACTGAAAGGTCCCAGGTTCGATTCCAGTCAAGGGCATGTACATTGGTTGCAGGCACATCCCTGGTAGGGGATGTGCAAGAGGCAACTGGTCGATGTTTCTCTCTCATCGACATTTCTAGCTCTCTATCTCTCTCTTTTCCTCTCTGTAAAAAAATCAATAAAATATATATTTTAAAAAAATAGTTAACCTGTGGAGTCATGGGCACTCTATGCATGGAAACTTGGTTTTTTAGGATTTCTAATATCTAATACTTATAAAGGTTCTTATAGTGTCAAATTAAACCCTGTGGGGGGGAGGGGAAGGAACAAGGAACGATATAACTAAATGATCATCTTTGAATAAATGAAAGAGCTATGGTACTCACAAGAGTAAAGGAGTGAGCAATAGAGAATTAAAGAACATTAAAAGCAAGAAGACAGAAATATATTTTCCTTCTGAAATGTTTTAATGTTATTAATTCCCTAAAAGGGAAGCTGGAATTCTTATTAAGAAAAGGCAGGATGTCTTATTAAATTGTCATTGCAGCAAATAGTTTATAGGAAACAGCTAATAATTGATCTACTAATTTCATCATGATGATAAAACTGATGACATTTTGGGAATTGTGATGGTTTATTTTACAGCCAAACAAGTTATTGAGCTGGCTGGAAATCAACAAACCACTTTTGCAGACCTCATAGCCCAATTAGGTTTGGCATCTGCTCTGAGGCCAGATGGAGAATATACTTTGCTGGCACCTGTGAATAATGCATTTTCTGGTACGTACTACTGGACAATGCCATTCCTGCTTTTCAGCCCCCAACCCATCCACACCATTTTTTCTTCACCATGACTATTTGCAAAAATGAATAATATATGTTTTACAAGTTCTTGATTAGTTTTTGTATTGGATACACATACAGTGTATTAGTATTACATAGCCTCTATTGAAATGTCCTTTACTTCAAAGATTTTATTTTAATAGGTAATAACATAAAGAGAGTGAAAGATTATGATAAGAGGTATTTAATTGTTTTCTGAATATAACCATATTACCAGCACACATAATGAATCTAAAGAAAAATAAGTCTGATTTTTTTTCTTTAACACCAACATAATATTTAGGAATAAACAGGTATATTTTCTATCTCAAAATTTGACAGTAACATGTTAAATTATAAATAAATAAAACAAGAGAATATTGCATACTTCTATATTAAGTTATAAACTATTGTGAATATTTTGCCTAATAGCTGCTATTCAGTGACAGTCAGATGAATGCAACCTGCCATTTTTTCTAGAAAAGTGCTTTTTAAAGACATATTTAGATTGTTAGACATAATTTAATAATTATATAAACAAATTAGAGGCCTGGTGCACAAATTCATGCATTGATGGTGTTCCCTAGCCTGGCTGGTGATTGAGGCCCATGGGAAAGGGGGCAAACAGCTGGGAGGAGGGACCGCCTGAGGATGGCTAGTGGGGGGAGGAGCCATGGGAGGTTGACTGTAGGAGTGCCATGACCACCAGGGGGCAACTCTTGTGTTGAGCATATGCCCCCTGGTGGTCAGTGAGCATCATAGCGACTGGTTGACCAGTCGTTCTGGTCATTCAGTCATAATGGTCACTTAGGCTTTCATATATATATATGCCACCTATTTTTATAATTTTCCAAATACCAAATTATGACAGAAGCTATCAATAAAAATTTCAAATTCCTAGAAATGTTTTTCTTCTTTGTAATAATGATGTCCATATGCATTAATATTAACCTACCTTTAAGATGTTAGTGCTTTGATTTTATCTTCAGTAACAATGATAAATTTACAAATGATTCATCAGTAGTCTTTCATATGGATATTTGATATCAAATTCTCAAAAAAATTCTTGGCCAACACTAGAGTTTAATTTTTTCCAATGACTACGGTACATAAAACTACATAGTCTTCACAAAAATGAAACCTAATGTTTGGACTGCTTGGAAACATGTTTTAGTCACTAGATGAAATAGCTCATAAGGCTTCTGTTGGTGCATAAAATACATTGCTTTGAGCATTTAATTGAGTTATGTATGTTATGAGTGTAGGATCCATAGTATCAATGATAAGAATGATTCATTTTCATTATTTTCTCATACCAAGAGAAACTTAATGCTTTCTAAATACCATCATATTTTTTTTCCTTAAAATTTATTTATAGATAATACTCTGAGCATGGATCAGCGCCTTCTTAAATTAATTCTGCAGAATCATATATTGAAAGTAAAAGTTGGACTTAATGAGCTTTACAATGGACAAAAACTTGAAACCATTGGAGGCAAACAGCTCAGAGTTTTTGTGTATCGAACAGTAAGTGAATAAAACAGTATAAAATAGCTACATTGCTTAAATGTTAAATAACATACACTTGTCAAAAGATGTTGCTACAACATATGTTTCCCAGAATTTTATTTATGCAGTTTTAACAATAAATATGCATCAGAAGATCATAAAATGTCCTGGTCAGTGTGACTAAGTTGTTTGGAGCTATATCCCTTTGACCAAGTTGATTCCTGGTCAGAGCACATACCAGGTTGTGGGTTCTATCTCACATTGATGTCTCTCTCCCTCTCTCTCTCTCTCTCTCTCTCTCTCTCTCTCTCTCTCTCTCTCTCTCTCTCTCTCTCTATCTCTCTCTCTCTCTCTTCTTCTTCTTCTTCTTCTTCTTCTCTCTAAATATCATTTAAAAAGAAAAGATCGCCGAAACCGGTTTGGCTCAGTGCATAGAGCTTCAGCCTGCAGACTGAAGGGTCCCGGGTTCAATTTCGGTCAAGGGCATCTACTTTGGTTTCAGGCACATCCCCAATGGGGGTGTGCAAGAGGCAGCTGATTGGTGTCTCTCTCTTATCGATGTTTCTAACTCTCTATCCCTCTCTCTTCCTCTCTGTAAAAAGTCAATAAAATATATTTAAATAAAAAAGAAAGAAAGAAAAGAAAAGATCATGGAACTGAGTAACATATGTGAATACAGAAAGTTACACAAAAAGTGCTATGTGTTAATAATTCTTAAATTTACAATTGTTTAATTATAAATAACATTATATTCCTAAAGCATTATTTCAATTCCACAAATCACTACAACTTCTCTAAAATAAGTGTTAATTACTAGTTTTATTTAAGTTTAGTTAGTATACAAATTAGTTTCAGGCATGCAATATAGTGATTGGACATTTATAAATCTTACAATGTGATCACCACACTAAATTTAATAATCATTCATCACTGTGAAAACTGATGACATTATTGGCCATATTCCCCTTCACCTTTTTTAACCATCCTCCCAACTCTTGTCTACTCTGGAAAACATGTTTCAATAAGTCTGTTTTTGTTTTACTTCATATTCCACATATAAGTAAAATCATATGATATTTGTCTTTCTCTGATGTACTTCACTAAGCATAATACCATTCTTGTTCTCACAAATGGTAAAATTTCATTTTTTATGGCTGAGTAATATTCCATTGCAAAATTAGGCCACATACTTTTTATCCATTAATCTATCAATGGAAATCTAGGTTGCTTCTATACCTTTGTTATTGTAAATAATGATGCCATGAACATAGGAAGGTATAAATCTTTTTAAATTAGTGTTTTGTTTCCATTGATAAATACCTAGAAATAGAATTGCTGGATCAGATGGTACTTCTTTTTTCAATTTTTTGAGGAGTCTCCACACAGCTTTCCGTATTGGCTGCAATAATTTGAAGACCCACCAAAAGTGCACAAGGGCTCCCTTTTTTCTACATTCTTGCCAACACAAGTTATTTGTTGAATATATGTGATTTATTTATTTTCAAAATAAACTTAATTGGGTGACATTGGTATATAGGTTCCAAGTATATAATTCTATGATTAATCATCTGTATATTATATTTTTTGCCAAGCACACTAAGTAATATATCCTGTCACCATATATTTGACCCCTTTTACCTTTTACTACCTTCCACCACCAATTCCTCTGGTAAGTATTCCATAGTTGTCTGTATCTATGAGTTTTTGTTTGTTTTTCCTGTTCGTTCATTTGTTGCTTTCAGTTTTGTATCTTATTATGAGTGAAATCATATGATTTTTGACTATTTCTGTATGATTTATTTAGCTGAGCATGATATTCTCAAGATCCTTCCAGGTAGTCATATGGCAGTATTTATTTATTTTTTAAATTAAATCTTTATCATTGAAAGAATTACATATGTCCTCCTATTCCCCATATTAACCCCTTCCAGTCCAACCCCACCCACCACCCAAGGCCTTCACTACTCTATTGTCTGTGTCTATGGGTTAAAGAATATATGCATACAAGTTGGTTGATCTCTTCCCACTTAGTAGTCATTCTCCCCTGCTTACGCTCTGAGATTCCACAGACTGTTCTATGTTTCTATGTGTCTGGATCTATTTTGTTCATTCATTTATTTTTTTCATTAGATTCCACAAATGAGTGAGATCATGTGATATTTGTCTTTGTCTGACTAGCTTATTTCAATTAGCATAATACTCTCCAGGTCCCTCCATGGTATTGCAAATGTTAAGTTCTTTCTTTTTTACTGTTGTATAGTATCTCATGGTGTAAATGTACCACTGCTTTTTTATCTACTTGGATTATTTTCAGGTCTTAGCTATTATATATTGTGCTGCTCTGACCATAGGGATGCATGCATTCTTTCTGATTGGTGTTTCAGGTTTCTTAGGATATATTCCCAGCAGCAAGATCACTAGGTCAAAATGTAGCTGATACTTAATTTTTTAGGAATCTCCATAATAACTGCACTAGTTTGCATTCCCACCAGCAGTGTACTAGGGTTCCCTTTTCTCCACATCCACATCAGCACTTGCAATTTGTTGATGGTAGCCATTCTGACAGGTATAAGGTGATACTTCGTTGTTGTTTAATTTGCATCTCACCGATGATCAGTAACTTTGAGCATTTTTTCATGTGCCTCTTGGCCATCTGTATATCCTCTTTGGAGAAATGTCTATTCAGGCATTCTGCCCATTTTAAAATTGGATTGTTTGTCTTCCTTTTGTTAAACTGTATTTTTCCTTATATATTTTAGATATTAAGCCTTTATCAGAAATATCAATATCATTGCCAAATATGTTATTTTATACAGTGGGCTCTCTTTTGATTTGTTGATGGTTTCTTTTATTATGAAGTAGTCCCACTTGTTTGTTTCCTCTTTAGTCCTAGGAGATGTATCTGCAAACATATTGCTATGAGAGATGTTTAAGATTTTCCTGCTTATGGTTTCTTCCAGAATTTTAATGGCATGACAACTTACATTTAAGTATTGTATTCATTTTAAGTTTATTCTTGTATATGGTTGGTGGTCTAGTTTCATTTTTTTGCATGTGTCTGTCCAATTTTCCCAACATGTATTGAGAAGACTGTCCTTACTACATTGCATGTTCTTACCTTCTTTGTCAAATATTAATTGAGGATAATTGCTTGGGATGATTTCTGCAGTCTCAGTTCTGTTCCATTGAACTATATATCTGTTCTTGTGCCAGTAACAGGCTGCTTTGACTTATAGAGGCTTTGTAGTATAACTTGATATTGGGTATTGTGATTCCTCTAACATTGTCCTTCTTTCTCAAGATGACTGTGAATATTCGGGGTCTTTATTGATTCCATATACCTTTGGAGTAATTTTTTTCTAGATATGTGAAATCTGCTGTTAATTTTTAATAGTAATTGCATTGAATCTGTAGATTTCTTTGGGTAGTATGTACATTTTAATTATGTAAATATTACCAGTCCATGAACATGGTATATTCTTCCACTTGTTTATATCTTCCTCTTTCTCTCTTTCTTTCTTTTTCTTTTTAACATCCTGTAGTTTTCCAAGTACAAGTCTTTTACATTGTTGGTTACGTTTATTCCCAGGTATCTTAATTTTTTGTTGGGATGGTAAATGGGATTACTTGTTTAATTTCTCTTTCTGACAATTCAATTATTGGTGTATAAAAATGCCATCAGTTTCAGATGTTAATTTTGTATCCTGCTACATTGCCAAATTCTTTTATTAAATCTAGTAATTTTGGGGAGAAGACTTTAGAATTTTCATGTCATTTGGGAATAATGAGAGTTTATTTCTTCCTTTTCGATTTGGATGTCTTTTACTTCTTCTTCTTGCCTGACTGCTGTGGCTAGGACTTCCAGTACTATGTTGAATAAGAGTGGTGAAATCACCTTTCTCTACTTGAATTCCTCAACATTAACAAGGACATCCTAGCATAGAGACTCATCAAACAATTTAATACTGAAAAGATACAACTGGCTGTTATGGCTCTCTTGGTAGGGTATAGTCCCATGCACCGAAAGGTTGCAGGTTTGATTCCTGGTCAGGGTACATGCCCTGGTTACAGACTCAATCCCCAGTGGAGGGCATGCATGAGGCGGCCAATTGATGTTGCACTCTCATATTGATTTTTTTTTTCCTCCTTCTCTCTTCCACTCTCTAAAAGAGTCAATAAAAAAAAATCTTCTTTAAAAAGTAAAAAAAAAAAAAAAAAAAAAAGAGTGGTGAAATCAGACATCGTTGACTTGTTTCTGTTCTTAGGGGAAAAGGTTTTAGTTATTGCCTATTGACTATGATGTTCACTGTAGGTTTGTCATATATGACCTTTATCATGTTGAGATACTATCCTTCTATTCACACTTTGCTGAGAGTTTTTAATAAAAAATAGGTGTTAAGTTTTGTTGAATGCTTTTTCTGTGCATATTGATATGTACATGTGATTTTTTTAATTTGTTTATGTGATGTATCACATTTACTGATTTGCGAATATCCTTCATCTTCATAATAAATCCCACTCAGTCATGAAGTATGATCTTTTTGATATATTGCTGTATCCAATTTGTTAATATTTTGTTAAAGGTTTTAGCATTTACGTTTATCAGATATATTGGACTATAGTTCTATTTCTTTGCAGTTTATTTATTTGGTTTTAGAATTATTTCTCATTATTGGACTCATGAAAAGACCTTGGAAGTTTTATTACTCTTGGATGTTTTGGAGTAGTTTGAAGATGATAGGTCTTAGTTGTTCTTTAAAGGTTTGGTAAAACTCCCCTGTAAAGCTGTCCAGACCAGGACTTTTGTTTGCAAGAAGTTTTTGATTATTGCTTCTATTTCATCAGTTGTTATTGGCTTATTTAGGTTTTCTGATTCTTCCTGATTCAGTTTTGGGAGTTTATATTTTTCTAGGAAATTGTCCATTTTATCCAAATTGTCCAGCTTGTTGGCATATGGTTGTTTACAATATTTTCTTATAACCCTTTGTATTTCCATGGTGTCAGTTGTTAACTTTACCACTTTCATTTCTGATTTTATTTATTTTGGCTCTCTCTCTTTATTTTCTGACTAGAGGCCCAGTGCACAAAATAAATGCATGGGTAGGGTCCCTAGGCATGGCTGGCGATCAGGGCTGATCTGCAGGGTGGTACCTGCCTTGGCTGGCCTGGGGCCTGAGGGCTGGGGAAAGCTCCTGCATTTGTCCCCTGGTGGTCAGTGAATTTCAAAGTGGCTGGTCATTACACTAATCTTTCTTCTATTCATTTAATTTGCATATTAGGCTTTTATTATATAGGATAAGACTGGCTAAAGATCCATAAATCTTGTTTATCTTTTCAAAGAATAAATTCTTAGTTTCAATGAACTTTTATATGATTTTTTTCATCTCAATGTAATTTATTTCTGCTCTGATCTTTATTGTTTCATTCATTCTTTTTCCTCTGGGCTTTTCTTATTTTTCTCTTTCTAGTTCTTTAAGGTATAGTGTTAAATATTTTATTATTAATTTTTCTTGTCTTTTGAGTTAGGCCTGAAGTAATATGAACCTCCTTCTTAGGACTGCTCTTACTGGGTCACAGAGATTTTAGGTTGTTTTAGGTTCATTTACATTTGTTTTCAGAACATTTTTTATTTCTTCCTTGATCTTATTGGTAACCCTGTCATCCTATATAATAAAAAGCTAATATGCTAAGTGTCCAGTTGTCCAGTTGGGCATTCAACCAATTAAAGCATAATTTTCTAATGATATGCTAAGGCCACTCAACTGTTCACTATGATGTGCACTGACCACCAGTGAGCAGATGCTGTGACCATTAAGTTAGCTTTCTGCTGGGGTCCAGCCAATCAGGACTGAGCAAGATGTGCCAGACATGCTCTGGAGTCATTCTGTGGTCCCTCCTGTGGCTTGTTTGGGTCCTTCTTTCTTTTGACTCTATGTGTCTCCTGGACTTAGGTGACTTTTTCCTTCAGCAGGTTGGGGAAGTATTCTGCCATTATTTCTTCAAATATGTTCTCTATCCCTTGCTCACTTTCACCTTCTTTTGGCACTCTGATTATGCAAATATTTTTATGTTTAACTTTGTCCCATGGCTCCCTTAAACTGCCCTTTTGTTTTTAAATTGTTTTTTTTATTTCTCTGATTGAGTAAATTTTTTTCTACAGTTTTCTAATTCACTGATCTTGTCCTCTGCTTCCCCTAATCTGTTGTGTATTCCTTTCATGGTGTTATTAGTGCTATGTCATTCTTTATTTCAGACTGATCTTTTTTCATAGTTACTATATTTTTTCTTATGCTGTATAGCATCTTTGGCATTATTATTCTGAACTCTATATCTGATAAATTTCTTATCTCCATTTTATTTAGTTCTTCTGTGAATTTTCTTCTTCTTTCATCTGAGGGTTGTTTTCTTACCTTCCCATTTTGGCTGCCTATCTGGGTTTGTGTTTTTATATTAGGTAGATCTGCTGTGACTCCCAATCTCTAAAGCAGGATAATGTCACACTCTGCTTCTGACTGGCACTAAGTACCCTGTTTGGGGCTATCAGCAATCCACAGCTTGTGGCTCCTTCTGCTGGGGTCAGGTGCCTTAAAAAAGGACCAAGATGTGCATTAGGGTCTACTTTTACTAGATTAGGGCCTGGGATTACATCAGTACAGAATCAAAGCTTCCAGAGATCCACCTCTGCCTGCAGCTTGATTTTATTTATGCTTGATTAGCTTTATTCTGACCACAAGGTAGAAAGAGATGGCTTCCATTATGGTGTGCAATTGCCTTCCCCCACAGCCAAAACTGCCTGGATAACAAAAGTCAATCAGAGAAAGATGTCCTACACACAGTGAGAGAATGACTCAGCACAGGAGACCAGGAGATTGCCCTCCAAGCTCCAACTCCCACCCCCCAACCCTGGACTCTCCTCACACAGCTCCAGTCTACTCTGTCCTCCCTCTGCTGGAGCCAATGGTGAATGGCTGTACACGAAATTTTGTGACTTGGTCCTTTAAGCGGGTGCTTGAATTTCCAGCCATTTCTCACTGGCAGATAGCAACCTACTATGTGGGCACCTTTTCAGTTCTGGTGCTCTGGGCTGAGAAGGCCAGCTTGGAGTTCAGACCCCAGAATTCTCACTGGGAACCCCCCTAACAGTTGTGATAACTCTTTGAAACTTTAGCTGCTGACTGCCTTTCTTGTCTCCACACTTCCTACCAGTCTCTATATAGCCTCCACTTTCGATCTTTGTTTATCAGGGTTCTCTTCAGCTAGTCTGTAGTTGATTTTTCAAGGTGATTTTTCTGTATTTTAGTTGTATTTCCAGTTTGATCTTTGGAGAGTGTCAATGTAGCTTCCATTACTCTGCCACCATTTTTAACCTCCCCACAGGGTAGTGTTTAATCTTTTTTTATGGCTAATTAGTATTCTATTGTATGTAGGCACCAAATTTTCCTTACCCAATCATCTACGGAAGGAAACTTTGGTTGTTTCCATGTCTTGGCCACTTTGAATAATGCTGCAATGAACAAAGTGGTGGATATATCTTTGTGAATAAATGTTTTCAAAAACTTTTGTTAGATACACAGAAGAGGAGTTTCTGGATCTAACTCTATTCTTAATCCTTTGAGTTTTGTGTAATTGCCACTCTGAGTGGTCTGAGGTGGTATTTCATTTTGGTTTTGACTTGCATTTACTGATGATTAATGATATTAAACATTTTTTTATCTGTCCATTGGCCATTTGTTTATCAGTTTATTGGGTCTATTATAATTTACAAGACAATTTTATATATAATCAAATATGTAGGATGATCTTTTACTGTGAGATCACAACTCAGCAATTGAATCTTTTTGACTGACTTTTAAGATAAACTTTCATAAACACAGAAATATTTTTGAATTCTATAAAAATGGTTCTAATTTTATTTGAGGAAAACATTTTAGAAAATATTGCTTATCAAAATCACAATGTAACTAGTGATGCTTTTGGTTCCTGTCCAGGAAACACATACAGCTATAGCTAAAATATTTCACAGAAAATAAGGCATTTCCTAGAATTGAATTTGACATAGTATCTGTTCATTATACTTCCACAATTCCAAGACAAACATTATAATGGAAGCAGAAAATTGGCTGTTCTCAAAATTAAACATACACCTTTATTTGTTTAAAAGTACTATACCTATAAATTGATGGGATATTACAGTTAAGAAAATATAGAAACTATTTCTGAAGATCATAAGAATCACTGATGTCAGGAAACTAATAGTTAAAAAAGGTCCTAAATAGTTAAAAGGTTAAAGTTTCCTAAGAAGGTTGAAAAAATAGTTGGAACATGAAGAGGAATGGTAGAAAATGTTAACAATGGGATTCTATGGAACTTTTGTTACTTACTCATAAAACTACATGCCTGACACCTTCAGTAGCTTGAATAGTAGCAAAAAACCTTGTTGAATAAGAAAGGCGATGTCAGATTTTGCAAGGAATTAAAAACAGAAGAGAGATGCTGTTTTCACTAGCCATATAGGTCAGGGTACCACTTAGGAGAGTCAATCTAAAAATTTAATTATGCAATTATTTCCACATAGGAAAGTTCAAATAAGGAAATGGAAAACTGTATCTTTTCTTCCTTTGTTAGGCTGTCTGCATTGAAAATTCCTGCATGGTGAGAGGAAGCAAGCAAGGAAGAAATGGTGCTATTCACGTATTCCGAGAAATCATCAAACCAGCAGAGAAATCCCTCCATGAAAAGTTAAAACAAGATAAACGCTTTAGGTAAACTTAATTAGTTTCATCTCCACCACAAAAGAATGAGAGGTATTGGCATATTTTTGTTTCACAGTTAGAAGTCTAAACGGCATTTAATATTCAGTATTGTTGATCATAACATTTAGAATAGTAAGTCTATGAAACTGTTTTCAAAATTAAAATATATTCTCAACATTATTTGCTTCCTGGTGAAACAATATAATTTGGTGAGTGGGGGAAAAAATGCAGTCTTATAAACTGAACTATTCTTTGCAAGTTTCTTATAATTAAATTGTTAAATGACAATATTTAATAGCAAAGCCTACTTTGTAGAATATTAAATTAAAAATGTTTATTTGTGTGTGACCTTCTCAAGTTTTGTAGGAGAAAAACAGTATTTAGGAAATTTAAAAATCACATGTACATTTATATAATTGATAAGACTTTCTTACCAGGTAAATTGAAACCTATGAAAATGTATAATAAACAATTTTCTCATGCTTTCTGAAATACATGGGTTATATTCTATTCCATGCATTGTAGGTGAGCATACTATATCTAAATCTAACAAAATAAACATGTTTTTTTTCTGTTTAGCATCTTCCTTAGCTTTCTAGAAGCTGCAGACTTGAAAGAGCTCCTAACACAGCCTGGGGATTGGACTTTATTTGTTCCAACCAATGATGCCTTTAAAGGAATGACTAATGAAGAAAAGGAAATTCTGATTCGTAAGTAAAAGTGAATATGGAATATTTGCTCTTTGTTATCAGGACCCAATTTCTTCCTCAAGGGTTTCTGCCCAGACATCAACCTCAAATATATTTCCTCTTTAAAAATTCCTATAGAGTTTTAGTTATTTTTATTTTCATTTGAGATATGTGAAGGGTCACTCATTAATATTCTTAGTTAGCTGCTTACTGTCATGTATTTGGACTATGTGTTCATTTATGTTATTTATCAATAGCAACTTGAGAGAACAATGACATAAGAAAATACAGTGTGGAAATGTGAAGACAAATTTTTTTCTCTTTAGTATTCCTAACATCAAAATGCCAAACAAGATGGCATGTTATTAAATAAATATATACCTTTCCTTCTAGGCAACAAAAATGCTCTTCAAAACATTATCCTTTATCACCTGACACCAGGAGTTTTCATTGGAAAGGGGTTTGAACCTGGTGTTACTAACATTTTAAAGACTACACAAGGAAGCAAAATCTATCTGAAAGGAGTAAGTTCTCTGGAATGCACTTCTGATAGTGTTCATAAATTATAACATTCAATTTTTATTAAATTTCTCATTGATATTATCTTTTGTTTTGATAGGTAAATGACACACTTCTGGTAAATGAATTGAAATCAAAAGAATCTGACATCATGACAACAAATGGTGTCATTCATGTTGTAGATAAACTTCTCTATCCAGCAGGTTGGTAATTATTGAATACATTAATATGCTAAATCTTTTTTTAATAAAAACCTAGATTTTTATTTCATACATTCTTTCCAACATTTAATATTCCTCTTCATAGATACGCCTATTGGAAGTGATCAGCTGCTGGAAATACTTAATAAACTGATCAAATATATCCAAATTAAGGTACAGAATATTATTGGATTTATTTATAATGTATTGAACATAAGAAACTATAAATGTAGACAATGAGTAGAAGGACACTAGGCTTGGATTGCTCTGTTGGTTATGCATCACTAGCATAAAGAAATGACATAAATTCTTTATGGCTTTATTCAACAACAATCCATTAAAATTTACTTGAGGCCAAGCAGTATATTAAGTGTTATGTGAAATAATAAGTTGAATCAGGTATGACTTTATGCAAAAAGTTTATCATCCAGTAGGGAAAATAAGACATGGGGGGGAAAACTGTAATTTTTTTTTATCCTCAAATGTCTTTGCTACTTAATATAAGAAAAAGTATTTACTTATAAAAAATTGTCATTAATCATAATAGCTAAAGGCAAAGAATATTTTGCTTCTTTATTACTATAGAGTCAATGTGTCAGAAAACATATGATTTCAGATTAATTATTCCATAATTTTTAAGTTTGAGTTACAAATCCATAAATTTTAAGCTATCAGCCTCATAGCAGAAAACTGGAATTTGATTCATATGAAGACTTCATTTCTGTTAAGTGTTTTGATAGCTTCATTTTATTTACCTTAGTAAGAAATAGAGTAGTTCCATATTTTTTTAATACAACTAGCCTTAGTTTTATGTTACTAAGTATACATGTCATGTTATTACACTTCATGTATAAACATTTATTTTCAGTATGTTCGTGGTAGTACCTTCAAAGAAATCCCCATGACTGTCTATAGTAAGTATATAATGGGTATTAATCACATGAAAATGGCAAAAGTTAAAAAAAAATTATATATATATGTAAAAAGAGGTAATATGCAAATTAGCCAGGATGCCATAACAGTCACAACCCATGCTGTGCATGCACGTATGTGGGTGGGAGGGGGCTGCTGTGTGGTGAGCCAAGCCATGGATGGTGCAGGCCCACAGAAAGCAGGGCTTGCCAGTCCAGTGGCAGCAAGCAGGCCTGCAGAGAGCAGGGCCTACCTGCCAGGTGTGGTGGTGGCAAGAACAGGGCCTGACAGCCAGGGCACGCTGGCAGTCCTGCCTCTGCATGTGAGCTGCAGAGGAAATACCTTTTCTGAGTGCTTATTGGCTAAGTTCCCAGTATGCCACTCACAGTGTTCCTTGTAACTAACTTGCATAATAAGAATCCAAGAAGGTGATCTAGGGTTTTTTTCTACCTCACTCTTAGAGGAAAAAACAAAGGTCCGCTGCTGGAGGGGCTAAGAAACGTCCTAACCAGTTTGGATCAGTGGATAGAGTCTCAACCTGTCTACTACAGGGTCCAGGTTAAATTCTGATCAAGGGCATATACCTAGGTTGCAGGCTCCTCCCTGGCTGGGGCCTAGATCAGGGCTCATGCAGGAGGCAACCAATTGAAGTGTCCCTCTCACATTGATGTTTCTCTCTGTCTTTCCCTCTCTCTTCCACATGGTCTAAAAATCAATGGGAAAATATCCTGAAGAGAGGGAAAGAAGAAAGAAAAGAAAGAAAGAAAGAAAAGAAAGAAAGAAAGAAAGAAAGAAAGAAAGAAAGAAGAAGAAGGAAGGAAGAAGGAAGGAGGAAGGAAGAAGGAAGGAAGGAAGGAAGGAAGGAAGGAAGGAAGGAAGGAAGGAAGGAAGAGGGAAGAAAGAGAAGAAAGAAAGAGAGAGGAAGGGAGGGAGGAAGAAATGAAAGATATATCTTTAAAATGCCTAAAGAAAGATGTCATTTTTTCATGATGAAAGGACTGGAGTCCATGTTGATGAAAACATCTTAGTGACTGCAGCAGCAAGGTGATGGGGGGGTGGCACCTTCCCCAATCAGCCCAATCACCTAAGCCATAGGGAGGACATCCCCTGAGGGCTCCCAAATTAGAGACGGTGCAGGTTGGGATGAGAGAGACCCCCCTGCACAAATTTCATGCACCAGGCCTCTAGTATTTTTTATATTTACAGAGACTACTGGTAATCTGGTATTTAGAATTTTAAACAATGGCAAATTGAATCCCACTTTAAATAAGGTTTGAGTTTAGAATGAGACCTTTTAGCCTTAGCCATACCCTCCAGCTCTAAGAAACCACTTCCCCACTCAATCAAAAATATATAAGAACTAGAGGCCAGTGCACAGAGGGGGGAGGGTGTCCCTCAGCCTAGACTGAACCCTCTCCAATCTGGGACCCCTCAAGGGATGTCCGACTGCCTGTTTAGGCCCAATCATCTTCTCTGCAGGCCTGCTTGCTGCCACATTGGACCTAAAGGGGCAGTTGGACATCCCTCTCAAAATCCAGGACTGCTGATTCCCAACTGCTTCACCTGCCTGCCTTCTTGATTGCCCCTAACTGCTTCTGCCTACCAGCCTGATCACCCCCTAACCACTCCCATGCCAGCCTAATTGATGCCTAACTACTCCCCTGCAGACACAATTGCCCCTAACTTCCCTCTTCTGCTGGCCTGGTCACCCCTAACTGCCCTTCCCTGCAGGGCTGGGTCCCTACCAACTGCCCTCCCCTGCTGGCCATCTTTTGTCCACATAGGGGTAGCCATCTTTGTGTGTTACAGTGATAGTCAATTTGCATATTACTCTTTTATTACTGTGTTTCCCAAAAAATAAGACATCCTCCGAAAATAAGACCTAGCCCATGGAAAGATAAGACATCCCCTGAAAATAAGATCTAGAGCAACTTTGGGAGAAAAAATTAATATAAGACACTGTCTTATTTTTGGGGAAACAGTAGATAGGATAGAGGCCTGGTATACAGGCGGGGGCCAGCTGGTTTGCCCTGAAGGATGTCCTGGATCAGGGTGGGATTCTCTTGGAGCGTGGGGCAGCCTGGGTGAGGGGCTTGTAGGGGTTTGCAGGCCGGCCATGCCCCCTGGCAACCCAAGGGGAGACCCTGGTATCTGGGATTTATTTATCTTCTATAATTGAAACTTTGTAGCTTTGAGCGGAGACCAGGCAGGCCAGGGCTGCAGGAAGCTTGGCTTCCTGCATCGCCTGGGAAAACTCAAGCCTCCTGCTATCTCCAGCTTCGTGGCTGCTGCCATTTTTGTTGAGCTTTATTTATCTTCTATAATTGAACCTTATAGCCTAGAGTGGCGGCCAGGGCTAGCCAGAGTGGGTGGGAAGCGTGGCTTTCTCCATTGCCAGGAAACCCAAGGATCTTGCTTGTTCCATGACCACAGCCATCTTGATTGGGTTAATTTGCATACTACTCCTGATTGGCTGGTGGGCATGGCTTGTGGGCATGTTTCTCTTTTATTAATGTAGAAAATAGTAAAATATAATAGCTAGTATGGTGAAGAATTAGAAAAAAAGACATACAAACCTTAAAGGGAAGATATAGGTAAAAAGCACTCCAGAGCTATCTGAAAATGCAAATGTGTGGACACAGAAATGCAAATGTGTGGTCAAAAACTCTCTCTATCCAAACTGTATAAAGAAATAAAAGTTTTGCCAGGTGATAAACATAAAGTTTCTAGATAGCAAGGTTTTTTTATCCCTGATTCTATCGGATCATCAAAATTAAACCCCTACTATTTAGCATTGGTAAAGGATAAGTCATTCTCATAAACATAACTTGTGGTATGTCTTTTTCAATGTGACTTTTCTTCCTTTGTATTTTTTCTTATAACTCTCAAAGCAGAAATTCTTTTAATTTTATTTTGCCTCTACAATAAACACTCAATATGCAGTATAAAAGTAGCTAAAGAATTATTTTAATTCCTACATTTATTCTGACTAGAAAATTATTCTATTTTTTACCATCAGCATCTGTTATTTAATTAAGAAAATTTTCTTTAAGATTTACACTTGGTATGAAAAAGTAAAAACAATATAAGGAGCAAAACAAAATGTCTGCTGCTTTTACTGACTTCAATTATGTAATAACTAGAGGCCCAATGCACAAAATTAGTGCAAGAGTAGGCCTTCCTTCCCCTGGCTGCCAGCAAGCTTTCCTCCGGCACCCAGGACTCAGGCTTCCCTTACAGTAAGGTGTCGAACTCAATCAGAGAAGGGGCCAAAATCTAAAATCCAGCCTAAATCGCGGGCCGAATGGTTTACTGAACAGTCATAAACTGTCATTGTGATGGAAACGCAGTGGAGTGCAGTGATGACAGCGCGGTGCGGGCCACATTGCAAGGCCTGGCGGGAAGGATTTGGCCCGCGGGCCTTGTGTTTGACACATGTGCCTTATAGCCCCAGCATTATCCAGAATGTAGTCTGGAAGGATGTCTGGTCTAATTAGCATATTATGTTTTTATTATTATAGATAATATATGTAAATCCAATATCAAGCCAGCTCAGCATTATTTTAAAGATTCAGTGGTAATACTTTTGTTTAAACCTGGTAGACATTTCATTATGAAAGTATACAATGTCTTGAAGATATATTTCATAAAAAAAATAAAGAATCCTTATGGGCTCTATTCATCAGAAATAATATGTCATCTTTCTCTACTAAAGGTGTATATGTGCATTACTTTCTTTTAAATTTTCCTATTTAATCCATAATAAATTCACCATTTTCCATATGTCAATGTAATATTTTGCTCACAATGAGCCATCTATAATTCCTTTATTTTCTTTTACTAAAATTAGATCCTCAGTCCAGAGAATGTTACACTTTATGAAATTATGCAAGTCTAGTAAATCTCACCTTCATATTCAAGTCTAGTAAATCTGAGTTTTGAGATTTACATTCTGATGTTAAATGTTTTTAACTCCTCCCTAAAAACAGATGAGTAGGCTGTTATTTAGAAGCATATGTCAAATAGAGGTAGAGATTAATTAAACCAAAATTAGTTTTTATGTTTTTTTATTGACTGGTATATATTATTTAATATGCTTGCTACATATTATTATGTTCCCCAAAGTACCATACATTCTAATTTTTTTGGGGGGACTGCTGTTTAGCAATTTTGTCAAATAGATAACTTTGAGTAATAAAATCAATATTAAATCCTTGGCTGGTGTCCTGTCAGAACTATTTGCCTTCTAGAAAGTGTGACTGAAACAAAAATAACATTCCACTAAACATCCTAAACTTCAAGGTCCTTGAAGTAACAATTTGATATCAAATTAACTCATTTTGAAAGTAGCAGTGGATATGACCTCTGTATTTGACCTTCATGGAAAGGTTTCTCTATGGTAGGACCACCTGTGAAACCAATAATTGGACACAGATGTATTATGCCTTAGAACTTTATAATTTGAGATCTCAAGACATAAAATCTTGATATGACTGAAATGTGATCACAATTAAGGCCTAGAAGCCATCTTAGTTCAAAAGTGGATACAACTAAACATCTCATAAAGTTGAGGTGAGAGTGTTGCAGAAACCCAAACTATGCCAACACCTCACCTTTAAAATGTCAATATAACTGATATGAATGCATAGGTAGTTTTAGTGAAGCATGTTATCTAATGGAGCTATCTTTTAAGGACTCTAATTAGAAGTTACAAAAAGCCAGTAACTCTGCTTATACGGTTCCAGAGGCTCATTTTTAGTTAATCTGTACAAACAAAAGCCAACCAAAAAGTTGGCTACTATCTTAAGTAAATTTTACACATTATTATCTTAGTTGGGTGGATGACATACATTCAAAATACATAACTTTAAATTAAAAAAAAAAGATGACAAGGATAAAATTTGATATTGTAACCTGAAACTTAAATAATGATGATATAATGTTTGTTGCAAAGAACTCATCTGGATGATTTGCATAGAACTCATCTGAGATTTATTTTTACTTTTAAGAATGCTGAGCTATTTTTCTATTTTCCTCTCTAATATTATAAAATGCATGAAAAATATTTTGCCTTTTATTTTTTTTTTAATTGAGAAAGAATTCAACAATGCAATTTGAGATGTTATGAATTGCATGAAATTAATCCTATTTATTGTCTTCTGTTGCTATGCAGCCATTTTCAAGAAGTATAAAAGAAGGTAAAGAGGTTTGGTGGTGCAGTTCAAAATTATAGATTTCTAGATAGAATTCTGCACTTATTGAGTCTATATTTCACTGGAACAAATCCAAGTCCCTGAACTTCAGAATACAACATCTGGCCATAAGAAGTTACTACTAGATAATGTGCAATGAATATTTCCTGCATCTTCTATATGAACATATTACTGTATCTAATACCTCAGTACCTAGCAAAAAACAAAAAGAAACAAAAAATGTTTTATTCAGGTTTTTGAAATATAAGCATCATTTATGTTCCACTTTCTATACTTTCAGCTACTAAAATTATAACCAAAGTTGTAGAACCAAAAATTAAAGTGATTGAAGGCAGTCTTCAGCCTATTATCAAAACTGAAGGTAAAAAATCAATGTTATCCATGTTTCCTTTTACTGTGAAAAAAGCCCATATAATAGACTGATTTATATGAATGTATCTACATTCTTTTTTAAACTAACATGCTAAATATTTCTATACAAATGGCATGCTTATGTTATTGAAAAATAGGGAATGCAAATTATTTCACAGAGTGGATTGTGCAGTTCTAATACTTTCAGTACATTTGCTTGTTCTGGACTGAGAAAACACAGTAGTTTCACATGAACCTAATGGGCTATTGCATTAGCACTAGTACCAAGATAGTCACTAAACAAAAAAATGCCGAGCATTTTTGCTGTAGTTCAATTCCTTCAGAGAAGATACTTATTTTGTTTATTTATTTTTTTAGCTTCATTTCCAATCTCTCCACGTGGATTTCTTTTATACTATTAAAAAAAAAAATTCCAAAAAGTGCAGGCATTTTCCAATTTTCCATCCAACAACTTAAGAGAGTACAGAAGCTATATGTTGATGAAAACTTAAAATTATAATAAATGTAATATATTTTGAAACAGAAGAAGGAATAAATAGCTGGTGCAGTGAGTTAAATCTTAGAAACCTTAGTTCTAACCCTGAACTCATGTATGAGTTAAACATTTTCCCTGACTTTTCAGACTAGAACATTAAGCAATCACTTTTCTCTTTCTCCTTACTGTCTATATTAGCCAGCTTCAATATCTTTGTACCACCGTTATCTTATGTGTTTTAATTGTTACTAAGAGTCAGACTTCAATAAAATTTTATTTGCGTGACTAAATATCTTAATGTGGTGACTTGACAAATGTTTATCTTGGCAGCCATTTATGATTGTCCTGCTCTAAAATCATACAGAAGCAGATTTATTGATGATTATTGAATTCTCACTAAATAAATTAGATTCCAAGATATTTCTTATTTTAAAAAAGGATACTTAATCAAATTTCAGAATAAAGAATAAATCAATAGAAATTTAATTCAGTACATATTTATTGAGCATTTATTGTGTTAGCTACTCTCCTAAATGCTGGAAGTAAATATGAAAAAGAAATATTTTTTATGAAAACCTTGCCTTCATAGAGCTTCACTATAAAGGATATTTCTGAAATATCAGTTTAAGTTCCTTTAAAGAAATGTCAAGTCAGATAATTTATTAACTAATTTCCTATGCTTAAACACCTTAAGTGTACTTTTCTTTTGAAATATCTATACCTTAAAAACCTGGCCTTCTATTTTGATACTCAGCATCCCTTAGTTCTATAGATCAAATATCATGGTGTAAAATATTTATTGTTTAAAATAACTATACTTTTGTTTTCCTGATTTTATTTTGTTCTAGACTATTTAATTCTGGGTAATTGAAAATTTCTGGACAAAGCAAATAAATTCTCTCAAAGACAAGCAAATTTAGTTACCCTCATTTGTTGAAGGTTGTTACAGAATAAATTAAATGTACTGAACTTTATTTTTCTTCTCCTCTATGAAAGTCTTGATTAACTAATATAGTAATCAACTTTCTAACATTCAAAATTATTTTCTACGGAAGCAAAATCATTTTGCAAGTTAAATACAACACATTTAACTTTTGCATTTGAAGGACTGTTTATTACTTAGTCAATTTTTGCATCATTCACATGGAAGGTAAGTATTCAAATTCACTTAGCCATAAAATCTGAATTTAGTATCTTAAAAGTTGGCATACATTTGGGACTTTTAAATGTACAATCTTATGGTCATTAGGTTAAAGAGTCTAAGATAGTCAGTAATTAAAATTTAATAAGGAAGTAGTAATAGACAATCTCAGAATGGTTAAAATAACACTAGCAATAATAATTAAAACAACTCAAATTTATATATATATTGTATGATTCACAAAATATTGTCACATATTTCATGTGATCATACTTTATAACTACTAATGAATGGATGCATTTACAAATCAATTTAAGCCCTCTTGCAGATGAAAGTAATTTTAATAGAATACCAAATACTTCCTAATTTGGAGAAAATGAGAGTTGTTTAAACTGAATTCACAAAGCCTGAAATTACTTTCATATTTGAGCAACACCAAATGTTGAAATAAATTTATCATCCTGGTAAATTTAAAGGGTACTTAACATGATAATTTGTTTCAAAAAACAATGATTCAGGACCCACAATAACAAAGATGAAAATTGAAGGTGAACCTGAATTTAGACTGATTAAAGAAGGTGAAGCAATAACTGAAATACTTCATGGAGGTGCGTTATGTATTTTTCCTAGTGCCTGGTTGAAATCTCTATGACTATTTTAATCACAGGAATTAGTTTAAATATATTGAACATCTGATGTTTTTTCTTGACTTGTGTTTTATGTAATCATGGGAATATTTTTTTCAGTTATGGGTTCTTATTAGCCATCAAATAAAATATAGATGACCTTTAATTGGTCTAGTTGGAGTTAATTTAACCATTAAGCCATCAGGTTCAACAAAACTGTCATTATTTTTCTACATGCAGTGATGATTATTAAATACTAGAGGTTGGTGCACAAAATTTGTGCACGAGGGGATGTCCCTCAGCCCAGCATGTACCCTCTCTAATCTGGGACCCCTCGAGGAATGTCTGACCCCTCCTCTGCCAGCCTGGTCATCCCTAACTGTCCTCCACTGCAGTCTCGGTCAACTACAACTACCTTCTTCTGTAGCCCTGGATCCCTCAACTGCCCTCTCCTGCAGGCCTGATCATTCCCAACTGCCTTCCCCTGCAGGCCTGGTCACCCCTAACTTCCCTCCCCTGCTGGCCTAGTCATCCCCAACTGCCCTCCCCTGTAGGCCTGGGTCCCCCCCAACTACCCTCCCCTGCCAGCCATTTTGTGGTGGCCATTTTTGACCACATGGGGGCAGCCATCTTATGTGTTGGAGTGATGGTCAATTTGCATATTCCTATTTATTATATAGGGTAATGATGACGATAATTTCAACAAAAGGATATATTGGACTTAGAAGAAAAACATTATCCCATTGTATTAGACTGACTAATAAGCCACAGTTAAGATTATCATAGAGTTCTTATTCTAATAATGTAGAACTCTCTGTATTCTCACTAAATACTCATTCCTCAATCAGGAAACAAATATGACATGGAGAGTTAGCTTACTAGATGCCCTTTGCCCTTACCCAAGTTTCAGGGCACAATTATGAATTTTCAAATATCTGTTGATCTGAGTTTATTTTAGTTGTGTTCTCAAAATGATTGCAGTGGAACCTTGATTCTCAAATTTAATTCATTCCAGAAGGCTGTTCAAGAAGCAATTTGTTCAAAAGCAATAATTTTTTTTTATTAGAAATTATTAAATTGAATTCATTCATTCTAAACTCCCAAATAATTCCCTGTTGTATCCTTTATTATATAAAATACATTTCTAATGTACTGTTTATTCTAGAAATAAATACTTCTTTTCTTAAATTTATCAAACCACCCCTTACTAGCCTTAAAGAAATCACTTTCAGCACTCATTGCAGGGGTGTCTTTCAGGTCAGTATACAGCATCTTCCCTTTTTCACGCATCATTGTCTCTGAAATGCTAGTACCAGCTAATTGCTTTTTCTTTATCCAAATCAACAAAAATGTTTCTACCTCTTCAATTGCCTGAGATCATTCTTTCATGAGTACTTTCACACCTTTAGCAACACTTGATGGCCTCTTTATATTTCAAAATTGTGCTAATTGTCCATCTAGCCAGCAACAATACAACAACAATAATGCCAAAAAAATATTCCCAGAATAACTTCCTGAGATGTTAACAATAGGAGGTTTCGAGGTAAACTGACTCATACTCACAGTCTCTCATTTGTTTGTGACTTGAGAGATTTTTAAAAAATATATTTTTATTGATTTCAAAGAGGGAGAGGAAGAGATCAATAGAAACATCAATGATGAGAGAGAATCGTTTATTGGCTGTCTCCTGCACACCCCACAGTGGGGATCGAGCTGAATCTGGGCATATGGCCTGACTAGGAATCAAACCATGAACTCTTGGTCCATAGGTCAATGCTTAACAACTGAGCCATGCTGACTGGGTGGAAAGAAATGCTTTTTTACATGCTGATATATCAGCATGAAAGAGTTGTTAGCTCAAAAACTGAAGTTTTGTTTCAGAATCAAGACATTTTTTTATGAACTAATTGGTCAAGAACTAAATTTTTCGAGATGGGAGATGTCTGAAAACCAACTTTTGATTATATAATTAAGGTATAAATGGTATTGTTTTGAGAAATACATTTACTCATTAAAATGTCTAGCTTTTGACATCCTGAGGGTGACAAATCAAATGCATTTTTCTACCCCTAATTTCAGAGCCAATTATTAAAAAATACACCAAAATCATTGATGGAGTGCCTGTGGAAATAACTGAAAAAGAGACAAGGGAAGAAAGAATAATTACAGGTAAACTTTAATTCTATAGATGGTACTGGTCCTTATATTATAAAGATCCAATTATAGTTAATCTTAAAATATCTCTATAGTAATTATTATATCATGAAAACCCCCAAAACAACAATCATAAAGAATATATGCACCCCTAT
Organism: Pipistrellus kuhlii; assembly: GCF_014108245.1. Lineage (NCBI taxonomy): Eukaryota > Metazoa > Chordata > Mammalia > Chiroptera > Vespertilionidae > Pipistrellus > Pipistrellus kuhlii. The sequence goes on along the minus strand of NW_023425529.1, from coordinate 97,702,694 downwards.
ATTCATAGCAGCATTACTTACAATAGCTAAGATTTGGAAACAGCCCAGGTGCCAATTAGTAGATTAATGGGCAAAAAAGTTTGGGACATTTACATAGTGGAATACTATGCAGCAGTACAAAAGAGGGATCTCTTATCCTTTGAGACAGCATGAAGGGAACTGGGTAGTATTGTATTAAGCAAAATAAGCCAAACTGAGAAAGACAAATATCATATTATCTCACTTATTTGTAGAATCTAAGGAACAAAATAAATTGACCAACAATATAAGACCTGAAGCATGGGGGCATGGAACAGACTGATATACCTTGGTGTGGGGATTAGGGACATGAGAAGAGATAAACAATATAACTTATATATACTTACATGCATAGTCCATGGACAGGGGCAATGGGGGCGGGGTAAATAAAGACCTCGAGAGGTAGGTAGAGGCTGGAAGGACAGAGGTAAATGGGAGGAAAGTGGAAAGCATCTGTAATACTATCAACAATAAAAATATATCTTATAAAATAATTATTAGAGAAATAAGTTATTTTCATGGTGGTTACTGAAGTAACTATTTTTTTGGCAGATATAATATTCTAAATGTGTAGTATGTTTTTCTCTGAGTTGAAATTTGTAGACAAATCTATAAGCATTGCTTTTATTATCTGCTTCATATACATTATATAATGTATTAGTATATCCTAGAACCAAAACCATTCACTCTTTTGGTTTTCCATTAATTTTAAGGTCTACTCGTATACATACCAAAATATATGCAAATATGTATAAAACAATAAATAACCTCAGTAAACCTCTGTATCAGTCTCCAACCAATAAATTAGCTTAAAATTCTGAATACAAGTATTCTATAAATATTTGTTTAAATGAGTGATTAGCAACTATAGCCCATGCTGTCTACTTGTGTAATAAAGTTTTATTGGAATACAGTATCAATATATAATGCCTATGGATATTTTTATACTATAGCTACTAAGTTGATTAGTTGCAGCATAGGCCACATCACCTAAAAAGTTTAAAATGTTTACTATCTGGAAATGTTTACTTCCCATTACAGAGGAAGTTTACCTACCCCTGTATTAGTCCTATTTTTTTTAATTGTCTTTCCTTTAGGTCCTGAAATAAAATATACTAGGATTACTACCAGTGGTGGAGAAACGGAAGAAACTCTGAAGAAATTGTTTCAAGAAGGTTAGCATACTAAAAATAAATAAATAAGTAAATAAATAAAGATATGACTTTACCTAAGCTGTCTGTAAAGACTAGTCTTGGAGGCTTCATATTTATTTATTTATTTATTTATTTATTTATTTTATATCAGTTCTTCATATATGTTTATTTATTTATTTACTTTATATCAGTTCTTTATTTAAGTTCTATACCAACATAAGAGAAAAAAAAATTCAAACATATAGAATGAAACTTAATGACTGCCACATTGAATATTATGTTACATATTTGTTATATATTATTCAACAGATTTATAAGGAAATGGGCTTATTGAAAAACAACACTAAAATCTGAAAAAGAACCAAGTGTTGGTCTGGAATTCATTGTTGGGCAGATGTGTTTAAAACAGGTCTCCTATCTTCTTGTTACATAAACAATTTCTGTTATAAACATGTACCCTCTCAGAGGTCACCAAAGTCACCAAACTCATTGAAGGTGGTGATGGTCATTTACTTGAAGATGAAGAAATTAAAAGACTGCTTCAGGGAGGTTAGTAAAAGAGAAACAACTAACCCGCTAACAGATATGGTGACTGAATTCTTCAACTTTTTAAAGACTGAGCGTTCACAATTTTTTAAAAGATGGCATCATGTTTTACCTTAACAGATTGATTTATTCAGTGACAGTTTATTTAGTATCTATAAAGAAATTATAACTAGTTTAAGCAGTCTTTAAAAAGTATGGTAATAAGTTTGAGGAGCACTGAATATCTTTTTGCTTTGATACACATAATTATAAGGGTATTTTAAGTATGTGAAAAGGGGGAACTTTTAAAATTAGTAGTTATTTGAACAAACCCAAATTGGTATACATTTTATTTTTTTAAAAATATATTCACTGCTCCCACACAATAATACAAGTCATGTTTATGGAATCTTTAAGTTCATAGATCTATGGTAGAAAAAAAACTAAACATTGCATTTAGTCATTTTCTTGCCTAAAACTGCATTCTTGGAATGTGTATCTGTTTCTTCTAACAGTCTGAGTGATAATCCATACCTGGGAATGTAAATTATTTTGCATATAATATTAATCTTAATCTTTAAAGTATGGAATGTTCTCTGTCTGTGCCATTAAAGGGACCTGCTTTTAAAGGCAAAAGAGAAAAAAATAATTTAAAATCTTATGAAAACTCTAAACAGTAATTATTTGAAGAAATAGTAATGTCATAAATGTAACGCAGATAGCCGAAACTGGTTTGGCTCAGTGGATAGAGCATTAGCCTGTGAACTGAAAGGTCCTTGGTTCGATTCCAGTCAAGGGCATGTATCTTGGTTGCGGGCACATCTCCAGTAGGGGGTGCAAGAGGCAGCTGGTCGATGATTGTCTCTCATCCATGTTTCTAACTCTCTTCCTCTCTGTAAAAAATCAATAAAATATATTATATATAGATAATTTCTATTTGAATAAATTAAATTTTAGTGCCTTTTATTAAAGATAAAATGTTGACAGGTTGTCTTAGAGAAACAAGTATTTAAACTATATAGAAATATCAAATAGTCTCCTTGAAATATACCATGAATTGAGAATGTTTGAGAAAGTTTAGCCAAAGTATGGTCCAGTTGGTTTTTTCTGCTTAAATTTTTTAAAATTGTATCACTCTACCCAAAAAAATATAAATTATCTTGGGACCATATATAATCATTGCTTTTTTATTCCTTATTTTAATACAGATAAAAGTATCTTATATAGTATTAAAACTGTTCAGCAATAGTAAAAATAAATATTTTTTATTCAAACAGTAATTGATTTCCCCTCAATAGAAAGATATGTATTTGAAATATATAAGATTTCCTTTCAGACTCCAGGGGATATGTTACACAGCCAAAGCTCTAAAAGAATCAAAGGTTTCTGTAAGATCTAATAGAGACTTCACTCATCCACCTCCAAAATCTTAATAATCTGCAAAGAAAATATATTGATTTGAGTCAAGCAGCAAAGACATTATGAAGATTAAATTAAATTCTTTTTTAATTTTTTAGTCTTTGCCACATTAAATAGCAATGTAGAATGGCAGTGCTTCTTATTTTTATTTTATTTTTTGAATGTATCTTTAGAGAATGAATCAGTTAGTAGCTGTACCTGTGAATATTGCTTTAATTTATTTAAGCTTAACCTTTATGTTAGTGTGTTTTCTTTCCTTTAATAAAGTCCCATTAACAAGACTATTATAAGCAATGAATTAAATTCTCAAGAATAGTTTTACTCAAGAAAAGAAGATAATTTGCTGCAAGTTAATAATATTCTATTTTTAGTTAATAGACTCTTCCTTAACTCCTGTTTCTGTTAATTGCAGAGGTTGATTCCTTTAGTTTCAACTATATCGTTTTTCTGTATATCTATAAAACATCAGTTTCCACTATTTCACACCATAAATTTTATTAAAACACTAGAGGCCTGGTGCACAAAATTCGTGCATGGGAGGGGGTGGATTGTTATTCAGCCCAGCCTGTACCTTCTCCAATCTGGGACCCCTAGAGGGATATCTAACTGCCCATTTAAGGACAGAATCACTTGCAAGGCATGTGGTTGGGCCCCACTTTAGAATTTCAGACATCCCTCTCACAATCAAGGATTGCTGACTCCAAACTGCTTGCCTGATTTCCCTTAACTGCTTCTGCCTACCAGCCTGACCACCCCCTAACCAATCCCCTGCCAGCCTGATTCATGCCTAGCTGCTCCCTTGTTGGCCCTATTACACCTAACTTCCCTCCCCTGCTGGCCTGGTCACCCCTAAGTGCTGTCCCTTGCCAGCCTGGTTGTCCCTAACTACCTTCCCCTGCCAGCCTGGTTGCCCCTAACTGCCCTCCCTTGCCAGCCTGGTTGCTCCTAACTGCCCTCCCTTATAGGCCTAGTCACTCCCAACTGCCCACCCTGTGGGTCTGGTTCCCCCCAACTTCCCTCCCCAGCAGGCCTGGTAATCCCCAACTGCTCTCCCCTACAGGCCTTGTGCCTCCCAACTGCCCTCCCTTGCCAGCCTAGTCATCCCTAACTGTCCTACCCTGCCATCCTGGTCACCCCTAACTGCCCTCCCCTGCAGGCCTGGTCCCCCTCAACTGCCCTTTCTTGCAGGCCTGATCTTCCCGCAACTGCCTTCTCCTGAAGGCCTGTGTCCCCTGCTAACTATCCTCCCCTGTAGGCCTGGTCGCCCCAACTGCCCTCCTCTGTTGGTCCAGTCATCCCTAACTGCCCTTCCCTGCTGACCTGGTTGCCCCCAGTTGCCCTCCCTTGCAAGCCTGGTCCCTCCCAAATGCCCTGGCCGGCTGGCCTGATTGCCCACAACTGCCCTCCTCTGCCTGCCATCTTATATCCACATGGGGGTGGCCATTTTTAACCACATAAGGGTGACCATCTTGTGTGTTGGAGTGATGGGTCAATTTGCATATTACCTCTTTATTATATAGGATTGTTAAGGTTTTTATTTTTATCAATATAATCAATATAGCTATTAGTACATATCTGGATATTGATTGGATATGCTAATTATTTTTCCATTCCTGTAAAATCATTAGGTCATTCCTGAGTCACAGTATCCTTTTACCTAGTTCTTAAGAGACACTAATTTATAAACATGCTGGTATTAATAGAATTTAGGTCATGCCCAACCAGTGTGGCTCATTGGTTGAGCATTGACCTATAAACCAGGAAATCATAGTTCGACTTCTGGTCAGGGCACATGCCTGGGATTGGGGCTCAGTCTCCAGTAGGGAGCAAGCCGATCAATGATTCTTTCTCATCATGAATGTTTCTCTCTGTCTCTCCCTTTCCCTTCCTCTCTGAAATTAAAAGAAAAAAATATATAGGTCCTAGAAGACTAGCTTTTTTCCTTTGAGAGTCTAGATAATTGATCTATATCCAAACTCTGATGCTTATCTCTAAGCCTGGAGTTTTCTATCTGAATTGCTCATATTGTGGTACACTTGGAAGTCATGACTAAGTAGTCTCCTTGGTACTAATATTATGATTTTTCACTAAAATACATTAGGTCCCTTAACTAAAAGAGTGTTCTCACAAAATGCATAAAGTTTTTCATTCTTATCTTAGGCAGAACTTCATTTACCAAAAATACTAAAGTAATTAAGGAAGAATATCAAACTATGGAGAAAGGAACCGAAAAGGTCATGGAAGGTTTTGACAAATCTGACTATAAAACCTGTAAAGATTTATGACCTTTTTTAGACAATAGGTTGTAGATCTGACACCCAATCTGGGATCCAATTAACTTAATAAGCTGGGTTTTGTTTTTTTGTTTGTTTGTTTATTTGTTTTGTTTTTGTTTTTTGGCTTTGGCTTTGGCTTTGGTTCCTTCTTCTGAAAAGTGGGGCTAGTAATGTTACCTACATCTAAATGAGTTAATGTATGAAAAGTGCTTGGAATAATGTGTGGCACATATGTGCTCCTAGTAATGCTAACCTGGTCAATTTAGTTATATTTTACACCCTATTTTAAATTTCCAAAGTAATAGTCACATACAAATGCAAAAATCTCATATTTGAACTGGCATGCTTTGCATGCTTCACAATACATGTGGTAGAGAAAGGGCTTTTGTTGGTACCATTTTGCTTCTCTAAACATGCCCTGTTACAATTCTTATTCCGTTTGAGATAGCAAAGTGCCCCTGGGAGGAACTCTGATTTTTGTGCACTTCATTGTTCCCTGGGACTGTAGCTATGGAAGCTTTGCCAGGAGTTCGGCAGACCTCAGAGGAGAGGGCTCTGGCCAGCAACCCTGTAGCGGTGCTGCTGGGGGCAGGGCTTTAGGGGCCTTTAGGGAGGCGGCAAGGCCCAAGGGGGAGTAATGGCCAAACCTCCCCGCTTGGCACGGTTCTTTAAATTGTAAGTGGCTATTTCGCAGTTGTACCTGCTCAGGGCGGGCTCAAATCTCCTGGAGCTAGGTGGGGGTTGAGCCAGGGTGGAGCCAGGCGGGTTAGGAGGGTAGGTTTAGCTGCACCCCCAAGGGGGTTCAGTGAGCTTCCACTGCAGAGACAGCCCTGCTGCTGGGGGGGGGGGGGGGGGGGGGGGAGGCCGGGGTGTCTAACCCCTGGGGGGCCACTCAGGCTTGCCTCCAACCAGGGTCTGGAGTTGTAGAGGGGAGGGGCATGCCCAGCCCCAGTGGGGAGAAGAGGAGGGGGCATGCAGCAGTGGGCCATGAGCCCTGGGTGTCTTGGGGACACTGAAGGGTTATTGTTGTGGGCACCCCTGGCGGAGGTGGGGGTGGGGGGAAGAGATCGGGAGTCGAGGTACGGAACTGCAGCTTCTCCCCATCTGGCAGCCTCCAGTCCTCCCGGGGGTTCTGGGGGCTGGGTGGTGTGTCTGCCCATCGCCCCAGATAAAGTGTCCATGGAGGGGGATTGGAAGAGCTCCCAGTGGCCGCTTCCTTTCTTCTTTGCAGTCCGGACTCCTGCCAAGCACTCTCCTCAGACCCCTGGGAACTTGGTTTGGTCACCCACCCCCAGCTGCGTGCACAGCCTCCTGCTGGTCTATCAATATGCAAATTGGTCATTACTGTAACATCGATGGAATCAATTAGCATATTATCTCTTTATATAGAGAGATTAGAGACTTCATATATGTATATATATTAGAAAAAGTTTGACTTAATTATCTAATATAGATTATTTATAAAAATCAAGAAGTCAACATTTGAAGAAAAAATAAAGGTGAGCCAAAATATGAAGCCACTGTAGGAACCTCTTTGATCTCAAATGATCTACAACAAAGTGAAAATGGGACGTTATGCTTCCCAGGTAGAGTTTATGGATGAATTACAAGAAAAACAAGGGAATTTAAAAATATTTTACAACTGAAATGACCCAAAACTACAATTATAGACACCTGAAATCTTAAAAATAATTTGTTTTATTTTTAACTAGGTATTTTTTTAATGGCCTTGTAGGATTAGAAGTAAATCTGGAGATATGTAGGCACACGTTTTCTGAATTGCTCATTTTCTTATTTCTAGAGTTATTAGGCAAATGATATTTTGTTGTCCTCATGCACTAAAAGATAATCATGAATTAATTTAAAATGATAATTCACAGAGAAAGAAGTCTGATAACATTACAAATAGAAATGAGTGGATATCTTTGAGGAGATACTTCTGCTAAACTTTATATAATGAGAAATATCCCTTCATCATAAAGTCATGCTTTTAACCAAAAAAAAAAAGTGAAAAAAATCATGTAAGTGATGTACTTTTGCAGAGTGGTACATTATACAGAACTCCAAATGCCATAATGAAACAAAATATTTTGCAAATGATGAAAATTCATTATGATTCAAGGAAAATAAGTTTCCGTTTTGTCTGTTGCCAATGCAAAAGTCTCATGTTTGTGAAATTCACTACTACAAAAGAAAATCTACACACTTAAGTGCTGTTTATTTAAAACTTAATGCTTTTCTGCTTAACTGTGGTCTTCTGTCTCATGCTGGCCATAATTTCAAAGTATTTTAACTACAACTATTTAATTTTAGACGCACCTGTGAAGAAGATACAAGACAAAAGAGTTCAAGGTAAATGTACTGACTATAGTAACATACATATGTAACACATGTATTGTTGAAAGAAACCAAAGAAAAGGAGAGTGCTTTCATATCTTTTATTGGACTTTGTTGTCTGTTAGAAAGAACAGTTATCCAATATGGGGGCAAAGTATTTTGATGGCAAGAAGATAAATTGTTTATGTTCTGCACTATTAGTAAAATCTAAGAATAACAAATATTAAGGGAAAAAGCAATTATACTCATCTATAGTGCTAGATACATTGAACCCTTTAGAAAAAATCAAATACAGTTAATATGGAAAGAATCCTTAAATATCAAAGCTGAACAAAAGTAAGTACAGGACTAACTCTGTAAAATGTTATTTTTTGAGATGAGAGTTGAAGTATTAACACTGTCCACATATAGGAAATTGTTAATATAACTGTACAAAATTTTGATATAATGTGTAGATTACATATACATAATTTACTCATATACATTTAATGGCCAAATTATTATGATCTCTGAACACAATAATCTGGCCACTCAGTGTGTATATATATATATTATTTGAGGCCCAGTGCATAAATTTGTGCATGGGGTCCAGCCAGCTTGACCAGGGGGACGGGACATGGGTGCTTAGCTTGTCTGCCTGCTGGTCGAATTCCTGATCGAGGGGAAAATTTGCATATTAACCTTTTATTATATAGGATATATACTGAGTGGCCAGATTATTATGCGTTCAGAGATCATAATAATCTGGCCACTCATTCAATATAATATACCCCCATTCAATATAATATTCTTTATAACATGTTTATGTGCACTTTCTAATCTTCCACTTAGGTTACCTTACATTCTGATAGACTAAAAAAATCAAATATTCCCCTTATGGAACTTGGAATAAATTATAAATTTGGAATTTCTATAATAATTATATACTGATAGTCAAAAGAAGTTACAAGTCTTATAAATGCATTATGAGCATATCTGATTTTTAAGTTAATTCAATACAGACATTTGAAATTAGATAATAAGTAAAACATGAAATTTTTAATTAAAATTTATCAGGGATTTCTTCTGAACTTACAAATTCATTCAAATTTTCTAAAGAACTAAAATCACCACTTTAAATTATCATTTTCATATTCCTTTATACAAAGTATAACCTTGATTTTATCATCATAAATGAAGGATATTATTAAGAAACTAGAGGCCCAATGCATGAAATTCATGCACTTGGTGAGGGGAGTCACTCAGCCCAGCCTATGCTTTCTTGCAATCCAGGAGCCCTCGGGACATGTCCAACTGAGGCTTAGGCCTAATCCACAGTCAAACATCCTTAGCACTGCTGTAGAGATAGCATGAGCCCAGATTCTGGCTGAGTGGTGCTTCCCCTGTGGAAGTGCACTGACCACCAGGGGAAAGCTCCTGCGTTGTGTCTTCCCCCTGGTGGTTAGTGCATATCATAGCAACAGTCATTCTGCCATTCAGTTGATTTGCATATTAGCCTTTTATTATATAGGATATGGTCTTTTATAGATATAGTTATACATAGAATATCATATTTTTAAACTCTAATGTTTCATTATATTTACTATATATTTATATATGTTCTACCTTCTTCCTAATTAGGATCTAGAAGACGAGCAAGAGAAGGTCATTCTCAGTGAAAATCCAGACCAGATGACAAAGTTTATACAACCCTATACCCTGGCATTAAAGAAATATTATGAGTACCACTTTGATTTCAGGAAATAAACCATCACACACAAAAAATAAAAAAATAAAAATGGAATAATTCTGAATGCAAATTTAATTATTTTTAATTAGGAAAATGAGGGAAATTGTGGACTTTATAGTCTCCATCATGAGATGGGAACTGAGGAAATTCAAACACCTTACAGCCTTTTACATTTTGACATTAAACATTCTGACCAACTTCAGGATTCATCAAAGAAAATCTTTATCACTGGATTTTTTATAATTCAAATTTCAGTGGTGAGCCATTATCCTATTCAGAAAATTATGCCTCAAATAGACAAAATGTATGCAATCAGTTATTTCTCCATAAAAAATTAACTTATAGAAAAGGGTGCTCAAATAAGAAGAAAAAAGTCTTACATCAAAAGGTTTTGCACATTTCTAATGCAATGTGGGTTTACTGGTAAATTATGTATTTCTACAACTAATTTTATACTCTTGAAATATTTGTCATATGCTGTTTGCAGTACATATTTTTATCTCAACTATTTCAATAGAACAATCAATTTTTTCAGGTATAAAAAGAATTATTTCAAATTGGGTAATTCAAAAAACTAAAATTTAAATTAATAAGTGGTTTGGACATGGATTTTTTTTTTAATCAATCTTTATTGTTCATATTATTACAAAGGTTCCTCATTTCTTCCCCCCTCCACCAGGTTCCCACCCCACCCTCCGCCCCATCCCCCATTGTTCTCATCCATAGGTGCACAGTTTATGTTCAGTCTCTTCCTCCCTCCCTTTCCCTGATAGTAAATCCCTTTTTAGATAGTAAATCAGTTACTTTGCATTTTCTCATATCAATAGTACCTCCACATGCCCAATGATACACTTCACACAAAAGACATTTCCAAATAGGTCAACCAGCCTCATCCAGGCCCCACCCAAGGCACTCACAGATCGACACCCCAGCGCGATACTAACTCAACACATCCAGATCTAAGCCTTCATCACTTGATTCAGCAGACCCTCAAGTTCCCACAAAAGTTTCCAGCCATGTCTGAGAGGCAGCCGTGGGGCAGGGGCAGGCGAGGAGCGAGCTGTTCCGGGCCTGGCTGCTCCGGGCCTGGCCTCTGTTGCTCTGGTTCATTCCACAACCAGCTGCTCCGGGTCTGGTCACTGCCGCTCCCGACCTAGTTGCTCTGGACTTGGCTGCTGCTGCTCCGGGCCTGGCCACTCCCAGCCTGGCAGCTGCTGCTCTGGGCCTGGCCGCTCCCAGCCTGGCAGCTGCTGCTCCAGGCCTGGCAGCACCAGACCCGGCTGCTCCGGGCCTGGCCGCTCCCAGTCTGGCAGCCGCTGCTCCGGGCCTGGCTACTGCTGTTCTGGGCCTGGCTGCTCCCAACCTGGCTGCTCTGGGCCTGGCTTCTCCGGGCCTGGCCTGGACATGGATTTTTATACCTCCCTTTTTTTTTTTTTTTATAAGAAATACTCATTAAAAGAAGCTGAATAAATTTAGTGTTTCTTGAATTTTTAAAACTATTGCTTTGAAAAAGAATCATTATACAATAAATCAATTATTAGGCATAAACTGAATACCTAATATAACCCCAGAACTGTACTAAATTGTGAGGAGCAAATAACGAATTACACAATCATTGTCCTCAAATCACCAATAACCTATAATGTACCATGACCTTTAATCAGCACTATACAATCACAAGTACATCAATTAGCCGAGACCGGTTTGGCTCAATGGATAGAGTGTCGGCTTGGGGACTGAGGGGTCCCGAGTTCGATTCCGGTCAAGGGCATGTACCTTGGTTTTGGGCACATCCCCAGTAGGGGGTGTGCAAGAGGCAGCTGATCGATGACTCTCTCTCATCGATGTTTCTAACTATCTCTCTCCCTTCCTCTCTGTACAAAATCAATAAAATATATTTAAAAAAAACAAAACAAAAAAAACACAAATACATCAATTAATTTTTGTCCATTATTGGACTAGATATAGGAGTAACCACAGAGAGCTCTGAACTGATACTGGAGCAATATGGCAACGCAGGGAAGAAAAATATTTGTTGAGAATGATAAAGGTATCACATTGATCTTTCTATATCTCAAAAAGTGCCACCCTTGCTTGGACTAGTTGATATAAGAAGATTTAAGAAATAGAATGTATACTCATAAGAAAATGACTAGTGATTGTGTAATAAAATTATATCATGCACTGGGAGTCAGTCATTGGGAAATTATAAGACTAAGGAGGGCCAAACTAAAGACACCAGTCTTGACTATACTTACCCAGCGTGGATCAGAGGTTCAGTTCTAAAGTACCACTTCAGGACCTGGAGACTTTTGGGGTAGCTGAGGAGCAATTTGGGTGAGGAAATAAGATATAAAATTTTTATAGTATTGCTTAGTTGAAGGAGTGTTTGATAGCCTTGGTTTTCCAGAATGCTTTCTAGTCTGGGACAGTGGTGAAATTAATGTCTAGTATTTGGAACCCCTGCCAGGAAATAAATGTACCAACTCAGTACTCATGTAGCAAATCTTGGCATTTTAATGTCAATTGGGTGGGGTGTGTCTGTGATCTCAAAATGATTCAGAGGAGGTGGACATAAGGGGTAATGGTAGAAAATATTAAACTATCATTAACAAGGATGGTTAAAATCCAAACACATACCATGTTGGTCAAGTTCCCCTAGTGATTCTCAACCTTTCTAATGTTGCAACCTTTTAATACAGTTCCTCATGTTGTGGTGACCCCCAACCATAAAATTATTTTTGTTGCTACTTCTTAACTGTAATTTTGCTACTGTTATGAATCATAATGTAAATATCTATGTTTTCCAATGGTCTTAGGCCACCCTGCTAGCTGTTCTCAACCTGTAGGTTGTGACTCACAGGTTGAGAACTGCTGTTGTAGAGCCTAAGACCATCAGAAAACATATATTTACATTATGATTCATAATGTAGCAACAACAATAATTTTATATAGCAAAATTGACAATAATTATGTAGCAAAATTATAACAATTATGTAGCAAAATTATAACAATTATGTAGCAAAACTCTTAACATTAGCTACCCAGCTAGCTGTCCTCAGCCTGTGGATCACAACCCTGCTGTAGAGCTAAGACCATCGGAAAACAGATATTTGCATTACAATTCATAACAGTAGCAAAATTACAGTTATGAAGTAGCAACAAAAGTAATTTTATGGTTGGGGGTCACCACAACATAAGGAACTGTATTAAAAGGTTGCAGCATTAGAAAGGTTGAGAACCACTGCTAGAAGCTCATGAGTTAATTAAATAGACAAATGTTAAATATATTTATTCTGTTAGCCATCTTCAGGGTTTCCATTTGATGATGAAACTGGTGTTCCAGAGTTGGAATTTAAAAATCATAATCTAAGACAATAAGAATGAGGTTGAAAGGTTGAGGTCTTTTCAAAGATTTCTAACTTAAAGACTTATTTTAACCACAGAAGAAGCAAATAATGAGTATTGTCTCATACACACATAAAATCTAGCACATCTCTCTGGTAAAATATAGTCTTTCAAGGGACACATGTAAATATAATTAAAGAAAAAATAAATATGGATTATTAATAATAAAAATAATATTAAATATATATGAAAATGGAGAATAATTTAAAACCACAGAAAAATAATTTCAAAAAAGATATACCGTACACACAAATATCAATCCCTCACTTTCTACAAATTAAAGAGGCAGAATTGTATGAGCTTTTACACATAATATCTAATCCTTTAAAAATTTGAAGAGTTTTATTATCTTTACTTTTATATGAGAAAAAAAATATGAGTCTCAATGAGTTTACATAACTTTCTAGTTTTGCTTTGTATTCTTAAATCAGGCTAATTACTGACCACACGTTGATTATCCAACAAGTGCAAACAAACCTGGGCATGACAAACACATTTGTTTTCACAATTGTGCTGACTCTATACTAATTCATTTCAGCTCTTTTTTTTTAACTACCCTCTGCATAATTGGCATATACTATGTTTGAGCACAATGAACTTAAGTCTGTATTTTAAAACTAGAGGCCTGGTGCATAAAATTTATGCACTTGGGGTGGGGAGGAGCCTCAGCCCAGTCTGTGCCCTCTTGCAGTTTGGAACCCCTTGCTCCTTACCACCTGCCTGTTTGCTCCTTACCATTCAGCTTGCTGCTCTTTAGCGCTGCCACAGAGGTGGGAGAGGCTCTCACCACCACTGCTGCTAACCATGAGTTGAGTGGCGCTCCCCCTGACTATGACATGCAGCTCCTGCATTGATCAATGCCATCATAGTCACTGGTCATTCTGGTTGATCCACCATATGGTCGCTTAGGCATTTATTATATAGATGGAACTACCTGACAGTCAATATGCACCCCTGAGAGGTCCCAGATTACAAGAGGGCACAGGCCAGGCCAAGGAACACCACGGGTGCACAATAGGGGCTGAGAAGGGATGCGGGAGGTTGGGCACCTGGGGAGGGACCATGGGAGAGCTCCAGGGCATGTCCAGCCCATCTCACTCAATTCTGATTGTCTGGACCCCAGCAGCAAACTAAGCTATCAGTTGGAGCATCTGCACCCTGGTGGTGAGTGAACATTATAGCAAGCAGTTGAGTGGCCTTAGCATATCATTAGCATATTCTGTTTTGATTGGTTGAATGGATAACTAGACTATCAGACACTTAGCATGTTAGGCTTTTATTATATACGACTAGAGGCCTGATGCACAAAATTTGTGCATGAGGGGTGGTCCATCAACCCTGCCTGCACCCTCTCTAATCTGGGACCCATCAGGGGATGTCACAATCCATATTTAGACCCGATCCTACACTTGTAGTCGGACATCCCTCTCGCAATCTGGGACCCTGATTCCTAACTGCTCACCAGCCTGACTGATCACCCTTAACCACTCTGCCAGCCTGATCATCCTCAACTGCCTGATCACCCCCAACTGTCCCCCCCCTGGCCTGATTGAGGTTGGGGGGGCCAATTTGGGGCAGGGCAGAGCTGGCCATGGGAGGAACTCTGGTCAATGGGCTGGCCAGCCACTCCCCGAATAGGGTAGGAGTGCCAATCAGGGGCCAGCAGCCTGGGAGAGGAGCCATGGGTGGTTGGCCAGCCAGCCCTGCCCCTGATTGGGGTGGAGGGACTGATCTGGGGTGGGGCCAGGCAAGGGAGGGGCTGCAGTAGATTGGCTGGTCAGTCTTGCCCCCTATTGGGGTGGGGGGGAGGGGTTGTGATCAGGGGTGAGCAGCCACTGGGAGGGGCTGTCAGCCTATTTTGGGGGAGCAGGCTGATTAAGGGTGGGGCTGGCAGGAAGGAAGGGAGGGGTGTTTGGCCGGCCTACCAGGTTTTTGTTTGTTTGTTTGCTTGTTTTTGCGGAAGTTGGGGGCAACTTCACAACTTTTATTTGTGGTGCTTGTGCTATGTCTCAAAAATACCCTCTTCCCTGCCCAGGACAACATTGGGAAGGAGGCAGCAAAAAATAGAAGACATCCTTCCCTATTGCACACAGACCCTATATACAGGCCCACCTGGCCCAGGCCTGTGGGATTTGGCACATTCTCAAATCCCTGCTCAGGGGCTAGAGGGGTGACTCGTGGCAGCACACGTGAGAAGCGACCTCTGAGTAGCCACTCTGGTCCTGGCACTTCCTGGCCCTAGCTTCCTTCCTGGTCCTGCTTGCAGCTCTGGTCCCCCTACCTGGCTCAACCTCCCAAGATGGCTCCCTTGGCTCCTGGGGGCTCTGTCCTCCCCTCCCAGCCTTCAGGTTCAAAGGGGAGGTAATGGCTTCTCAGACTCTCAAGCAGCCCTGTCACTCTTGTTCATATAGGGTAAGGGGTGTGTATGGCAGAAGTACCAGTATAAATGAGGGTGTAGGGGCAAGTCCTCGGGGTACTTGGACAGTTTGCTGATGGCATGGATCAGGACCACATTCTCGTCCTTGAGGCACTGGTTGTCAGCCCAGAGGTTGGATAGGCCCTTCAGTTCCTCTTCCAGCTGAGCAGTTTTGCACTCCAGGGCCCTGTGCTCAAATTTCTACAGCCCCAGGAGGGCTGGCCTCTCTGTAAAGTGCTCCTGCCTCTGCATGGTGCACTCCAGCACCACCTTGAGCTGCACCAGCTGCAGCATGGTTTGGGTCAGGGCCTCACAGAGTCTCTCATTCTCAACGCGAAGCTTTGCATAGAGCTTCCTGAAGCCTCCTTCAGGTTCTTCCAATTTGGACTGGGGTTCTGGGTTTAGGTCCTGCTGGATTCTGGACTTATGTCCACTGGCTTCACCTCCTCCCCCTTCTTAGGCCCTCTCCTCTCTTTGCCAACTTAGTGGAGCTCCCTGGAGGCTTGTGATTCCTGTTCCTGCTCATCAGGCATCTCTAGTCTCTGGGCAGGGCCATCGGAATTCTCTCTCTCTCTCTCTCTCTCTCTCTCTCTCTCTCTCTCTCTCTCTCTCTCACACACACACACACACACACACACACACACACTGAGATACACTCTTTAGCCTGGCTGGTGTGGCTCAGTGTTTGAGGGTCAACCCATGAACCAGGTCACAGTTCAATTCCCAGTCAAGGCACATGTCTGGATTTAGGGCTAGTCCCCAGTAGGGAGCATGCAGGAGGCAGCTGATGGATAATTCTCTCTCATCAAGGATGCTTCTCTCTCTACCCATCTCTTCCTCTCTGGGGGAAAAAAAACAAAACAAACAAACAAACAAAAAAAAACCACAGTAGCAAAAATTTTTTAAAAGAAAAAGAAAAAGGAACAAATTTGTTTGTAAAAATAATAAATAAATAAATAAATAAAATAAGTTCTGTTAGTTGATACTATGCACAAGAGCTACAACCTTAACTAGGATAAATATTTCTTTATAGAAATATATAAATATTATTTGCTGATACCACAATTATCCACACAACCACTTATATGCTTTTTGTCACTATAGATAATGGCAATATCCAGATTATTATATAAGTTGAATAACACAGTATGCACGACTTTATCTGACTTGCTTTCTCTTGGATTAATATAATTAAAACTTTGGAAACTGTCAAATTATATTACAAAGGATTGCTATTTTTTATTCCCAGCAGAATTATATGAAAATTACAATTTCTCTTACCAACACTTGACATGGTCAATATTTTGATATTAGCTATTCTAACAAGTGTGTAGTGATATCTCATTATAATATTTAAGTTTCATTTCCCTAATATATGATTACCATGTGCTTTTTTATCTTCTTTGGTAAAGTGTAGGTTCAAATATTTTGCCAATTTTTAATTGGGGTGGTTTTAAAAATTATTATTGAGTTTTCAGATTCCTTTTATAGAATGGATTCAAGTTGTTTATCAGCTATATAAGGTCCAAATATATTCTCCCAATGACTTCTCTTTTAATTCTCTTAGTGTTTTTCAAAATACCAAAGCCAAATTTATCATATTTTACCTTTTATGAATTTAGCTTTTGGTATCATATCCAAGAAATCTTTTCTTAATGAAAGGTCAAAAATGTTTTAAAATGTTTTCTTTTTTAAGTTTTATTAGAATTTAAGTTTTACATTGAAGTATAATTCATTTTGAATTATTTTTCTATTATGATACAGATATAAACCAAGGTTTTTTTCCCCTTAGATAGTCAGTTATTCAAGCAACATTTTCTGGGAAGACTCTCCTTTGTCAATTGATTTGCCTTTACACCTTTGTAAAAAAAAAAAAAAAAAAAAATCCCCGTGTTTGTGTACCTATCTCTGTTTCTTTTTTAATTTCTTTTTATTCTGCTGTATTAATCTATCTGCCTATGTTAATTGAAATAACATACTGACTGGATTATTATAGGTTTAAAATAAGTCATGATATAAGGTACAGTTAGTCCTTTAGCTTTGTTCATATTTTTCAAAGCTGTTTTGGCTATTGTAAATTTTTTGGTTTTGTTTTTTTTTTGTATTTTCATATACATATTTATCTAATCAGCTTGGCCAATTCTTAAAAACATAAGATATATGTTGGATTTTTAATTGAGGTTATATTGAACCTATAGATTAATTTAGGGATAATTAAGATCCTTACAGTATTGAAATTCCAAATCATTAACAAAATGTATCTTTCAGTTTACATAGGTCTCCTTTTATTATTTACCAGTGCTTTACCATTTTAAGTATACAGGTCTTGCACATCTTTAGTAGATTCCTCATAAACTCTTAATATTTTAATTTTTTATAAATGGCATTGTTTTTATTTCAATTGTTGTTTAATTTCTGTGAACTGATCTTATATTCTGCAGCCTTGTTAAAATCATTTATCACTTTTGAGTAATTTTAATAGTACCTTTTTATTTTTTATCACAGAGTAGTATTCCATGATCTATATGTACCACAGTTTTTATCCACTCATCTACTGATAGATATTTGCTGCTGCTTCCAAATTTGGGCTATCCTATATAATAAAGAGTTAATATGCAAATTGACCATCACTCAAACACACAAAATGGCCACCCCTATGTGGTCAAAGATGGCCACCAAAAGATGGCCAGCAGGGGAGGGCAGTTGGGAGAACTAGGCCTGCAGGGGAAGACACTTTGGGGGGGGGGGGGGTGACCCAGGCCTGCAGGGAAGGGCAGTTGGGGGGAACCAGGCCTTCAGGGGAGGACAGTTAGGAGTGACCAATCCAGCAGGGAAATGTTTAGGGGGTGATCAGGCAGGCAGGCAGGTGAGCAGTTGGATGCCAGCAGTCCTGGATTATGATAGGGATGTCCAACTGCAAGTTTAAGCCCTCCAGGAACAGGCCTACATGGGCAGTCAGCCATACCTTGAGGGGTCTCAGATTGGAAAGGTTGCAGGCTGGGCTAAGGGACATCCCTCTGTACATGAATTTCATGTGCCAGGCCTCATAAAGCTACAATGAACATAGAAACATAGGGAAATATATATTTAATGTTTCAGGTTTCTTCAGATAAATTCCCAGAAATGGAATCCCTGGGTCATAAGGCAGTTTCATTTTTAATTTTTTGAGGTAACTTAACACAGCTTTTCACAGTGGCTGCACCAATCTGCATTTCCACCAACAATGCACAAGGGTTTCCTTTTCTCCGTATCCTGGCCAACTCTTGTTTGTTGAATTGTTGCTGATAGCTATTCTGACAGGTGTGAGATGATATCTCACTAAAGTTTTAATTTGCATTTCTCTGTTGGTTTAGTGCCTTTTATTATCTTTTCATATGTCTGCTGGTCATCTATATATCTTCTTTGGAGAAGTGACTCTTAGGTATTTTGCCTATTTTTCAATCAGAATGTTTGCTGTTTTTGGTATTTGTATATGTTCATCATAAATTTTGGATATTAACCCCTATCAGATGTATCATTAGCAAATATGTTCTCTGATTCAGTGGGTTGTCTTTTCATTTTGTTGATGGTTTCCTTTGCTGTGCAAAAACTAAAGAGTTTGATGTAGTCCCATTTATTTTTTTCTTTTGTTTCCCTTGCCTGAGGAGATATATCAGAAATATATTGCTATGAGAAATATCTGACACTTTACTGCCTATATTTTCTTTTAGATTTTTTATGGTTTTGAGTTTACCCTTTGCTATTGCATGGACAGAACTGAAGACCATTATGCTAGGTGAAATAAGCCAGTCAGAGAAAGAGAAGTACCATATGATTTCACTCATATGTTGTATTTAATGAAAAAAACTGATCTACCAAGCAAAATAGAGACAAACTCATAAATAGCAGGCAGACAGCTCTTGTGTGCATGTTACGATAGTGGAAGATGGAGGGATTTGAGCAAAAAAGAAAAAAAGACAGAGAACTCATAGACATGGACAACAGAGTGGTGATTACAGAGGTAGATTGGAAGTGGAAGAGGGCATAGAGGGGATTAATTGTGATGGAAATAAAATTTTAAAATAGTAACTTTTAGCAGTTCCAATAGGAATTTTAAATAAATTTTACCATATTTTATACATTGACAATCAAGTTGTCTGCAAATAAAGACACATTTTCTTCTACCTTTTAAATCTCAATGCCTTTTATATTTTCTTGCCCTGTTTCATTGGTTGATGTTTAATAGTAGTATAATGTTGAATAGAAGTGGCAATAGTGGACATTTTTTTCTTCATGATCTTAGAAAAAAAGCATTTATTCAGTCTTTTAGTCATAATTATGATGTTTAATTTGATGTTAGCATCACTGCTTTTTTCATAATCTAGTATACATTTTCAAGTTGAAGAAAGTAATGTCTATTACGAATTTCCTGAGTATTTTAAAACCAGAAATAAATGAAAAGTACCAAATACTTGTCAACATCTCCTGAAAATATCTTGTGGGTTTTCTTCATTAGATTTTTTTATTGTGGGGAATTACTTGAATTTAATTTTGAATATTAAATCCTTCATTATTTTTATCACATTTATTCTAGGACAAATTCTATTTAGTGATAGTATTTTCAATTTGCAAAAGACTTGTTAAGAACTATGACATGTATGTTTATGAAGGATATTGATCTATAGTTTATTTTCTTGCAATCTCTTTGTCTTAGTTTAGTATTTTGGCAATGCAGGTGTCACAAGATTATTTGAGAACAATTATTTTGTCCTTATAAAAAAAATTTATAAAAGTTTTTGAAGCTGAAACCGATTTGGCTCAGTGGATAGAACGTTGGCCTGTGGACTGAAGGGTCCAGGGTTCGATTCCGGTCAAGGGCATGTACCTGGGTTGAGCACACAACCCCAGTAGGGGGTGTGCAAGAGGCAGCTGATTGATGAGTCTCTCTCATTGATGTTTCTGGCTCTCTATCCCTCTCCTTTCCTCTCTGTAAAAAATCAATAAAATATATTTTTTAAAACATCTTTGTAGTACTGAAATTTTTGCCTTTTTAAATGCTCAATAGAGTTCTTTATATATATATATATATATATATATATATATATATGTTATTAAGTTATTATTTTTGTACATATACCAATGCCCCACCTCCCATACATATCCTCCCTTCCCAGAGTTTTGTGTCCATTGGTTGTACTTATATGCATGTATACAAGTCCTTCAGTTGATCTCTTATCTCCTCAAGATCTCCCCAGCCTCCCCGCTGTAATTTGACAGTCTGCTTGTTGCTTTACTGTCTCTATATCTATCTTTTGGTTCTTCAGTTTATAATGTTCTTTATCATCCATAAATAAGTGAGGTCATATAGTATCTCTCTTTCATTGACTGGCTTGTTTCACTCAGCATGATGTTCTCCAATTCCATCCAGGTTGCTGCAAATGATGAGAACTTTTTCTTTTTTATGGCTGCATAATATTCCATTGTGTAAATGTACCTTAGTTTTTGGATCCAATCATCTGCTGATGGGCTCCTAGGCTGTTTCCAAATCCTAGCTATTGTAAATTGTGCTGCTATGAACATAGGGGTGCATATATTCTTTCTGGTTGATGTTTCTAGCTTCTTGGGATATATTCCTAGGAGTGGGATTACTGGGTCAAATGGAAGTTCCATTTTCAGTTTTTTGAGGAAGCTCCATACTGTTCTCCACATTGGTTGCACCAGTCTACATTCCCAATAGCAGTGCACGAGGGTGCCTTTTTCTCCACAACCTCGCCAACACTTGTCATTTGTTGATTTGTTGATGTTGGCCATTCTGACAGGTGTGAGATGGTACTGCATTGTTGTTTTGAGTTGCACCTCTCGGACAATTAGTGACTTTGAGCATGTTTTCATGTGCCTCTAGGCCTTCCTTCTGTCTTCTTTTGAAAATATTCTATTTAGATCCATTGCCCATTTTTTAATTGGGTCATTTATCTTCCTTTTATTAAGTTGTATAAGCTGTCTGTAAATGTTGGAAATTAAACCTTTATCAGTGATAATATTTGCAAATATGTTCTCCCATACAGAGGGCTTTCTTGTTGTTTTGTTAATGGTTTCCTTTGCTGTAAAAAAGCTTTTTATTTTGATGTAGTCCCATTTGTTTATTTTCTCTTTAGCTTCCATTGCCCTAGGGGAAGTATCATTGAAGAAGTGCTTTTGGCATATGTCTGAGATTTTGCTGCCTGTGGATGCCTCTAGTATTTTTATGGTTTCCCGTCTTGTGTTTAAATCCTGTATCCATTTTGAGTTTATTTTTGTGTATGATGTAAGTTGGTGATCCAGTTTAGTTCTTTTGCATGTATCTATCCAGTTTTCCCAACACCATTTATTGAAGAGACTGTCTTGACTCCACTGTATGTTTGTGCCTCCTTTGTCAAATATTAACTGAGCATAGTGATTTGGGTTAATATCTGGGTTCTCGATTCTATTCCATTGATCTATATGTCTGTTCTTGTGCCATTACCAGGCTGTTTTGAGAACAGTGGCTTTGTAATACAGTTCGAAATCTGGTATTGAAATCCCTCCTACTTTACTCGTCTTTCTCAGGATTGCTTTGGCTATTCAGAGTCTTTCGTTCTTCCAAATGAACTTTTGAAGAGTTTTTTCTAGGTCAGTGAAATATGCTGTTGGTATTTTAATTGGGAGTGCAATGAACCTATAGATTGCTTTAGGAAGTATGGACATTTTGATGATGTTGATTCTACCAATCCATGAACATGGTATGTTTTTCCATCTGTTTACATCTTCCTCTATCTCTTTTTTCAGTGTTGTGTAGTTTTCCGTGTATAGGTCTTTTACCTACTTAGCTAAGTTTATTCGAAGGTATCTTAATTTTTTTGGTGCAATGGTAAATGGGATTGCCTTTTTAGTCTCTGTTTCTGCAAGTTCACTATTGGTGTATAGAAATGCCATAGATTTCTTGGCATTAATTTTGTATCCTGCTACATTGCCAAATTCATTTATTAAGTCAATTAGTTTTTAATGGAGTCTTTTGGGTTTTTTATGTACAATATCATGTCATCTGCAAATAAGGATAATTTTACTTCTTCTTTTCCAATTTGGATGCCTTTTATATTCTCTTCTTGTCTAATTGAAATGGCTAGTACTTCCAGTACTATGTCAAACAGCAGTGGGCATCTCTGTCTTGTTCCTGTTCTTAGAGGGAATGGTTTTAGTTTTTGCCCATTGAGTATGATGTTGGCTGTGGGTTTATCATATATAGCTTTTATTATGTTGAGGTATGATCCATGTACTCCCACCTTGTTGAGGGTTTTTATCAGGAAAGGGTGTTGGATTTTATCAAATGCTTTTTGATATGACTATATGATTTTTATCTTTCAACTTGTTTATGTGATGTATCATATTTAATGATTTGCGGATATTGTTCCAACCTTGCATTCCTGGAATAAATCCTACTTGGTCATGGTGTATGATCTTTGTGATGCTCTGCTGGAGCCGATTTGCTAGAATTTTGTTGAGGATTTTGGCATCTATGTTCATAAGAGATATTGGCCTCTAATTCTCTTTCATTGAGTTGTCTTAATCTGGTTTTGGTATTAGGGTGATGCTGGCTTCATAGAAGGAGTTTGGAAGTGTTCCTTCCTTTTGGATTTTTTGGAATAGTCTGAGGAAGATAGGTTTTAGTTCTTCCTTGAATGTTTTGTGAAACTCTCCTGTGAAGCCATCTGGCCCTGGGCTTTTGTTTGCTGGAAGCTTTTTTATGACTGTTTTAATTTCTTCCCAAGTCACTGGTCTATTGAGATTTTTAGATTCTTCCTGATTGAGTTTTGGAAGGTTGTATTTTCTAGGAATATGTCCATTTCCTCCAGGTTGTTCAGTATGTTGGAATAGAGTTGTTCTTAGTATTTTGTAACAATCAGTTGTATTTCGGTGAGGTCTGTTGTTATTTCACCTCTTTCATTTCTGATTTTGTTTATTTGGGTCCTCTATCTTTGTTTCTTGGTTAGCCTGGCTAGAGGTCCATCTATCTTGTTTATCTTTTCAAACAACCAGCTCTTGGTTTTGTTGATCTTATGTATTGTTTCTTTGGTCTCTATGTCATTTATCTCTGCTTTGATTTTTGTTATTTCCTTCCTTCTGTATACACTGGGCTTTTCTTGTTGCTCTTTTTCTAACTCTTTGAGTTGTAGAGTTAGATCATTTGTTGCCATTTTTTCTAGTTTTTTTGCAATAGGCTTGTAAGGATATGAACTTCCCTCTCAAAACTGCTTTTGCTGTGTCCCATAGATTTTGGATTGTTGTGTTTTCATTGTCATTTGTTTCCAGGATGTTTTTAATTTCTTCCTTGATTTCTCTGGTAACCCAGTCCTTGTTTAATAGCATGCTGTTTAGTCTCCATGTGTTTGATTTCTTTGGATTATTTTTATTGTAGTTAATTTCCAGTTTTATGCCATTATGATCTGAGAAGATGCTTGATATGATTTCTATCTTCTTGAATTTGAAGAGACTTTGCCTATGTCCCAAAATGTGGTCTATCTTTTAGAATGTCCCATGTGCACTTGAGAAGAATGTATATTCTGTGGCTTTGGGGTGCAGTGTTCTGAAGATGTCAATTAATTCCATCTGGTGAGTCATTTAGGATTGATATTTCTTTGCTGATTTTTTGTTTAGATGATTTGTCGAAGGGTGACAGTGGGGTATTAAAATCTCCTACTATGATTGTATTGCTATTAATCTCTCCCTTTATGTCCTCCAGCAGTTTTTTTTATTTTTTATTTTATGTATTTGGGTGCTCCTGTATTGAGTGCATATATATTTACCATGGTGATTTCTTCTTGTTGGATTGCTCCCTTTAGTATTATGAAGTGGCCTTCATTATCTCTTGTTATGTCCTTCACTCTGAGATCTAATTTGTCAGATATAAGTATTGCTACCCCAGCTTTTTTTTTCATTTCCATTCGCCTGGAAAACCTTTTTCCATCCCTTCACCCTCAGTCTGTGTGAATCTTTTTTTCTGAGGTGGGTTTCTTGTAGACAACAGATGTATGGGTCTTGTTTTCTTATCCAATCTGACACCCTATGTCTTTTGATTGGAGCATTTAATCCATTTACATTCAATGTTATTAATGATAGGTACTCATTTGACGCCATTTGTATTCTATACCGCTGCGTTCCTTCATCGCTTCCTATTTCTTTATTTTTACAGTAGACCCTTTAGCATTTCTTGCATTGCTGCTTTGGTGGAGATAAATTCCTTTAGTCTTTTTTTGTCTGTGAAGCATCTGATTTCCCCTTCAATTTTGATTGATAGCCTTGCTGGGTACAGTATTCTTGGATTCAGACCCTTTCTTTGCATGACTTTGTATATTTCATCCCATTCCCTTCTGGCCTGATAAGTTTCTGTTGAGAACTCAGTTGTTAGTCTGATGGGGGTTCCTTTGTATGTAACTTTCTGTCTCTTTCTGTCTCCTTTTAAGATTCTTACTTTGTCATTGGTATTTGCCAATTTAAATATAATATATCTTGGCGTTGGTCTTCTGGGATCCATTTTGCTCGAGACTCTGCGAGCATCTCGGATTTGTGTGTGTTTTGTCTTCTCTATCTCAAGAAAGTTTTCTGTCATTATTTCTTGAAATACGTTTTCCATGTCTACCTCAGTTTTCTTTCCTTCCGGAACCCCTATTATTCGAATATTGTTTTGTTTTGCATTGTCCCAAAGCTCCCGTAGGCTCTCCTCCTGCTTTTTTTTTTTTTTCTAGAAGCTGCTCTAATTGGGTATTTTTTTCCATCTTGTCTTCTAGCTCACTGATGCTGTCCTCTGCTTCTTTTAGTCTGCTCTTGATGCTTCCTATTGAGTTCTTCATAGTAGCGATGTCATTTTTCATTTCTTCCTAAGACATCTTCATTTCCTCTTGGTTTTTCTTCATTTCCTTTTGGGTCATACTCATATTGTCAAATTTGTCTTCCATTCTTTTTAACCATCTTATGATCCTGACTCTGAATTCTTGCTCTGGTAGGTTGCTTGCCTCTAACTCGTTTACTTCCTTTTCTGGTGATGCCTGCTTTTCTTTCATTTGTGGGCTGTTTCTTTGTCTCCCCATGGTCTCTCTTTACAGGATGTCTCTCTCCTGCGTTGATTTAAAGGCACAAAGTACAACACAACCAGGTACAACACACAAGGCACTGAACAGAAACGTGTTTGCAATATTAATAACTTCCAATAAAGGTAACCACTAGGGAAAGGCAAATTAGGGGATAGGAGAGAAAGAGGAAGAGTAAAAAGAGAAGAGGGTGGGAGCAAAAGAAAAAGATAGGAAAAAGAGTGTCAAAATGAATTTGGGAAACAGTTAAAAGAAAGAGAGAGAGAGAGAAAGAAAGAGAGAGAGAGAGAGAGAGAGAGAGAGAGAGAGAGAGAGAGAGAGAGGGAGAAAAGGGGAATAAACTATATATTTTGGGAGAGAATTTAAATTGAACAACCACTAATCCCAACAAATGCTGTCAGCAGTACCTGGAGAATAATACAATCTACAACATCCCCTAATTTCCAGCACCGAAAGGGAAAACAGAAGTAATAAAATAACAACGAACAAAAACCAATCAAATAAGAAAATACCGAGCAACAGCAACAGCAAAAGAATAAGCAAAATACTCTCACTAAAAAGCATAAAAATATTTACAATATAATCATCATTCCCCCAAACAGCATCAAAAGAACCATGAGGAAACAACTTTTTTTTTTTTTTTTTTTTTTTTTTTTTTTTTTTTTTGCTAGTTAATACAGCTCAGAGAGGGGGGTGTGTGCACTTCGCACAGGGGATTGGAAATTAGATATATAAGCAGGGTAGAAATTTTAGCAGGGGGGATACAGAGAGAGTAAGGAAATCTGAAGCAGGAAAGGGTTAAGATAAACAGGATAGAAAAGGGAGGAGGGTAGAAAGAGAATGATGGTGTAAAGGTCGTTTTGAGATAGGGTTAAACAATGTTAAAGGAGAAATGAAAATAAAATGAAGAACACTAATTCCAATGTTAAATAAGGAGAAAATAAAATGGCACTTAAAAAATTAAAATAGCAGTAGTAAAAATGCTTATTGCACCTAAAAATGTAATAATTAAAAAGTTAAAATCTAGTGAGGAAAAAAGGAAAAAAATGTTTCTTAAGTAAAAGATGCAAAAAATGAAAATAAAAAATAAATAAAAAATAAATTTAGCAAAAAAAAATGTGCAGTTGTGAAGGCCATTCACCTCTGTTATTCTATTTGACACGCCCGTTTCTCAGTCCAGACCTTATTGCAGTTCCCTGAGTTCTGCTGCACCTCAGTGGCGATTCCTTAGTTTCTTCGTTTTTGATCAAATACAACTAATAATAAACACAGTCAGTTTGTACTCCCGACCCTAGATGGCAGTGTATGTGGATTGATGTCCAGTCTTTTTGGCTGCTCTAGCCTTCTTTTTCTGTGGCACTCAATGCCAGGGGTTTTTGTTTGTTTATTTATTTATTTATTTATTTATTTATTTATTTTTTATTTATTTTTTTTGCCTCGGAGCTGAATCCTGGATGATTTCTCCCTGCTCTGCTTCTCAGTTTCCAGAAAAGCGCTTTCCCCCTGCTGTCTCTTAGGGTCAGTCAATCTGGGTGATCTCTCCTTTGTAATCAGAAGCAAAGTGTTGCAGGGGAACCAGCCTAGGTGCGCGATGGGCGAGTCTGCGCGCACTTACAAACAGACTGCTTTCCAACTCCTCTGTTCTCCCACCGTGTTGGATCAGAATGGGTTGCTCCCTAGAGAACCTCACTAGTAGCAACCTTGGGGACCCCCGCCCACTCTCTCGAATCACGCTAGACCCAACAGTGGGGGGCTTCTGTGGACACAGATTTCAGGAGTCCCAGCGGCTGCGCGGTCGCAGCAGCTGCTGCTTTCGCTGTTGAGACACACACCCTGCTTTATCCCCGGCAAAATCCAACCTTTCTGTGGAATGCGCGTGTCTGCGCCTGTCCGATAGCCCCAATTTTTAACAATCTGTTCCGTGTCCCTTGGTGTTTTAAAGAGTCCCGCTACTGGGGAAGAACACGGCACTGGGTCTCCCCAGGCAGGATACTCTGCAGCGCAGCCTTCTTTCGGCACTGCTTGGCGTGGGGCGTGGTGGCTGCAGTTGCTGCCAGCACAGCAGGGCCCCGGAACCCTCAAGCTATCCCCGCAAGCTCTGACCTTTCCGTGGGTGATTGAAGAATTCCCTTGAATCCACGTGTTTGCGCCAATTGGGGTGTCACAGCTGCTTGTTGGTCTCCTCTGCTGTGGGTTTTCCAGGCCTCAGAGAAGCTCCTCCTTTCCTGGTAAGATGGCGCAGCCTTCCCTCTCAATAGAGTTCTTAGAATATTATTTGAAGTAATGTTTTCAACTAAAAATTTAATTTATTTAATAGATATAAAGCTATTAGTATTTTTTTTAGTATGAAATTTGGTAGTTTGTGAAACTAGTTCATTTTACACAATTTTCAAGTTTATTGACATAATGCTTAAAAAGTATTTTATTATTATCCTCTAAATATCTCTAAAGATGTCACCTCTCTCATGCAAGATTTTGGTAATTTGTATTTTCTCTCTTTTTCTCCTAAACAATCTAGGTAATCATCAATCAATCTTTGAAAATGAAGAATAAGTTTTGACCGCATTAATTTTCCATTTGTGTTTTTTTTTTTTTTTTTTTTTTTGCTTGCTACTTTATCTTTATTATCTTCTGCTTTGTTTAGTTTTATTTTTTTAATCTATATATAACTAACTAGAGGCCCGGTGCATGAAATTCGTGCAGGGGGGTGTCCCTCAGCCCAGCTTGCACCCTCTTAAATCTAGGACCCCTCAAGGGATTTCCAACTGCTTGTGTAGGCCCAATCCTGGTGGGCCTAAATGGACAGTCAGATATCCCTCTCACAATCCAGGACTGCTGGCTCCCAACTGCTCACCTGCCTGCCTTCCTGATTGCCCCTAATTGCTTCTGCCTGCCAGCCTGACCACCCTAACCATTCCCATGTCAGCCTGATTGATGTTTAACTGCTCCCATGCCAGCCTGTTTGCCCCCAACTTCCCTCCTCTGCCAGCCTGATCCTAACTGCCCTCCCCTGCAGGGTTGATCTCTTCCAACTGCTCTCCCTTGCAGGCCTGGTCCCTCCCAACTGTCTTCTCCTGATGGCCAACTTGTAGTAGCCATCTTGTGTCCACATGAGGGCAGGATTTTTGTCCACATGGGGGAAGCCATGTTGTGTGTTGGAGTGATGGTCAATTTGCATATCACTCTTTTATTAGATAGGATAGAGGCTGGCGCATGATAGGGACCAGCTGGTTTCTCTGAAGGGTATACCGAATCAGGGAGGGGTTCCTTTGTGGCATGGGGCAGCCTGAGCAAGGGGCCTTTGGTGGTTTGCAGACCAGTCATGTCCCCTGGAGATCCAAGCGGAGGCCCTGGTATCTGGAATATATTTACCTTCTGCAATTGAAACTTTGTAATCTGGAGTGGAACTAAGCCTCCTGCTTGCTCCTTGTTAACCTTCTATAATTGAAACTTTATAGCCTTGAGTGGAGGCCTGGACCTGCCTCCACTCAAGGCTATAAAGGGTGTGTGGAAAGCTTGGCTTCCTCTGTTGCAGAGAAACCCAAACCTCCCTCCTAGTAGCCATCTTTGTTGGGTTTATTTGCATACTCGCTCTAATTGGCTGGTGGGCATGGCTGGTGGGTGTAGCAGGATGATGGTTAATTTGCATATTTTATTAGGTAGGATATAAAATATCCTATTAGCCTAAGGGATGCATAATAAGGAATCAATGTTTATGTAAATTATAAATAATTATAATAAGAATTTTAGTTACCATGTGTCACCAGAGTTATTAAAATATTATTGACTATATCTATATACTATATTTTAGGTCCCCATGTCTTATTTCATTTATAATTAAAGCATGTATTTCTTTTTTTTAATATATTTTATTGATTTTTTTTTACAGAGAGGAAGAGAGAGGGATAGAGAATTAGAAACATCGGATGGGAGAATTCAAGATGGCGGCATAGGTAACACCTAACTGCAGCCTCACACAACAATTTCAATAAAATACAACTAAATACAACAAAAGACATTACCCAGAACTACAGGAAAGTCAACTGACTGGAAATTCTACAACGAGAAGGAAAGAGAAAAGCAAGGAAAATCAGAGGAGCTGTAACAGCCTAAGGTACAGAGACACGTGGCGTGCGGAGAGGACGGAGCCGGAGAGGAGGGGGAGGTTGAGTGCCTGGCTGGTGTTCCCTAAGAGGAAGGAGATAAAAGATCCGGACTGTGCTGAACCCCAGATCCAACAGCACTGAATCCCAGTTCTAGGCCAGACCCTGGGGACCCAGGCTCATACAGAGGGAGCCTGGGCTGTTAGGCGGAATCTCAGGAGAACGGGGAAAGGCAGAGCCCCCGGAGGCGTGCACATTATGCACAGAGGACGGACTGTTGACTCTGCTGCTAGATTGCCCTGGCGGAAAGGAGACAAAAGCTCCGGACTGTGCTGAACCCCAGTTCCGACTGCACTGAACCCCAGTTCTAGGCCAGATCCTGGGGACCCAGGCTCATACAGAGGGAAACCCAGGGGAGCAGCAAAAGGAATTCTCAGAGGAGCACACATTTCATGCAGACTGTGCTGCTGGATTGCCCTAGTGGGAAGGAGACAAAAGTTCCAGACTGCTCTGCACCCCACTTCCAACTGAGAATTAGAAACATTGATGAAAGAGAATCATCGATCAACTGCCTCTTGCACACCCCCATTGGGGATGTGCCCACAACCCAGGTACATGCTCTTGACCGGAATCGAGCCTGAGACCTTTTAGTCCACAGGCCAACATTCTATCCATGTGCCAAACCGGCTTTGGCAAATGTGTACTTAATAATCCTCTGAAATTATTTCATCTGCCCCACCCAACCTTTTCTCACTCTGATAAAAGTTTCAGAGTTTCATGAATCTATTTGCTTGTTTCCTGAATCTATTTGCTTGTTTCTGTTTTCTTTTGTTTGTTCATTTGTTTTGTTTTATGGTTTTAGATTGCATATATTAGTGAAATCACATAGTATTTGTTTTTGTCTTATTTCACCTAGCATCCATGTTGTTGCATATAGAAAGGTTTTTTTATTTTATTTCATTCTTGTTTTGTGGCTAAATAATATGTCACTGGATATATATATACTATATTTTCTTTATCCATTCATCTATTGATGGGTACTTAGTTTGCTTCCATGTCTTGGTTATTGTTAACAGAATTTTGTGCACTGGGAGGGGGGAGGTCCCTCAGCCAGGCCTGCACTCTCTCTCAGTCTAGGACCCCTCACTTCTTACTGTCCACCTGTAGCAGAGGTGGAAGAGGTTCCTGCTACTGCCTCAGAGCTCATCAATGGTGAATCTGGCTCTGGCTGAGCAGTGCTCCCTCTGTGGAGCACACTAACCACCAGGGGGCAGCTCCTGCATTGAGCGTCTGCCCCCTGGTGGTCAGTGTACATTATAGCAACTGCTTTGTTTGCTGCATATTAGAGTTTTATTATATAGGATAATGTAATAAATACAGATGGATGCATATCTTTTTAAAATATATATACACACACAGGAATAGAATTGCTAAATTGTATAGTAGTTTTGTTTTTAATTTTTGAGGAAACTACATACTGTTTCTGCAGTTACTACATTAATTTACATTCCCACCAAATGGTGCACTACAGTTTCCTTTTCTTTACATCCTCACCAACACTTATGGGTTTTTGTTTGTTTGTTGTTGTTTTTCTTTGATTTTGTTTTTTGTCTTGTGATAATAGTCATTATAATAGGTATGAGGTGACATCTCATTGTATTTTTGATTTGCATTTTCCTAATGATTAGTGATGTCAAACATCTTTCCATGTGCCTATTGGCCATCTATGTGCTGTCTTTGCAAAAGTGTCTATTCAGGTCCTTGCCCAACTTTTAATCAAATTGTATATTTTATTAATATTAAACTGAATAAATTCTTTATGTGTTTTGAATATTAGCCTCTTAATATATATATATTAAGAGGCTAATATATATATATATATATATATATATATATATATATATATATATATAAAATAAGAGGCTAATATCCAAAACACATAAAGAACTTATTCAGCTTAATATTGCAGATATGTTTTCCCATTCAGTAAGCTGTCTTTTTTGTGCAAAAGGTTTTCATTTATTTTTAAATGTTAATATTTATTATTTTTGACTTAATGATCTTTAAAATAGATTAATTTTCCTACATGGCTCCAAAAACAATTCTTTAAAAATAATCTAATAGCTTACTTTTCCCCCCCAAAGTTTAGTTTTGGGATTCTTCTTTCATTTTAATTCTTTATTATTTAAAGTATTGCATATGTCCTCCTTTTCCCATTGACCTGCCCCAAGACACTCCCACCCCCCAGCACATGTGCTCATCCCCATAGTGTCTGTGTCCATTGATTATGTTTATGTGCATGCATACAATTTACTTTGGTTGATATTCTACCCCCATGCTTTCCCTTGAAGGTCTGAGTCTATTCCATGCTTCTGTGTCTCTGGATCTATTTTTGTTCATTAGTTTATATTGTTCATTACATTCCACAAATGAGTGAGATCATGTGATATTTATTTTTCTCTGCCTGGCTTATTTCACTTAGTATAACGCTCTCCATGTTCATCCATCCTTTTGCAAATGGTAAGAGTTCTTTCTTTTTTAGAGCAGTGTAGTATCCCATTGTGTAGCTGTACCACATCCACTCATCTGCTGATGGGCACTTAGGCTGTTAACAAATCTTAGCTATTGCAAATTGTGCTGCTATGAACACAGGGGGTCATATATCCTTTCTCATTGGAATTCTGATTTCTTGGGATATATCCCTAGAAGTGAGATTACTGGGTCAAAAGGGAGTTCCCTTTTAAATTTTTTAAGGAAATCCATACTGCTTTCCACAGTGGCTTCACCAGTCTGCATTCTCAATAGCAGTGCATGGGGGTTCCTTTTTCTCCACATCCTCGCCAGAAGTTGTAGTTTGTTGATTCGTTGATCATAGCAATTCTAACAGGTATGAGATAGTAGAACATCATTGTCCTTTTGATTTACATCTCTTGGATGATTAATGACTTTGAGCATGTTTTCATATTTATTTTGGCCTTTTGTATGTCCACTTTTGAAGCACAAACTTATTATTTTGATGTAGACACATTTGTTTATCTTTCTTTTTGTTGCCC
Organism: Pipistrellus kuhlii; assembly: GCF_014108245.1. Lineage (NCBI taxonomy): Eukaryota > Metazoa > Chordata > Mammalia > Chiroptera > Vespertilionidae > Pipistrellus > Pipistrellus kuhlii. The sequence continues at coordinate 97,670,177 of NW_023425529.1, read as the reverse complement.
TTGCCTGTGAAGTCCAAAAAAATAAAAAACTAAGATTGATATCAAAGAGCTTACTGCTTATATTTATTCTAGGAGTTTTATGGTTTTAGGTCTCATATTTACATATGTACAGTATTTTCCGGCGTATAAGACGATTTTTGAAACGAAAAAAAGTCAACTGAAAATCTGGGGTCGTCTTAGATGCTGAGTATATCCCGAAAAACGTCTTGATATGCCGCTAAACAAATTTTCCAACTCGATCCTGCACCAATCACTGCAAGGCTGCTCAGACCGTCTCTCTAACTCAGCCAATCCAAGGAGGCTTTTTATGCTTTTTATACATGTTCTGTACCCGAAGCTACACTGTGTTCTAGTAAAAAACCTGCTCAGATTGGCCAGAGTCAGAGAGGCAGTCTATTAAAAAAAGAACTGGTGTTGCCTCGGAAGTGGGGGGTAGTCTTATACAGCGAATATAGGCCTAAACCTATGTTTTAACTGTAAAATTAGGGGGTCATCTTATTCACCAGAAAATATGGTAATCCATTTTAAAAAAATATATATTTTATTGATTTTTTACAGAGAGGAAGAGAGAGGGATAGAGAGTTAGAAACATCAATGAGAAAGAATCATTGATCAGCTGCCTCTTGCACACCTCCTACTGGGGATGTGCCCACAACCAAGGTACATGCCCTTGACTGGAATAGAACCCGGGACCTTTCAGTCCACAGGCCGACACTCTCTGCACTGAGCCAAACTGGTTTCAGCTGTAATCCATTTTTAATTTATTTTTTATATGGTATAAGACTGGAGTTCAGTTTTGTTCTTTTGCATGTAGTTGTTCAGTGTTCCCAACACCATTTAATGAGAAGGCTGTTTTTTCCTAGTATATTCTTGCCTTCTTTGTCATAGATTATTTGACCATATATGTTTAGATTTATTCTTAGTTTTTTATTCTATTTAGCAGAGGCCTTTGACCATATATGTTTAGATTTATTCTTAGTTTTTTATTCTATTTAGCAGAGGCCTGGTGCACAAAATTTGTGCAAGGAGAGATGTATGCTTCAGCCCAGCCTGCACCCTCTCCAATATGAGACCCCTCTAGAATGTCCAACTGCCCATTTAGGCCCAAATATCCCTCTCACAATCAGGAACTGCTGGCTCCCAACTGCTTGCCTGACTGCCTTCCTGATTGCCCCTAACCACTTCTGCCTGCCAGCCTGATCACCCCCTAACCACTCCCCTGACAGCCTAACTGCTCTCCTGCCAGCCTGATTGCTCCTGTCCTCCCTAGCAGGCTTGATCACCCCTAACTGCCCTCCTCTGCAGGCCTGTTCCCCCACCCAACTGCTCTCCCCTGCAAGCCTGGGTTCCCACCCCCAACTTCCCTCCTCTGCTGGCCTGGTTCCTCCCAACTGCCCTACCCTGCTGGCCATCTGGTTGTGGCCATCTTGTGTCCACATGGAGGCAGAACCTTTGACCACATGGGGGCAGCCATATTGTGTGTTGGAGTGATGGTCAATTTGCATATTATTCATTTATTAGACAGAATAGATGGGTGGGGCTGGCTGGTTTGCCCTGAAGGGTGTCCCAGATCAGAGTGGGGGTTACCTTGGGGCATGAGGTGGCCTGGGTGAGTGGCTTATGATGGGTTGCAGACCAGCCATACACCCCGGTGACACATGCAGAGGCCATGGAATTGGGATTTATTTATCTTTTGTAATTGAAATTTTGTAGCCTTAAGCAGAGGTCAAGGCAGGCCAGGGCTGTGGAAGCTTGGCTTCCTCTATCACCTGGGTAAACTCAAGCCTCCTGATCTCTCCAGCTCCATGGCTACTGTTATTTTTGTTGGGATTTTTTTATCTTTTATAATTTTAAACTTTGTAGCCTTGAGTGGAGTTCAGGTCAGCCAAGGTGTGTGGGAAGCTTGGCTTCCTCCATTGGTGGGGAAACCCAAGCCTCCTGCTTGCTCCATAGCCACAGCCATCTTAGTTGGGTTAATTTGCATACTCACTCCTGATTGGCTGGTGGGAGTAGCTTGTGGGTGTAACAGAGTGGTGATTAATTTGTATATTATTCTTTTATTAGATAGGATTCAACTATGTGTCTGTTTTTGTGCCAGTGCCATATTATTTTAAATATTATATCTTTGTAGTTTGGTTTGAAATCAGGGAATGTGATACTGCCAATTTTGTTTTTCTTTCTCAAAATTGCTTTTTGTAGTATGCCAGAACCAGCCTGACAGGTTGAACCAGACTGAGGTAGGGAGGTGGGATTGAGAAAAGAAAGACAGGAGAGCGGAATAGGGAGGACTATAGGTAGCCATTGACCAACTGCAGCAACTTTATTAACTGTTTAATGCTTTTTACACACAAAACACTAAATAGGAGGTCTGTCAAGAGGAATGTATTATTTGTTCCTCTTAATCTCTGAGGGAGAAACAGAGCAGAAGGACAAATTCTCAGTTCAGAAATCTCAGTAAATAGTTACAGACTTCTTGGCAAGCCATGAAAGGTTGCTCTCATTCTACTGATAGCTGCCATCCAAACAAGCCCGAGGAAACTGTGTGGGTAGGGGGCTAGCCTTGCTAGCCCCTTTAGATGCAAGGATTGTGTCAGCAAGGTCTCCAACAGATCCCCATTTTTTGTTTTTTAGGCTATTAGTAATAAATGTAAAATTTAAGCATTATTAATAAAGCTCTAATATTAAAATAATTGCAAACAATGCCAATGCAAAACCAAACTATATTCATGTTATCATTTTCAAAACTTGAATGTCAAGAGCAAAACTCTAGCTATTAAATAATAACAAAAAATGTAAGAGAAATCAAAACTATGGACATGTTAGGATTTTCAGCTACTAAATGAAAGAAAGTCTCTTTTGCTGCTGGTGTATATTTACTCAGAGTCCTTGGACTTGGCTGCACAAAACTTTGCAGAAGACTGGCAGCTAACAGATACTAGCATGAGTAGGAACATGGTTGAAGAAGTAGCTTCAACTTCTTGCTTTTCTACAATCTGTTGCACTTTAGTTGTTAACTTCTTCAGATGACTCTATGTTGGTACCTCAGTCCCTTGTGCTGCCTTCGGTTTTCTTCTTTCTCCACTTTGCTGTCATTAGGGCAGTTCTTAGTCCTTTTGAGTGAAGGGACACAAGATATTGTCTGAGTCCACTGTGGTAGCACACGTAACGCTCCAGCACCAGAATTGCCTGAATAACTCCTTCTGGAAAGATATAAAACACAACCTTTTCCTCTCATTATTACTGAATCTGATAAAACTCTTTTCTGATTTATGCTTCCTTCCACCTACCTGTCTTGGTGGAGGCTTATTGTATAGAAGGCCTGATGCCTTTCACCTGCTGTTCGATCTTCTGCATCACAATTCAAAAAATTTTGAAGTATAAAAAGCATAACTAAACTTCTCTTGAGGTGACACAAAACATCTGTCTCCTCCTTTTTGTTTTAGTAAATAATTTTAGGAGTACAATTGGCTCTTTCTATAATTGAGTGATATTTTGCCAGATTTGATTAGATTTAAGTCCTCAGAGATTTACCCCTAAAGACTGAAAATTAAATGAAAAGTTCCTCTGAATTAGTGTGCTCTATAGTAGCTGTTTCAATAATTTTTGCTATATTTACCACATAAGTACTATTACTATAGGACTCAGGGGTCCTCAAACTTTTTAAAGTGGGGGCCAGATCACGGTCCCTCAGAGAGCTGGAGGGCCGGACTATATGAACTACTAATTCCTACTGTAACACCTCGGCTGCGCTCACTGCCCAAAAAACCTGGCGGGCCGGATCAGACTCCTCTGCGGGCCGCATGTGGCCCGCGGGCCGTAGTTTGAAGACGCCTGCTAGGTTGATGGGCTCCGTAGTAAAATATGGTAAGGCATAAATAAGAGCTTGTATTTCTACTGAAGTATAAGGGGTTTAAAGGACCTTTACTCCCCTGCTGTATTAGATCCAGCCTTTCTAGAACTGGATCTACCCTGTTTCCCTGAAAATAAGACAGTGTCTTATATTATTTTTTGCTCCCAAAGATGCCCTAAGTCTTATTTTCAGGGAATGTCTTATTTTTCCATGAAGAAGAATACGGTACACATTTATTGTTAAATGAAAATAAAGGAAATTTATTACCTGTATATGGTACGGTAGTATGGTAGTTGTCAACACAAACCAGACAAACCGTGAATCCTACAGTATCAAGAATTTACTCATTTATTCAATGACAATCATGTCATCATCTTCTGGAACATCATCATAACAATCCAATTCCTGAATTTCCTGGTGAATTTCTTATGACTCCATTTCTTTCAGAATCAGTGGACCAAATCTCTTATGTTTAGCCTAGGGGGGCCTTATTTTCAGGGGGATGCCTTATATTTCACTCAGAAGGAAACCTGTAAGTAGGTCTTATTTTCGGAGGATGTCTTATTTTCGGGGAAACACGGTATCTGTAAAAATGGTTAATGCCTGAGGTATAACATTTCTTTTAATATGGTAGTTAATACTATTCCCTGTGTTAGAAATAAAGCAAGCCCCTAAGTCAGGGGTCCTGGTAGAACACAAAACATTAAACATTTTGACTTTTATGTACAAGGGTGTGTACATATGATCTGGAAGTACACACACTGACCTTCCTTGCCTTTGGTCCTGGGTAACATGTAGCAGTGCCCAGGTGCTGACTGCTATCATGGCAAGGCATCTTCACTATCTTTATTTCTGGACTATTTCTCCTCTGTTCTTGTGGGACACTGCCTATTCTGTGGCTGGAATAGTTCTCTCAGGTCCTCTTCTGGGATCTGTTGTTATAAGAAACCACCTGGGTTTTTCTGAAAATATACAAACATATTCTTGACAAAGGTTAATAAAGAAATCTTTTCTATAAATTAGACTTGGGATCCTTTTGATTTTTGTCTAAATGATTTTTCTTTGGCTTATTTTGACACTATAAAATTCTATTATTGTATTGTTACTAGTATTATAACAAAAATTAATATTTGAGTAAAAATTTTAAAGTAATTAAGGCCAAAACCGGTTTGGCTCAGTGGATAGAGCATCGGTATGCGGACTGAGAGGTCCCAGGTTTGATTTCAGTCAGGGGCATGTGCATTGGTTGCGGGCACATTCCCAGTGGGGGGTGTGCAGGAGGCAGCTGGTGGATGATTCTCTCTCATCGATGTTTATAGCTCTCTATCCCTCTCCCTTCCTCTCTGTGAAATATCAATAAAATATATTTAAAAATTAAAATCTTTAAAGTAATTAAGGATTGATATAATTTACTTACAGGATATTTCTTTTAAGATATTATTTTATTAATCTCCTTTTTTGTATTATTATGAGGTTCTTAAAAATTTTTTAATGTAGTCTTGATAATCTTCTATTTTTAGTTTTTGTACAGAAATATAACTGCTTTGGATTTATTGTATGTTAAGTAATTTTACTATGAGACAAACTATCAATAAATCTTTGTTAATACTTTAGGAACAGTATTTTGTCTAGTATAATTAAATTTTTATGAATACTCTATTATTTTAATTAGCTAATTTAAATTAATCTTAAATAAAGCTTAATTTGTTTATTAACTTTACTTGTCCTAGATTATGGATAACAAATGACATTAAGGTTTTGCTATTAATCTTTTTTTTTATTAAATTATTATCTTTGTACATATACCACTGCCCCCCCCCTTCCATACATGCCCTCCCTCCCCAGAGTTTTGTGTCCATTGGTTGTACTTATATGCATGTATGGAAGTACTTTGGTTGATCTCTTATCTCCCCCAGATCTCCCTAACCTCCCCACTGTAAAGGTTTTGCTATTAATCTTTAACTTTATATAAAACTTATTAGAGAGAAAAAACACAAAATATTTGCCTTAGTTTAAAAGGCTAAATGTATAGACTTTTAATTACTATTCCTACAATATTTGAAGGAAACTTCTTTATTTTCTTCTAGAATAATTTTCAGGCTTCAGAGTTTTATTTAAGAATCTTTGTCTTTCTTTTTATAATACTTAACCTGTAGGGCTGTAGTTTGAAGGTCAAGTCCACAGGCGACTAGCTAGTTATATGACAAGTATTTTTATAGTAAGGCTGACTACTAATTTACTTTTAAATTTAACATTTTAGTAATAATTTTAGTTTATACTGTAAATATTAGTGAAAGAGAATTCAAAATTTTTAAATTTCTCTTTTTTATTAAAATTATACAACAATTATATTTTAAAGTATCCTCTTAGGTTTATTTGTATAGCTAGAGGGATCATGGGCTTATTTAAAGGAAGGGAATTGGCCTTTGTTATTTTTAAGATGGCGGCCACAATCCATGTGGCCAGAGGGGCGGCTACTCAATCTATTCTTTTAAAAGGTGATTAAGTTTATATTGTAGATAAAACTTTTATTAGCTGTATCTTTATTAGAATTGTTTATAAAAATATTGGCTTTTTATTTAGTTGAAAACATTGATTATAATTTAATAAGCTAATTTATTTAAGTAGTTAAAATAGTTATATTTATTTAAAATAAAACAAATTTACATCTGATTTCACAAGCCACAAATGTTGCCCCGCCTCTAGCTTAATGTAGGCGGCTACATAAAGTCAGGTAGTAAATGATGGCTTCTAATCTGTTCCTAGATTTTACTTGGATTTAATTATTTAAACATTGGTTTCTTATGTAACTTAATTTATATGAGACCTTGATTTTATTTTAAAAGGCTAATTTATAAAGTAACTTAGTAGGTATCTTTAATTAAAAATCAAAGAAACTTATTCAGTAAAACTTATAGCTCTGTTATTTTATTGGTTTGATCTAAAAGCATGGCTTTTGTCTTTTTAGAAATTCTACTGCTGTTGAAAAATTTGGCTATATTTAACAAATATATTGTTTTGCCCTTTTTATAGAAAAAACCTTTATAGTATTTAATATATATGTATAAGTAAAATATATTAACTTTTATTTGATAAAGCTTTCAATGTGATTTCAAGTATCATTCGGTTTAATTTAAAAAATATATTTATTTTAAGAGAGAACAGACTTTTGAAAAACATTTTGGGGCCCATGAAAATGTCTAAAAGTCACTCTCAGTCTTGAAATAATTTGGAAAGATGAAATATATATAGATATAGATATAGATATAGATATAGATATAGATATATAGATAGATAGATATTTCAAAGATTATCTTTAAAAATGTCAATTTCAATTAAACTGGATCATATAATTAATCCTCTTTTTAAAATTTGACCAATAATAATATATTTTGAATTCTTAATTATTAGAGAAAACACATTTTATTTTCTTAAAAATAGGTTCTTATGCTTTAAGTATTTAATTACCACAACTCTACAATTTCTCCTAATTTAATTTGTACTTTGAACTTTTAAAGCTGACAAGTTAAATATATTTAGTAAGCCTTAGATTAAAACACTTTATATTTCTAAGAAAAATACAAGATATACTCAATTAATAGCTTCAATTATGTCCTCCAGGTTTTCTTCTGAGGTAAATTTAAACTTTAATTTTTATTTACCAGTGGCTTTTGAAAAGTAGGTTTGGATTATTTGAATGTAAATTACCAGATTCTTCAAAGATGGTTTCTGGCAGGAAACTATATTACCTGTCTGCTGGGGGAAGGGCAAGCAGTTTTCTTCCTCCATTAGTAAAGGGCATAGCCAGCTATCTGACCTACTTAGATCTTCATAATTAATACATTATTTATCTATATTCTAATCATTTTTGAGATTCAAGTCAAATTCTAATTATTTTATGGCATTTACTTTGGATAAATTCTATAACAGAGAATTTACTGGTTTTCTTGAAGACCTCAAAAGTTAACTTTTTAATAAGGTTTACTAGCATTTTGAAAACTACTCTTTATTATGGAAATGCAAATCTTGTTGCTGGAATTAGCTTCAATTACTTTTCAAGAAGACTTTTTTGCCATTTTTCTCAGGAAAAAGAACAGTTCTGGATTTTTAATTTTCTATAGCTTTTGCAGAGAGATTCCAGCAGAAAACAATCTAAATGTCCAAAATCAGACTATGTGTGTATTCTGTCTTACAGCTAAGTTCTCTCCCCACCAGCACAGACATTCCAGACACATTTCTAAATTTTTAAAACTTTTTCATGGCAAGAAAAAAAATTTTAATTAAACATACTAGGAGAGTGGGCTTTCATATTGGATTATCACTTGTTTCTCCCTCCCATACATTCTTCCACATTCACGGGAAGTTTCAGCAAGAGACCTGGTTGAATTTCTTTTCATTCTTAAAAGATAGACAGATGTCAAATTTTTTCTTTCTTTTTCACTTTCTGAAGTAATAACTCACACCCAATTTGGCCAAGATTTGCATTTCCATGCAAGTTCTCTTATAATTTTAAAATAAGGCATTAACTAATCTTATTGTAAGTAATCTTATTGTGGGAGAGCAGATAGCCCTGCCCTCTCCTGCCAACTTTAAATTTCTCTGCACCAGAGGCAGTTTCAGCAGTGGAGTTCCACTTATTACAAATTTTAAATTCCATTTATACACTAAGATTCTAATTTGAACAAGAAACTGTTACGCCCATATATCATGATCCCCAAGGACCACCAGCCAGCCGAGTCCAATGCAATTGCAGAAAGCCTGAATTCCATGCTAGCATGGGCTCTGCCCCACTCATGCCAATAGCATGACAGAGAGAGGTCGAACTTCAACAGGTCAAGGGGTTTTGTAGGGGTGGTGATGTCACTGCTTTGGCTGACCCTGATTGGTTGGGTGAGGGCTAGGGTCCAGTTACAAAATGGAGGATAGTTCCGCCCTGCCCCACAGTACAAAATGGAGTCAGGAGTTAGCCTCGGCCCACCTTGCCATCTCCTTCCCCCCTTGTCTTATGTGCATGAATCAAATCATTGACTCAGCCTCCTTCCTTTTAGGGTATTCAATGTTCTGTTATCTAGTCTGACTTAGCCCTGAACTTTCTCACTGACTAGTAATAACGTTCTTGACAACATGAATAAGAATCAGCATAAACAACAAATACAGTTACCAAGACCCTTAAGTACTACAGTTCCTAACAGTATTGTCCTCACTAAAGTCCAGTTCCCCTCCTGCAGGCATCAAGTCTCCTCCTGACCTGCATGGAGACCAGGCTGGGGATCTCACAGGTGAGGCCTCTAGTTGCCAGGATCCAGGCCATGCAGGAGCTGGGAGTCATGTAATCAGGTCTGGGCGCCATCTACTTCAACAGCTGTGGGCATGCTCAGGATAACAGTGTAGCATTCCTTTGAGTCCTTGGGAAGTGAATTTCTTTACCCACACTGAGTTCCTGGGCTACAGGGTCTGTGGTGGGCACTGGCAGTGCATCTGGAACAAGCAAACTGCAGAGCCTGTAAGGACTTGAGCAAGGGAATAGTTACATGGTCTCAAAAGGGGGGAACCCATCCCAGTAGGGGGTACACCTGGCCCATTAGAGGGTGAAGGGCAGGGGGTTGGTCCAATTTTCACCAATTCTAGGACACATTTAGTTAAACTCCTTTGAAGAGTCCTGCTCATGCCTGTCCTAAAGCTTGAGCTTACTTTGAGATACCTTGGCTACAAAGGTTGGGGTTTTATCTGATCCCATGACTACTGGCAGCCCAAATCTAGATACAATCTCCTGGAGCAATCTCCTGACCACTATACAGTTTCTGTCCCCATGGGGGATACTTCAACCTAACCTGAAGTGTCTATAAAAATTAGATCTTAATGCTGTTGGTTTAATCTCTGAAATCCACCTACCAATGCTCTCCGGGGGAAGTTCCCTGGGACCCGAATTCCCAGGGGGACCTCCTTACCTTGCTTAGCATTTACCTGTGCACAGACAGTACTTCTAGCAACTCTGCCTCACAGAAGTTCAGAAGTCTTGGTAATACCTAAGTGGGTACCTGGTGTCACTGGGCAACTAACGTCTGACCTGGAGCCTCTGGGACCAACAGTCTGTCATCTGGAGGGTCCACCAATCATTTGGTCCTTCAATGGCTTGCTTCTGTTCAGCCAATTTCTTCCGACTGCAGTTGGTAATGCTCTTTCTCTGTGGATGACACAGTGTCTCCATCTAAGGGCCTGGATTAAGGCCAAAAGTTCAGGACCTGGCCAAAACCAGTTTGGTTCAGTGGTAGAGCTTCGGTCTGCGGACTGAAAGGTCCCGGGTTCGATTCAGGTAGAAGGGCATGTAGCTAGGTTTCGGGCACATCCCCAGTAGGGGGTGTGCAAGAGGCAGCTGGTTGATGTTTCTCTCTCATAGATATTTCTAGCTCTCTATCTCTCTCCTTTCCTCTCTGTAAAAAAAAATCAATGAAATATATTAAAAATAAAAAAAGTTCATGAACTGTGCCCAAATGGTGTGGTCCAGGGTGACTACCACTGCCTCTACCTCATCTGGTGATGATGGCAGCACTGTGTCACCTGCATTCAGCCAGGAATGGGCTCCTCTGGACTATCATCCAGAAGCAGGCTGGCAGGGCTGACAGCTAGTGTAGCTCCTGGCCCAGAGTCTGCTTATCTGCCTCCTTCACCAGCAATGCTGTGGTGGCCACTACCCCGAGGCACGCTGGCCACCCTGCTCCCACAGGGTCCAGTCTCTTAGGCAACAGGTATCTTCCAGGGACCTAGAGTCTGAGTGAAAATCCCTTTGGCAATGCCCCTTACCTCACTCACAAAGAGGTGGAAGGGCTTCAGGACATCTGGCAAGGCTAGGGCAGATGCTGAGATGAGAGCCTTCTCAAAGGCCCATTGTTACATTTTGGTTCAGTTCAGCAGCTGCATTCCCTCAGTACGTGTTCCTACCGAGGTCCACAGTCCTTCTTTGATGTCCAAGGAAAAGAGGCAGTTTATCCAGTGGCTCTCTGGACTGATGAACGGGTCCCATAGGCTTTGTCAAGACTGAATAAGCTGCCCCAGTGTCCACCAGGAAACTAACAGGTTTGCCTCTCCCAGGTACCCTGTCAGGACATTCTCTTTCTGTGCTCTCTTTTTTTCATCACATGTACAACCTTTACAAAAATCTTTATCAAATTAACTTTAAACCTTCTTTCTATATCCTTCAAAATTACATAGCCATGCCCAAATCTTATAGAAAAGGCAAGAGAGGAGGGAGCAGGTCCAGTACCCTGATCCCAGGCCTGCAGCCACTTGAAATTTAAAATGCCACATTTTCCCTACAGATACAGATCTAGCTGCACCTCTAAGAGCACTAACAGAACACCTGTGAAAAGTGTCCAAGCAGTCACCTGGGGTTAAATCACACAAATAATTATTCTCACACTGTTTTAAATCCTTAAAATATGAATTAAACATCACACTAACATAACTATAATAGTCTCATTGGGGGGCAAGGGGTCACAAGGGAATTTCTCTCCTTGTCCCTGCCACTGCTACTCAAAACAACCCCTGGAGGGGATGGATGTGGATGGGCAGAGGTAGGGAACATGGCGCAGGTCCCAGATGGCAAAGGAGGTGCTCCCACTGTGGCATTTTTATCCGGCAGTCCACTCTGTTCCCACTGGGAAAGGTGCTTGCCTCCTGCTAGTAGGGGGAGCGGTGACCCCTACATTGCAATCAGACTCCCTGAATTTTCTGAAAAGCCCTTCTGCTTGAGGGTATTTCTTCTAAAGATTTTACAATATACTGTAATCATTAATCACATCAAACTTAAATGGCCGATTGAGACAAACAGTATTAGGTCTAGTAATAATTAATGTCGTTTTCTAATACTTTTTTAAATCGAATTTATTTAAATACAACAAAATTTAATCAACAATATAGTTGCCGTTGTTTTCTACTACTTGTGCCCAATGCTCAAGAAGCATTTTAATCCCTCTGTTGTAAAATTCTTGTGATTTTGATGCAAAAAATTCGGTCAATGCATTTTTGAGGCATTCTTCATTATTAAATTTTTTTCCAAGAAGAAAGTTTTGCAAAGAACGAAATAAATGGTAATCGGAAGGGGCAATATCAGGAGAATATGCAGGTTGAGGGAGAACTTCCCATTCCAACTGCCGCAGTTTTTCAGCAGTGATTCTTGCAGTATGCGGTCGTGCGTTATCTTGGTGAAGAATTACGCCCTTCCGATTAATCAGCGCGGGTTCTTTTTCTCTTAAAGCTTGGGCTAACCTTTCCAATTGGGCACTATACACTGCACTTGTAATGGTTTGGTTAGATGGTAAAAGTTCATAATGAAGAATTCCTTTAAAATTCCACCAAACACACAACATCACTTTTTTCGCATGCAAGTCAGGTTTTGGCGTGGGCTGCGGAGCCTCATTTTTGTCCAACCATTGAGGCCGCCTTTTCAAATTAACATACAGCACCCATTCTTCATCTCCGGTAACAATTTGCTCTAAAAACAGCAAATGTTTTTGACGAGCGAGGAGCGAACTGCAAATTGTAACTCTTTGATTACGGTTGTTGTCGGTCAACTCATGAGGAACCCATTTTCCAAACTTTTGGACTTTGCCAAGTGCACGCAATTGATTGGAAACTGTTTTTTGTGAACAATTTAAAGTTGTCACAAGCTCTTGTTGGGTAATTTGAGGATTTTGCACCAAAAGAGCTTGAAGAGCTTCTTGATCAAAATTGGACACATGGCCTCGACCACTCTTGTCATCTAACAAAAAATTTCCCTCGCGAAATTTCTCAAACCAACACTCGCATTTTCTGGCGCTAACTGCATCTTGACCAAGAGCACTACAGATGTTTTTTGCAGCCTCACTTGCTTTTCTTCCTAATTGGAACTCGTAAAGCATGCAGTGCCTAATATGCTCTTCATCCGCCATCTTCTTAGCCCTAGTTTTGCAACAAAAACCAAACCAAACACAAATTTTTTCAAGCAAAACTTGTTAATTGCACTTCACACGTTCTGTAGATACCACGTGTTTGAAGGTTATGTCAATACAAGTCAACGCCAAGCAAGATTTTAAAGGAATGTTAAAAAACGACATTAATTATTACTAGACCTGATAGTTAACTTTAGAATTTGGTCTCTGCTTTTAACTTTTTGGACCACAATTATTATACCTTCATACTTTCAAATATAGAAATTTTGTTAGGTGTAGGTGGAGTGATTCTCCTCAGACAGAAAGCAAGCATCCTTGGGAAAAAGGAATCCCAGTGGCCACTTGGGGGATTGCTATGTGTCAGAGATCTCAGCTTAAACAAATTAAAGGTTTCTTTCTTTTTTTAAACTAGACCAAACAGGTAATACCGTGTTTCCCCGAAAATAAGACCTAGCGCATGGAAAAATAAGATATCCCCTGAAAAATAAGATCTAGCGCATTTTTGGGAGCAAAATTAATATAAGAGACTGTCTTATTTTCTGGGAAATAGGGTATATATTAAATTCTTAATTATTTAAGAGAAAACACATTTTATTTTCTCAAAAACAAGTTGCTATACTCTAGTTACCACAATTATATAACTTCTCCCAATTCAATCCAAATCACAAAACCTTCAGAGCTCACAAGTCAAATATCCAGCTCCCCATTAATTCAAGAACAAATTCTAAAGTCCAACAATTAACTATAAACCACATTTTTTTTTTTTTTTTTGCCTGGGGAAACTGAGAAGCAAACTTGTTTACATGTAAATTTGTCCTTGGGCTTACAAAAGATGTAGCCATTCAAATGCAAATGAACACATTCTTTAAAGATAGCTGCTGGCTGGAACTGGATTACCTGTTTTGCTGGGGGGTGGGAGGGCGCGCATGTACACTTCTTTCATTAAAAATAAGTTGTAGTTTTAAAACTTCTTCATCACAAGAGACTTTAAACTTTCAGAACCTTAAAATTTTCAGATAGCAAATCAAATACTTAGCATTTCCCAAATCAATAATACTTTTACATTTTTAAAGCAATTCTCTAGACTTGATGCAAGGCATACTTAGATCAAAACTTCAATAAACCTGTTATCTACTACCTGCCGATTAATTGCCTCAGTGCAGGAATTTCAAAAGCTGCTTAAAATGCCTTGGGAAGTTGGTCCGAAGGTTGTGGGTTATTGTTAAAAAAAATAATAATAAAAAAATAAAAATAAAATAAAATGAAATAAAATGCCTTGGGAAACTAGGCTTTAATTTATCTCCCAGTTCATCTCCACCATTCTTAAAGCTCATTCTGTACACAGAAAAGAGGTAAGCCCAGCCCAAAACTATGCACACTCGTTTTGAACAGGCCTTTCCACCTTACATGAGCACAGAAATCCCTGATGCCTAAAAGATGGTGAGTATGAGGCCTCTACTCCCCTCCCCCACTTCCTGCCTGCTCTGGGGGAAAGAGTCAGCAAATTACGAACAAGAGCAAACTGAAACCCTTACTTATACAAACATACAAACAGGGAACACAGAAACAGACAAAGGGCCCTTGAGAACAATCTTCCAACTTTGAAGCAAAACCAAACGACTGCCTCATGCCAACTGGTGGCCCTCCAACATTGAAAGCTGGCCACTCACTAGAACAACAAGTCTGCCACCAGCCATTCTGGACCTCCACACTGACACAACAACCAACAAGAAAAGGGCGTCCAACATCAACGCCCCAACTCAAAAATAGACTTGGGAGAGGCCTCCACCGCCCTCCCACCTGTGAGACTTCAGCCTCATGCCTGGGAGGTCGGAATGCCTTCCGAACCCTCCGGCCCATGGTCTTCCAGCAATGCATCCATCTAGACCTCTTTGGGCATTACTGATATGAGGGGTTTCCTCATCCCTCCAGAGCACTCACACAAGCGCACAGACACACACACACTTAGCGTGGCCAGTCAGGCTCTCTGGATAGCGGTCTCCCAGGGTCTTGGGGATCCCGGACAAACTCCAAAATGTTACATCCAGATATTGTGACCCCCAAGGACCACGAGGGAGCTGAGTCCAATGCAATTGCAGAAAGCCTGTGTTCCATGCTAGCATGGGCTCTGTCCCCTCATGCCCACAGCATGGTGGAAGAGAGGCCTAATTTTAACAGGTCAAAGGGTTTTATAGTGGTGGTGATGTCACTGCTTTGGATGACCCTGCTTGGTTGGGTGAGGGTTAGGGTCCAGTTACAAAATGGAGGATAGCTCCGCCTGCCCCACAGTACAAAATGGAGTCAGGAGTTAGCCTCACCCAGCCCTGCCATCTCAAAACAACATTATTTTGTGATCATATAAACTTCAACATTTACCTCCAAAGGGCACTTACAGTTTGTCTCATGCTTTACTCCCAACTATCAAAAAAAAATTGCTCCTCCCTTACCTTATCAAGTGCACTCTTTATCCAGAAAAGTTCCTCACTGTCTGCTTCCCAAGTCCTCAGGTCCTTGGATTTGGGCGTCAAATGCCAGGACCAGCCTGACAGGTTGTACCAGACTGAGGTAAGGAGGTGGGAATTGAGAAAAGAAAGAAAGACAGGACAGCAGGATAGGGAGGACTATAGGTAGCCATTGACCAACTGCAGCAACTTTATTAACTGTTTAATGGTTTTTATACACAAAATACTGAATAGGAGGTCTGTCAAGAGGAATGTATTCTTTGTTCCTCTCTCTTTTTTTTTCTTTTCTTTGTTCCTCTTAATCTCTAAGAGAGAGATAGAGCAGAAGGACAAATTCTCAGTACAGAAATCTCAGTAAATAGTTACAGACTTCTTGGCAAGCCATGAAAGGTTGCTCTCATTCTACTGATAGCTGCCATCCAAACAAGCCCGAGGAAACTGTGTGGGTAGAGGGCTAGCCCCTTCGAGTGCCAGGACCGTGTCAGTTTACACCTGGTCTCCAACACTAGTAGGGCTCTGTAATGGTTCCATACACATTTTAGAATATTTTGTTCTAGCTTTAATATATATATATTGACTTCAGAGAGGACAGGAGAGAGAGAGAGAAAGAAACATCAATGATGAGAGAGAATCATTTTTCAGCTGCCTCCTGTATGTTCCCTACTGGGAATCAAGCCTTCAATCAGGGTATATGACCTGACAGTGAATCAAACTGAGACCTTCTATTCACAGGTCAATGCTCAACCACTGAGCCACACTAGCTGGGCTGAAAAAAAATATTGATATATTGATGGGGTGGTATAAAATCTGTAGATTGCTTTGGATTCTATAGAAATTTGAATATGAATTCTTATAACCCATGAACTTGCTATTTCTTTCCATTTATTTCCTTCCTCTCCAATTGATTTTATCACTATCTTTAGGAGGACAGGTCTTTTACCTCCTTCTAGTTTCTTTTTTTTTCTTTAATTTAGATTCTTTATTGTTTAAAGTATTACATGAGTTTCTTTTTTCCCCATTGACCTCTACCCCTATTCCCACCCTCCCAGCACATGCCCTCACCCCCTTACTCTCTGTATCCATTGTTTATGCTCATATGCATGCATACAAGTCTTTTGGTTGATCTCTTACTCCTTCTTCCACCTTACCTCATAGGTTAGACAGTCTGTTCCATGATACTATGTCTCTGATTCTAAGAAATAGTTAATGGATGAGTTTATGCCTCTAATTTATGCATATCTCCAGTTTCTTAAGATAAAAAATGAAGTCATTGACTTAAAAACTTCTTATTTCTAATACCAAAAATTAGAGAGGCATAACTCACCCATTAAGTATTTCTTAGCAATATCTGACTAAATAATGATTTTAATTTTCATTCAATTCAAAGTAGGTTCTAATTTTCTTCATAAATATGTTTAAAAAGCAGTTTTCTTTTTAAGAAATTAAAATAATAAGACAATATCTATATATACATGGAGTGACTGTTTCTTGTGTTTTTTGTTCTGTTGTGCAGATCCACATTTCCATCTGCTATATTTTTTCCTAAAATGTATTTTAGTGAAAATCTGCTGATAATTAATTGCCCGAATTTCTGTCTGTAAAAAAATCTTTTTTTAACTTTTATTTTTTTTAATATATATATTTTATTGATTTTTTACAGAGAGGAAGGGAGAGAGATAGAGAGGTAGAAATGTCGATGAGAGAAAAACATCGACCAGCCGCTTCCTGCACACCCCCTACCGGGGATGTGCCTGCAACCAAGGTACATGCCCCTGACCGGAATCGAACCTGGGACCCTTCAGTCCACAGACCAATGCTCTACCGCTGAGCCAAACCAGTTTCAGCTACCTTTGTTTTTTGAAATATATATTTGCTGGATGTGCAATTCTAGGTTGACAATTTTTAAATTTATTTTTATTTTTCTTATTTGTCTTGTTTCTTATTTCTTTGTATAATACTTTGTGTAATAGTTAATGGATGGCTTCTTTTTAAAGCTACAACTCCTTTTTTATTGCTGGTTTAAGGTTTTTTTTATCACAGGTTTTTAAAAATTTTCTTATGATGTGCATTGGGGGAATCTTCCTCGTGTTTATTATTCCTAGAGAGTGCTGCGTTTCATTATCTATTGTTTTAGAAGTTTTAACTTTTAGTCATCAATGATTTCATCAATGACAGAAGAAATATTAGGCTGCTTTAAGCTGCCATAGAGATCACTGTTGCTCTTTTTATTTATTTTTTATTTTTTGTTGTGTTTGCTTTATTTATATGTGTTCTGAATGCTGGATATTTTATATTTCTATGAATATTCTTGAACTTAGTTCTAGGATATAGTGAAGTTACTGGTAACAGTTTGATCTATTGAGGTCTTTTAAGATTTGTTTGGGAGGGCTAGATATGTATATAGTCTAGTTTCTTCTTAGTAATATTCTCTATGCCCAATGAATTATGAGTTTTCTAACCCAACTAGTGGGAAAAGGTGCTATATCAAGTCCTGTGTGAATGTGAAGTACTATACCTTCTAATCTTTTCTGGTAGTTCTTTCTCTTGTCTAACATTTTCCTCAAATGCCTGTGTTGATCAGTACTCTTCAGAATACTGAAAGGGGTCCTTGGCAGTTATCTGGAATTATCTCGGGTCCCCTCTTCTGTAAACTCTAGCCTTCTGAGTCTCCCTCTACACTCATCTCCATCGCATAACCTCCATGAATTGGCCAGGTTTCAGTTGTGTCCCGACCCGCGTGACAACAACGGGGGCACGCAGGAACCACCTAAGAGAATGAAACAAACAAGGAATGTGGAAGAATGGAGGCAAGACAAGGTTCTGATCAAGCCTCAATTTTATTCTCTGAAATGGCTGTATTTATACAGCAGAAACAAAGGGGGGCAGGGTTGCTTATGCAGAGGGGTCTTTGCATAACATTCCAAGGTGCAACATTCCAAGGCTGGGCTATCTAGGGGGTAGGATCAGGAAGGGGAAGTGGCAGGAAGATGCTAAGCAGGAAGATGCTAAGCTGAAGGTTAATCTTATCTTCTGGCCAAGCCCTCAGGCCACATAACTTCTGCTAGAAGGAACTTAATTCTATTTCCTTAAGACTGAGTTGCTTGCCTCAACTCTGCTGGCTCCCAACATCTCCTCCCTTTGTCTTAATTGAGGGTGGGCCTTAACCGATTGGGGGAGTAGTGACCTGGTTCCTCCCGTGGGCTTCCCAGGCCCACCAGTATTAGTGGCTCTTGGTATCTTTTGGGGAGGAGAGGCAGAGCCGATTGGATTTGTATTGATACCAACCTCTATGCAAACCAGGTATGCTCGCAGGGAAATCCAGAGGGGGTCGAAATTTTCCCGTGACCTTCCCTTGGGAAGAGGGGGTCGGAAAATTTTTTGGACCTTCCCTTTCAATGCTTTGCTCTGCACCCATATCTGTACCCATACCTTTCTCCCAGTGAGGAGTAGGTAAGCATTCCTCTGGTCATCATGCTGTCCCCGCAGGGAGGGAACAATGGTAAAGTTCATAATCTTGCTCATGGTCAGCTACGGCTAAATGGTGGTAATGTACCTGGATGGGTTTGGCCAAGACGCTGTCAATATGTTGTTTTACAAAATCTGCTAACCTCCGAAAAGCCCAGGAGCCAAAGGATAGGACTAATAAGAAACCTATGAGGGGGCCCAGGATGGGGAGAAGGTAGGGGAGAAGTCCATTTAGTCCGCTCCAGAGAGGGTTCTCGAACAGTTCTTTCCGCCGCTTTATCAGGTCTTCCTGTAGTTTCTTGATTTTGTCTCGGACGATTCCAGACTTGTTGGTGTAGAAACAGCAATGTTCCTGTAGGGCTAAGCATATTCCTCCCTGTTCTGCTGTGAGTAAGTCTAACCTTCTCCTATTTTGTAGAACAACTTCAGCTAAGGAGTCAACTTGGTCTTGGAGATCATTAATGGTACTAGAGAGGGCTTGGACATCATTGATTAATTGATTAGATAACTTAGTATCAGAATGTACAGCCACTCCTAGCCCCGCATTATTACTGAATCTGATAAAACTCTTTTCTGGTTTATGCTTCCTTCCACTTTGCTGACTCGGTGGAGGCTATTGTACAGGAGGCCTGATGCCTTTCGCTTGCTGTACAATCTGCATCACAATTTAAAAAAATTTTAAAGTATAAAAAGTATGACTGAGCTTCTCTTGAGATGACACATAATATCTGTCTCCCCTTTTTTGTTTTTTTAAAATGATTTAAGAGTACGAATGGGTCTTTCCACCACTGAGTGACATTTATTTTACCAGATTTGATTAGGTTTAAGTTCTCGGGGATTTGTCCCTAAAGTTGGTATAGGAAGTTGGATAATATACTGAGGATATTGTTTATAATAAAATATGGAAATTGCCATTCTCAAATAACATTTTATAGACTGAAAATTAAATGAGAAGTTCCTTTGAATTAATGTGCCTTATAGTAGCTGTTTTAATAATTTTTGCTATATTTACCATATAAGTACTATTACTATAGATTGATGGGCTTTGTAGTAAAATCTGTTAAGGCATAAATAAGAGCTTGTATTTCTATTGAAATATAAGAGGTTTGAAGGACCTTTGTTCCTCTGCTGTAGTATATCTAGCCTTTCTAGAACTGGATCTATCTGTAAAAAATGGTTAATACCTGAGATAAAAAATTTCTTTTAATGTGGTTGTTAATACTATTCCCTGTGTTAGATATAAATCAAGCCCCTAAGCTAGGGTTCCCGGTAGAATATAAAATATTAAGTATTTTGACCTCTATGTAAAAGGGTGTGTACACCGATCTTCCTTGCCCTTGGTCCTGGGCAACCTGTAGCAATGCACTGGCACTGACTGCTATCATGGCAAGATATCTTTACTTTAAAAATAAAGCAAATTTACTTTTGAATTCATAAGCCACAAATGTTGCCTTGCCTTTAGCTTGATTAAAATGTAGGCGGCCATATATAGTTAGGATTCAATTATTTGTAAAACATTGGCTTCTCATGTAACTTAATTTATATGACATTGATTATATTGTAAAAGCTAATTTATAAAGTAACTTAAGTAGGTATTTTTAGTTTAAAAAGATTTTATTGGTCTGATCCAAAAGCATGGCTTTTGTCTTTCATGGCTTTTTGCTGTTGAAAAATTTGGCTATATTTAAGAAATATATTGTTTTTGCCTTTCTTACAGGTGAAAACCTTCATAATATTTAATATATTATTATCTACTATTATCTTAAGACATCAATTAGATTTAGACTAGTTTTTGTATAGAAAAATTTTTGGTGGAGATCACAGAATTAATCCTCTTTTTAATTAGATCAATAATAAGCAATTTATTTTGAATTCCTAATTATTAGAGGAAATAAAATATTTTATTTTCTTAAAAATAAGTTTTTATGCTTTAAGTATTTAATCACTACAACTCTATAATTTCTCCTAATTTAATTTTAACTTTGAATTTTTAAAGCTGGCAAATTAAATATATTTAGTAGCTCTTAGATTAATAACACTTTATGTTAATCAGCTTAACAATAACCCACAACCTTCAGACCAACTAACACTTTATATTTCTAAGAAAAATACTAGACATAATCAATTAATAGATTCAATTCTGTCCTCTAGGTTTGTTATGAGGCAAATTTGAACTTTAATTTTTATTTGCCAGTGTCTCTGGGAAACTAGGTTTTGTTTATTCGACTGTAAATTATCACATTCTTTAAGAGGGCTACTGGCAGGACACTATCTTAACTGTCTGCTGGGGGAAGGGCCTTTACCCTTTCCTCCCTCAACAAAGGATGTAGCCAGTTATCTGGACTACTTAGATCTTTAAAGTATTTACTTTGGATAAATTCTATGACAGAGACAAATTTACTTATTTTCTTGAAGGTCTTAAAAGTTAACTTTTTAAAAAGGTTCACTAGCATTTTGAAAACTATTCTTTATTATGGAAATGCGAATCTTGTTGCTGGAATTAGCTTGAATTTCTTTCAAGATTTTTTCGCTGTTTTTCTCAGGAAAAAGAATCAGTTCTGGATTTTTCATTTCTATAACTCTTGTAAAAAGTTAAGGCTAGTTCAGGACTTATCTAATATCCGAAATCAGACGTGCGCGCATTTAGTCTTATACTAGCTTTCTCTTTACACGTGTACGGATATCCCAGACGCATTTCTAAATTTTTAAAACCTTTTTATGTCTAGAAAGGAAATTTTTAATTTAATATACTAGGAAAGCAGGCTTCTATACTGGATCGCCTCATGTCTCTCCCATCCCCCATATTCTGCTTACTTCAGGGGAAGCATCAGCAACAGATCTGGCTGAATTTCTTTTCATGCTTAAAAGATAGACAGATCTCAATTTTTTTTTCTTCCTTTTTGGCTTTCTGAAATAATAATTAATACCCAATTTGGTCAAGATTTGTATTTCCCTGCGAGTTTTCTTATAATTTTTAAACAAGGCATTAAGTCAGAGGTAGTTTCAGCAGTGGAGTTCCACTTATTATAGATTTTAAATTCCATACATATACTAAGATTCTATTAATTTCAACAAAAAACAACATTATTTTGTGATCACATAGACTTCAACATTCACTCTAAAGAGCACTTTCATTTCTAAGATTCTTTTTTTCTAGCCTTAATTCCTCGTGCCTGAGGAGACTCCCTGAGCCCTTTTTCTAAGATTCTTTTTTCTTAACCCTTACTCCTTGAGTTCTGAGGGAAATCTTGACACCATCAAGGAACATTTCATGACAACTTAAATTCCCCATTATCGGTCGATTGGATGGCTCTCAAAGAGGTTCCTTCTCCACGTAAGCCTCCGGGACGTATAAACCCCGTGCCGGGTCAGCTTGAATTTTCTCGTCAACCCAGGAATTCAGGCAGAATTACTCTCTTTTCGACTCTACCCTTTACTCCCTTGCTTGCGTGAAACAGTCGGTAGGTATAATTCGCCTACACGGATCCTCACAGACAGGGAGACCCCGTTTGCCCTCCTCAGGTGCGCAGGTCTCCCCGTGGTTGAGTCTGTGAGGTGGACGACCTTTTGTTCAAAGCAAGCTCAAGGTTTTAAGAGTAGATCTAATTGGAGAGAATTCTCGCCAAGAAAACCGGGAGACGGTACTAGTTCAAGTGATTCGGAGTTCTCACAGCCGAAAGTGGGTACCTTTCGCTCTTCCCCAGACCGGCAAGTGAGTGCTTATTAGTGGACAGGAAGGAACCAACCGAGAGAACCAATAATAACAATCGAGCAAAAAAAAGGGGTGAAATGTTCTGAAATCTTGTTTGAAAAATTGTCTACCTACCTTTACTCCGATCTGTCTCACGGCGGGCATGACCATGGCGATCCAATGCTGAGTCTTCACTCGTGGGTCCTCGTGGTGACTCTGGGGGGTACCTGGCCAGGGCTTCTCCGGTAGACGTTCTCGTTGGAGGTCCTCAGGAGCGCCCGACGTTGGACGCCATTTTGTCCCGACCCACGGGACAACAACGGGGACACGCAGGAACCACCTAAGAGAATGAAACAAACAAGGAATGTGGAAGAATGGAGGCAAGACAAGGTTCTGATCAAGCCTCAATTTTATTCTCTGAAATGGCTGTATTTATACAGCAGAAACAAAGGGGGGCAGGGTTGCTTATGCAGAGGGGTCTTTGCATAACATTCCAAGGTGCAACATTCCAAGGCTGGGCTATCTAGGGGGTAGGATCAGGAAGGGGAAGTGGCAGGAAGATGCTAAGCAGGAAGATGCTAAGCTGAAGGTTAATCTTATCTTCTGGCCAAGCCCTCAGGCCACATAACTTCTGCTAGAAGGAACTTAATTCTATTTCCTTAAGACTGAGTTGCTTGCCTCAACTCTGCTGGCTTCCAACACAGTTGGATTCTCTTTCCCTGCTTTTCCGCCTGAATAGTTTCTCAGAACTAAATGTTGAGACATAGAACTTATCTCATTTGTTTTCTATCCCCAGAAATTACTCTTATATGTTGCCAGAAGTCTGAAATCTGGGAAAATATTCTTTAGATAGTTTTTCAGTTGTTTTTATTGTGTAATTGCTTCAGTTAAGGAGAATAAATCTGCTCTGACCATTCCATTTTTCAAGCAAGTACAAGATACTCTCTCATTTAATTTACATTACTCCATTTCATAATCATGAGTTGTAGCTTTAAAAAGGAGAAGCCAACAGAAAAAATGCTAATCATAAGAAGAGCCACATGGAAAAATGTTGATGAATGCACACAGATTTATCATAAGTACAGAAAAAGAATTCAAGATGAAATAATATCGTAGAGCTAGTATTACTGCTATACACTGCGCACATGCACTCACACATAAATCAATGAAAAACTGTCAGAAAGAAAATGGTGGTGAATTTTATTTATTGAGATGCTTTTTATATTTGTCTGAACAGATATTTTATCTATAAACACTGAAAAAGAATTTCTTAAAATATTAAGCACTTACTTTTGTTATAATTAAGCTCATTGTCCTCACTTCTACTGGGTCTTTGGAAGGCCTTACATAACATCTGATAACTAATCACTGATGACATTTCTACACAATATGATAAAACTGGTATATTTTTAGCCAACCTAAGATTTCAAAACAATATTTGGAAAATTAGGTTCAATTAGTTAACGCATTTTCTAAACTTTTATAAAGTCTTACAAAAAGTTATAGAAGCACAGCAAATAGAAACACAGAGATAAAGGGTAATTAAGGAACTTCATCAAAGATAAACAATTTCATAATTACAACTTTCAAGTAATTGATAAGAACTAGAAAATATAATAAATATTTCATAAATAGCATCAATAAGCAATGTGTAAGGATTTACCTCAATTAAAGGATTTTAATATGTACTTTTAAAATACAGTATTCTTAAAACATTGTCCCACCTTAATTTGGTTAAATTAGGATTTGTTTATTAAGCTAAGGGTTAATTACATAAATCAATTTAGATATGTTTTTTCATATGGCAGAATAATAAAGTATTCTGGTTAAAAATTGAAAACCACTAATTTATCCTGCTCTAGATTTCAATTACATTTTTCTATAGTACATTATATACCATCAATACTTGATTTCAAATATTTAAGCCATAATTTGTATTTGATTCTCTTTTACCACAATAAAATGATCATCACTTTCATCCTTTAGATTGATGATGTCCTTGTACAAAGCCATCAAAGATAGCAAGCAACCTATAAGAAACTTTCATGTAGGGGAAGGTGGAAATAAGGGGGAGAGATCAACCAAAGGACTTGTATGCTTGCATATAAGCCTAACCAATGGACACAGACACCAGGAGCTGAGGGCATGAGTGGAGTTGTGGGGGGCAATGGGAGAAAAGAACACATATATAATATCTTAATTAATAAAGAAAAAAATTAAAGAAACTTTCATAACTATATTGTTATCTCCCTGGATCAAAAGCTGTTTTTTTCTGTCATTAGAAAGGTTTTTAATGATATGGAAAATTAATTTAGTAGTAACTTGCAACACTAACTGGAAAACAGATGCACAATGTTTTATATAGGTTGACCTGAACAATGTTAAACAGTTGAAACTATTAACAATAGTAATATCTTATATGTAAAGAGCTAATATGCAAATGGTCATCATGCCCACGTGCCCTCAAGCCCTTGTGCCGGGGTTTGGGGGACCTGAGGCTGCAACCCCCCACCCCGCACCAGGATTGGAGAACCTGCGGCCATGCCCCCACCCTGGCACCAGATTGGGGGACCTGAGGTCACGCTCCCCTCCTGGCAGGGCTTGACGGGGGACCTGAGGCTTTGCCCCCTGCCTTGTGGGGCTTGACAGGGGTATGGCCAGCATGTACCCCTACCTCCTGGTTCATTTCAAGGTTACAGGGGTAGGCAGGGACATGACTCTGGGTCCCGCAGCAAGCCCCAGACTCTGACAAGAGGGAGATTTTCATATACATTTTACTAATTTTCTTTCATCTCTGACACTTCTATTATAGACAAAGGGTAAATAGCAATATTAAAATATTTCCTCTAATTAATTCCCTTTTAATGTGCATGAATTTCATGCACCGGACGATATATATATATTTATAGTGTGTGTGTGTGTGTGTGTGTGTGTGTGTGTGTGTGTATTTGCCTTTCTGTATTTTTATACAATTACTAGATGCCCATGCATAAAATTCATGCATGAAGGGGGCTTCCCTCAGCCCAGCCTGCACCCACTTCAATAGGGGACCCCTCAGAGAGATGTCTGACTACCAGTTTAGGCCTGATCCCACAGGGTGGGATGATGCTGTGGGCACCATCATCTTTGAGAGCAGTCAATGAGCTTGGGTACCACCATCTTTGTAATGGCATGGGGGTTAATCAGCATATTTCCTCTTTATTAGATAAGATGTTTAGTATTTCACTGTATAAATGTACCACACATTTTTATCCACTCATCAACCACTGGGGACTTAGACTGCTTCCAAGTCATAGCTATTGTAAATAGGGTTGCTATAAACATAAGGGTATATGTCTCCTTTCTTATTTGGCGTTTAGGGATTCTTAGGATATATTCCTAGAAGAGGGATCACTGGGTCAAATGGCAGTTCAACATTTTTTTAAAAAAAGTATATTTGTATAGATTTCAGAGAGGTAGAGAGATAAAAACTTCAATCATTAGCAAAAATCACTGATTGGCTGCCTCCTGCATGCATCCCTCTGAGGACTGAGCCCACAGCCTGAGCATGTGCCCCTACCGCCTGGTTCATAGTTCAATGTTCAACCACTGAGCAATGCCAGCCAGATGGAGTTCACTTTTTAAGTTTTTGAGGAAACTCCATACTGTTTTCAACAGTGACTGCACCAGTCTACATTCCCACCAACAATATACCAGGGTTCTCTTTTCTCCACAACCTCAGAACCACTTCTATTTTGAGTTGTTGATGGTAGCCATTCTTGCAGGTATAAGATGCAATGGTAAATAGTATTTTTCTTTTTTAGTTTCTCTCTATAGAGTTCATTATTGGTGTATACAAAAGCCATCAATATTTGAGTGTTAATTTTGTATCCTGCTACATTGCCAAATTCATTTACTAAATTTAGCAGTGTTTTGGTGGAATCTTTAGGGTTTTCTATATACACTATCATGTCATCTGAAAATAATGACAGTTTCACTCCTTTCTGATTTGAATGCCTTCTATTTATTATTATTGTCTGATTTCTATAGCTAGCACTTCTGGTACTATATCAGACAGAAGTGGTGAAAGCAGACATATCTGTCTTATTCCTATTTTTAGGGTAAATGGTTTTAATTTTTTCTCATTGAGTATTGATGTTTGCTGTTCGTTTGTGATATATGGCCTTTATTATATGAGTATATGGTCTCTCTTTTCCCACTTTGCCAAGAGTTTTTATCTAAAATGGGTGTTGGATTTTATCTAATGCTTTTTCTGTATCTATTGATATGATCATGTGATATTTATCTGTGTGATTTATCATGTTTTATGATTTGTGCATATTGTACAAACTATGCAACCCTGGAATAAATCCCACTTTGTCATGGTGTATATAATATTTAATATATTGCTGGATCCAATTTGATAATATTTTGTTGAGGATTTTAGCATCTATTTTCATCAAGGATATTGGCCTATAATTCTCTTGCTTTGTAGTATAGTATCTTTATCTGGTTTTGAGATTAGGCTAATACTGGCCTCATAAAAAGAGCTTGGAAATGTGCCTTCCTCTTGGATTTTTTTGGAACAGTTTGAGGAGGATAAGCGTTACTTCTTTGAATGTTTTGTAAAATTCCCCTGTGAAGCCATCTGGTGCAGGGCTTTTGTTTCCTGGGAATGATTTGATTACTGCTTCTATTTCCTCAGTTGTCATTGGCCTATTCATGATTGATGATTCTTCCTGATTCTGTTTTGAGAAATCATATTTTTCTAGGAATTTTATACACATTCTCCAGCTAGTTTGAATGTAATTGCTCATAATATTTTCTTACAACTCTTTGCATCTCTTTGATGTCAGTTGTTATTCTCTGCTTTTGTTTCTGATTTTATTTATTTGGGTCCTCTCTCATTGTTTCTTGGTGAGTATGGTTAACAGTTCATCAATCTTGCCTATCTTTTCAAAGAACCAGCTCTTGGTTTCACTGATTTCTTGTATGGTATTTTTAGTCTCTGTGTCATTTATTTCTGCTCTAATCCTTAATATTTCTTTCCTTGTATTTGCCCTAAACTTTTCTTTTTGTTCTCTTTCTAATTCTTTAAGTTGTAGGGTTAAATAGTTTATTACTAATATTTCTTGTCTGAGGTAGGCTTGTGGTGCCATGAATTTCCATCTCAGACTGCTTGATATGATTTCAGTCTTCTTGAACTTGTGTAGATTTGTTTTGTGTCCTAATATGTGGTCTATCTTTGTGAGTAGTCCATGTACACTTGAGAAGAATGTATATTCTACACTTTGGGGGTGAAATGTCAATTAAATTTTTTGTCTGGAAGATCCATTCAGTGAAGTCAGCAGGGTGTTAAATTCCCCTACTATGACTGTATTGTTTTCAATCTCTCCTTTATTTATTTATTTTTTTAAAAAAAATAATATATATTATTGATTTTTTTTACAGAGAGGAAGAGAGAGGGATAGAGAGAAACATCGCTGAGAGAGAATCATTGATCAGCTGCCTCTTTCACACTCCCTACTGGGGTTGTGCCCACAACCAAGGTACATGCCCTTGACTGGAATTGAACCCTGGACCTTTCAGTCCACAGGCTGATGCTCTATCCACTGAGCCAAGCCAGTTTCGGCTCAATCTCTCCTTTAAAGTCCTCTAGAAGTTTATATATATATATATTTAGATGCTCTTATATTGGGTGTATATGTGTTTACCAGGTTATATCCTCTTGCTGGATATATCACTTTAGCATTATGTAGTGACCTTTATTGTCTCTTGTGATAGACTTCATTTTGAAGTCTATTTTGTCAAATATGAGTATTGCTTTTTTTAAATTTCCATTTGAATGGAATAATTTTTTTCCATGCCTTCATCCTCATCCTGTGTGAGTCTTTTGATCTGAGGTGGGTCTCTTGTAGATAGCATGTAATTGGGTCATGTTTTTGTTTCCATTCAGCTACCCTATTTTTTTATTGGAGAATTTAATCCATTTACATTTAATGCTATTATTGATAGGTACTTATGTATTGCTATTTTAATTCTGTATGCCTATGTTTCTCTTTTTTTCTCATTATAGATATCCCTTTAGCATTTCTCATTATAGATATCCCTTTAGCATTTCTTGCTGGTTTGGTGGTGATAATCTCCATTAGCTCCTTTCGTTAACTTGGGAGCTGTTTATTTCACTATCTATTTTGAATGATAACCTTTCTGGATATAGTAATCTTGGTTTTGGGTCCTTGTGTCATGCATACTTTGTGCCATTCCCTTTTGTCCTGTAGAATTTCTGATGAAAAATATCAGCTGATAGCCTATGGGAACCCCTCTGTAGGTAACAAAATGCTTTTCTCTTGCTGTCTTTAGGACTCTCTCTCCTTGTCTTTAATTTTTGGCATTGTAATTATGATGTACCTGGGTATGGGCCTGTTCAGGTTCTTCTTACGGGAACTCTCTGTGCTTCCTGGACTTGTGATACTTTTTCTTCACCAGGTTAGGGAAGTTTTCTGCCACCATTTCTTTAAACATGTTTTCTATCGCTTGTTCACTTTTTTTTCCTTCTTTTCTTCATCAATACCAAGAAGAATTGCTGCAGTATTAAAGGAAAAAGGTGGCGCAAAGAAGTATTAATGGGGTGGTCATAATAATCTGGCCACTCAGTGTATAAAAGAAGTCTTTAAAACACTTTATACACCCAGTTGAGATAAATATGGATTCAACATTTTATTTTTATAATCTTTTCTTTATTACTATTCTTATGATATTAAATTTTTTACCATAATTTCTCATTTAGATTACTTACAACATTATTAGCCCCTCACTTTCCCTAGTATTATTTCTGTATTATCAAATCTTTCAAAATTCCAAATATAATTATACCATTGCTTAAATTCATCCTTAAGCTTTCAGGATAAAGGCTGAACTCCTTACTTAAGCTATTCACAACAGTCTCTACCTCCTGAACATCTTCTATTTCATTATGCACCACTTCCCCAAACTACAATGACATCCTATATTATAAAAGGCTAATATGCAAATAAAACAAACAGCAGAACAATTGGAACAACCAAACAACTGAACAACCTGTCCTTATGATATGCACTGACCACCAGGGGGTATGTGTGGGACATGGTGTGCATTGGCTGTGGCGGGATGGTAGAGCAGGTGAATGGGTGCATCAGATCAAGGCATGGCACCAGTCACTGTCATTTGGGTGAGCCTCTGGTGTTTACTGAAATTCTTTGCTCCCACATGCGGCGGTCCTGCTGGATACTTGCATCTGCTGCAGGCGCGAGCCCCACTCACATCTGCTGCTAGCACTGGAGCCACCACTCACACCCACAGCCAGTGCTGACCCCACTTGCACCCATAGCTGGCACTGGAGCTGCAGCTTGATCTCACTGCTGGTGCCTGGTGCTGGTTCCAATCGTTTGGTGCCATCAGTGGGTGTGAGCAGCAGCTGCTGGTCTTGATCACCACTGAGGACTTCTCTATCTCCCCCTGCTCCTGAGGGTCAATTGGGGCAGCAAAAACCACTATGCTGATAGTGTACAGCAGTTGGGGCTGGAGCCCTCAGCATGTGAGAGAGGGGGCAGCTTGAATGGGGCTGTCAGGGTCAGCCTGATGGTTGAACCAGGCTGAGGTAGGAAGGTGGGAATTGAGAAAAGAAAGAAAGACAGGAGAGTGGGATCAGGAGGGTCTGCAAGTCATGGACCGACTGCACCAACTTTATTGACTGTGTAATGCCTTTTATATACAAATACTGAATGGGAGGTCAACAAAGAGGAATGTAGTCTCTGTTCCTCTTAATCTTTAAGATAAAGCAGGAAGCCAAATTCTTGGTAAATATTTATAGACTTCTAATAAGCTGTGAAAGATTGCTCTAATTCTACTGACCTGCTGAGAATAGGAATGTGCCATCAAAACGAGTCAGATCAAAACAAGTTAGGGAACACTGTGTGGGAAGGGGTTGAACCTTATTGGTCCCGTTGAGTGCAAGGACTCTGTCAGCTTTATCCTGGTCTCCAACACTGGGCTTCCAGCAGACAGGCAACAAGGGGACCTGGTAGGAGAAGCCAGGTGGGGGATGGGCCAAGACCCTCCCTTATGCCTACCAAACCTCATGTTACACAGTTGCTTTCAAGGTGTATGAATTCATGCACTGGGTCCCTGGTCTATATATATAAAATCCCAGCAACCATATGGTGAAACAACCAGAATACCTGGTCACTATGACACGCACTGACCAGGGGGAAGATACTCAATGCAGGAGCTGTCCTCTGGTATCAGTGTGCTCCCACAGCAGGATTGCCGCTCAGTCAGAAGCCAGGCTCATGCTGGCAAGCACAGCAGCAGTGGTGGAAGACTCTCCTGCCTCTGTGGAAGCACTGAGTGGTGAGCCAGGCAGTAAGGAGCAAGAAGGAAGGCAGTAAGGAGCAGCAAGCCAAATAGTAAAGAGTGAACAGGCAAGTGGTTAGGAGCAAGTAGGCAGTTAGGAGTGATGTGTCCCAGATTGTGAGAGGGTGCAGGCTGGGCTGAGGAAACTACCCCCCCACATGAATATCATGCATCGGGCCTCTAGTATTCAATATATTCTGACTCTCTTTCATACTTTTGCATATGCTTAGAATACACATTTGCTTTTAATGTTTTCTGCAATAATCCCAATTCTCAAACCATACCCATAAGTACATACACTCTCATGCATAAAAAACCCTTGTATATCTAGCTTACATCCAGTCATCTTTCAACTTCGAACCCAAAAGTCACCTCTTCTGGTAAGCTTTTGTTATTCTGTTAGCTTGTTTTAGATCAAGCATAGCACTAATCCTATTATATCATATCATTGGTGTTCTTGTCAGAATTAGGAGAAAATAGAAGGTTCTTGAAGGTAAGAGCAAAGCACTACATAACACCTGTCAATTTTTCTTAACCTAGAATATAACAAAGAGCTGGAATGAACCCTGAAAGAGTAGTGAGAAAAGGAAAGAGGATTTATAATGTATAAACATTCCCAGCTGAACCTTAGTTTCAATATAACTTCTGTGATAGCTATTGATACGGGTGAACATACTTTCCTAAGAAGCAAAGGAAAAAATTACTTCATTGTTTTATCTGTGGTTCTGAAATCATTCCTAATTAAAAGAACCCGTTGTTTTTCTTAACAGAGCATATACTAAGAAGTGCAGATGTCAAATTTTGGCACATTTGTGATAAGCTTACCAAACAAAAATTTAAAATTCATTACTTGAACCAGATAGACGATTGGAGGAAAATAAAAAATAACATTTAATGATAACCATATTTTCTTGAAAATAGGCTGCATGTATTTTGAAGAAAACTGCTATTTCTTATTGTTTCACTAATCACTACAAGTTTTGCCTTGGCATGTTTTTTTATTTTTTATTTTCCTATTAAAAATAAAAAGTTTAAAAGCTCTTTGCCTTCTAAAAGACAGCAAAATAACAAAAATATCTTTAGAAACAATCTTATGTATACATTTAAAAAACTGATTAGGCCTTCAAAATAGCTATTCTATTCATATCTGTTTCCCTACTGAAGAGCAGCAGCTGCCAAGTCCAGAGCAACTAGGTCGGGAGCGGCAGTGACCAGACCCGAAGCAGCTGGTTGTGGAACGAACCAGAGCAACAGAGGCCAGGCCCGGAGCAACCAGGCCCAGAACAGCTCGCTCCTCGCCTGCCCCTGCCCCACGGTTGCCTCTCAGACATGGCTGGAAACTTTTGTGGGAACTTGAGGGTCTGCTGAATCAAGTGATGAAGGCTTAGATCTGGATGTGTTGAGTTAGTATAGCGCTGGGGTGTTGATCTGTGAGTGACTTGGGTGAGGCCTGGTGAGGATGGTTGACCTATTTGGAAATGTCTTTTGTGTGAAGTGTATCATTGGGCATGTGGAGGTATTATTGATATGAGAAAATGCTAAGTAACTGATTTACTATCTGAAAAGGGATTTACTATCGGGGAAAGGGAGGGAGGAAGAGACTGAACATAAACTGTGCACCTATGGATGAGGACAATGGGGGATGGGGAGGGGGCGGAGGGTGGGGTGGGAACCTGGTGGAGGGGGAAGAAATGAGGAACCTTTGTAATAATATGAACAATAAAGATTGATTAAAAAAAGATATCTATATATTTTGTTCTCTTCAAATGAATAACAGATAACAAAATTTTATTTGCCTGCTGCAAATAATTTCAGAAATTTTTTTCTCACTCTCAGATTTCCATGAAAGAGGAAGGGAGAAGAAAAAGTTTATTTTAGTTCTTATCATGTTTTCTGATTAGTTTATAGACTTCAGACTTACAATACTTGATTATCATTTTCAAAATTATTTTATCATGATATATGCTTGCTGATAGTTGATTTTTAAAAGGACGTGCCATCTTGCTATACAAAATCTTAAAATGAAACCTCAGTAAAAAACAAACAAACAAAAAAACTTAGAAGTTTGGTGCTCACAGAAAATACAATTCTAGAGGTACAGTTCTCAAAGTAAATTTAATCTCCTATATTTCCACTTCTGAAACGTCTAGATGAATTTATTTCTGATCTTTTCTGGATCCTTGAGGCCATCTGTTTTATTTGTTTGTGTTTCCCTTTGCCTTGCCTCATGATATCTAAGCCTTTCTACATATGACCTCATAATCATATAACATACTCAGTTTTTATCCTATTCCTAAGCTAGGTTAATGGCTAAATGAGAAAATAATTGAGAAACCTAATTTCTGATTGTTCTCAAAACAGCTATGTCATTTTGGTCATATTCAAGACAGAATTATTAAATTTCATAAGAATTAGATTACACTATTTAATAAACAACAACAAATAAAGCTTCCTTCTAAAAATGTAATTTGCCTGTCAAGAAATACAGCAAACATATGAAATTTATTTTTTATAATTACTAGAAGAAATTAGGGAAATAGAAATCATTAAATTAAAGTCAGAAAATAATCTTCCTAAACAATTTCATCTAACCGTGCACACATTTTGAAATATTTGTTTTAGATATGTGCTTTTGAGGCAAGTTAGGAAGAAACAAAGAAAATTCCCTGGCAAGTGGAATGAGGAAACTGAGAAAAATGGTTGAACAAAAAACAGGAACAGTTGAATAATTAACATCCAGCTAATAAATCACAAGATCCGATCCTCCCTAACTGATGATACCTAAGAACAGATGGTTTAAATAATCATAGTTAGGGAGGTAGATAACAAAAAACAAGTAGAGCCAAACTAATCCAGATCAAAGCTGAAACTAACTAAAAAAAGGCCCAAAGGTCATTGTACCATCATTATAATAAAAATTGACACTATAAGTAGAAGTAGACCTTACAGGATAAACACCATGATTTCTGGAAGGGATCATATTAAGAACAAGACCCCCTTTCAACCAGAAGTTCGAGTCAGATTTTGGTGCCACAAAGCTTGTAAACAACCCCCTACACACACAACTTAGAAATATAAAATCCAAAGAATTAGCTAACTATGGGAGCAACTCACTAGTGAATTGGCCCTCATTCACTCAGGCATGTACTCTTTGCTTCTGTCACAGTGGAGCCTGCACACTGGCCTCTTTCTTTTCCTTTTTTTGTTGTTGTTGTTGTTGTTTTTGTTGTTCTTCATTACTTTGTGCAATCCTTCTTTTACCTTTTTTAAAAATTAATTTTTAGTTTTGAAAATATTATAGATATCCCCCTACTTTTTCTCCATTGACCCACTCCACCCACACCTTTGACTAGGCCTTTACCACCCTATTTTCTGTTTCCAGGGGTTATGCATATATGCATATAAATTCTTTAATTAATCTCTTTCCACTCTCATCTCCACCCCTACCTTCCCTCTGAGATTCATCAGTCTATTCCATGCTTCTATGTCTCTGGATCTATTTTGTTCTTCAGTTTATTTTGTTTATGTGAGTGAGATCAAGTGATACTTATCTTTCTCTGACTAGCTTGTTTTGCTTAGTATAATATTATCCAGGTCCTTCCATGTTGCCTCAAAGGATAAGAGATATATATATCTTTTTATAGCTGCATTATATTCTATTGTGTAAATGTACCACAATGAGTCATCACCTCACATCTGCCAGAATGGCTACCATCAATAAATCAACAAACAAGTGCTGGTGAGGATATGGAGAAAAGGAAACCCTAGTTAGTACACTGCTGGTGAGAATGCAGACTGGTGCATCCACTATGGAAAACAGTATGGACTTTCCTCAAAAAAATAAAAAATGGAACTGCCTTTTGACCAGGCAACCCCACTCCCAGGAATATATTCTAAGAACTCTGAAGCACCAATCAGGAAAAATATATGCACCTCTATGTTCATAGAATCATTATTTACAATAATTAAGATGCTAAAATTCTCAATAAAATTCTAGCAAACTAGATACAGCAATACATTAGAAGGATCATACACCATTGTGGGAACCCCTTTCATGTCCCGTGTGGTTCAGGATTCAAGTTAAGGGTCAGTTTCTGGATACGGCCACACACAAATGAAAGAAACTAGAAAAGTATTAATTTGGGAATATTGGGGGCCAGGTGGGAGCCCATCTCTAGGGGAAGGGCTATGCTTTGCTTTGGCCTTGCCATCCTTTTTATTCAGGTTTGGGATATACCCACTGCCTTTAGCAGGCAATTTCAGTAACAGGCAGATTATCTTATCAGTAAGTATTTACATGATTATTTGGTGGGGAAGTTGCTTCTGCTACCATAGTTTCAATTAGATAGGGAGTGGTTGGTTCTGACCTTTCAGAGCTTCAAGGTTAACCAGCCTTTCAGCTTCCTTGCCCCCACCTTTCTAATTAGTGAGACAATGATCGGTTTCCACCATCTCCCCCATTTCTTTTCTTTAAAAAATATTACATCTGCAGACTAGAAATAAACACATAAGAACAAAAAGTGAGACAAGCAATAATGGTTATGCAGAGAGGCAAATGAATCAGTCTGTAGTAAGTTTCTGGGCCAACAGTTTTTTGAGTCCCAATTTCAATGTCCAATAGTTTTAAATCTTGAGAGGGGAAAAAAATGGCAGCATAATAGAGAGAAGGGTCTCAAGCCTTGTCCTGGAGCACAAAGAAGGAACAGCTGAGGGTCATATGGGGAGTATTTGTTGGCAAGTTAAAAAACAGCTAAACTCCAGGAGAAGGTGGAGGACTTCTGGACAAGGTTTCTCTGACAGGACAGCCCCCACTGGGAATGAGTCCCTCTCAGAGCGACTAACTCAGACACGGTAACTGCGCCATCTTGAAGGGGAAAGTGGATCTTATCAGGAGCTTGAAAAGTTGCAATTGCAACAACCACCAAATAGCTGTGAGCCCCAGAACACCAGTCGTCAATTGGTGCAAACAAGTGGTTTCAGTAAGGTCTACACTTGACCACACAAAAGTCAGATTTTGCCTGAGATAAGGTGAAGTCTCTGGTCCTTGCAGGAGAGAGAAACACGCACACTATGGGAGCTGGATGACCTGGGAAGGTCTGTGCCTAGAAAAGTCTGTGGCTGTTGAAGTTGGTGAAAAGGGGTCCTCAGAGCTGCTAACACAATGGCTCTCTAACAGGAAACTCATTTTGTTCTGATGCAAAAGAAAAGCTTAAGGATCTTAAAAGTGTGCCAACTGCTTGGATCCAAGAGGGAAAGGGGGATACACAGATTTACCTGCAGCTTTGTTTTTGGCACACTTGGGCTTTTTCCTCTTCAAATCCTCGCTTCTGATTACTAAGCCCAATAAATAAGATCACCCATTTGGGGACACCCTGGGAGACTGCAGGGAAAGTTGTTTTTCTGGAACTTGGGGACTGGAGTGAGATGTGACTTTTGGAAAGCCGGCTCTGAGGCAGCCCACTTCCACAAACCGCTATTGAGTGCCACAGGGAAAGAAGGCTAGAGAGGCCATATAGAGCAGGAAGTCAATCCAGAAACACTGCCACCCAGGTGCTGAATCACAAATTGAATCTTGTGTAATCAAACAAAAAGGAATACGAGAAATTAAGATAACACCTGCTTAAAAATCAGGACTGGCTTACAACAATGAGGAGCAGTGGAATTCAGGGATTTGCAACACTGTCCTGAGTGGGAAACAGGCGTGCCAAACAGAACAACAGAGGAAATGAATGAACTTCACTACTGCACATTTTATTTTTTTACTTTATTTATTTTTTATTTGTTTTATTTTTATTTTATTCATCTTTTACTTAAGAAACAATTGTTTTTCTTTTTTCCTCACTTGATTTTACAATTTTAATTATTAAATTTTAATTTTAATTTTATTACTACTACATATATACAATATATTAAATGTCATTTTATTTTCACTTTATTTTACTTTGAGATTAGTGTTCTACATTCTATCATCATCTTTCCTTTTGCATCGTTTTATTCTATCTCAACTCTACCTTTATGCCATAATTCTCTTCCTAAACTTTCCCCATTTGTTGTCCTGTTTCTCTTACCCCTTTCCTCCTTTAGATTTTCCCCATTCTTTCTGTCTACCCCCTGTTAAAATTTGACCCTACATATATGTCTAATTTCCAAATCCCCTGCTCCAAGTCCATACACACTTCTTTCTTCTCTGTCTTAACTATCAAAAAATTGTTTTTCTCTCTGTCCTTATGCTATTGTTTGCTTGAATGTTGACTATATTGATTCTTTATGTTTTTTTGTGAAATTATGTAGCTTATTTTTTGTTTTATTTTGTTTGCTTTGTTTTTGTTTGTTTTTGCATTGGTTTTTCCTCGCCTCATTTGATAATAATTGTTGTTGGTAGTTTGTATTAATCTCTAGGTACTTGTTGCTGGCAATTGCTGGGATTAGTGACTGTTTTATTGGAGTTTTCTCCCAATATATATAGTTTGGTGCCCTTTTCTTTCTTAGTCTCTTTCTTTGCTTTCTTACTTTTTTCCCTGATTTACCAATTTCATTTTGACACTCCCTTCTCCCCCTCTTTCCTCGTCTTCTTTCTCTCCTATTCCCTAAATTGCCTTTTTCTAGTAGTCATATTTATTGGGGGTTATCAATAGCATGAATACATTTCTGTTCAGTGCCTTGTGTTTTGTTCCTCGCTGTGTTTTATTTTGTGCCTTTAAATCAATGCAGGATAGAGAGAACTACATAACCAGATATCCAGAGTAGAGAGATCATAGGGAGACAAAGAAACAGCTTGCATATGAAAAAAAAAAAAAAAATACAGGCATCACTAGAAAACAAAGTAAACAAAATAGAGGATAACAACATGTCAGATAAAGAATTCAGAGAAATGTAATAAGGCAACTGAAAAGAATAGAAGACAAATTCAACAATATGAGTTAGAATCAAGAGGAAATGAAGAACAAAGAAGAAATGAAAAATTACATCGCTGCTGTAAAGAACTCAATAGAGAGCATCAAGAATAGACTACAAGAAGTAGAAGACTACATCAGTGAGTTAGAAGACAAGGTGGAAAAAAACTATCCAATTAGAGCAGCTTCTAAAAAAAAGTAAAAATAAAAAGGAGGAAGAGAGCCTAAGGGAACTGTGGGACAACACAAAACTAAACAACATCTGCATATAGGGGTGCCAGAAGGAGAGGAAACTGAGCAAGGAATAGAAAACCTGTTTCAATAAATAATGACAGAAAACTTCCCCAATATAAGGAAAAAAAAACCCCACACAAATCCAAGAAGCTCACAGAGTCCCAAGCAAAATGAACTCCAAAAGACTAACTTCAAGGCACATTATAATTATTGATAGAAGAGATCCGGCATGTTCAGGGTGGTATGGCTGTAGACTTGGCACATTATAATTAAATTGGCAAACAACAACGACAAAGTAAGA
Source organism: Pipistrellus kuhlii (assembly GCF_014108245.1). NCBI lineage: Eukaryota > Metazoa > Chordata > Mammalia > Chiroptera > Vespertilionidae > Pipistrellus > Pipistrellus kuhlii. The sequence goes on along the minus strand of NW_023425529.1, from coordinate 97,631,981 downwards.
ATCTTAAAAGCAGCCAAAGAGAGACAGAAAGTTACATACAAAGAAACCCCCATCAGACTAGCAACTAATTTCTCAACAGAAACTCAACAGGCCAGAAGGGAATGGAATACAAAGTTATGCAAAGAAAAGGTTTGAATCCAAGAATACTGTACCCAGCAAGGCTGTCAATCAAAATTGAAGGTGAAATCAGGAGCTTCACAGACAAAAAAAGGACTAAGAAAAATTTATCACCAATAAACTCGCACTGCAAGGAATGTTAAAGGGTCTGCTGTAAAAAAAATATATATAGAAACCAAAGAAAGAACACAGGGATAAAGAATAAAAATGGTGACAAATAAGTACCTATCAATAATAATTTTAAATGTAAATGGATTAAATGCCCCCAATTAAAAGACACAGGATAGGATAAGTAAACAAGACACATTATCTGCTGTCTACAAGAAATCTACCTCAGGAAAAAAAGACTCACGCAGACTGAGGGTAAAGGAATGGAAAAATGTTTACCAGGTGAATGGAAATGAAAAAAAAAAAAAAAAAAAAAAAAAAAAAAAAAAAAAAAAAAAAAAAAGCTGGGGTAGCAATACTTATATCTAACGAATTAGATCTCAAAGTGAAGGACATAACAAGAGATAAAGAAGGTTACTTCATAATACTAAAGGGAGCAATCCAACAAGAAGAAATAACTCTGGTAAACATATGCACATAATACAAAAGCACACAAATATATATTAAAAAAAAAAAAAAAAAAAAAAAAAAAAAAACAAAAAACTCCTGGAGGATATCAAGGGAGAGATTGACAGCAATAAACTCATAGTAGGAGACTTTAATACTGCACTAAAACCATTGGACAAATCCTCTAAACAAAATATCAACAAAGAAACAATCCTAAACGACTCATTAGACTAGATGGAAATAATTGACATCTTCAGAACATTTCACCCCAAAGCCACATAATATACATTCTTCTAAAGTGCACACGAGTCATTTTCAAAGATAAAACATATGCTGGGACATAGACAAAATCATTTCAAATTCAAGAAGATATAAATCATATTGAGTATCTTCTCAGATCACAGTGGCATAAAACTGGAAATCAACTACAATAAAAACAATCCAAAAAAATCTAACACATGGAGACTAAACAGCATGCTATTAAACAATAACTGGGTTAACAGGGAGATCAAGGAAGAAATAAAAATCATCATGGAAAAAAAAATCATCATAGCAACAAATGATAATGAAAACACAACAATTCAAAACCTATGGGACACAGCAAAAGCAGTCTTGAGAGGGAAGCTCATAGCTCTACAAGCCTACAATGGTAATAAATCAACTAACCCTACAACACAAAGAGTTTGAAAGAGAAATAAGAAAAGCCCAGTGTAAGCAGTAGGAAGGAAATAATAAAGATTAGAGACCAAAGAAACAATACAAAAGATCAACAAAACCAAGACCTGGTTCTTTGAAAGGATAAAAAAGATTGATGAACCTCTAGCCAGGCTCACCAAGAAGCAAAGAGAGAGGACTCAAATGAACAAAATCAGAAATAAAAGAGGTGAAATACCAACAGACCCCACAGAAACACAAAGGATTGTTACAAAATACTACAAACAACTTTATTCCAACAAACTGGACAACCTGGAGGAAATGGACATATTCCTAGAAAAATATAACTTTCCAAAACTCAATCAGGCAGAATATAAACAGCTCAATAGACCAATAACTATGGAAGAACTTGAAGCAGTCATCAAAAACCTTCCAGCAAACAAAAGCCTGGGCCAGTGGAGTTTTACCAAACATTCAAGAAAGAACTAAAACTATCCTCCTCAGACTATTTCAAAAAATTCAAGAGGAATAAACACTTCTAAACCCCTTCTATGAAGCCAGAATCACCCTAATACCAAAATCAGGTAAAGACAACACAATGAAAGAGAATTACAGGCCAATATGAACATAGATGCCAAAATCCTCAACAAAATTCTAGCAAGTCAGACCCAGCAGCACATTAGAAAGATCATATACCATGACAAAGTAGAATGTATCCCAAGTATGCAAGGATGGTACAGTATCTGCAAATCAATAAACATGATTCATCACATAAACAAATTGAGAGATAAAAATCATAGTCATATCAATTGATGCAAAAAAAGCATTTGACAAAATCCAACACTTTTTCTTGATAAAAACTCTCAGCAAAGGGGAAGTAGAAGGATCATACCTCAACATAATAAAAGCTATCTATGATAAACCCACAGCTAACATCATACTCAATGGACAAAAACTAAAACCATTTTCCCTAAGAACAGGAACAAGACAGTGATGCCCACTCTCACCACTCCTGTTTGACATAGAACTATATTAGCCATTGCAATTAGATAAGAAGAAGAAATAAAAGGCATCCAAATTAGAAAAGAGGAAGTAAAGTTGTCCTTATTTGCAGATGACATGATATTATACATAAAAAACCCAAAAGACTCCATCAAAAAACTCACAGACTTAATAAATGAATTCGGCAATGTAGCAGGATACAAAATTAACTCCAAGAAATCTATGGCATTTTTATACACCAACAGTGAATGAACTCTCCAAAAATCCATCTGGAATAAAAAAAGACCCTGAATCACCACAGCAATCCTGAGGAAAAAAAAAACAAAGTAGTTAGGATCTCACTATCAGATTTCGAGCTGTATTATAAAGCCACTGTTCTCAAAACAGCCTGGTACTGGCACAAGAACAGACATATAGATCAATGGAATAGAATAGAGAATCCAGATATCAACCCAAGCCACTATGCTCAATTAATATTTGACAAAGGAGGCAAGAACATATAATGGACTCAAGACAGTCTCTTCAATAAATGATGTTGGGAAAATTAAAGAGATAAATGCCAGAAAATGAAACATGATTACCAACTTACACTATACACAAAAATAAACTCAAAATGGATACAGGACTTAACATAAGATGGGAAACCATAAAAATACAAGAGGAATTCACAGGCAGCAAAATCTCAGACATATGCTGAAAGAACTTCTTCACTGATACTGCTGAAAACTTGACTACTATTTTACTGTCAAATTTAATACCCTAACAACAATCTTAGTTTACCCTGTAAATATCAGAGGAAAGGATATCTTGCATTCTTTAGTAGGCTCTGAGCATTTCTGGTGCTAGGCTGGATTTAGATATAGGGCAGCTGTTGTTGGCCAAGTCTCTGTCTGTTGCCTGGGTTCCAATCTGAGCTGGGCATGGGAAGTGAAGCAGCCATGAGGTCAGGAGATTTCCCTCAGAAGTGGTAAGGGTTAAAGCCCTTACAATGTTAGGGGGTGAGGGTTCCCTACCTTTGTTGACCCCAAAGTTATCTCCTGATTGCCCCTCTGTGACTGTGCCTGTCTTAGGTTGTTCCTTTCTGGAGAAATCTTACCCATCTCTGGCTAACCAGCCATCCTCCAGGGCAAAGTAGGTTGATGTGAGATTTAGTTCTGTCTCCTTGGTAGGCTATGCCCTCATAGCTTCCATGTCCAGCACCTGCCTTGGGATACCCTCGCCTGCTGGCGGGGCCCCAGCACTGATCACATATCTTGGGGAAACCAGGTTTCTTCTTCAGGGAGGCCCAGCTCACACCATTGGGCAAGAGACAGATCCATGGTACCAGCCACCACAACGCTTCAATCTTAGCATGAACAGAAAGCTCAGGCAACAACTGTGAGCAATTGGATTGTTAGAAGAGCAACCCTCTTGGCAAAATGGGTGCTTTCTAGGGGGCCCTCTACACAATGGAAGGGATTAAATCTTTCCACGTCCTTTGTAAATTGCTGCCAAACTTAGTTTGAAGTTTGTTTGAGATAATTGTACGATATGCTATTGTAATTCTAAAATATCAAGAGTTGTGTTACCTTTGTCTTTAAGCACCAAGAAGACGATTTTTTATTGATTCCTAAGGGTGTGAGGTACTTTATAGGTAATGGGGGTAACAGAAATCTGGGGGAAATGTAATGACATTGTAGAATAATATCATACAAATATATTCTTTGTTCTAGGCCATGGCAATTTAATTTCAAACTGGCTGTCAATTTCTTTTTGTATAGACAAGGTCTTAGTTACATTTTTGCACCTCTCCCAGGAGCAAGTAATGATAAGACGTATTTTTGCTTTTGCCTCCCCTTCTTTGGTGCCCATGTAACCAGAAGCCTCTCTTTAATTTTATACACAAAGGAGCAGTGGTTTGATTTTTGTGTCATACAAAAAAAGGGAGGCTGGGTGGAGACCCCTGTGTAATTATTTCCTTGCCCCACCCATGTTCCTCCTGGATAACCTAGGTGTTTGGTATTATTGGTGACTACATTAGGTGGGGGATCAGCCCACATAAGGGTTCTTACCCATGAAGGGTTTGGAACATATGTCCAAAATACTTCCCAATTTGCCCCAGGTAATATTACCATACAGCTGATTACTGCTAGCATGGCAAGAAAGACAGATGTTCTCAGGCATTATGTATCGTCTTCTTTCCCATGCCCCAGGTGGTCTCTGAGCTGTTTGTGGTCCAGCTCATCTTCCTCCTGCTCCTCATCCTTAGTGGATTGCTTGGAGTCGCTACTCTCTGTGGCTGAGGTAGTTGATTGCCTGCAGCTGCATGGTGTGGCTCCAGGCACAAGGTCCTCATTAGTATAGCTAGTTTCTCTCTTGGATCCCTGTTGCAGTTTAATATTTCTAACATGAATCCACATGGGTTTGGAAAAATTCTCTGGAAATATACAAGCATAACCTCTGCCAAAGGTTAATAATGGATCAGGTCCCTTCCATAAACCAGATTTGGGATCTTTTCATTTAACTAGAGCATTTTCTTTTGTTTTATTCTGACACCAATGTAGCTGCATAGGTGTCCTTCCATCAGCATCACAAGTGAAAAAATTTAAAGTAATTAAGGCTTGGTGGAGCCTACCTGCAGGTGATTTCTCCATCATCCCCCCATTTTGTTTTTTAAGTTGGGATTTTAGCTGCTGATGCTGTCGTTCAATAATGGCCTGTCCTTGGAAATTATTATATATGGTATTCCTGTAATGTGCTGAATTTTCCACCTTTTACAAAATTCCTAGAATTGACAGCTTGTGTAAGCAGGTGCCTTATCAGTTTTTTAAAAAATATATATATTTTAGTGATTTTTTACAGAGAGGAAGAGAGAGGGATAGAGAGTTAGAAACATCAATGAGAGTGAATCATCGATCAGCTGCCTCTTGCACACCCCCTACTGGGGATATACCCACAACCAAGGTACATGCCCTTGACTAGAATCAAACCCGGGACCTTTTAGTCCGCAGTCCGACGCTCTATTCATTGATCCAAACCGGTTTTGGCACATTATCAGGTTTTTTTTTGTTGTTGTTGTTTTAATATATTTTATTGATTTTGTACAGAAAGGAAGGGAGAGAGATAGAGAGCTAGAAACATTGATGAGAGAGAGTCATCGATCAGCTGCCTCTTGCACACCCCCTACTGAGGATATGCCCGCAACAAGATACATGCCCTTGACCACAATCGAAACCGGGTCCCTTCAGTCCCCAAGCCGACGCTCTATCCATTGAGCCAAACCGGTTTCAGCCGCATTATCAGTTTTAATAATTTTTGGAACTCACATGATGGCAAAAGCAGCTAGGAAATGATTAATAACCTATATTTGAATATTTGCTATTTCTCCTATAGATGCAGTAGTCCATATTACTTTTGAAAAGGTGTCTACAGAGACATGTAATGCCCCAAGTTGTCCAAAGGAAGTATAACACATTATATCCATTTGCCAGATATAGTCTCTTAGCAAACTTCTAGGCTTGACTCCTGTGTTAGGCCCTTGAGGTAGATATAACATGCAAGTGGAACATCCTTAATAATCTGTTTTGCCTATTGTCAAGAGATTGAGAATTGTTTAGACAGCATTTTTACAGGCTGCTGTAAAAGCTGATGAGATACTAAGGTTTCTTTTAATAAAACAACCAATTGAACAGCATGTGCATTTCCTTTTGTTAAAGGACCAGGTAATACGCTAGGAGCCCTGATGTGAGTGATATGAAAAGGATATTGTCTCTGTTAAACAATCTGCTGAACTTGTTTAAATAGTAAAAATAAACTTTGGTCACTAAGTCATTTCAGGCTGCAGAGAACCAAATGTCTGTGGACATTTCCAGGGTGTTCCTACACCCTGGGTATTAAGAATAGGTACGGATACCATGTTGGTTTTCCTCTTTAAACTGTAAGCTCCTCAAGAGCTGGACCACTGCTTCATTCATTTCTGTTCCTCCATCACTTCACACAGTGGCAGGTACACAGTTGAGCTCAAGTAAAATAAATGGAATGAAAAATTTTCTGCATTGGATGGAACCTTAAAAAACTGACAGGCCAGTGTTTTGCAACTTCCAAACTACATATTACGAGGTAAAGTTTTACCTGTCTAGCAGGAGTTCTACTATATTATGAAAGTAAGAATATATTAGTTTTTATTAAATGTCTACTCTTCAAACCCAGGTCTTTATTATTCTAGAGACTGAATTGTTAATCATCTATACCAGGGGTTCTCAAACTTTTTAAAGTGGGGGCCAGATCACGGTCCCTCAGAGAGCTGGAGGGCCGGACTATATGAACTTAAAATTCCTACCCACACTGCACATACCTTATTTCGCAAAAAGGTAACAAATACAATATAAATAAAATGAAGAACATTTATAAATAAACAGATCACTTACCAGTATTTCAATGGGAACTGTGGGCCTGCTTTTGGCTAATGAGATGGTCAATGTCCAGTTCCATATTTGTCACTGCTAGTCGTAACAAGTGATGCAAGTGAGCATCAGTTAATCTTGATCTGGTTGGAGATTTCAGATGTTTCATTCTTGAAAAAGTCTGTTCACAGACATAAGTGCTACCAAGGATGGTTACTATTTTGAGTGCATGGTTCCTGATATTTGGATATGTCTCAGAGGGGAGAGATGCATAGAAATTCAGAAGGCTACTTGACTTGAATGCGTCTTTCAGAGAGTCACAATTCTGCAGTTCAGCAAGTTCCATTTGGTAAATTGTAAGGACATTTTCAATCTCAACAGAAAATGGGTTACGAAAAAGCTGTATGTCCTGTTCATGGAGATGAAGCTCTTTGAATCTAAATTGAAACTCCTTTTGCAACAATTCCAGTGAATCCACACATGTTTTCTTTGGGAATGCAACCAATGGTTTGTCCGCTGACAGGTTTTGAATTGTTGGGAGATGGCTGAAGTTTTCCTCCTTTACTTGTTTGATGAGAAGGCCTAATTTTACTTCAAATGCTTTCACATGCGATGCCATATCACAGATGAACTTCCCCTTTCCTTGAAGTTGCAGACTGAAACTGTTGAGTAGCTCTGTTATATCTGTCAGAAAGGCAAGGTGCCATTTCCATTCTGCATCATTGAGCTCTGGTACTTCTTTGTTTTTTGAAAGTAGAAAAGCTGTAATCTGCGGAAGTAAGTCATAGAAACATTTCAAAACTCTCCCTCTACTCAGCCAACGGACTTCTGTGTGGTACAGAGCATCCTCATGGGCAACATTTAGCTCAGACAGAAATTCCTGAAATTGTCTGTGGTGTAGTGCATGAACTCTAATGAAATTAACACAAGATACCACAATTTTCATAACAGAGTCCCACTTCAGTGATTTAAAACACAGCGCTTGTTGGTGGATGAGGCAGTGTATGGCAATTGGATGAGGATGGTTATGTTTGTCCATCTCTTGTTTAACGTGAGCAATTACTCCTCTCTTAGACCCCACCATGCTAGGAGCACCATCAGTTGTCACACTGGCTAGTTTAGCCCAGTCCAGCTCCAAACCATTCACAGTTTGGCAAACCTTTTCATATATATCCACTCCTGTGGTTGTACCTTTGATACTTTGCAGTGCAGCAAGCTCTTCTGTGACTTCAAAATACTCATTTGTCCCACGCATAAAAATGAGAAGTTGGGCAGAATCACGAACATCATTGCTTTCGTCGAGTGCCAAGGAAAAATAGCAAAGTTTTTTTGCAGAGTTTTGCAAATGGTGCTGCAAATTGTCTCCCATTTCTTCAATCCTTCGTGTCATTGTAGCTCCTGAAAGACTCACTGTACTAAATAAATCGGCCTTCTCTGGACACATCTCTTTGGCAACAGAAAGAAGGCATTCTTTAACAAATTCTCCCTCCACAAATGGTCTGCCATTGCGCGCTATTAGCTTGGCAACTTGAAAACTTGCCTGCAGTGATGAAATATTTAGCTGCTTCTGCTTCACAAAAGTATTTTGCTGAGTTGTCAGTGTATGTTTCAGTTTTAATATTTTATCTTTTCTCACTTCTCCGACCAAACAATCATATTTATCTTTATGTTGAGTTTGATAGTGGCGTCGCAAATTGTATTCTTTGAACACAGCAACTATATTCTGGCATATCAGACACACAGCTTTTTCTTTGTACCGCGTGAAAAAGTAATCATAAGTCCACTGTTCTTTGAATATCCTACACTCGGAGTCAATTTTTCTTTTTCTTGACATCATTGTTTCCTAGGGATTCCAAATTGCTATTAGTAAAATACTAATATGTGTGTGTATATGTATATATATATATATACACACACACAGTGTATGAACTCCCATTAGTAGGTCTCTGCCCCTGATGTGGACACTTACCTCTTGCAGGCTTTTCTAAGCAGACCAGCTCAGTCCCTGATGGGGTTCGGTTATATCTCCCTATATAACGGCCAAATTGATATGTTCGGAATCAGCATGTGAACACTGAAAAGGAAATGCAAAATGCATATAAAATTTTTAATGTAAACCCCTTTAAAAGGCTTTAATCGTCTTTTTACACTGCAGTTGACTTTCTGGTTTGGAATGGGCCTGGCTATATTAGTAGGAAGATGCGATCAGGGTTGCCTCATGGAAAAAAAAAGGCTGTTGGCTGGGGCGGCATGCTGTCAGTCTCAATTCTTCCACAAAGAGACTTGGTCCAAGCCCCCCCGACCCCCCACCTGGCAGAATTTTGATTTCTCATATCAGCACCGAACACCTTCCCCCCAAAACTGGCAGAATTTTCCATATGGGCAATTCAGCACCGAAGCCCTGACCTCCCAACCCCCCCCCCCCCGCCCACCCCCCAACTGGCAGAATTTTGATTTCAGCACCGAACACCCCACCACCCCCCCCAAAGGGGAATTTTCATATGAGTCACCAACCCCCCACCCCCCAATCAGGCAGAAACCCCCCATCTGGCAAAAATTTCTTTCTATGGCACTTTCGACCGACCTTTGGTGAAGGCAGTGGAGGGAGAGGAGGAGAACCTCACTGACAGGCAGGCACAGCACACAGACACCACGTTGCCTGGGGGTGAAGCGGGCGCCTTTTTACATCATTGCCGCGCAGCACAGCACAGATGTGTCTGTGCGGCGGCACATCGCACGCTCTGAGCCCAGCAGGCACTGTGCTCTTAAAGAGGCAGAGGGGTCAGAGCGGCCGTGCAGTGACAGTGTATATGCAGGTCCTGGCGGCCGAACTGTAACACCTCGGCTGCGCTCACTGCCCAAAAAACCTGGCGGGCCGGATCAGACTCCTCTGCGGGCCGCATGTGGCCCGCGGGCCGTAGTTTGAAGACCCCTGATCTATACAATAAAGAGGTAATATTCAAATTGACCATCACTCCAATACACAAGATGGCTGCCCCATGTGGTCAAAGATGGCCACTCCATGTGGACACAAGATGGCTGTCACAAGATGACCTACAGGGGAGAGAAGTTGGGAGAATCAGACCTGCAGGAGAGGGCAGTTCGGGCAGTCATTTCAACTGGGCAATTCTATTCACTAAATTTGCATAATAAAAGGAATCAGAGACGATATTAAGAGGCTCTTGGAAATCCTGCAATGCAGCCTTAATAGCTTCTAGTTCAATTCTTTGTACAGAAGTATTACTGGTCAGTATGACTCAGTCTGAATTTATTGTATCATAGGAAGCTTTCCCATTAGATGATCCACCAGTAAAAAGTTAAAGTTCCAGGAATAGGTTTCTGCCTAGTATTGTTTGGTATAATGATGAAGGCATTATATAAAAATTGTAGTAATTTGGTAGAAACCAAGATGGCAGCATAAGGTAAACACCTAAATGTAGCCTACCACAACAATTTTAAAATTACAACTCGAAAACAGAGTGGACATCATCCAGAAACACCAGAAAGCTGGCTGAGAGGAAGCTCTACCAACTAGGAAAAAAAAAGAGGGAGGGACGCTGAGCCTCAGGAGCTGTGGAGGTGCGGAGATTCGTGAGTGCAGAAAGGGCGAGTGGCTGAATATGCCATTGGATCACTTGTGGCGCACGCGGGAGGGTGGGCAGCTAACATGGCTAGTTTTTTCGTTGAAGAGAAAAACAAAACCTCCTGATTGCACTGATAGCCAGCTCTTGTAGGAGAGAAATTGGACTGTCAGGAAGCAGGTAAAACTCGAAAGGAACCTTCTCTCAGAGGTGTGTGTGGCCAGCAGCCATTGCTCGGGACTCGGAAAACAGGGCCCTCTTAGGGCAGGATTGATGGGAAACCAAAGCTTGTTTGCACCACCCTGAGACTCTGCCCCATCCAAGCTGAGCACAGAAACCCTCCTAGCAGAGACACGGTTGATCCTCACAGCCATTTGACTTAGAGATCAACTCTCCTTATTGATACCAACAACAAGCAAGGCTTAACTACAACAAGACTGCTCATACAGCCCACAAAGGGCTGCACCAAGAGGATCCATCACAGGAAACTGGGGAGGCTGGGGTACTGGACCCTGCTAGAACACTTAGCATGCAAAACCACTCCATCAACTCAGGGATGCAGCTAAAACGCAGAGAAAAAGAGGCAGGCCTCAATTGAAGGAAATGGAGGAAAGCAAAAGGATGAATATAAAATTCAAAAACCACAGTTTTAAGGCTTTACAAGAATGTCTTAGGAAAGGCTGATAAATTAAACAAGACCCTTGAGAATATGAAAAGGGATCAACTAGAAACTAAAGAGAAAATAAACAAATCGGACTACATAAAAATAAAAAGTTTCTGCACAGCAAAAAAAACTACCAACAAAACAACAAAAAAGCTCACTGCATGGGAGAACATATTTTCAATGTAATCTCCATAAGGGTTTAATCTCCAATATTTTCAGGGCCATCATACAATTTAAGAAAAGGAAGATCAACAGCCCAATCAAAAAATGGGCAATGAATCTAAATAGATACTTTTTGAAAGAGGACATAAAGAAGGCCAAGAGACATATGAAAACATGCTTAAAAAGTCACTTGCAATCTCTAAAATGTACATCAAAACGACAATGCAGTACCATTTCACACCTGTCAGAATGGCTGTCATTAACAAATCAACAAATGGCAAGTGCTGGCAAGGATTTGGTGCAAAAGGAACCCTTGTGCACTGTTGGTGGGAATTCAGACTGGTGCAGCCTCTGAGAGAACAGTATGGAGTTTCTTCAAAAAGCTAAAAATGGAACTCCCATTTGACCAAGTGATTCCACTTCTAGGAATATATCCCAAGAAACTAGAAATACCAATCAGAAAAATATGTGCACCCCTATGTTCATAGCAGCACAATTCACCATAGCTCAGATTTGGAAACAGCCTAAATTCCCTTCCACAGATGAGTGGATTAGAAAACAATGATACATCTACACAATGGAATACTACACTGCTTTAAAAAAAGAGGGAATTATTTTTAAATATATATCTTTTATTGAGTTTTTTCAGAGAGGAAGAGAGAAGGATAGAAAGCTAGGAACATCAATGAGAGAGAAACATCGATCAGCTGCCTCTTGCACACCCCCTACTGGGGATGTGCCCACAACCAAGGTACATACCCTTGACTGGAATCGAACCTGGGACCCTTCAGTCTGCAGCCTGACACTCTATCTATCCACTGAGCCAAACCGGTTTTGGCAAGAAGGAATTCTTACCATTTGCAGCAGTATGGATGGAACTGGAGAGCATTATTCTAAGCAAAATAAGCCAGTCAGTGAAGGAGAAATACCACATGATCTCACTCACTTATGAATAATTAAGAACATTATAACCTGATGAACAAAAAGAATGATACTGAGGCAGACAATCATCAAACAAACGGTCATATTACAGTGGGAAAGCTGAGGATGGGGGAGAGAGGTAAGAGGACAATCAAAGGACATGTATGTATGCATATAAGCATAACCAATGGACACAAGACACTGGGGGTTGAGGGTACATATGTGAGTGGGATGGAGGGGCAAGGTAAGGATATAAACACATGTAATACCTTAATCAATAAGAAAAATTAAAAAGGAAATAAATAAATAAAGTTTTCATCTTTTAAAAATATATCAAATGTAGAATTGCCTTTTGATCCAGCAACCCCACTTCTAGAAATATATTTTAGAATTCTGAAGCACCAATAAGAAAATTATTTGCACCCCTATGTTCATAGCATCATTATTTATAATAATTAAGATCTGAAAACAGCCCATCAATAGATGAGTAGATAAAAAAAAAAAAAAAAGTTGTGGTACATTTATATAATGGAATACTATGTAGCTGTAAAAAAGAAGCCAACTTCTTTTTCTCTGTCTGAACAAAACTTGCCTAGTTCTCACTTTCACCTGGCCTTGGGTCTTCAAAATTTTCCTCCATGTGTCAAGAACCTAGAGGTTTCCTGACATGCAAAAGGGCCAGCCACTGCCAAAGAAGTGGTCAGGTAACATACTTATTTTTTTTCTCTCTTTATATGCTTTATATTTATATTTCAACATTATTCTATCTATGGTCAGAGTCACTTGGGACAGACAAAATCAGTATTTGGATAATTGAGGTAAATGCAAATTTTTAAAAACTAAATTATTGAAACAGACTAATTTTTAATGAAAATATTTTCTGATTAAAATTATACTAAATTTTTATGTCATTAATGTAATAATGTAAATTGATAATTTGAATACTTATTTTAAAGGTTAATACTACATTAGTTTTATATTTCATTGGTTCTAAAAGTAAGAGAAAAGAGTAAACAAAAAGCAGAGGAATCTGCTCTAAAGAATACATTTATCTCCATTCTTATGATAAGCTCTTTAAAGAGTTTTCTAAATATGAGATTCTTATAAGCTCTTTAAATTGTTTTCTAGATATGATATATATGAGATATATATACTATATACACACACACACACACACACACACACACACACATATATATATATATATATATATATATATATATATATATATATATCCCTTTATAGTTCTCTAAAAAAATAACTGTATTACTTCTGAGCATCCATAAAGTTTTATGAGCCATCATTTAAAGAAAAATTATTACATTCTGAGATCTTCTATTTAGGTCAAGACAACATAAGCATCACTTGATACCATCTGTACAGGCTTATATATTAATCACTTCCAAGTTTCAGAAGCCATGGTAAGAACATATGATAAACTATATCAACAGCCATAAGTGCTGTGGTATAAAGTATAGAAACTACATCAAGAAAGGCAGCACTGCTCTTCCTCAGCACTGCCAGTAGAGGTGGAAACCATCTCCTACTTAGCATGATAGCTGACCTCAGACCCCTTGTGAAACCCAAAATTGTCCAAAAGAGGACCAAGAAGTTCATCTGGCACCAATCAGATCAATATGTCAAAATTAAGTGCAACTGGTGGAAATCCAGAGGCATTGACAATAAGGTGCACAGAAGATTCAAAGGCCAGATCTTGACACCCAACATTGGCTATGGGAGCAACAAGAAAACAAAGCACATGGTGTCCAGGGGCTTTCAGAAGTTTCTGGTCCATAACGTCAAGGAGCTTAAAGTACTGCTGATGTGGAACAAATCTCACTGTGCTGATATTGTTCACATCATCTCCTCAAATAACCTCAAAGCCATTGTGGAAAGAGCAGCTGGCTATCATTCACCAATCCCAATGCCAGGCTGTGCAGCAAAGAAAATGAATAGACAGACTGTGTACACATTGTATTTGTGTTAATAAAACCATAAATTCTGCCCCCCAAAAAGAAAGAAAGGTAGTACTGATGTGGGAATATCTGACCTAACAGAGTAAAGGAACAGAATCTGCTAAGAGTTCACAGTGCAAAGAGACCTTTTAAGTTACTTCAGTATAAAGAATGTATCTCCAACATATTTAATCTTAGCTAATAAAAGAGTGATATGCAAATTGACCATCACTTCACACACAAGATGGCTGACCCCATGTGGTCAAAGATGGCTGTCCTCATGTGGACACAAAATGGACTACAAGATGGCCAGCAGGGGAAGACAGTTGGGAGGACCAGGCCTGCAAGAGAGGGCAGTTGGGAGCAATCAAGCCTGCAAGGGAGGGCAGTTAGGGGTGACCAGGCCTGCATGGGAGAGCAGTTAGGGGCAATCAGACTGGCAGGGGAGCAGTTAGGCATCAATCAGGCTGGTAGGCAAGTATTATAGTTAGGGGGTGATTAGGTTGCAGGCAGAAGTGATTAGGGGCAATCAGGAAGGCAAGCAGGTGAGCAGTTGGGAGCCAGCAGTTCCCAATTGTGAGTGGGATGCCAGACTGCTCATTTAGGCCCGATCCTGGTAGGAAAAGCAGTCAGATATTTCTCAAGGGGCCTCAGATTGGAGAGGGTGCAGGCTGGGCTGAGAGACACACACCCCGGTGCACAAATTTTGTGCACAGGGCCTCTAGTTTCTAAATAAAAACAGATATTTTTGTAAATGTCTATAATTTGATTGTAACTATCAACATGAAAAAGTCAGAATATTCTTTATGAATAGGAAGCAAGTTCGTCTAGGAACATAGGTTTAAAGAGAAAAGGCATTTGGTAGGATGTTGGAGGAAGTTCAAAATAATCACAGGCATAATGACAAAGAAAGTTGCCAATTACTCTATAATACTAAAACCTTAGACACTTTAAAACCTGTTTACCTGTACTTTGACCTTTTACATTATAGTTGTCAGGCATTTTAATTCTAAATATAATTTAGGCATAACAGTAATTGCTTTGTATAATGAATATTCATTGTTTACCAGCATATTTACTCTCTTATTGCTCTTTTAAAAACAATTATTTTTTAAATTCTCCTCCAAAAATTTTTTTTGCCATTAATTTTTTAGACATAGTAGAAGGGAGAGATGAGAGGAAAGAGAAAAACCTTGTCATAACAGTGACACGTTGATTGGTTGCCTCTCACCCCGGACCCGGGCTGGGGAGTGAATCCACAACCAAGGTATGTGCCCTTCACTGGAAATCGAACTCTTAACCCTTTGATCTGCAGGACGATGCTCTAACTAACCACTAAGGAAAACCACCCTGGGTTCTCTTATTGTTCAGTAGTTTCCATGCTTCTATTCAGATATATTCTGTGGTCTCTTTTTTGCTTTACCTACATTGTCATCTAATGCATCCAATCTGCTGGTTCATTTCTTGAGTTGTTGATTTTAACTATTACATTTTTTCCATTATAGAATATTGATTTGATATTTTATACTTTTATACTATTATGATACTATTTTATACTTTCATATACTTTGTCTAAATTTTAAAAAAATTCTTGAACATATTAATCATAGTTATTTCAAAATCCTTTACTTCTAACTACAATTTCTGGATTAACCATGCCTTTATGATTGGTTCTTTTTATAAATATATTTTTATTGATTTCAGAGAGGAAGGGAGAAGGAGAGAGAGATAGAAACATCAATGATGAGAGAATCATTGCTGAGCTGCCTCCCGCACACCCCCCACTGGGGATAATCCCACAACCCAACATGTACCCTTGACTGGAATTGAACCTGGGACCCTTCAGTACACAGGCTGACACTCTATCCACTGAGCAAAGTCTGATTGGTTATTTTTTATTTTTAGTTATAGTTGTGTTTTTGTAACTCTCATTGTTAAATATTTGATTGAAGGCTAACCACTGTACAATAGAACATGGAACTCCAGATGATGTCATCTTTCACTAGACTATTTTTCTTTTCCCGTTTGGCAAATAATCTGAGTTGATGATCATATCAATTAAATCTGAGAATAAGCTTTTTCTGAACTCCCTTAAAGATTTAGTTTGAATCTATCTACCCCTGGGTCAACTCTATCATTTTAGTATATGCCATTTGCCTTTGGATAAAAAACATGGTAGGTATCTATCTCACCAGTCTTGAAATTCTGCACAAGATTGATCTTTGAATATTAAAAATGTCCACCCAGATTTCCAATTTCTTGCCAGTATCACTTCAGAATCTGACAAATGTCTTAAGACAGGAGTTGGTAATTAGTTTCAGGCTGATTTCCTCCCCCTTCCTAAGTTGATATAACTGCTGGAGATTTCATTATGCCTTTTTAGAAGTCTAGTCCCAACTCTCCAGACTTCTACAGAGCCATGGAATCAAGAAACAGCCCCTGAAAATCAGTCTCAATTTTCAGTGTAGCTTAGCATAACCACTAAAATTACTAATTTAGCTTCCTGCACCTCATCAAGCTTTGTTAATTAAATAAGCTCAATAATTTGCTTTCCCTCAAAATCAACAAATGTCTCCATGTTTGGTGAAACAGGTCCTCTACTCCAGAACATTATTTCATCTAGTACTCATTCTTTCTAAGCTTTCATGAAATATGATTTATGTAATTTATCTAGCTTTTCTTATTTTAATGGAAACATTTGTCCACCATTAACTCTTTCTCACCCAAAAGTAAAAATTTTCTGTTTTTTTAAGCTTTAACATTTTGTGGCAACTCTGATGTGTATTACCAAAACAAACTAACATAAATTTGTGATTTTATTTTAGTCTTCTAAATATTGAATGTTTTATCAAATACTAGAGGCTTGATGCTTGAAAATTTGTGCAAGAGTAGGCCTTCCTTCCTCCAAGCTGCCGGCACTGGCTTCCCTCTGGCTTCCCTCCTCCAGCCACCAGCAGGCACCAGGATCTGGTCTAGCTGCCCTCAGGCCCTGGTTTACTCAGGAAGGTTGCCCGGAATGATGTCCAGAAGAATGATGTTCCACTCTAATTAGCATATTACCCTTTTATTTTTATAGATGCCACACCAGCCTTCTTGATTCTTATATGTTTGCCTTATAAAGATCCCCTATACTCTCTGCTCTTGGTAATCACTTTCCAGTTTAGACCACATATTTATCCTGGAAATGTCCCTTGCTATTGTGATATACTTGTTTAGCTATTGGTCAGTATCTTAAATCTTCCCATAATTCCCTTCCTTCTATGTTTACCATATATAACAAATGACAGTTTTAAAATCAACATAATTTACTTTAGGTGTACTTTATTAATTCAAAAGTTTGAGAAACATAATTCTGAATAATGTCTGACTATCTTCCAATTTTGAAAATACTCTGCGTTAGAATTGGGAGAAATCTGGAGAAATAATTACTGGGCTAAAACTGAAATCCATCCAAAAGGCAAGTTCCCCAGATAATAGGCTGTTATAAATTTCACAGCCATTAACTCTGAGAGATTTTACAAATATTATTTACATGTGTGCATAGTCTCATGGGGGTTTGGTTTCTGCTTGACCATTTTGGGGAGCTGACAAGTACAGATTTTTTAAGAGAAGAGCTTCCAAACTAAACTGTAATCCTTTCAAGCTAGTCATTCACTTAAATAAAAATAGCCAAGTACCCTGTAACTGTTGGAACAGGAAAAAATCATCATATAAAGAACACTGAGTTGCATTCTGCTAGATTCTGTGAACTACATGATCAACCAGAATTATGCAATTTAAGTATTAACTGACTAAAAAACTAAGAAAGAAAATCATTAGTGATGTCAGTTTATGGTCTTTGCTCTTCATGTCAGTGAAGAGTAAAATAATAATGACTAGTATTTCCACTATGTATTTTAGGTTTACAAAATACTTTCACAAATATGGATTCAATAAAATATTTGGAAGTTTGTGTACTGATTCACAAAGAGAATCAGTGATTTGCACATTAACATAATAGACGAAGTCGCCCGAGCTTCCACGACCGCTTTGCCCGAGCTTCCACGACTGCTTCGCCCGAGCTTCCACGATCGCTGCCGATGTATTGCATCCTTCCGCGCAGGCACTGCAGGCAGTCGTTAGTCACTGCGCTTAACTTAAGCACGTATCGCGGCAATCGTTCTTCATTACGAATTAAATCACGCACGTATCACGGCAGTCGTCTTTTTAAGTTAAACTCAATATTTTTTTTATATCATGATGTATCTAAATAAAAATAATAACAAAAAATTTATCTTTTTTTATGTCATCTTAGCATGTTTTATGCTACAGAACGAATTATTTTTTTTAACATGTATTGTTATGGGAAAACACGTTTCACATAACGAACTTTTCGCATAACAAACTTGCTCCTGGAATGAATTAAGTTCGTTGTGTGAGGCACCACTGTACTTTAAACATGAAGGAATCTAAATTTAAAAAAATAAAAATTTAATTAATCAAATTCATTAAGGTTAGACATAAAAAAGGAAAAGAAAAAAAAAAGAAAAGAAAACATGACCCATATATTATATATATACTGTTCACAAGACACCTCAGGACAAGACTCAAAATGGCCTCCACTCAAGACTCACCATGAAACTGAATGGATGAAAAAAATATTTTCAATGGCAATAGAAAGAAAAATAATAATGTGTAGCAATCCTATCTAATAAAACAGTAATATGCAAATTAACCATCACACTGCTACATCCACAAATCATGCCAACCAGCCAATCAGGAGCAAGTATGCAAATAAACCTAACCAAAATGGCTGTGGCAATGGAGCGAGCAGGAGGGAGGCATGGGTTTCCCTGGCAATGGAGGAAGCCAAGCTTTCCACACACCCTGGCTGGCCCAGGCTTCTACTCAAGGGTACAAAGTTTCAATTATAGAAGATAAATAAATTCTAACAGAAATAGCTGCAGCCATGGAGTGAGCAAGAGGCTTGGCTCCATACCAGGCTACAATGTTTTAATTATAGAAGATAAATAAACCCCAGATACCAGGGTTTCCACTTGGTTTGCCAGGGGGCATGGTCATCCTGAAAACCACCACAGGCCCTTGGCCCAGGCTGTCCCATTCTCCAAGGGAACATTCAACTGGATCCAAGACACCCTTCAGCACAAACAAGCTGGGCCCCACCCATTCACCAGGCCTCTATCCTATCTAATAAAAGAGTAATATGCAGATTGACTATCACTCAAACACACAAGATGGCTGCCCCCATGTTGTCAAAGATCCTGTCCTCATTTGGACACAAGTTAGCTGCCACAAGATGGCCTGCAGTGGAGAGCAGTTGGGGGTTACCTGTCCTGCAGGAAAGGCTAGTTAGGGGTGACTAGGTCTGCAAGGGAGGGCAGTTATGGGTAAACAGGCTGGCAGGGGAGCAGTTAGGCATCAATCAGCCTGGCAGGGGAGTGATTAGGGTGTGATCAGACTGACAGGCATAAGGGGTTAGGAGAAATCAGGAAGGCAGGCAAGTGAGCAGTTGGGAGCCAGCAGTCCCAGATTGTGAGAGGGATGCCTGTTTAGGCCCAATCATACTGGGATTGGACCTAACCCTTGAGGGGTCCCTGGAGAGGGTGCAGGCTGGGCTGAGGGTTACACACACCCGTGCATGAATTTCTTACACTGGGCCTCTAGAATATAGTTATACTAGAGGCCAGGTGCATGAATTCATGCATGGGTGGGGTCCGGCCAGCTTGGCCAGGGGGAGGGGTTATAGGCAGTTGGCCGGCCTGCCTTCTGGTAGAACTCCTGGTCAAGGGGACAGTTTGCATATTAGCCTTTTATAATATAGGATATATATTGAATGGCCAGATTATTATGCATTTAGAGATCATAATAATGATCTCAGTGTAAATAAGATTGATAAACTGTTAGACCTATCAAAAAAAGATAAAGACAAGATAAAATTAGAAATGAAAGAGGTGAGGTAATGACCACAGAAATACAAAGAAGTGTAAGAAAGCACTATAAACAAATATATTTCAACAAACTGGACAACCTGGAAAAATGAACAAATTCCTAAAAAAATACAACCTTCCAAAACTCAATCAGGATGAATCAGAGAAGAGGAAGTAAAAGTGTAGTTATTTGCAGATGATATGATATTGTAAATAGAAAACTCTAAAGACTCCACCAAAAAAATACCAGATTTCATAAATATATTCAGCAATGTAGGAGGATACAAAAATGAACACCCAGATATTGATGGAATTTTTACACTCCAGTAATTAATTCTTAGGGGAAATTAAACAATCCCATTAACATTGCAAAACATATTAAGATACTTAGGAATAAATTTAACCAAAAAGATAAAAGACTTGTACTCAAAAATATACAGGATGTTGAAAAAAAAAAAAGATAGAGGAAGATATAAACAAGTGGAAGAATATGCCATATTCATTCAACATCATTAAAATATTCATACTACCCAAAGCAATCTACAAATTCAATGTAATCCCTATTAAAATATAAACAGCATATTTTACAAATTTAGAATAAATAATCCAAAAATTTATATGGAACCAAAAAAGACCCTGAATAGCCACAGAAATGTTGAGAAATAATAAATTCGGGTATCCAAGATAGCTGCTGATGGGACAGCAGGCTGCAAGATAGTGTGTGAATGAGAGCGCAAAAGGAGAATGCATGAACATGCAGGGAGTGTCTGTATTTGTGAGGGATGGACTGTTATATTCCACAGGACACTTGGGGGCTGGGAGGACCAGGCTCCCCTGGCTGAGCAGCCACTAATTCTGCTAAAATCTATCCTGCAGCAGTTAGTTCTGCTGCAGAGACCATGTCATCTTGAAGGGGAGAGCAGCTGTGATTGGAAGCCCAGCCTTACCTTCATCCAGGAAGACCTTGGATACCTCTAGGACACTACAACCAAAAAGCACAGGGACCAGCTGCCTCAAATGCAAACCCACAAATACTGGTACTCCAGGCTCCCTGACCACAGGTGCCTAAAAAGTCTGTCCAGGGAAATACAAAGCAGCACCGAATACATGGACAGGCCTTGTGCCTTCTCCCAGAGCAGATAGAAGGAACAGCTGAATCAAATAACGTCCACCTGAAATTGGCAAATTAAACACAGCTTGTGAGGCAATCTGTGGATGGAAAGATCAGATATTGCCTAGTGAAGGTGAGATCTGGGATCCAGACTGGAGGAAGAAATGCACACAGTGGGAATTAGAGTCTCAGAGGAAGAATGTGCCCCACAAAATTCATAGCTGTTGAGGACAGTGTAGCCCTCAAAAGTGGAAGAGGGTACACAGGGCTACTGGCAGAGGGAGACTCTATATCTAAGGCCACATTTGTGAGAATATGTGCTCAGAAAGGCATCCTGAAGTTCAATACTTGCCACACAGTGCCAGAGGAAAAAGACAAGAGTTGGCACGCTTGCTTGCTTGCTTGCTTTTTTTAATCTCCTTCCTTTTGCTTGCTACTAGTAAGTCCAGTACATAAGATCTTCCAATTGAAAGCACTCACTGAGACTACAGGTTGTTTTTGTGGAAGCTGGGGATCACAGTGGTGAGAGACAAGTGGAAACCAGCTGTGGGTCAGTACATCCCTCCAACCCAGTATTAAGTGTGGCAGGGAAAGTAGAGTCTAAACACTGCATAGAGGGGCCATTTAGTCCCAGATATAAACACAGAAACACTGCCACTGACAAGTTGTGTCAGAAATTGACTCTTGTGTATTATAAATACAACTGAAGAAATGGATAAACAAAGTGAGCAGAGAGATCCTGTCTGCTTGAAAACAAGGTTGTGGCTTATAACACAGAGGAGCAGTGGATCCCAGAGAACTTCCACACTGTGATGACTACCTGACAGGAAACAGAAGTGCCAAGCAGAACAGTAGAGGAAGTGAAAGACTTTCACTACTTCACTTTTTTATTTTTTATCATTTATTTAAGAAACTAATTTTTTTCACACTTGATTTTACTTTGTTTTTTTTTGTTGAGTAATTACCTTTATTTTCAGCTTGTTTGTTTAATATTGTTTTTTTTTAATAACCGCTTTATTGAGATGTAAAATTTGCATAACATATAATCCACCCTTTTAAAGCATACAGTTGACATTATTCTTGGAATGCATATTGGTGCAACCACCATGGAAACCAGTGTAGAGGTTACTAAAAAAGTTTAAAAATGCAACTGCCTATGACCCAGCAATTCCACTTCTAGGAATATATCCTAAGAAAACCTAAATGCTGATTTAAAAGAATATATACACCAATATGTTCATAGCAGCATTATTTACAATAGCCAAGATATGGAACAGCCCAAGTGCCCATCAATAGATGAATGTATAAAACAACAACTGTGGTACATAAATACAATGGAATACTTGTTGGTCATAAAAAGAATGAAATCTTACCCTTTGCAATAGCATGCAATAAGTCAGGAAAAGATATATACCATATCATATCACTTATATATGTAATCTAAAGAAGAAAATAAATAAAATAGAAATAGACTTACCAATATGGAGAATTGATCATTATCAGAGGGGAGGGGAGTTGGGAAGTTGGATGAAAAGATGAAGAAATTAACAAGTACAAATTCATACTTACAGAATAGTTATAGAGATATAGTTTACAGCATACAGAATCCTAATATATACACTGAGTGGCCAGATTATTATTATCTCTGAATGCATATAAGAGGCCTGGTGCATAAATTCGTGCATGGGTGGGGTCCTGCTAGCCTGGCCAGGGGGATGCAACTTGGGCAGTTGGCCGGCTTGCCTGCTGGTCAAACTCCTGGTCGAGGGAACAATTTGCATATAAGCCTTTTATTATGTAGGCTATACACTAAGTGGCCAGATTATCATACATTCAGAGATCATAATAATCTGGCCACTCTGTGTATATAAAGAGCTAGGTGGCATCACGACTGAACGGGTGGTCACCATTAAGTGCATGGAGCACCTCTTGGTCCCCCCTTTTCCCCAGCCCCCAAGCCGCTCAACATGAAGTGGGGCTAGTGTGGGGTGGGACTGGGGACTGTTGAGCAGTGGTGGGACAATCAGGTCAGCAAGCAGAGGTGATTAGGGGCAATCAGGCTGGCAGGTGTTATTTTATTTTTAATCATTATTATTACTACTATTATTTTACCATTTTTAAAGTTTTATTTTTCTCTATTTTATTTTTGTTTATTTTATTCTGGAATCAGTGTTCTATATTCTATTTTTATTTTTCTTTAGCATTATTTTATTCTATCTCAATTTTTTTTATATGCCAACACTCTCCTCTTCACCTTTCCCTTTTTTCATCAAGTTTCTCTTACCTTGATCCTGCTTTAGTTTTTCTCTACCTTTCTTTTTATTCCATTAAAAATTGATCTTACTCATATATCTAATTTCATCTTTCCTGGTCCAAGTCCATGCACTCTTCTCATTCTTCATATCCAATTTTTTTTCTTCCTTTTCTACCTTTTTTTTTCCTTTATGTCTTATTGATATTTGTTTGGTTATTTGTTAGTATGTTTCTTCTTCTTCTTCTTTTTTGCTTATATTTTTCTTCTCCATGTTTGTTCACTTCTGCTACTAAAACTTAATTAATTGCAATCACCACCTCAAGCCTACCTACTCTCTATTCTCTTTTTTCAATAATAGACAAATTCATAGATAGATGGGCTTAAGAAAGGGTAAAATTATATATATGCTAGAGCCTGTTGCATGGTGTTCATGCAAGAATAAGCCCCTGGCTTCACTCCCAGCCACATGGGAGCCAGCAAGTCCCCACTTCCCACCCCAGCTGCCCAGGAGACAGCATGTACCCACTCGTAGGCCACCCAGAAGTAGCAAGTCCCCACTCCCACCCGGGAGCCAGCATGTTCCTCTTCCACAGCCACCTGGGAGCCAGCACATCCCCGCTCATTCCTGGGCCGCCAAGAGCCAGCAAATCCTTGCTTCTGTCTGGAGCACCACTCTAGTAGCTCCCTCCACCACCCCTTTTCCCCTCATAACAGCCTTCACACCACTCTGGCCTGCATATGCAAATTAACCTCCATATTGTTGGGTTAATTTGCATACTCACTCTGATTGGCTGTGGGCATATTGAAGGTATGGTCAATTAGCATTTTCCTCTTTTATTAGTGTAGATTTTTTTCTTATTTTGTATTTTGCTTTTTATTTTTCTTCTTACACACTCATTCTCTTTCTACCTCCTATATACTGAATTGTGCCTATTTCCCCATTCATTCCATTCTTTGACCTTACCTTTGGGAAATAAGCTTTATCTCCTTAGACTCATCTGTGTGTTTGTTGTTTGTATTTTTTTTTTTTTTTTGGATTAGTTGTTGCTTATGGTTTGCATTCATCTCTGGGTGTTTTTTGCATTTTTAAAAATATTTTATTGATTTTTTACAGAGAGGAAGGGAAAGGAATAGAGTTATAATAATTAAAGAGAGAGAAACATCAATCAGCTGCCTCCTGCACACCCCCTACTGGGACTGTGCCCACAACCAAGGTACATGCCCTTGACCGGAATTGAACCTGGGACCTTTCACTCCGCAGGCTGACACTCTATCCTCTGATCCAAACTGCTTTTGGCTTTGCATTTTTTGGATTAGTTGTTGTTTTTCTTAGAGTTTTTGTCCCATACACCTAAATTTCCCCCCTTCTTTTTTCTTCTCTTTATTTTATCTCTTACATTTTTTCCCTTTCTCAATATTATTTTTGCATTATTTTCTCTCTCATAAATCTATTTTCTCTGACAATCACCTTTAATTGTGGTTATTAGTATCATTAATACATTTGGGGTTGGTGGTCTGTGCATTGTGTCTTGTCATTTTGTATTTTGTGCCTTTAAGTCAATTCAAGAAAGAGAGAGCTACATAACTAGACATCCTGAGGGGAGTGATCATGGGATACAAATAAACAGCTTGCATATGAAAGAAAAGAAGGAATCACTGGAAAAAAATAAGTAAATGAAATGAAGACACACAATATGTCATAGAAAGAATTCAGAGCAATGGTCAGAAGGATGCTAAAAGGATGGAAGACAAATTCAACAATATGTATAAGAACCAAGAGAAATGAAGAAAAACAAAGATGAAAAATGACATCACAACAATCAAGAAAGCATCAACAGTAGACTAGAAGATGCTGAGGACCGCATCAATGAGCTAGAAGATAAGGTAGGAAAAAATATCCAAGCAGAGCAGCAACTAGAAAACAAAAACAAACAAACAAACAAAAACAAAAACAAAAAATGGAAAAAACAAGAGGGGAGCCTAAGGGAACTTTGGGACAACACAAAACAAAACAACATCTGCATGTATGGGTTGCCAGAAGGAGAAGAAACTGAGCAAGGAATGGAAAGCCTGTATAAAGAAATAATAACAGATAACTTCCTGATATAGGGAAGAAAAACTTACACTACTCCAAGAAGCACACAGAGTCCCAAACAAGCTGAACCCCATAAGACTGACACCAAGAAACATTATAATTAAATTGGCAAACACCAATGACAAAGTAAGAATCTTAAAGACTACAATAAAGAGACAGAAAATTACCTACAAAGAATTTCCCATCGGACTATTGACTGATTTCTCAACAGAAACACATCAGGCCAGAAGGGAATGGAATGAAATATACAGTCATGCAAAGGAAGGGTCTGAATCTAAGAATACTTTATTCAGCAAGGCTATCCATCAGAATTGAGGGTGGAATCAGGAACTTCACAGGCATAAAAGAACTAAGGGAGTTTATTACCATCAAACCAGCAATGCAAGAAATGCTAAAGGGGCTGCTGTGAAAAGAAGAAAGAGCAAGGGTAGAAGGAACACCAGTATAAAGAATAAAAATGACAACAAATAAGTACCTATCAATAATAACTTTAAATATAAATGGATTAAATGCCCCAATAAAAAGACATAGAGTAGCTAAGTGGATAAGAAAACCTGATTTATATATCTACTGTCTGCAGGAGACCCACTTCAGAAGAAAGGACTCACACAGACTAACTGTGAAGGGATGGAAAAAGGTTTTTAAAGTGAATGGAAATTAAAAAAAAAAAAAAAAAGCTGGGTAGCTTTTAGAACTCCAAATGAAGGCCATAACAAGAGTTATGAAATGCTATTTCATAATACTAATGGGAGCAATTCAATAAGAATATATAACTCTGATAAACATATATGCACACAATACAGGAGCACCCAAATACATTAAAAAAAAAAAAACTTCTAGAGGATATCAAGGGAGATATTGACAGCAATTCAGTCATAGTAGGGGACATTAATACTCTACTAACACTACTGGACAATTCCTCTAAACAAACAAAAAAAATCAGCAAAGAAATATCAATCCAACATGACTCACTAGATCAGATGAAATTAATTGACATCTTCAAAACATTTCACCCAAACCAACAGAATATACATTCTTCTCAAAAGAATAGATCATTTTCAAAGATAGACCACATATTGGGACACAGGCAAAATCTCTTCAAATATAAGAATATAAAAATCAAATCAAGCATCTTCTCAGATCACAATGGAATAAAATTAGTAATCAACTACAATAAAAACAATTAAAAAAATCAAACACCTAGAGGCTAAATAGCATGCTGCTAAACAATGATTGGATTAACAAAGACATCAAAGAATAAATAAAAAGCATCATGGCAACTAATGACAATGAAAAAACAACAAACCAAAATCTATGGGTCATAGTGAAGGCCGTCTTGAGAGGGAAATAGCTCTACAGGCCTACCTCAAAATACAAGAAAAAATGGTAACAATTATCTAACCCTACAACTCGAAGAATTAGAAAGAAACAACAACAATAAAAAACAAACAAAAAAACAGTGCCAGCAGAAGGATGGGAATAATAAAGATCAGAGCAGAAATAAATGACACAGAGACCAAAAAACAATACAAAAGATCAATGAAACCAAGAGCTGGTTCTTTGAAAGGCTAAACAAAATTGATAAACCTCTAGCCAGGCTCACCAAGAAGCAAAGAGAAAGGACCCAAATAAATAAAATCAGAAATGAAAGAGGTGAAGTAACAGCAGATCCCACAGAAATATGAAGGATTATAAAATAATATTATGAACAGCTGTATTCCAACAAAATAAACAATCTAGATGAAATGGACATATTCTTAGAAAAATACAAGCTCCAAAAACTCAATCAGGAAGAACAAAAAAACCTAACTAGGCTAATAACTACTGAAGAAATTGAAGCAGTGATCCAAAATCTTCCAGCAAATGAAAGTCCTGGTCCAGACTGCTTTATAGAGGAGTTCTACCAAGCATTCAAAGAAGAACTAAAACCTATCGTCCTAAGACTATTCCAAAAAGTTCAAGAGGAAGGCACACTTCCAAGGCACACTTTCTATGAAGCCAGTATTACCTAAATCCTGAAACCAGATAAAGACACCATAAAAAAAGCATACTATAGGCCAATATCCTTGATGAACATAAATACTAAAATCCTCAACAAATTCTACAAAATAGGATTCAGCATACATTAGAAAGATCATACACCATGATCAAGCGGGATTTATTCCAGGATGCAAGGATGGTGCAATATCTGCAAATCAATAAATGTGATATATCACATAAACCAATTGAGAGATAAAAATCACATAATCATATCAATTAGTGCAGAAAAAGCATTAGACAAAATCCAACACCCTTTCTTCCTTTAAAAAAAATATTTTATTGTTTTTTTACAGAGAATAAGAGAGAAGGATAGAGAGTTAGAAACATCGATGAGAAAGAAACATCAATCAGCTGCCTCATGCACACTCCCAACCGGGGATGTGCCCACAACCAAGGGGCACATTGACCGGAATCAAACCTAGGAACTCTCATTCCACGTGCTGACACTCTATCAACTGAGCCAAACAGGTTAGGGTCCAACACCCTTTCGTGATAAAAACTCTCAGCTAAATGGAAATAGAGGGATCATACATAAACATAATAAAAGTCTTATATGACAAACCTACAGCCAACATCATACTCAATGGGCAAAAATTAAACTCATTTCCCCTAAGACAGGAACAAGACAGGGATGCCCACTTTTACTACTCCTGTTCAATATAGTACTGGAAGTGCCAGCCATAGCAATCAGACAAGAATAAGAAATAAAAAGCATCCAAATTGGAAAATAAGAAGTAAAACTCTCCTTATTCACAGATGACATGATAGTATACATAGAAAAACCCAAAGACTCCCTCAAAAATTACTAGAAGTAATAAATGAATTTGGCAATGTAGTAGGGTACAAAATTAACACCAGAAATCTATGGCCTTTTTATACATCAATAATGAATTCACAGAAAGAGAAACAAAAAGACAATCCCATTTACTATTGCAACAAAAAAGTGAAGATACCTAGGAAAAAATTAACTAAGGAGGTAAAAGACTTATACTAAGAAAACTACAGGGCACTGAAAAAAGGGATAGAGAAAGACATAAACAAATGGAAGAACATACCATGTTTATGGATTGGTAAAATCAACATTATTAAAATGTCCATACTACCCAAAGCAATCTAGATTCAATGCAATCCCCAGTAATATACCAACAGCATATTTCAAAGATCTAGAACAAATTTTCCAAAAATTCATCTGGAATTAAAAAACACATAAACAAACAAAGAACACCTGCATGGATGCAACAATTCTGAGAAAGAAGAACAAAGTTGGAGGGATCACAATACCAGATATCAAACTATATTATCAAGCAATGGTTGTCAGAACTGCCTGTACTGTCACTTGAACAGACATATACACCAATTGAACAAAACAAAGAACCCAGAAATCTGCTCAAGCCACTATCCTCAATTAATATTTGATAAAGGAGGCAAGAGAATACAATGGAGTCAAGACAATCTCTTCAATAAATGGTTCTAGGAAATTTGGTGAGATACATGCCAAAAAAGAAAACTATATCAGCAACTTACACCATACATGAAAACAAACACAAAATGGCTAAGGGACTTAAATGTAAAAATTCTACAAGACTCCATAGGCAGCAAAATAGCAGTCATTCATCATAGCAATATTTTTACTGCTACACCTCCTAGGGCAATGGAAACTAAAGAGAAAGTAAACAAATGGGACTACATTAAAATAAAGTTTCTTCACAGCAAAAGATACCATCAACACAACAACAAGCAAGCCCACTGCATGGGAGGACATATTTGCTAATGATATTTCCGTTAAGGGTTTAAATGAAAGGAGAGGACTGACAATTCTCGGGGGGAAAGGAGAGTGGGGGGTCCGAGAAGAGACTGAACAAAAATCGTACACCTATGGATGAAGACAGTGGGGCAGGTGGGTAAGGGTAGAGAGTGTGGTAGTTAACATAACCAGTGTGGTGTGGTGGAGGGGAGTTATGGAGGGAAAAAAGAGGAACAATTGTAATAATCTGAACAATAAAGATTTATTAAATTAAAAAATTAAGAAAAGAAAGGTGAACATACTAATAGATGTTTTAAAATACAAAAAAGGGAGGGGATGGTTAAATGCCAAGATTCACAGGGAACTCATACAACATAAAAAAAAAAAAGTTAATGATCTAATAAAAACATGGACAATGGACCTAAATAGAATCTTTTTGAAAGAGGACATACAGAAGGCCCAGAGACAACTGAATACATGCTCAAAGTCACTAATCATCAGAGAGATGCAAATCAAACAATAATGAGGATACCATCTCAGACCTGTCAAATGGCTGTCATCAACAAATCAACAAGCGACAAGTGCTGGTGAGGATGTCCAGAAAAAGGAACTCTTTTTGCACTGCTAGTGGGAATACCGACTGGTGGGGCCACTGTGGAAGACAGTATGGCATTTCCTCAAAAAGTTAAAAATGGAACTCCCATTTGACCCAGTAATCCCACTTTTAGGACTATATCCTAAGAAACCAGAAACATCAATCAGAAAGGATATATGCACCCCTATGTTCATGACAGCACATTTACAATAGCTAAGATTTGAAATCAGCCTAAGTGCCATCGCAGATGAGTGGATTAAAAACACTATGGTATATCTATACAATGTAATACTATATTGCTATAAAAAGGAAGGAACTTTTACCATTTGCAACAGCATAGATGGACTGCAGAGCATTATACTAAGCAAAATAAGCCAGTCGAGAAAGATAAATATCACATGTAGGATATAATGAGCAACATAATTTGATAAACAGGAATAAATTCAGAGAAAAATAGCAGGGGAGGAGGGGAGTTACAGAGCAACCAAAGGACTTTTAGGCATGCATATTAACATAACCAATGGACACAGACACTGGGGCAGTGGGGGCTTACCTGGGATAGGAATGGCTTGGTGGGGGAGGGGGGGCAATCAGGGAAAAAGGAGACTTATGTAAAACTTTAGACAATAAAAAAAGAATAAATTTATAGGTATCACAATACCAGCTATCAAGTTATAATACAAAGCCACTGTAATCAAAACAGCCTGGTTCTGGCACAAAAACAGGCATGTAGATCAATGGAACAGAACAGAGATCTCAGAAATCATCACAAGCCATTATGCTAGATTAATATTTAACAAAGGCGGCAAGAATATACAATGGAGTCAAGACAGTCTCTTCAATAAATGGTTTTGGGAAAGTTGGACAGATACATGCAAAAAAATTAATCTAGACCACCAAATTACACCATGCACAAGAATAAACTGAAAATGGATAAAATACCTAAATGTCAGTTGTAAAACCATAAAAATCATAGAAGAAATAATAGGCAGCAAAATCTTAGATGTCTCTCCTAACAATATGTTGTGGATACATCTCCTAGAGTAGGGGTGTCAAACTCAATCAGAGAAGGGGCCAAAATCTAAAATCCAGCCTAAATCGCGGGCCGAATGGTTTACTGAACAGTCATAAACTGTCATTGTGATGGAAACGCAGCGGAGTGCAGTGATGACAGCGCGGTGCGGGCCACATTGCAAGGCCTGGCGGGACGGATTTGGCCCGCGGGCCTTGTGTTTGACACATGTGTCCTAGAGGAAGGGAAACTAAGCAAAAATAAATAAATAAATAAACAAATGGGATGACATAAAAATATAAAGTTTCTGCACAGCAAAATAAATAACAAAATGTAAAGAGAGCTCTACTATATCGGAGGACTTATTTAATAACTATACAACTGCTAAAGGGTTAATATCCAAAATATCTAAGGAACTCATATAAATTAACAAAAGGAAGACAAAAAAATCCAATTAAAAAATGGGCAAATGCCCTGACTGGTTTGGCTCAGTGGATAGAGTGTCCACCTGTAGACTGAAGGGTCCCAGGTTTGATTCCAGTCAAGGGCATGTACCTTGATTGCAGGCACATCCCCAGTAGGGGGTGTGCAGGAGGCAGCTGATCACTGTTTCTTTCTCATTGATGTTTCTAACTCTCTATTCCTCTCCCTTCCTCTCTGTAAAAAATCAATAAAAATATATATATTTTAAAAATGGGCAAAGTATCTACATAGACACTTCTCCAGAGTGGACATACAGATGGCTAAGAGACATAAAAAATGCTCAAAGTCACAGATGGTGAGAGAGATGCAAATTAAAATGACAATGAGATGTCACCTCACACCTGTCAGAATGGCTACCATCAACAAATGAACAAATGAGAAGTGCTGACAAGGATATGGAGAAAAGGAAACCCTTGTACACTGCTGGTGGGAATGTAGTCTGATATATCCATTATGGAAAACAGTATAGAGTTTCCTCAAAAAATTAAAAATGGAACTGTCTTTTGACCCAGTGATCCCACTTTTAAGAATATATCCTAAGAAACCCAACACACATTTGAGAAGGAATATATGTCCCTTTAACAATAGCTACACTATGGAAACAGTCCAAATGCCCATCAATAATTGAGTCGATAAAAAAGCTGTGGTACATTTATACCATGGGATAGTATTCATTAATAAAAAAGAAGGATCTCTTACCCTTTGAGACAGCATGGAGGGACCTGAAGTGTATTATGCTGAATGAAATAAGCCATTAAGAGAAAGGTTAGTATCACATAATCTTACATATATTGAATGTAATAAAATAAACTGATGGCCAAAATAGTTTCAGAGACATAAAAACATGAAACAGACCAATGAATCTCAGAGGGAAGGCAGGGGTGGGTGGATGGGTAGGAAGAAATTAACCAAAGAACTTGTATGTTTATATGCATAACCTATAGACACAGACCATAGGTGAAGGCCTGGGCCAGGGACTGGGACTGGGCTAGAAGGGGTTAATGGTGGAAAAAAATGGGACATATGTAATACTTTCAACAATAAAGAACAAAAAATATTTTTGTGAAACCAAAATAATTTTCTTATAATTTTATTTTTATACTTTAAAAAAGTTTCTTATTTAATATGCAATGTTTAATACTTATATTTTTAATTCAATCACATTTTTGTATACAATAGTCAAAATGGTATATGATACCTGGTTTAAGAAAATGCTTTTCTTTTTATTTCCTGCTTATATGCATGAATTAATCATGTTTTGAGGGGTTTTCAAAAACTACATGAATGATTACAGTAATTTTTGCTGGAGCATATTATAGGTAATTTTCTCCTTCCTAATCTGAGGTCAAACTTTTTTTCATTACTAACCTTTCCAACTGCACACCTCCAAAAGACAAAACAAAACAAAGAAGACATAGGACTCTGTGCTGTTTTACTTTTTGGTTGTATCAAACTTGTGTATTAAACATAATCATATACTGCTTTAAAAAAGAAGAAGACTCAGGACTAACTATATCAAGATAAAATGGCCAAAAGCTATGTTTTGGCTGTTTAATCAAAATACATGTAGTCCACATCTATATGACCATTGGAAATCATATTTTATTTTTCATACTAACATCATAGTGAAAAATCTCTAAATAAAAAAGGAAAATAAGAATACACCTGGACAAATAATCCATAGACTGAGAATAATAATCAGAAATAACTTATCATTAAAGAACTTGAGAAAGTGGAAGTTTTCAGGACTTTATTTATTTAACATAATGTGCAGGAAGAAAATAAAACAACAAAAATTAATACATCTTACATATTTACAGATGGTTATATTTAATAACTTTTGCTTATGGATTTTGTTCCTGTAGCGTCACCAAGAAGTTGTGGGACCAAACTTGAAATCTAAAAGGAAGAGGAATCACATGTTAGCATAAACTCTGGAGTGTTTCACTCAGTGATGATATACCTCTCATTCAGCCAGAAGTGTATACCAAATGACCATGAGTGTCTAATGACAGTCTATGTTTAGCTCAGCCCAGGATTTATTGCTTATACGTAGAGTATTTTATTCAATGACTATACTTTTCCCAAAATTCCCCACTTATAATAAAGATTTCGTTATTCTATTTTTCAAACTTCATCTTTATCCACAATGAGAATGTGGGGTTTTTTTTCTGCTTTGCTCTTCTGATTATCTTACATTTTGTGATTTTTATTTTCCTACTCCATAAAAGTTTCTCTTAAAAAACATCGCTTATGTGGTTGATGGCTGGTAATGGGGATTTAGTTCCATGTCCAGTAATTTGAGGAGATAAAGAATAGTAATATTTATTGAGAACTTTAATGAAAAAGACAAGTCCATAGAATAGAAATAAGTTTATTCTATGAACTGAGGAGAAAGAAATATGTGGTGTTTATAAATTCCCAATTAAATCAAACAATGGATAAAGGTTAAAAAAAAAAGAGGCTAATAAGAGGAAGACAAGAAAATAAGAGTGAGAGGCAATATGTGATTTCAGAAGCAGGTGAGATAAGGATACAAGGCCACAAGCCAAAAATGCAATCTTCAATCTAGAAGATTTAAATAGCAAGGAAAAGATTCACCCCTACAGTCTTCAGAAGGAACATAGACCTGGCAACAAGTTTTAGACTTCTAAACTCCAGAATCATAAGATGATAAATATGTGTTGCTTGAAACCACTAAGTTTGTGATGTTTTATTATATAGCAATAAAAAATTCAGTACACCACAAAACCGGAGAGTTAAAGAATAAGTCACAAGGGGAGATAGCAGTTGTAAATCACATACATGAAAAAGCATCTTAGTGAATGAAATAAAAAAATAAGAAGGAAATTTGGAAAAACAAGATGATAAAGCCTTTTCTTTACATAAGGTCTTAGGTATGTTCCAAAAGAAAAAGAAAAAGTGAAGAGGCAATTATAGAAAATGTTGAAGAGAAACTGAATGTGAGGATGTTACAGAAAACTGAAGAACAAAGCAATACTTAGAGAGATGGAGTTCTATTTATTACATGTGGGTCCAGAGGAAAATGTCTCTCAAATTCTGGGTCCCAACATGCAGGAATTTTCCCCATTTATATGTTTTTACCTTCTTTGTCTCCCAAATATGCAATGTTTAATACTTATATTTTGCAAGTTCTTTAAGAGCCATATGTGGTGGCCTTGAGACTTCAACCAGAGGCCTGTCCTGGTGCCAGCATTGATAATCTTGTCTGGGGAAAGTTTAATGGCCTCTCTGAAGTGGGAGTTGTCTTAGCAAGCAAGAATTTACAGAAGCCAAATAGCAGGATTAAAATTTCAAACTGCAGTTTTTATATAAGATGGATGCTTCAAGGAAGGCAAGTTTCTAATTGAAACAGAAAAAAATATTGTAATAATTACAGCCACCACCTACTTGCTTAATTGTGGTCATTGGTATTCATGGTTCTTCTTACTTTACAGAACCATCTTAGTAAATATTTAGAGTAACTCATTTACTGATGAGAAAACTACAGTTGAGGGACATTAAAAAAATTTTCGAGGCTGCATAAATCATGGAGCAGGACCTGAATTCAAATCTGCCTGATAAGTCCATGTTCTTAACCCCTCAAAAGAATGAAACGGTTGGCACTGATATCAAGAGCTGACTCCTGTCTTTTAAGATGGAAAGAAAATAAGTGAAAATAAATGAAGAAATAGATATGCTTTGGATATTTAAAAAAAGGAAGATGAAAATATACTTACTACAATAAGAAAAAATGTTTAATGTTTTCAGTGAGCCAATTTTTAAAGTATGAGATCAAGACCAAAATATTTAATCAATATGTTATTTTTATGCACATTTTAAAATATTTTTTATTTTTGAAAGTATTACAGATGTCCCCATTTTCCCCCAATGACTTTATCCATCCCACACCTACCTCCTCTTTATGCACAATTAGAATAACTGTTAAATGATCATGCTTTCCAGTTCAACTAAATGTTTATGTTTTCTCGTTAAAAGAAAAACAAAGGTTAGGAAAGAATATAAACATACCATGTTCATATTGAGTCTAAATTAAAATAAACTACATTTATAATTAGTTTCCAATATGCAAGATATTTTTCTACATCTCTAAGTGATAGATTTTACTGAGTGTAAGAAAGTCCAACTTACTTGGCAGACCATAATATAAATTAACTTACCTGAATGGCATTTTGTGCTTCTAATTTGGGAAGGTGGTTGGCTTGACAATTTATTTGCATGCAGAAATGGGAAGAAAACTACAGTTAAAGTTTGAGTCAGTGTAGATAATCAGTCATTAGTGATACGGAATTTTTGAACTGGAACCCAGATTCTCTGTCCACTGGAATCAAAGAATGAATCCATGGACAGAAAGTGGTATAGCAAATGTGGAAATTTTTTGGAGAACAAGTACAGACTAAAAGATGAAACAGAGGACTGAATACCGGGATTCCAGGACACAGACTTTATTGAAGAGAAGAGTATCACTGCTGGCTGCTTCCAGAGAGAGAGAGAGCAGAAGAGCGCGAGGGCTGGGGTACAAGCACCTTTAAGGGGAGGATAGGAGGTGGGGCTTAGGGCACTCAGCACATGCTGATTGGTTGTTTCATGTAAGGCCGATGATTAGGGACCTAAGGACTTAGGAATCGGGGGCTTAGGGTATTTGGCAGGTGCTGATTGGTGGTTCAGTACTCAGAAATGTCTGGCTGCAGGTGGAGTTTACATCTGTCCATCAATTGGAGGAAGGGAGGATCTATCACAGACTTCCACATGGGGAGAGTGAAAGAGTCCCACAGAATGGACTCCCAAGTAGGGAGGGAGAAAAGTTTGTAGATCCTGGTGCCTTGATATTCCCTCTGATTGGTCATTATTCCCTTAGATTGGTTACTATGGTAATCCCTGGCTCAAAGGTTGAACCTCACTTACTTATTCTCCCCCTCCTTACTTATTGTTTTTCTATTTCGTTTGGGCTTTCTTCCTCTCCTTCCTGATTAAGGACTTCCTTCTCTTTATTTTTTAAATATTGATCTTTTGCTGTTCCCAGCTTCCTCATTCTATGGAACTGTATCTGTTGCAGCTTTCCAGCTCCCCCATTATGGAAATATACTTTCTGCTGTTCTGCAGCCCTGTGCTTTCCTCCTTAGTCCTCTTAATTTCCAAAATTTCTAAAATTTCCTGAACCTGTCCTATCTTACCCTTAAAATTCCTATTTTATTAGTATGCAAATATTTTCACTAAGAGCTTTTTTAAAATGTTTAAATTTATACTTTTTAAAATATCTACCAATCATTCTGTTTATTTATTTATTTATTTGTTTGTTTGTTTATTTGTTTGTTTTCTATCCCCATTTATGTCCCCTATATCTTTCTCTACTTCTACCCATCTCCTTCACCCTGCAATCATCACACTTTGTCTCTCATGAGTTCTTTCTCCTTTTTTCTCTTTTACTTAATCCATCCACCTACTTCCACCACACCCCACAGCTGTCAGCCTGCTCTCTATGAGTTTGTCTCTTATTTTTCTTATTGATTCCTCTTGTTCATCAGATTCCACATAAAAGTGAAATCATATGGTACTTGTCATTTTCTGACTGGTTAATTTTACTTAGCATAATGTTCTCCAGGTCTAACCATGTTATTGCAAAGGAATTTGGTCTGTTTTAAATATAATTTAAAATGCAAAGATGATGTAAGTCGGGGAAACATTTCAAATGAGTGAGCCAATTTAAGCAGTTGCAGAGAAGTAATAAAAAAAAGATAAATTAAGAATTTCAAGGGAAGTGTTACACAGCTAAATAAAAATTTGTGATGAAATAGAATTGTCATTTTGAAGAAATAAAATTGTGATATAAAAACAAACAAAAGGACGCACTAGAATTTATTTTTAAAAGGTTTTAAAAAGAGGTTGCAGACTAGAAAAGCAACTAAATTAAAGAACATACACCCGGAATTAACAAGTTAAACACAGCTGAGGAGACAATCTACAATAAGAAAGGGAACAGGATGACTAGAGACAGGTAGAAGTGGGGATCTGGGCTTAAAAGTGACAGCAAGCCCAGAGGGTGAAGAGGAAGCTGCAATTCACCAAAGCCACAACTCTGGGAGATAGGTGTTAACATCCAACAGAGAAAAGAAAAAGCCGTAGGGCTAGTGGTGGCCAGGGACTCTGGACCTAACACTATAGCCACAAAAGGCTCCACTGAGGCAGCCCAAAGGGCAACCTGAGCTGCTCAGTGCTGGAGGAAGAAAAACCCACAGTTTCATAGTTGTTTGTCTTTGCTTTTATGGGCTAAACCCAGAACATAGTGAAACAGGAATTTTAGGGGGGTATAGGTGTTACACCCAGATTTGTGATCCCCAAGGACCACCAGGGAGCCAAGTCTAATGCAATTGCAGAAAGCCTGAATTCCATGCTAGCATGGGCTCTGTCCCACTTACACCAACAGTGTGGCAGAAGAGAACAACCTTCAACAGGTCAAGGGGTTTTATAGGGGTGGTGATGTCACTGTTTTGGCTGACCCAGATAGGTTGGGTGAGGGCTAGGGTCCAGTTACACAAAATGGAGGATAATTCTGCCCTGCCCCACAGTACAAAATGGAGTCAGGAGTTAGCCCCACCCTGCCCATTCATTTTCCCTTGTCTTACGTGCATGAATCAAATCATTGCCTCAGCCTCCTTCCTTTTAGGGCATTCTATGTTCTGTTATCTAGTCTGACTTAGCCCTGAACTTTCTCACTGACTAGTAATAACGTTCTTGACAACATGAATAAGAATCAGCATAAACAACAAATACAGTTACCAAGACCCTTAGTACCACAGTTCCTAACAGTATTGTCCTCACTAAAGTCCAGTTCCCCTCCTGCAGGCATCAAGTCTCCTCCTGACCTGCATGGAGCCCAGGCTGGGATCTCACAGGTGAGGCCTCTAGTTGCCAGGATCCAGGCCATGCAGGAGCTGGGAGCCATGTAGTCAGGTCTGGGCGCCATCTACTTCAACAGCTGTGGGCATGCTCAGGATAACAGTGTAGCATCCCTTTGAGTCCTTGGGAAGTGAATTTCTTTACCCACACTGAGTTCATGGGCTACAGGGTCTGTGGTGGGCACTGGCAGTGTATCTGAAACAAGCAAACTGCAGAGCCTATAAGGACTTGAGCAAAGTAATGGTTATGAATTCCAGTTTTCTCCTTTTCCCTGACCATGGGAAGGATGGACGGAGGTTTACCACACATAATCTCAAAGAGAGGGGGAAACCATGCCAGTATGGGGTACACCTGGCCCATAAGAGGGCAAAGGACAGGAGTTTGGTCCAATTTTCACAGATTCTAGCACACATTTAGTTAAACTCCTTTTCAGAGTCCTGTTCATGCCTGTCCTAAAGCTTGAGCTATACTTTGAGATATCTTGGCTTCAAAGGTTGGGCTTTTATCTGATTCCATGACTACTGGCAACCCAAATCTAGATACAATCTCCTGGAGCAATCTCCTGACCACTGTAGAGGCAGTTCCTGTCCCCATGGGGGATACTTCAACCTAATCTGAAGTGTCTACAAAAATTAGACCTTAATGCTGGTGGTTTAATCTCTGAAATCCACCTACCAATGCTCTCCTGGGGAAGTTCCCTGGGACCCGAATTCCCAGGGGGACCCCCTTACTTTGCTTAGCATTTACCTGTGAACAGACTTCTAGCAAGCATGGTAGTATCTGCCTCATAGAAGTTCAGAAGTCTTGGTGAAACCTAAGTGGGTAACCTGGTGTCACTGGGCAACTAATGTCTGACCTAGAGCCTCTGGGACCAACAGTCTGTCATCTGGAGGGTCCACCAATCATCTGGTCCTTCAATGGCTTGCTTCTGTGCAGCCAATTCCTTCTGGTTGCAGTTGGTAACCTTCTTTCTTAGTGACTAGCACGGTGTCCCCGCCAAAGGGCCTGGATTAAGGCCAAAAGTTCAGGAACCGTGCCCAAATGGTGTGGTCCAGGGTGACTACCACTGCCTCTACCTCATCTGGTGATGATGGCAGCACTGCGTCACCTGCATTCAGCCAGGAATGGGCTCCTCTGGACTATCATCCAGAAGCAGGCTGGCAGGGCTGACGGCCAATGTAGCTCCTGGCCCAGAGTCTGCTTATCTGCCTCCTTCACCAGCAATGCTGTGGTGGCCACTGCCCTGAGGCACGCTGGCCACCCTGCTCCCACAGGGTCCAGTCTCTTAGGCAACAGGTATCTTCCAGGGACCTAGAGTCTGAGTGAAAATCCCTTTGGCAATGCCCCTTACCTCACTCACATAGAGTGGAAGGGCTTCAGGACATCTGGTAAGGCTAGGGCAGATGCTGAGATGAGAGCCTTCTCAAAGGCCCGTTGTTCCATTTTGGTTCAGTTCAGCAGCTGCATTCCCTCAGTACGTGTTCCTACCGAGGTCCACAGTCCTTCTTTGATGTCCAAGGAAAAGAGGCAGTTTACCCAGTGGCTCCCTGGACTGATGATCGGGTCCCATCGGCTCTGTCAAGACTGAATAGGCTGCCCCAGTGTCCACCAGGAAACTAACAGGTTTGCCTCTCCCAGCTAACCTGTCAGGACATTCTCCTTCTGTGCTCTCCTTTTTCATCACATGTACAACCTTTACAAAAATCTTTATCAAATTAACTTTAAACCTTCTTTCTATATCCTTCAAAATTATATAGCCATGCCCAAATCTTATAGAAAAGGCAAGAGAGGAGGGAGGAGGTCTAGTACCCTGATCCCAGGCCTGTAGCCACTTGAAATTTAAAATGCCATATTTTCCCTACAGATACAGATCTAGCTGCACCTCTAAGAGCATTAACAGAACACCTGTGAAAAGTGTCCAAGCAGTCACCTGGGGTTAAATCACACAAATAATTATTCTCACACTGTTTTAAATCCTTAAAATATGAATTAAACATCACACTAACATAACTATAACAGTCTCATTGGGGGCCAGGGGGTCACAAGGAAGTTTCTCTCCTTGTCCCTGCCACTGCTACTCAAAACAACCCCTGGAGGGGATGGACACTGGATGGGCAGAGGCAGGGAGCATGGCGCAGGTCCCAGATGGCAAAGGAGTTGCTCCCACCGAGGCGTTTTCATCAGGCAGTCCACTCTGTTTTCATCGGACAAGTCCACTAGGAAGGGCGCTTGCCTCCTGCTAGGAGCAGTGACCCCTACATTGCAATCAGACTCCCTGAATATTCTGAAAAGCCCCTCTGCTTGAGGGTATTTCTTCTAAATATTTTACAATGTACTGTAATCATTAATCACATCAAACTTAAATGGCCGATTAAGACAAACAGTAGTTAACTTTAGAATTTGTCTCTGCTTTTAACTTTTTGGACCACAATTATTACAACTTCATACTTTCAAACTGATAAACATAGACATACCAAAGAAGTCAATTATTTACTCTAGGCATTTAGTTACATTTATATAACTTCTCCCAATTCAATTTATACTTTGAACTTTTTAAAAAATATATCTTTTATTGATTTTGTACAGAGAGGAAGGTAGATAGTTAGAAACATGGATGAGAGAGAGTCATCAATCAGCT
Organism: Pipistrellus kuhlii; assembly: GCF_014108245.1. Lineage (NCBI taxonomy): Eukaryota > Metazoa > Chordata > Mammalia > Chiroptera > Vespertilionidae > Pipistrellus > Pipistrellus kuhlii. Next base: position 97,591,171 of record NW_023425529.1, on the reverse strand, counting down.
GCCTCTTGCACACCCCCCACTGAAGATATGCCCACAACCAAGGCACATGCCCTTGACCAGAATCGAACCCAGGATCCTTCAACCCCCAAGCCGACCCTCTATCCATTGAGCCAAACCGGTTTCGGCACAGACCCTGTACACCCCTTCTAACCCAGGAACTCAGTGTGGGTAAAGAATTTCACTGTCCAAGGACTCACCCCAACCTGAAAGGGACACTACACCATTATCCTGAGCATGCCCACGGCTGTTGAAGTAGATAGTACCCAGACCTGGCTACGCTACTCCCAGCTTCTGCACAGAAAAGGCCTGGATCCTGGCAACCACTGGCCTCACCCGTGAGATCCCTAGCCTAAGCTCCACGCAGGCCAGAAGGAGACTTGATGCCTGCAGGAGGGGAACTGGGCTTCAGTGAGGACAGCACGGATAGGAACTGTGGTACTAGGGGTCTTGGTAACTATAAGAATATTTTTGTTAGCCAGTGAGAAAGTCCGGGGCTAAGTAAGGCTAGATGTGCTAGGGGAAAGGAGAGCAGGAAGAGAACAACCAATGCCCTTAAAGGAAGTGGGATGAGTCAATAATTTGACTCATGCACAAAAAACCAGTGGGAAATAAATATGGTAACAATTATACTTGGGTAAAAACTTCTGTCTGAATTTTAACCCTGCTATTTTGGCTTCTGTACCTCTTAAACATAAGGTAGAGACCTGGAGGCTAAGGCAATTTTCCTGTGCCTGGGACCAGAAATACAGGAGATTGATTCCAACTGACTTAGTAGCTTCATGGGTAGAAACTATAGATAACCTTTAGATATTAACCACTGAACTCTACTTCTGTATTATCGGCTATTGCAAGATAGGGCCACAGTTCAATGTTCTCAGCCTTTAGAATTTAGAACAAAGGAAAATTCCTGTGGTTTGGACCTTTAAAAGGACTGCCTACACCTGGAAAGGTGCGGTCATGTTGACTCCACCTGTGTGTGGTGCTCTCGCGGCTGTCCTGGACAGTTATTCAATAAATCCTTGCTTACTTTTTTTAAAAATCGATCATCAGCCTTCATTGGTTTTATTTTGAATCCAGGGTTCGACCCCACAACACATTCTGTGGGACTCTTTCCTTCTTCCCATGTGGAAGTCTGTACTTGTTCTTTAATAAATTTCCACCTTTGCTATAATACCCTCTGTCTGTGGATTCATTCTTTGACTCTGGTGGATAAAGATGTTAGGTCCAGGCAGAGGGGAAGCTTAGAGCAGATGCAAGCATCTGCAAGGTGGATGGTGACAAAGATAGCTGGCTAGCTGGCACCTTCCTAGGGTAAGGTGACCAGATTTTAAAATTGGTAAAGCAGGACACCATTGACCAGAAGGTGGGGGTTTGATTAAAAATTTGGTCTATATGAAGCAACAAAAATTTTCATAGAATGCAAAAATAGTATTGTAATATATTTTTTAAAATTTCAACATAAGTACAATTTACAAATATATTAAATAAAAAATTATGTATAGTATTATTTTATTCTTTGGCATATTTCTCACTTGAGTAATTTTTTTTAGTAGATTGCTGTTGTTGTTTAAAAGGTCATGAAATTTGGTCACCTTATCCTAGGGCCTTCCTAGACCCCTGGCCTGAGGCAGGAATTCCACCTCTCATGCCCTCCACCTTCCCCTCACTAAACAGCTGTATAAAAGAAGTACCTATGCTGCTTTTTGGTGCGAACTTCCCTGGTTCACCCTTGGACCAGCAAGCTTCGCCCCATCTTGCTTCTGCGTAGCAAACCTCTCAGCTGGAACCTTACAAAAGAATCTGGGTTTGGGTTCCAGTCCAAAAATTCCATTTCAATAGGACCTTTCAATTGCACTCAGTCACCTGAAGAGAGAGGCACTAAACGATGTGTTATTATTTTGTCTGTAGTTGTTTATTCATATATGTAATTTCCTCTTCCCTGATCCTACTCAGTTCCCTTTTTCTATTATTACTCAATTTTTTTTTTACCTTTTTTCTCTTGCTCTTTTTTCCCCCTAATTTTTTAACTTGTGTCACTTCCTAAATGTAGGCTTATCTGCTCTTTCCTCTATCCATCCAATCTCCTTAAAAAAATAAATAAATAAAAATAAAAAAAAAAATAAAAAAAAAAATATATATATATATATATATATATATATATATATATATAACATTTTAAAATTATATTTTATTTTTTATTCTTATCTAACCATTTCTTTTCACCTTACTATATTCTTCCACTATTAATCCAATTCCTCAACCTTATTTTCTCTATTTAAGCTCTGTATCTACAGATATGCATCCCCCTTTTTTTCCTGGGTATTTTTTGCTTATGCTTTTTGATTGATTTGTTTCATTTCTACTGTTTGTGCCACATAGTATTTCTTTTATATTTTCTTTTCTTTTTTGCTAATATTCTTGTTCTCCTTTTTCTTTCCCAGTTCTCTTAACTCTGGTGGTCATGTTTATTGGGGTGTATATTTGTGTATATTTGTGTTTTTTTGCTTCTGTGTCATGTCTTGTCATATTGTATTTTGTGCTGTTTAGTTAGCACCTCAATACCTCAACAATGTGGTAGGGAGCAAGCTATATAATCAGACACTGTGAAAAGAGGCTCAATCCATGAAAGGGACAATAACACTCAAGACCCAACTACATCAGGAGAACCCAAATACCTCAAGTAGGAGGCATCTTTAGAACTCCCATCTAAAGATACCTGAAACAATCCACAAAACATCTACTACATAAGACCAATTCAAATAATCTTGGTGGAATAGCAGTTTAATCAATACATAAAAACAATTACAAAAGAACAGCAAAAATGGGGATTCAAATAATCTCAAAATGAAAGAAAAAGGGAATCACCAGAAAAGGTACTAAGTTAAATGAAGACAAGCAATTTTTCAAAGAAATAATTCAGAAGAATGGTTATAAGAATGCTTACATATCTGGAGGAAAAATTCATTAATATGTAAGAAACAAAAGGAAATGAAGAATGATACACCTGCAAATAAAAAACATTTAAAAAAAACAATAGAAGGTTTCAACAGTAGACTAGAAGAAATTTAGGATCAAGTCAGAGAGTTAGAAGAAAAGGTAGGAAAAAAACAACAACACCTAAGCAGAGTAGCAACTGGAAAAAAATATTAAAAGCAGGAGGAGGTGTAGAAATTCTACCTAATACATAATCAGAAACCAAATCAGTAACCAAAATGAGGAGCAAAAGAAACAACTATCAAATAAAATACAATAACTAGAGAATTCTCCAGAAGAAGAGATAAATGAATAGAGATTTTAAAAAAATTATCTGAAGCAGAGTTCATAGTAATGATGGTAAAGTTTACTCAACAGCATGAAAAAATATAGTAAATTCGATTCTGGGAAAGTGCACAGGGAAGTCTGTTTTTCGCAGCTCACATAGTACCACTATGCAATCCCAACCCTCCCATAGTGACCAGGACCCTGATTCTTCAGGCAGCAGGCAAGACTGAGCTCCACCCACTTGTCTTTGTTTCTTACCATGTGCACCTGGGATCCCTGACTCACAGCGCATTCACACTAAGAGCCAGTGACTCCAATTCTTGGCACATGCGCACATAGGGACCCTGATTATCAGCAAGAAGTCACATGAAGCAACAGAAACTCTGATACTCCATTCTTGGTGCAGACACAGGGGAACTCTGACCCTTGGAACATGATAGGGGACTCTGAATTTCGGCACACACCAACAGCGTGGTGCAGGCATGTCCCTGATTCTAGATGTTCACATGAGACCACACTATGCACTGGTAACATCAACCCTGAGTGAGCCTGGTTCCCACAAACCCATGGCAGCCACATGTCTTAGTGTCAAAGCACTTCGGTGGCACTCGGTTTGGGTGCAACTCCCACAGCACAGAGCCCAGGTCCATGCAACTTCAATTTTGAACCTTCTGGTGATAGTCAGAATGGCGAGACAACACAATCCCCAGAAGAAAGAAAATGAGGAGTCACCAAGACATGAAATTAGTAAAGTTGAAGCATGCAACACAACCAAAAAAAAAAAAAAAAAAATCAAAGTAATGGCCATGTAATTCATACATCGGATGGGTGAGAAAATCAACAATCTATGCAAGAATCAGGAAGAAATCAAAAGTGATATAGCTACAATAAAAAACACCATGGAAAGTTTCAACAGTAGATTAAAAGAAGCAGAGGACCAAATTATTGACTTATAATATAAAGTAGAGAATCAAGCTCAATCTAAATAGAAACTAGAGAAAAAAATTAAACAGCAGAAGGAGAACCTAAGGGAGCTTTGAGACAACAGAAAACAAAGTAACATATGTGTTATTGGGCTGCCAGCAGGACAAGAAGAGCAGCAAGGATTAGAAAATCTATTTGAAGAAATAATGACAGAAAATTTCCTAAATATGGGGAAGAAAAACGTTAGTCAAGTACAGAGAGTCCCAAGCAAGATGAATCCCAAAAGTCCCACACCAAGACACACCATAATTACAATGGAAAATATCATTGATAAAAAGAGAAACTTAAAGGCAAGAGACAGAGAGTTGCCTACAAAGAATCCCCCATCAGATTATCAAATGATTTCTCAACAGAAATACATTAAGCTAGAAGAGAATGGAGGGAGGTATACAAAGTGATGCAAAGCAAAGGACTGAATCTAATAATACTCTATCAATCAAAATTGAAGGAGAAATCAGGAGTTTCCCAGACAAAAAAAAAAAAAGAAAAAGGCTAAGGTAGTATATCACTACCAAACCAGCAATGCAAAAAATGCTAAAGGGAATGCTGTAAAAAGAAGAAATAAAAAGGTAAGCAGGAACACAGGCACAAAAATAGAAATATCTACAAACAAGTACCTTTAAATGCAATAACTTTAAATGTAAACAGACTAAATGCTCTAATCAAAAGACATCAAGTGGCTCAATGGATTAAAAAAAAAACCATATATATGCTGTCTACAAGAGACACACCTCAGAACAAGGAACTCACACAGACAGAAAGTGAAGGGATGGAAAAATATCTGTCAGGCTATTGAAAAGGAAAAAAAAAGAAAAAAGCTGAGGTAGCAATACTTACATCTGACAAAATAGACCTCAAAGTGAAGGCCAAAACAAGAGATAAAGAAGGCCACTTCATAATACTAAAGGGATCCATACAACAATAGGATATAACCCAGATAAACATATATGCACCCAATGCAGGAGCATCCAAATACATTTAAAAAAAATTGCAGGAATATATCAAGAGAGAGATCAACAACAATACAATCATGGTATGGAGACTTTAATACACCACTGACATCACTGGATAAATCCTATAGACAAAAAAGTCAGCAAAGTAACAGCAATCGTAAGCGACTCATAAGATCAGATGGAATTAATTGACATCTTCAGAACATTTCACCCCAAAGCCACAGAATATACAATACATTTTTCTCAAGTGCAAATGGGACATTTTCAAAAATAAACAATATAGTAGGTCACAAGCAAAGTCTCCACAAATTCAAGAATATTGGAATCATAACAAGCATCTTCTCAGACCACAATGCCATAAAATTAAAAATAAACAACAATAAAAACAATCCAAAAATCTCAAACACTTGGAAGCTGAATGGCATGCAATTAAGTAATGACTGGGTTACCAATGAGATCAAAGAAGAAATTAAAAACATCTTGGAAACTAATGACAACAAAAACACAACAATCCAAAATCTATGGGATACAATGAAAGCAGTCCTGAGAGAAAGTTTATAGCTCTACAGGCCTACCTAAAAAAACAAGAAAAAATAGTAATAAAACATCTAACTCAACAATTCAAAGAATTAGAAAGAGAAAAAGAGCAACAATAAAAGCCAAGAGTGAGCAGAAAGAAGGAGATAATAAAGATGAGAGCAGAAATAAATGACATAAAGACAAAAAATAAAAAATAAAACAAACAAAAAACAATACAAAAGATCAATGAAACCAAGAGCTGATTCCTTAAAAGGATAAAAAAGATTGATGAACTTCTAGCCAGACTCACCAAGAAGCAAAGAGAGAGGACTCAAATAAACAAAATAAAAAATGAAAGAGGTGAAATAACAGCAGACCTCACAGAAATACAAAAGATTGTTTTTTTTTTAAAAAATACTATGAACAGCTCTATTCCAACAAACTAGACAACGTGGAGGAAATAGACACATTCCTAGAAAAATACAACCTTCCAAAAGTCAATAAGGAAGAACCTAAAAATCTCAATAGGCTGTTAACTATAGAAAAAATTGAAGCAGTCATCAAAAACCTCCCAAAAAACAAAAGCCCAAAGCCAGATGACTTCACAGAGGAGTTATATCAAACATTCAAGAAAGAACTAAAATCTATCCTCCTCAGACTATTCCAAAAAATTGAACAAGAAGAAACACTTCCAAGCTCATTCTATGAAGCCAGCATCACCCTAATACCAAAACAAGATAAAGACAACACAATGAAAGAGAATTATAGACCAATAACCCTCATGAACATAGATGCCAAAATCATCAACAAAATTCTAGCTAATCGGATCCAGCAATATATCAGAAAGATCATACAACATAAACAAGTAGGATTCATTCTGGAAATGGAAGGGTGGTACAATATTTGCAAATCAATAAACATGATACATCACATAAACAAATTGAGAGATAAGAATCACACAGTTATATCAATTGATGGAGAAAAAGCATTTGACAAAATCCAACACTATTTCTTGATAAAAACTCTCAGCAAGGTGAGAATAAAAAGATCATACCTCAACATAAAATCCCTATATGACAAACCCACAGCCAACATAATACTCAATGGACAAAAACTAAAAACATTTCCCTTAAGAACAAGAATAAGACAGGGATGCCCACTCTCACCACTCCTGTTTGACATAGTGCTGGAAGTATTAGCCATTGCGATCAGACAAGAAGAAAAAACAAAAGGCATCCAAATAGGAAAAGAAGAAGTAAAAACTGTCCTTATTCGTAGATGACATGATATGGTTCATAGAAAACTCTAAATACTCCATCAAAAAATTATTAGACTTAATAAATGAATTTGTCATTATAGCAGGACACAAAATTAATGCCAAGAAATCTATGGCATTTCTTTACAACAATAGTAAACTTACAGAAGGGGACACTAAAAATTCAATTCCATTTAAAATTGAACCAAAAATTAAGATACCTCAGGATAAACTTAGCTAAGGAGGAAAAGACCTATATGTGGAAAACTACAGGACACTGGGGAAAAAAAAAAAAGATAGAGGAAAACATAAACAGAAGAACATACCGTCCTCATGCATTGGTAGAATCAACATCATCAAAATATCCACACTCCCAAAGTAATCTATAGATTCAATGCAATCTCCATTAAAATACCAGTGGCATATTTCACAGACCTAGTGAAATATGCCAAAAGTTCACTCCAAAAGTTCATCTGGAATAAAAAAAAAAAAAGGCATCCAAATTGGAAAAGAGGAAGTAAAGTTGTCCTTATTTACAGATGACATGATATTATACATAAAACAAACAAAAGACTCCATCAAAAATCTCACAGACTTAATAAATGAATTCGGCAATGTAGCAGGACATAAAATTAACTCCAAGAAATCTATGGCATTTTTATACACCAATAGTGAATGAACTCTCCAAAAATCCATCTGGAATAAAAAAAGACCCTGAATCACCGCAGCATTCCTGAGAAAAAAGAATAAAGTAGTTAGGATCTTATTACCAGATTTCAAGATGTATTACAAAGCCATTGTTCTCAAAACAGTCTGATACTGGCATTAGAACACACATATAGATCAATGGAATAGAATGGAGAACCCAGAAATCAACCCAAGCACTATGCCCAATTAATATTTGACAAAGGAAGCATGAACATAAATGGTGTCAAGACAGTCTCTTCAACAAATGGTGTAGGGAAAACTGGACAGATACATGCAAAATAATGAAGCTATACCACCAACTGACACCATACACAAAAATAAACTCAAACTGGATAAAGACTTAAACATTAGATGGGAATCAATAAAAATACTAGAAGAATCCACAGGCAGCAAAATCTCAGACATATGCCAAAGCAATTTCTTCACTGATACTGCTCCTAGGGCAATGGAAACTAAAGAGAAAATAAACAAATGGGATTACATCAAAATAAAAAGCTTCTGCATAGCAAAAGAAACCATCAACAAAACAATAGGAAAGCCCACTGCATGGGAGAAAATATTTTTCAATATCATCACCAATAATTTCCAACATTTATAGTAAACTCATACAACTTAACGAAAAGAAGATAAACAATCCAAACAAAAAAATGGCAACTAACCTAAATAGGTACTTTTTGAAGAAGGGCAGAAAGAAGGCCAAAAGACATAAAAATGTGCTCAAAGTCACTAATTATCTGAAAGATGCAAATCAAAACAGCAATGCGGTATCATCTCACCCCTGTCAGAATGGCTGTCATCAACAAATCAACAAACTGCAAGTTTTGGCAAGGATGTGGAGAAAAAGAACTATTTTTTGCACTGCTGGTAGGAATGCAGACTGGTTTAACCACTGTGGAGAACAATATGGAATTTCCTCAAAAAACTAAAAATGGAACCCTAATTTGACTCTGTGATTGTACTTCTAGGCATATATCACAGGAAGCTAGAAACACAAACCAGAAAGGATATATGTACCCCTATGTTCATAGCAACACAATTCTCCAGAGCTAAGAGTTGGAAAAAGCATAAGTGCCCATCAGCAGATGAGTGGATTAAAAAACAGTGGTATATCTACACAATGGAATACTATGCTGTGGTAAAAAAGAAAGAAATCTTACCATTTGCAACAGCATGGATGAAACTGGAGAGCTTTATGCTAAGTGAAATAAGCCAGTCATAGAAAGATAAATACCACATGATCTCAATCATTTATGAAATATAATGAACAACATAAACTGATGAACCAGGACAGATCCAGAGACAGAAAAGCATCAATCAGACTGTCAAACCCAGAGGGATGGTAGGGGAGGGTGGGGGTAAGGAGGAGAGATCAACCAAAGGACTAGTATGCATGCATATAAGCCTAACCAATGGACAAGAACACCAGGGGAGTGAGGGCATGAGTGGGGACTGGTATTTGAGGGGTTAATGGAGGTATGAGGATACATATGTAATACCTTAAAGAATAAATAAATTAAAAAAAATTTAAAGAGAAAAAAAAACAGAGTTGAAAGTATTCAATCAAAGAACAAAAACTAAAAGAACAATTAAAAAATAGGAGGACAACTTAAGGGAGCCTTGGGATGATGTGAAATGTAATGATATGAGAATAGCAGGTATGCCAGAATAGGCAGAAAGGGAGAAAGGGATTTATAATAGAATGTGTTTGAAGAATAAAAATATTAGCAAATCACACCCAGCAATATATTAAAAGATCATACACCATGATCAAGTGGGATTTATTCCAGGGATGCAAGGCTGGTACAGTATTCAGAAATCAATAATTGTGACACATCACATAAACAAATTAAAGGACAGAAAACATGATTATACCCATAGATCCTGAAAAAGCATTTGATAAAATCCAACACCCATCTATATAATAAAGATAAAATATGCAAATGGTAGTCATGCCATCGCACTGTCAGGCAGTTACAGCTCAGACATTCAACACTCGGGAGAGAGGAATGAGGACCAGCCAGGCTGTGGCCCAGGAAAGAGACTAGTTGCCCACCTCACAGTCCTGGAGCTAGCACCTGCAGCCTGAGTGAAGTCACCTACGCACAGTACCCTGTGACTGCGGCAAGCCCTAGGCAAACTCACTCCAGGTCCTGGGTGCCTATGGAGGGCCAGAGGGAGGAATGCCCGAATCTTGGGTTCCTGTGCCTGGCCAGAGGAGGGAATCCTATGTCCTAAGTGTAGGACAAGACAGAGATAGTTAGGGGTGATAAGACAGGTAGGCAAGCAGTTAGGAGCCACTGGACCCAGATTGCGAGAGGCAGTTGGACATCCCCTGTGGGTTTGCAATTTGAGAGGATGCAGGCTGGGCTGAGGCCTCTCTGCCCCATGTATAGAGTTTGTGCACCAGGACTCTAGTTTTTAATGAAAATTCTCAGCAAAGTATAAATAGAGAGATTATAACTCAAGTTGATAAAGTCTATATATGACAAACCTGTGGCCAACATCACACTCAGTGGGCAAAAACTAAAACCATTTCCCCTAAGAACACGAAGAAGTCCACTCTCACCACTCCTGTTCAATATAGTGCTAGAAATACTAGTCATTGTGATCAGACAAGAAAAAGAAATAAAAGGCATCCAAATGGGAAAAGAAGCAGTAAAACTGTCCTTATTCGCAGATGACATTATATTGTACATAGAAAACCCTAAAGACTCAATCTAAAAACTGTTATACTTAATAAATAAATTCAGCAATGTATCAGGATACAAAATTAACACCCAGAAATCTATGGCTCTTTTATACACCACTAATGAACTCATAGAAATAAAGGAAAACAAATCCCATTTACCATAGCATGAAAAAATTTATGATACCTAGGAATAAGTCTAAGTAAGGAAATAAAAGACCTGTACCTGGACATTGAAAAACAGAGATAAAGACATAAACAAATGGAAGAATATACCATCTTCATGGATTGCTAGTATCAAATTTAGTAAAATGTCCATACTACCCAAAGCAGTCTATAGATTCAATGCAATCCCCATTAAGATACCAATAGCATATTTCCTAGACATAGAACAAACTCTTCAAAAATTCATTTCAAATAAGAAAAGACCCTGAATACCTGCAGCAATCCTGAGAAAGAAAAACAAAGTTGGAGGAATAACTGTGAGATCCTCTCTCCCCACAATTGGTGGGCAGAGTTATGACATTACTGGCATCTGCCACAGAGATATCCCCAAGACGTTGAACCACCAATCAGCATTTGCCGAAGTGCCCTGGGACCCACCCCTTCCTGTTCTGCCCTGGGTCCAACCCTTTCCTGTTCCTCCCCTCAAAAGGCTCCTCAAACCGTCCTTCCAGGTCATGACCTGCTGCTGGCCATGATGGAACTGACTGAAGACTGAAGATGCCCGGACTTGAAGACCCCCATCACCTTTGCTGAGCCCCCAGTAAAGGTAGCAGGTAAGCAGATCCTCTTCCTGGTGGATATGGCATGAGCTACCTCTGTCTTGCTCTCCTTTTTTAGGTTATTGTTTCATGATCTCAGTCATGGATATTGACTGGCAAAAATGCTCTGGCCTCAGTACCTTCTCACCCCACCCTCTCCACCATCCCTAGAGAACAGCTGTCTTGCTGGCACAGGCTTATAAGAAACTCAGTTTTGAACGCAAGCAGTTAAAGGCCTGTTCCCTCCTCCCCCTGCCTTTTCTATTCAATAAATATTTTCAATAGCAAACAATGATGGAAGAAAGTTAACTATTGACAAGAATTTTTAAAGGACCCACTCACCTGGACAATCCTGCAACAGGGATTCAGAGACAGTCCTCATCTGTTTGGCCAGGCCTTACCCAGAGACTTCCAACAATGCTTGTTAGAACCCAGCAATCTCCTCTGGTATGTAGATGATATTCTTCTCTGCAGCCCCTCCCTGGACACATCTCAGAGGCATACAGCTGGCCTCCCCTGGTAGGATTTTTCCATCATTGGGTCCCAAATTTTGCTCTCCTATCTAAGTCCTTATATCAGGTCTCCTCACCCTCCCTCATTCACCAAGCTTTTTCTAACTTCAGGATACCTTTCTGGTCTCTCTTTCCCTCTCTTCCAGACTTCTCTAAGCCTTTCCAACTATTTACTGATGAAAGACAGGGAATAGCTATAGGGGTTCTCACCCAGCCCCTAGGGCCAGCCTTCACCCCTTTAGCTTACCTGTCCAGACAACTTGATCCCAGTTTTGGGATTGCAGCCCTGCCTCTGAGCTCTGGCTGCAGTTTCTGTTCTCATAAAGGAGGCCCAGAAGATCTGCCTCCAGCAACCCTTACAGGTCTTCCCCTCCCATAGACTACAGGATCTTCTGTCACACTGATCCTTATTTCTCCTTGCCCTCTCTCACATGCAGGAACTCCATCCCCTATTCCTCTAGAGTCCTGACATCTCCCTAACCCAGTCCCCAGCCCTGAAACCAGCCACTCTCCTTCCTGCTGCCTTTACCCAAACTGCAGCAAAGCACGCCTGCCCTGAGGTCTTCAAGGCCCTCACTCAACCTCAGGTGGGACACTCAGATCTTCCTCTCTCTAATCCTGACTTAACTCTGTTGGTGGATGGAAGCTTGTGTCTAGACCCCCAGGGATGTCGGAAAATCTCCCACGTGATTGTAATACTGGAGTGGACCCTGGAGATGGCCTTCATCCCTCTTCACCTCGCCCACACTGCGAGAGGCAGTCACGAGTGCCTGCTCCTCCTGCTCCACATGTACAGCTGCCTCACCCAGGGAAGAATGCACCCCAACTTTCCTACCCATGAAATGAGGGAACACCTCCCAGGGCAGGACTGGCAGGTGGACTTCACCCATATGCCCTCCCTCCCCCCACAAGAAGACCAAATATCTGCTTACCATGGTAGACAATCTGAGAGGGTGGGTAAAGGCCTTCCCTATCTGCAAGGAAACTGCTGAGGTTGTGACTGAGACCTTGATAACACACATAATTTCTGGCATCTCCTGGAAACTGCACATATCCTACCACTCACATTCATCAGGTAAGATCCAGAGGAGCAACGGCTTCCTTAAAGACCATCTAACTAAACTGTAGAAATTTGCAGCTCCTGGCCGGACCTTCTGCCCATGGTCCTGACTGGAATCCAGGCTACACCAAGGACCCCCACCTTTTTATCTCCCCAAGAATCTTACCCCCCCAGGTTATATTTCAGCTCCAGGCCCAGAAAAACAGCAAAACCAGATAAGTGATGTTGTGGCAGCCTCAGGACCAGCCTTTACCTCCCAAGTAACTCAACAGGATCACTTTTGAGACCTTCATCAACCAGTCCCTTTGGGAAATTAGGCTGCTGCACTCCTTGTCTGTGTTTATTTTTTTAAGTTTCCTTTTTACCAACCCCATTTTTCATGCACTGTGTCACTAGTTTTTTACAGAACAGATCGCAGGCATTCACCAACCAGAATGTGGGAGAGAACCTAACATCAGAATATTTGAGACTCCAGGTAGACTCCCCTAAATGACACCCCCTCTCAGCTGGAAGCAGTTAAGAAAGATGGACCTCCACCCCAGACCCTGCCCAGACTCTCAATTTTTAAAATATAGTATATCAAAGAGTCTGGAATGTGAGATCCTCCCTCCCCCTAACTGGTGGGCAGAGTTATGACATTGCTGGCATCTGCCAGAGAAACATCCCCAAGACACTGAACCAGCAATCAGTGAGTGCCAAAGTGCCCTGGGGCCCACCCCTTCCTGTTTCACACTGGGTCCAACGCTTTCCTGTTCCTCCCCTCAAAAGGCTCCTCCAACCCTTCATGTGCTACTCCATCTCTGTCTGTGGAGGCAACCTGGCTGGGTCCTTTCTTTCTCCCCACTCCTTTAATTCTGATTTCTCTACCTCCATAATGAGTCCCACTTATTACTGGGGAATCAACTTTAATATGTCTTGGTGGTCTCTGACTTCAATTTCTTGTGCCTCAAACCTTACAATAACTATACCAGATATCAAGCTATATTACAAAATAACTTTTCTCAAAGCTGTCTGATACTGACACAAGAACAGACATATAAAACGATAAAACAGAACATAGAATCCAGAAACCAACCCAAGCCATTATGCTTAATTAATATTTGACAAAAAAGACAAGAACATACAATGGAGTTAAGACAGTCTCTTTAATAAATGGTGCTGGGAAATTTGATCAGATACATGCAAAAAAAATGGAAACTAAATCACCAACTTATACCATACATTAAAAAAACTCAAAATGGATAAAGGACTTAAATATAAGATGGGAACCCATAAATATCATTGAGGAATCAATAAGCAGCAAAATAGTAGACATATGTCATAGCAATATTTTTACTGATAGGGCAACGGAAATGAAAAAATAAAAATGACTAAGTCAAAATAACAATCTTCTGCACCACAAAAGAAACCATCAACAAAACAATAAGAAACCCACTGTATGAGAGAACATATTTGCAAATGTTATCTCTGATAAGGGCTTAATCTCCAAAATTTAGAAGAAACTCATATAATTTAACAAAAGGAAGATAAACAATCTAGTTTAAAAAAAAAAAATGGGCAAAGGACCTAAACAGATACTTTTCGAAAAAGAACCAAACAGCCAGACAAGGGACACCTGACATGCCCCTGCATTCTTTTGGAATCATCAGAAAGAAAGCCTCCAGAGATGAGTGAATTCAAATTCAATTAAGGAATTTTGAATTTACTTTTCTATCTGTTTGATTAGTCTTCCTATATTGGGAGAAGAACTGAATGCAGTTGTAACTCTTACAGTGAGGTTCTCACTGAAACATTGGTCAAGAATCCTGCATGCCAGGAGTGCCCCCATGTCCATCAGGGGAGCTGAGCAGTGTTCCAGTCTTCGACTTAACCCCCAAGAGTGCTTATCCACCTAGTGCAGATGCTTTTCTGTCTCAGTATAATTATCTGTTCATTAACTGGTCTATAAATGTAAGTGTAAGAGCTGCTTTGTATTGTCCTGTACTTTTGTGTGCTTTTGTTAACTGAGAGAGATGTCTGGCTAAAAACATAAGAGTATTTGTTGATGTTTTTGTCTCTTCATTTAATTTGTTTGAAGAAAGCCAGCCCCACTTTGGTGGGGGAGCCCAGTAGGATGAACTGTAAAAGAGATTGCAGGAAAGCATTAACTGTCCTCTTTTTTTGTATTAGCTCACCAGATAACTCTTAGCTAATGAAGTTTCTATCTGTAAAGTAGATACTTTAATTATTTTTTTTATTAAATTATTATCTGTGTACATATTTTTACCATTGCCCTCCCCTCCCATACATACCCACCCTCCCCAGAGTTTTGTGTCCATTGGTTGTACTTCATGAGGCTTCAATCTCAGCAGGAACAGAAAAGCTCTGGTAACAGCTGTGGACAATTGGATTGTGAGAAGAGGGTTCTTCTTTGCCAAAAGGGCAAGAGGGGCCAATATAGAATGCTCAGGTACCATCCCAGGGGGCCCTCTACACAATGGAAGGGATTAAATCTTTTCATGTCCTTTTTAAATTGCTACCAGATATACAAAAAATTAGTTTGTAAGTTTGTTTGGGATAATTGTACATTATGCTGCTATAATTCTAAAATATCTAGAGATGTGTTATCTTTGTCCCCACGCACCAAAAAGATGATTTTTTATTGATACACAATGGTGTGAGGTACTACCCTGTTTTCCTGAAAATAAGACAGTGTCTTATATTAATTTTTGCTCCCAAAGATGCACTAGGTCTTATTTTCAGGGGATGTCTTATTTTTCCATGAAGAAGAATACAGTACACATTTATTGTTAAATGAAAATAAAGGAAATTTTTTACCTGTATACAGTACAATAGTACGGTAGTTGTCAACACAAACTAGACAAACTGTGAATCCTACAGTATCAAGAATTTACTCATTTATTCAATGACAATCATGTCATCATCTTCTGGAACATCATCATAACAATCCAATTCCTGAATTTCCTGGTGAATTTCTTGTGACTCCATTTCTTTCAGAATCAGTGGACCAAATCTCTCATGTTTAGCCTAGGAGGGCCTTGTTTTTGGGGGGATGCCTTATATTTCACTCAGAAGGAAACCTGTAAGTAGGTCTTATTTTCGGGGAAACACAGTATTATAGGTATGGTGGTAACACAAATTTGGGGGAAATTATGACATTGTGGAATAATATCATATTTTTTGCTCTAGGCCCTGGTAATTCCATTTCAAACTGGCTGCCAATTTCTTTTTGTATAGAAAAGGTCTTAGTTATATTTTCTACACTTCTCCCAGGAGCAAGTAGTGATAGTCCCTTCCTTTGGTATCCACAGAAGCCAAGAAACTCTCTTTAATTTTACATACAAAGGAGCAATGGTTTGATTTTGTGTCATACAAAAGGGAAGCTGGGTGGAGAACCCTCTGTAATTATACTTCCTTGCCTCACCCCTGGTCCTCCTGGATGACCAAGGTGTTTGGTATTATTGGTGACTACATTAGGAGGGGATCAGCCCACATAAGGGCTCTTACCCATGAAGGGTCAGGAATATAAGTCCAAAATACTTCCCCTTTTGCCCCAACTAATATAATCGTACATCTGATGACTGCTAGCATGGCAAGAAAGATGTTCTCAGGCATCCTTGGGGTTCTGGTTACCTCATAATTTTTTTTATTTCTTTCTTTATTATTACTATTATTACTATTATTATTATTTTATATGTGTGTCCTTATTCCCCCATTTCCCTCGCATCCCCAATTCATGCCCCAACCCCCGTTGTCTGATTAGACTTATTGCATGTACACAAGTCCCTTGGTTGATCCTCCCCCTTTCTCCCACCAACCCCCTCCTTCCCTGATATTTGAGGTTCTGATTGACACTTCTCAGGCTCTGGATCTGTTCTTGTTCATTAGTCTATGCCATTCATTATATTCCACAAATGAGTGAGATCATGTGATATTTATTATCTTTCTATACCTGGCTTATTTCACTTAGCATAATGCTCTCCGTCTTCATCCATGTTGTTGCAAATGATAGGAGATCCTTCTTTTTTTTTTTTACCTCAGCATAGTATTCCATTGTGTAGATATACCATAGTTTTTTAATCCACTCAACTGGTAATGGGCATTTGGGCTGTTTCCAAATCTTAGCTATGGTGAATTGTGCTGCTATAAACATAAGGGTACATATATCCCTTCTGATTTGTGTTTCTAGTTTCTTGGGATATATTCCTAGGAGTGGGATCACTGGGTCAAATTGAAGTTCCATTTTTAATTTTTTAAGGAAAATCCATACTCTTCTCCACAGTGGCTGCACCAGTCTGCAGTCCCACCAGCAGTGCAAAAGATTTTCTTTTTCTCCACATCCTCGCCAACACTTGTTGTTTGTTGATTTTTTTTTTTTTTAGTTTTATTTAAATATATTTTATTGATTTTTTACAGAGAGGAAGGAAGAGAGATAGAGAGCTAGAAACTTTGATGAGAGAGAAACATCGACCAGCTGCCTCTTGCACACCCCCTACCGGGGATGTGCCCACAGCCAATGTACATACCCTTGACCGGAATCGAACCTGAGACCTTTCAGTCCTCAGATCGACGCTCTACCACTGAGCCAAACTGGCTTCGGCTGTTTGTTGATTTGTTGATGATAGCCATTCTGACAGGTGTGAGATGGTACTACATTGTTGTTTTGATTTGCATCTCTCTGATGATTAGTGACTTTGAGCAGGTTTTCATATGTCTCTTGCCCTTCCTTCTGTCTTCTTTTCAAAGTGTCTATTTAGATCAGTTGCCCATTTTTTGATTGGATTGTTTATCTTCTTTTTGGTAAGTTGTATGAGTTCCCTATAAATGTTGGAGAATAAACCCTTAACGTTGATATCATTGGCAAATATGTTCTCCCATTAATTGGACTTTCATGGTTGTTTTCCTTTGCTATGCAAAAACTTTTTATTTTGATGTAGTCTCATTTGTTTATTTTCTCTTTAGTTTCCATTGCTCTAGGAGCAGTATCAGTGAAGAAGTTCTTTAGACATATGTCTGAGATTTTGCTGCCTTTGGAATCTTCTAGTATTTTTATGGTTTCCAGTCTTAGGTTTAAATTCTTTATCCATTTTGAGTTTATTTTTGTGTGTGATGAAAGTTGGTGATCTACAATAGTTGCATGTATCTGTCCAATTTTCCCAACATTTATTGAAGAGACTGTCTTGACTCCATTGTATGTCCATGTCTCCTTTGTCAAATATTAATTGGGCATAGTGGTTTGAATAGATTTCTTGGTTCTCTATTCTATTCCATTGATCTATGTGTCTGTTCTTGTACCAATACCAGGCTGTTTTGAGAACAGTGGCTTTGTAATACAGCTTGAAATCTGATATTAAGATCCCATTTACCTTGTTCTTCTTTCTCAAGATTGCTGCAGTTATTCAGGGTCTTCATTTATTCCAGATGAATTTTTGGAGTGTTCGGTCTAGGTCTGTGAAATATACTGTTGGTATTTTAATGGGAAGTGCCTTAAATTTATAGATTGCTTTGGGTAGTATGGGCATTTTGATGATGTTGATTCTACCAATCCATGAACATTGTATGTTCTTCTATCTATTTATGTTTTCCTCTATTTCTTTTTTTAAGTTTCGTGTAGTTTTCCACATATAGGTCTTTTATTTCCATAGTTAAGTTTATTCATAGGTATCTCAATTTTTTAAAATATATTTTATTGATATTTTACAGAGAGGAAGAGAGAGGGATAGAGAGTTAGAAACATCGATGAGAGAAAATTATCAATCAGCTGACTCTTGCACAACTCCTACTGGGGATGTGCCAGCAACCAAGGTACATGCCCTTGACCGGAATCGAACCCGGGACCTTTCAGTTCGCAGGCCGATGCTCTATCCACTGAGCCAAACCGGTTTAGGCAATCTCAATTTTTTTTGGTGTAATAGTAAATGGGATGGCTTTTTTAGTCTCTTTTTCTGTGAGTTCACTATTAGTGTATAGAAATATCATATATTTATTGGAGTTAATTTTGTATCCTGCTACAATGCCAAATTCATTTTTTAACTCTAAGAATTTTTGATGGAGTCTTTAGGGTTTTCTATTTGCAATACCATGTCATCTATGAATAAGGACAATTTTACCTCTTCTTTTCCTATTTGGATGCTTTTTATTTCTTTTTATAATCTTATCACAATGGCTAGTACTTCCAGCACTGTGTTGAACAAGAGTTGTGATAGTGGGCATACCTATGTTGTTCCTGTTCTTAGGGAAAATGGTTTTTGCCCTTGTCCATTGAGTATGACGTTGGCTGTGTGTTTGCCATATATGGCTTTTATTATGTTGAGGTATTATCCTTCTATTCCCACCTTGCTGAGAGTTTTTTGTTGTTGTTGTTTGTTTGTTTTTTTTGTTGTTTTTTATCAAGAAATGGTGTTGGATTTTGTCAAATGCTTTTTCTGCATCAATTGACATGACTATATGACTTTTATCTCTCAATTTGTTTATGTGATATAGCATGTTCATTGATTTGCGAAAATTGTACCACCCTTGCATCTCTCAGATAAGACCTATTTGGTCATGGTGTATGATTTTTCTGATGTACTGCTGGATCTGATTTGCTAGAATTTTGTTGAGGAATTTGGCATCTATGTTCATGAGGGATATTGGCCTGTAATTCTCTTTCATTGTGTTGTCTTTACCTGATTTTGGTATTAGAGTGATGCTAGTTTCATAGAAGGAGCTTGGAAGTGTTTCTTCTTGTTCAACTTTTTGGAATAGTCTGAGGAGGATAGGTTTTAGTTCGTCCTTCAATGTTTGGTATAACTCCCCTGTGAAGTCATCTGGCTTTGGCTTTTGTTTTTTGGGAGATTTCTGATGACTGCTTCAGTTTTTGATAACTGCCTAGATTCTTCCTGATTGACTTTTGGAAAGTTGTATTTTTCTCAGAATGTGTCTATTTCCTCCAGGTTGTCTAGTTTGTTGGAGTAGAGTTGTTCATAGTATTTTTTAGCAATCTTTTGTATTTTGGTGAGGTTTGTTGTTATTTCACCTCTTTCATTTCTGATTTTGTTTATTTGAGTCCTCTCTCTTTCCTTCTCGGTAAGCCTGGCTAGAGGTTAATCAATCTTCTTTATCCTTTTGAAGAACCAGTTCTTGGTTTTGTTGATGTTTTGTATTATTATTTTTTTGTTATCTATGTCATTTATTTCTGCTCTGATCTTTATTTCCTTTCTTCTGCTTGCTATGGGCTTTTCTTGTTGCTCTCTTCCTAATTCTTTGAATTGTTGAGTTAGATGTTTTACTACCATTTTTTCTTGTGTGTGTGTGTGTGTGTGTGTGTGTGTGTGTGTGTGTTGTTTTGTTTTGTTTTGTTTTTGCCGTAGGCCTGTAGAGCTATAAACTTTTCTCTCTGAACTGCTTTCATTGTGTTCCATATGATTTGGAATGTTGTGTTATTATTGTCATTTGTCTCCAGGATGTTTTTAATTTCTTCTTTGATCTCATTGATAACTCAATTATTGTTTAGTAGCATGCTATTCAGCTTCCCAGTGTTTTGATTTTTGGAATGTTTTTATTGTAGTTTATTTCTAATTTTATGGAGTTGTGGTCTGAGAAAATTCTTAATAGAATTTCAATCTTTTTGAATTTGGGGAGACTTTGCTTGTGATCCAATACCTGGTCTATTTTTGAAATTGTCCCATGTGCACTTGAGAAGAATGTATATTTTGTGGCTTTGGGGTGAGATGCTCTGAAGATGTCAATTAGGTCCATCGGAGCTAGTGTGTCATTTAGAATTGCTGTTTCCTTGATGATTTTTTTTTTTGTCTATAGGATTTATCCAGTGATGCCAGAGGTGTTTAAAGTTTCCATATTATTATTGTATTGTTGTTAATCTCTCTCAATATATTCCTGCAATTTTTTAAATGTATTTAGGTGCTCCTGCATTGGGTGCATATAAGTTTATCTGGGTTATATCTTCTTGTTGAATTGCTCCATTTAGTATTATGAAGTGGCCTTCCTCATCTCTTATTATGGTCTATTTTATCAGCAATAAGTATTGCAACCCCAACTTTTTTCTCATTTCCATTTGTCTGAAAATGTTTTTTCATTCCTTCACTCTCTGTCTGTATGAATCCTTTGTTCTGAGGTGAGTCTCTTGTAGACAGAAAATATATGTATCATGTTTTCTTATCCATTAAGCTACCCTGCTTCTTTTTAGGGGACATTTAATCCATTTACGTTCCATGTTATTGACAAGTACATGTTTGTTGTCATATTTTACTTAGTGTTTGTGTTTCTTTGTTCTTTTCTCTTTCTTCTTTTTACAGCAGGCCCTTTAGCATTTCTTTCATTGCTGGCTTGATAGTTATATACTCTCTTATCCTTTTTTAGTCTGTGTAGCTCCTGATTCCATCTTCAATTTTGAATGATAACCTTGCTGGGTATAGTATGCTTGGATTCATACCCTTGCTTTGCATAACTTTGTATATTTCATTGCATTCCCTCTGGCTGGCTGTATTTCTGTTGAAAAATTAGTTGATATTTTAATAGGAGATCCCTTGTAAGAAACTTTCTTTCTCTCTCTGGCAGCCTTTAAGATTCTTACTTTGTCATTCATGTTAGCCAATTTAATTATGATGTGTCTTCATGTCAGTCATTTGGGGTTCATCTTGTTTGGGACTCTATGTGCTTCTAGGAGTTGCAGGGGGTTTTTTCTTGCCAATATCAGGACAGTTTCCTGTCATTATTTCTTCAAATAGGTGTTCTATTCCTTGATTCTCTTCCTAGCCTTCTGGTATGCCTATAAAGCAAATATTGTTTCATTCTCCCTTAGGCTCTCCTCTTGCTTTTTAAGTCTTCTTTCCAGTTGCTGTTTGTGAGTTTTTTCCAATTTGTCTTCTAATTCTCTGATGTGGTCTTCAGCTTCTTCTAGTCTACTCTTTAAGCCTTCCATTTGTTCTTTATTGTAGCTAAGTTGTTCTTCATCTCTTACTTCTTTTTCATGCTGGTGACATTCTCATTCAGCTCCTTATAATTCTCATTGAGTTGTGTTTATTTGTCATCCATCAGTTTAAACATCCTTATAACAATTACTCTGAATTCTTTCTCTGATAAGCTGCTAGCCTAGATTTCTTTTAACTCCTTTCTGGTGATTCCTTTTTTTCTTTCCTTTGGGGATTGCTTTTTGTTTTTCCATGCTTTCCTGTAATGTTTTAGTTGTAGATCCACTTGCTTTGCTACCCACGTTCTCTTGGGGATGGTGCTACTGGTGTAATCTCTCAGTTCTCCTGGGCTTGGTAATCTTGGTAATTTCCTGTGTAGCTCCCTGCTTGAGCTATTTGGGTTCTCTTGATGTAGACCTGAAAGCTTGAGAGATACTAGTGCGATGTCTAACAGTCCGCAGCTATGGAGGGCATTTTCCCAATAATTGCTGTCTTGCACTCTTAGTTGAAATCACACATGTCCAGGGGAGGCTCACAGTGGCTCCCACTAGGGCCCTGTGTGTAGATGGGCTAAGGTGCATGCCTGCTGGAAATTTGTTTCTGTGGAGGTGTGTTTTCACGAATAGAGCTCTGATGCACTCTGAAGGGTCTTGGCACTGAGGTTTAGCAGCTAGGGTGAATGTGTGCAGTTATTCAAGAAGAGGGGTTTCAGAATTTCTGCTGTTGGGCAGCGTGTCCTTGTCTGTACAGAATCACTCAGCAAGGGCTCAAAGCAGCTCCCCAGAGGACCCTGTGGATATATGGGTTCAGGCTGCTTGCCCTTTGGAAATGTGCATCTGTGGCAGTGAGTTTGCTGGCACTGAGCTCTGACAAAGTTTGGGGGGCCCTGGCACTTTAGTTACCCTGCTGCGGTGTCTGTGCAGGTGTTCAGGATGAGTGAATTCAGAATTTCTACTGCCAGGGGCAGTGCATCCTATTTGTCAAAGATCACACCCAGCCAGGACTCACAGTATTTCCCACAAGCGCCCTGTGGATAGATGGACTTTGGAAGTTCCTGCACAAACTTGGTAAGTGCCTCCACTTTGGAAGTGCACTAGGAACTGGTGGTGCATTTGCCTGCACAGAGCTCTGATGACTCTGAGAGGCCCTGGCACTGAAGTTTCAGAGCCAGAGTGTCTGTGGGAAGTTCTTTAGGAAGATGTTGCTTAGAATGTCTACTGCAGGGCCATGCATCCTTGTCTGTGCAGAATCACACCCTCTGGGGCTCTCAGTGGCTCCCAAGCACTGTCTAGGAAGTGGAGTGCCTGGCTGCCTAGGGGCTGGGAATGCAGTGAATCCTGAGTTCTGGTGCTGGGGAGGGGATGGTTGTACTTACTGCTGCCAGGCAGAGCACCTTTAGAGATGGAGATCCCAGGGTCTGAGGGTCTGCAGCTGGGATAGCAGGATTTTGGCTGAAGTGGCTTCTGGGTCCTGGGCAGTTCCAAGGTCTGTCTGGTTGGTGGTGTTGATGAGTTCAGAAATCTGTGGCCAGGTCTCTGGAGTCTTGGTGTCCCTACATCTGAAACTGTGGTGGCAGGTCTTCTACCAGAGCATCTATAGTGTCTTGATTTGCTTCCAAGGCCAGACTGGGTGGTGGGGAGGTTAGGATTCTAGTCTCAATCAGTTCTGTTCTTCAAGCTGGCATGTTCTCTGTGCCGCTGGTGTCCTCTCCAGAGTCTTTGCAGTGGCTGCGGGGTTTTGCCATCTAAGACTGCCCAGATTGGAAGCCCCCTGGAAGAACTCTAGGGTCTAACTGACCCTATTTCACTAACACACACATGTCCACACACTCCTCTATCACTCTCTCACTTGCTCACACATATTCCTTCCCTGCCTTCCTGCCGGTTGCCATCTTTTCCTCATATGCCTAGCTCTTTACTTTTTGAAAATCATTAAAGAATTAAGATTTCTAAGAATAACATGTTCTAGTACATTTTAAAAATCCCATCTAATTAAGAGGGACTATGCTAATTGACCCTCACGCCATTGCAAAGATGGTGATGCCCACAACTTATAAGGAGGGAATATGCTAATTGACAGCCATGCCCTCAATGATGGCGGTACCCACAGCCACAAAATGGTATCACCCAGTCCCTTCAGCCCCTGAGTCACCCAGATTGTCTTGAGGTGCAGGCAAGCATCCGATGGTGGCTGTCCAGTCATCCAGGGCTGCCCAAGGCTCAGTTAATCAGGGCAGACCAAGGCTTGCACTGCTGGCAATGGCCGCAGCAGAGGTGTGATGGGAGGTCACCTTCCCCTGATTGCCAGGTCACCTCCCACCCCTGAGGGCTCCCAGACTGTGAGAGGAGGAAGACCAGGCTGAGAGACCCCCCTCCATTTCATGGATTTTCATGCACCAGGCTTCTAGTATTAAAATAAAAATACTTAATAAAAGGTCTAAGGCATAGTTAGGCATTTTTAAAGGACATAAAAAATTCGAAGGCTAATTTGAAAGTATAAAGATTATTTATATAATAAAAAAGGTTTATCAACAAGCAGAAAAATAAAACAGTCAGGACAGGAGCAGGCATAGCTGAGGAAAAACGTAACTTTCAGAGCTAGGTAGCGAGGTTGAGCCAGAGCCCACAGCTGCCCTGGTGATTTATTTTTTTATTTAAATAAATCTTTATTGTTCAGATTATTACAGGTGTTCCTCTTACCCCCCCTCTTAGTTCCCTTCCACCTGATTCCCAACCCCACCCCACACCCTTACCCCCACCGCTGTCTTCATCCATAGATGTAAGATTTTCATCCAATGTCTTCCTGCACCCCTCAGACCCCTTTCCCCATGTGAATTGTTAGTCCAATCCCTTTCTATGTCCCTGATTATATTATATTCACCAGTCCATTTTGTTCTTCAGATTTTTTTTTATCTCTTGATTTTTAAATTCACTTGTTGGTAGGTATGTATTTGATGCCTTTTTGTTGTTCATAATTTTTTTTACCTTTACCTTTTTTCTTCTTCTTTCTCTTCTTAAAGAATACCCTTCAACATTTCATGTAATCTTGGTTTGGTGTTGATGAACTCCTTTAACTTTTTCTTGTCTGTGAAGCTCTTTATCTGACCTTCAATTCTGAATGATAGCTTTGCTGGGTAGAGTAATCTTGGTTGTAGGTTCTTGTTGTTCATCATTTTGAATATTTCTTGCCACTCCCTTCTGGCCTGCATAGTTTCTGTTGAGAAATCAGCTGACAGTCATATGGGTACTCCCTTGTAGGTAACTAATTGTTTTTCTCTTGCTGCTTGTAAGATTTTCTCTTTGTCTTTTGCTCTTGGCATCTTAATTATGATGTGTCTTGGTGTGTTACTCTTTGGATTTCTCTTGTTTGGGGTCCTGTGCGCTTCCTGAACTTGTAGGTCTATTTCTTTCACCAGGTAAAGAAAGTTTTCTGTCATTATTTCTTCCATTACACCTTCAATATTCTGCTCGCTCTCTTCTTCTGGCACCCCAAAAATCCAGATGTTGGTACGTTGTAAGCCATCCCAGAGGCTCCTTACACAATCCTCACACTTTTGGATTTTTCTTTCTTTTTGCCTCTCTTGTTGGGTGATTTTTTTTTCCCTTATATTCCAGTTCTTTGGTTTTATTCTTAGGGCATGTTGATTTATAGTTGAGTTTCTGTATATTCTTTATTTCAAACTTTGTATGCTTAATTTCTGGCTGGTCCTTTTTCTTTTTCTTTTTGGTATTCTCATTAAGGCCCTTGAAGGTCTCACCACACTTCTTGGAGGTCTCATCAAGTTTCTCAAAGGTTTTTAGAAGATTTTTGAGTAATCTTATAAATGTGATTCTGAATTGTGTGTCATTCAGTAGTTTACACTTCTCGATCTCTCCCATTCGTGTCATGGTTCTGTGTTTCCTCATTTTGGCTATCTCCCTGTGTTGATGGAGTGGCTTTGTGTGGTTGGTGACCTATAGGGGTCAGTAGCTCAGCTTCCCCAATCACTTGAGGTGGTGGCTTTTGCTATATCCCTTTGTGGGCTGAGTGCAAAGTCTTGGTGTAATTAAGCCTTGATTGCTGTTAGTACACTGGGAGGAATTGACCTCCAGGCCAATTGTCTGTGAGGATCTGCTGTGTCTATAAAGGAAGAACTGCTGCGCTGGAGACATGCCTTGTTCCAGTGGGGCTTTGGTGCTCCCTGAGACCGTCTCCCAAATGTGTGAGGGATTAGAACTGAGCACTAGAATTCTGGTTTCTGGGTCTCAATGAGGTACAGTTCAGCTACTGTCTAAGGCCAGTACTGTCACAGAAGCTACAGCATGAACTACAGTCCTGTCCTCCTTGGATCTGTTTGCCCCAGGTTGCAATTTTGCTAAACTGCAACAGAGAGGGCCATTCATATGCAAAGTCTGCTGCTTGTAGCTTGGATGTGTTGTGAGAGATGGAGTCTCAGGGCAGAGTCTCAGGTCAGAGTCTCAGGGCATCACTAGGCTGGGGCATGGCCAACAGCGATGGCTGTGGTCCATCTGCAGCCTCTATGATGGCGTCCCTGCATCTCCCTGCATCTCGCACCACAGCACAGTAAACAATCTCAGCTCTGTAAGCAAGCCAGCCTCACTTTCTGACCAGATGTCAGACAGTCTAGCCTCTCCCCAGAAACTGGATTTTTGAGAGATCGGGCACTTGTCTCTCTTCAGGTTGAAGAAAGCACCGCCCTCGGTGAGCTGGGATCCACTGCCAGCCCTTATCGCATCCTCGCCCCCCCACCCTCCCTCACGTCAGATTTTCAGCATTTGTGCCCTGGATTCTCCTCTTTCTCTTTCAGTCTAAATGTAGGACTTCCTCTTAGCCAGCTTTCATTTGGTTTTTTGGAGATAGATGTTTGTTTTGTAGTTGTTTTTTTTTTTGTTTTTTTTTTGACTTCTTGTGCCTGGCTGTCATTTAGGAGTGTTTACCTAATGCCGCCATCTTTGTTCTCTGCCTTGGTGATTTAGAGCTGGTTACTAGACAGATTAAAGACTCAGCCCCAAAGAGCCAGGTGAAGGAAGGGGGAAGAGGGTTGGATGTCCTAGACACCTGTAGCCACTGGAAGAAACAGCAGCGACAGCAACAAGAAAAGTGGGAATGCCAGCCAGTAATCTGACACCTGAGCTGTTGTTCAGTGAGTTATGAATATTTTACAATATACAATAAGGACTTAAGCATTTGGCTTACTCGTTAAAAGGTTAAAGCTGCAGCAACAACAAAAAAAAACCCTAATAAAAATGAAAAAAAATTATAGAAATGCAAAACAACTCAAAGCAGCTGTGCCATTGCTCCTCTGACACTTGGCTTTGCTGGCAGGATCTGGAAGATGTATGGGTCCCAGCAGGAGTCAGTGCTCCCAACACTAGGTGTCAGGACAATAATTTATGGTTAAGTTCCCTGTCAGGAGATTGTATTGACTCCCCACCCCTTGAGGACTTTGAACCAGATCTCCAAAGAGGGAGTTTGAGGGGAGGTCAGACACCCAGAGCCAACCAACAGCAACAGTTACAAATGGGGACAGCATTTACCTGCCACTGGAGCTGCCTAGCTGCTGTCCAGTGAGTAATGAGCATTTTACAACAAGCAATAGAAGACTTAGGCCTTTGGCAAGCCAATAACTGCTACTAACCTTCCAGCAGCCCCAGGAATAAAGCAGTGAGACCAGGATCTGTAAAAGAAGCAGCTAGAGCTAGTGAAAGCTCCCTGTTTGCAAATGTGCTGAAAGGATTCAGAACTATAAAAACAACTGCCAATACTTACTGCTCCTGGGAGAAGAAAGTTGATACCACCTTTCAGTGCACCCCCTTGGGAGAGGCCTGGTTGCTGCTCTGCCACAAAGAGGACTGGTGAGAAGGTGGGGGCTGATGCAGCCTCCATAATACTTTGCTGTATGCAAAGTTGTTTCTACTTGCATTCCTGGCTGTTTTGGGCTGGCAGCTTAGAGCCAAAGGGCAGCAAGAGACAGTTTGCAGCCTGTGCACTGTCTTGCAGGCCTGTGTGACCATGCCCATATCAGGAGTAGCAAAAACCTCATCTTAAAAGAGTAAAGAGCTCTGCTAGAAAAGAGGAAAGTGGTGAGTACCAGTTCTCAAAAGAAATCCTATAACATATAAGGTTCTGTAAAGGAATAAAAATTCATATAGAGGAGCTACTCCCTTAGTCTGTTCTGAGAGGGCGTGTCACACTTACCTCAGAGATCACATACAGTTTTTTTTAATAAATCTTTATTGTTAAGACTATTACAGGTATTCCTATTTCTTCCCCTTCATAGCTCCCCTCCACCTGATTCCCCAACCCACCTTATGCCCTTACCCCCTGCCACTGTCTTCATTCATAGGTGTAAGACTTTTGTCCAATCTCTTCCCACACCCCTCAGACTCCATTCTCCCTGAGAATTGTCAGTCCACTTCCTTTCTATGTTCCTGATATCATTATATTCACCAGTCCATTCTGTTCTTCAGACTTTATTCACTTGATTTTTAGATTCACTTGTTGGTAGGTCTGTATTTATGTCTTTTTGTTGTTCATAATTTTATCTTTACCTTTTTCTTCTTTTTACTCTTGTTAGAGAATACCCTTCAGCATTTCATGTATTCCTGGTTTGGTGGTGATGAACTCCTTTAGCTTTTTTTTTATCTGTGAAGCTCTTTATCTGACCTTCAATTCTGAATGATAGCTTTGCTGAATAAAATAATCTTGGTTATAGGTTCTTGCTGTCATCACTTTCAATATTTCCTGACACTCCCTTCTGGCCTGCATGGTTTCTATTGAGAAATCAGCTGACAGTCATATGGGCATTCCCTTGTAGGTAACTAACTGTTTTTCTCTTGCTGCTTTCAAGATTCTCTCTTTGTCTTTTTCCCTTGGCATTTTAATTATGATGTGTCTTGGTGTGGTCCTCTTGGATTCCTCTTATTTGGGGTTCTGTGCACTTCCTGAACTTGTAAGTCTATTTCTTTCACCAGGTAGGGAAAGTTTTCCATCATTATTTCTTCTAATAGGTTTTCAATATTTTGCTCTCTCTCTTCTTCTGGTACCCCCAAAATTCGGATGTTGGTATGTTCACAGCAGCACAATTTATAATAGCTAAGATTTGGAAGCAGCCTAAGTGCCCATCAGCAGATGAGTAGATAAAAAACTGTGGTACATCTATACAATGAAATACTACACTGCTGCAAAAAAGAATGCATTGATACCATTTGAAACAGCATGGATAGAACTGGAGCACATTATGCTAAGCAAAATAAGCCAGTCAGAGAAAGATAAGTATCACATGACCTCACTCATTTGAGGAATATAATGAACAACATAAATTGATGAACAAAAATAGAGCCAGAATCACAGAAGCATCAAAGAGACCATCTTACCTAAGAGGAAAGGGGGGAGGGTTAAAAGGTAAACCAAAGGACTTATATGCATGCATATGAGTATAATCAATGAACACAGACAGTAGGACAGTGTGGACATGTACTGGGGCGGGAGTGGCTAAGAAGAGGTCAATGGGGGAAAATAAGACTTATGTAATACTTTAAACAATAAAGAATTAAAAATTTAAAAATTTATATATTTTTGAGTAAAGATTTATTATTTTTATATAAGCCTTATACATTTCTTGCTAGAATTTCTTCTTTACAACTTTATATTATTTATTTTTTTCATTCCTGACTTTGATGAGACTACTTCTAGTA
The DNA here is from genome assembly GCF_014108245.1 of Pipistrellus kuhlii. Classification (NCBI taxonomy): domain Eukaryota; kingdom Metazoa; phylum Chordata; class Mammalia; order Chiroptera; family Vespertilionidae; genus Pipistrellus; species Pipistrellus kuhlii. The sequence continues at coordinate 97,561,860 of NW_023425529.1, read as the reverse complement.
GGATTTCACAAATATAGTGTTTGCAGATATTAAGTATCAGATTAAGGGAACTATTCTGTTTATAAGTTGCTAATATGTTAATATATTTCTACAATCTGAGAGGAGTATTTAATTTTATGAAGTACTTTTTCAGCATCGATTGAGATGATCATATAGATTTCTCCTTTAATGTGTAATCTCCTAACTTAATAGACCTCCAGTGTTAAACCATCTCTGCACTCCTTGAATATACCCTACTAGTCTTGCTTTATATTCAATTTTAACAGAGTTTTTAAAATAATGGGCAAGTTTTTCACTGAATTCAAAATACTAATTTTACTTTAAATTAAAAAATATTAAAAACAGGAGAGTCAAAGGGAGCTTTGGGACAACACAAAATGAAACAACAACTGCATAATAGGATTGCCAGAGAGAGAGGAATCTGACCAAAGAATAGAAAACCTGTATGAAGAAATAATGACAGAATACTTCTTTGACTTTGAGAAGAAAAAGTCATGGAAGTCCAAGAAGCACACAAAGTCCCAAATAAGATGAACCCGTAAAGACCAACATCAAGTAATTAAGTTGACAAACATTAACCAGAAAGAACCTTAAAGGCTGTCAGGGAGAAATAGAAAGTTACCTACAAAGGATCTTCCATCAGACTATTGACTTATTTCTCAACAGAAACACATCAGGCCAGAAGGGAATAGAATTAAATATACAAAGTTATGCAAAGCAAGGGACTGAATTAAAGAATACTCTATCCAGCAAGGCTATTATTCAAAATTGAAGGTGAAATCTGGAGCTTTATTGACAAAACGGGCTATGGAAGTTTATAACTACCAAGCCAGCAATGCAAGAAATGCGAAAGTGATTGCTGTAAAATAAATAAATAAATAAATAAATAAATAAATAAATAAATAAATAAATAAATAAATAAAAGTAGTAAAGAAAAGAAGGGTCACAAGCATAATGAATAAAAATGGGAACAAAAAAAGTACCTATCAATAATAATCTTCAATTTAAATGGATTAAATGCTCCAATCAAAGATATAGGGTAGCTGAAAGGATAAAAATAATTATCCATATATATTATGTCTACAAGAGACCCACCTCAGAACAAAGGACTTACACAGATGGAAAGTGAAGGAATGGAATAAATTTTTTTCAGGGAAATTGAAATTTAAAAAGTTTGGGTAGTAATACTCATATATGACAAAATTTGCCTCCAAGTAAAGGCCATAATAAGACATAAGGAAGGCCACTTTATAATACTAAAGAGATCAATTCAACCAGAGAATATAATTCTGGTGAATATATATGCTCTCAAAACAGGAGCACCCAAGTACATTTAAAAAAACATCTGGAGATTTCAAAGGAGAGATCACCAACAATACAATCATAGGAGGAAATTTTAATATAGTATTTACACCAGTAGTTAAATCTTCTAGAGAAAAAGTCAATCCTAAATAACTAACTAGATTAGATGGGACTAATTGACATCTTCAGAACATTTCACCCAAAAGCTACAGAATATACATTTTTCTCATGTGCTCATGGGATATTTTCAAAGATAGACAATATATTAGGACAAAGGATAAATATCTACAAATTCAAGATTTAAATCATATCAATGATCTTCTCACATCAAAATGGTATAAAATGAGAACTCAGCTACAATAAAAACACCCCAAAACAATCAAACTCATGGACACTTAATAGCAGGCTATAAACAATAAATGGGTTACTAAGAGCCGAAGCTGGTTTGGCTCAGTGGGTAGAGAGTTGGCCTGTAGACTGAAAGTTTCCAGGTTTGATTCTGGTCAAGAGCATGTACCTTGTTTGTGGGCGCATCCCTCGTAGGGAGTGTGCAGGAGGTGGCTGCTTGATATTTCTCTCTCATTGATGTTTCTAACTCTCTATCCCTCTCCCTTCCTCTCTGTAGAAAATCAATAAAATATATATTTTTTAAAATGGGTAAACAAAGATTAAAAAAAAAAAAAGCAATTAAAAACATTCTGGAAACAAATGAAAAAGAAAACACAACAATCCAAAATCTTTCAGACACAGTAAAAGCAGTCTTGAGAGTGAAGTTCATAGCACTACAGGTACACCTAAAAAAAAACTATAAAAAACACAAAACAAAACAAAACACAAACAAACAAAAAAAAACTGGTAATAAGTTATCTAATCCTACTGCTCAGAGAACTATAAAGAGAGCAACAAGAAAAACCCAAAGTGGAAGGTTGGAAATAACAAAGATCAGAGTGGAACTAAATGACATAAAGACAAAAAACAAACAAAACAAAAACAATAAAAAATATATCAATAGAACCAAGAACTGATTCTTGGATAAACAAAATTGATGAAACTGTTTCCAGGCTGTCCAAGAAACAGAGAGAACCCAAATAAACATAAGCAGAAATTAAAGAGATGAAGTAACAACTGAATCCCCCAAAACACAAAGTAATGTTAAAAAAAAAACAAACAAACAAGCCTTTTCCAAAAAACTGGGTCCTAGATGAAATTAACATATCCCTAGAAAAATATAATCTTCCAAAAGTTCATCAGGAAGAATCAGAAAACCTGAATAGGCCTATAACTACCAATGAAATTGAAGCAGTAATCAAAATACTCCCAGCAAATAACAGGCCTGGTCCAGATGGCTTCACAAGGGAGTTTTACCAAACATTAGAAGAACTAACTCTGATCCTCCTCAGACTATTCAAAAAAATTCAAGAGGAAAGAACATTGCCAAGCTCTTTCCATGAACCAGCATTACCCTAACCCAAAAGCAGATAAAGATACTAAAAAAGAGAGAATTAAGTCCAATATCCCTGATGAACATAGAGGCTAAAATTCTCAACAAAATATTAGCAAATCAAATTATTATCTGTAATTTAATAAAAAAATAATTTAAGGAAAAAAAATTAGCAAATCACATCCAACAATACACTAAAAAAAATAAAAATAAATAAAAACATGATAAATTGGGATTTACTCCAGGGATGCAAGGCTGATACAATATCCACAAATCAATAAACATGATATATCACATAAACAAATTGAAAGAAAAAACACACCACATGATCATATAAATTGATGCAGAAGAAGTATTTGACAAAATCCAGCACCTTTTTTTGATAAAAACTCTTGTCAAAGTGAGAATAAAGGGATCATACCTCAACATAATAAAAGTCATATATGACAAACATACAGCCAACATCATGCTCAATGGGCAAATAATAAAACAATTTCCCTTAAGAATAGGAACAAGACAGCGATGCCCACTCTCACCACTCCTGTTCAACATAGTACTGGAAGTGCTAGCAGTAGTGATCAGACAAGAAGAAGAATTAAAAGGTATCCAAATAGAAAAGGAAGAAGTAAAGTTATTATTCGCAGAGGACATGATATTTTACGTAGAAAACCCTAAAGACTTGATAAAAAAAACAACACTAGACATTAATAAATGAATTGGGAAACATAGCAGGATACAAAGGTAACACTCAGAAATAGATGGCATTTTTATGCACCAATAATGAACTCTAAGAAAGAGAAACTAAAAATACAATCCCATTTACCATTGTGACAACAACAAATTAAAATACCTAGAAATAAACTTAACTAAGGCTAGAAGAGACCTGTACTTGGAAAACTACAGGAATGTGAAAAAACAGATAGATGATGATATAAACAATTGGAAGAATATACTGTGTACATGAATTGGTAGCATCAACATCATTAAAATGTCCATACTACTCAAAGCAATCTATAGATTCAGTGCAATCACCATTATAATACCAAGGGCATAGTTCACAGACCTAGAACAAACACTCCAAAAATTTATATGAAATAGAAAAATACCCAAATAGCTGCACCAGTTCTGAGAAAGAACAAATTTGGAGGGATCACAATACCAGATATCAAGTAATATTACAAAGCCAGTGTTCTCAAAAGTGTCTGGTACTGTCATAAGAACAGACATAGACCAATGAAAAAGACAGAGAACCTAGAAATCAAACCCAAGACATTATGCTCAATGAATATTTGATAACAAATTTAAATAAATAAATGTCAAATACTACATAATAAAAGAGAAATATGTTAATTAACCATAACTCCATCATAAAGATGGCAGTGCCTATAGCTACAAGATGGCAGCGTCTAGTCCTCTGAGCCCCACCGGAATTCACCAGTCCTGGGGGGCTGGCTGCTGAGAGTGGGCAGTATGAGCAGCCTGGTGGAATGCTGCAGCAACAAGGCAAGCATTCTGTGCTCGGCAGTGGATGGACCTCTGGCTAGGCCAGTGCACAGAATGCTTGTTTCGTTGCCCTGGTGATAAGGCAAGTGCCCACCCACAGGTAGGTCGCTAGAGCCTCGGAGCAGTGGGTGTGGAAAAGCCAGGCCCTGCAGAGAGCTACTGGTGCATGGATTTGTGTGCAGGGCTACTAGTTCTAACATAAAGGGAGAATAGAGAACAAAGAGCAAAATAAGAATGACAGGTATTCCTATTGAAAAATGAACAATTGAACCAAAAATCAAAGATACAACGAGTTGTTGTTTTTTTAAATTACCAAGGCATACAGTTTAAAATATTTTATTATTTTTTGAGGTAGGAGAAATTAAAAAAAACACACATTTCAAATTAGACACATCCTGAAAATATAACCTACCTAATATGATTAAAAATACACATCCAAGCATCCATGCAGAAAATTAATATACAAAAAAGTGATAATGTATTAAAAAATAAAGCTTAAGTTCAATTTAGACAGTTATTTAAAATTCCAGATGGAGAAAGCTTTAGCCCCAATATATACTTTTTAAAAATTAAACATTTCTCCACAAAAATATTACCTATGTCTAATTTTTCTACCATTGACCACTTCTAGTTCGCTTCCATCCCCCACCACAGGCCCTTCACCACACTATTCCCTGTGTCCAGGTTGTGTGTGTGTGTGTGTCACACACACAAAGAGAAAAATGCTAATTGACCATACCCTGGCTATGCCCATAGCCAATCAGAGTGGGTATGCAAATTAACCCAACCAAGATGGAGGTTAATTTGCATATGCTGAGGGAGGGAGGAGTGAAAACTGAAGACAGCATAGAAGCAAGAGGGAGGGAAAGTGGAAAGCAAGGCAGCAGCAGGTGGAAAAGCATGGGGGGTGGGGCAGAAGTGGCAGGGAAAACCCAGGGGGAGGGATCAGGAGAGGTGGCAGTGGTGGGAGGGAAGACTGCTAGAAGCCCTATTATTGCAGGAATCTTCCTGCAATGGGCCCCTAATATATGAGGCCTGACCAACTGGAAGTCAGTCCTGTAGTCAGTGCTTGGCTGCCCAGCACTGACTGCTTCCACTGCAGGCAGGGTGCCCCAGCACTGACTACTGAGGGGGCTGCAAATCAGGGCCAGAGAGAGGCCTAAAGAGAGAAGCAGAGACTGATCTGTTGCTCCTGTGGCAGCTTTTGATCAGCACTTGCCTTTCTCTTTTTCTCACAGACTGGTCAGCAGCCACACCTTTATTTCTTTCCAAACCTCTACTAGGGCTGCTGATATGCCCTGCCTTTCTGATCAGGCCCCATTGATAGGCCCAGAGACACTGACTGGAATGGAAACCCACCAATCAGAAGCAAATCTGGGTGAAGTGTGAGGAGCCAATGGATGCTTAGGAGGCAGAGCTTTTGATGCTGACTGGAGTAGAAACTGACCAATCAGTACCAAATCTGGGTCAACTGTGTGGAGCCCTGGATGCTTAGGAGATGGAGGTTTTGACAGTGACTGACATATAACCCAATCAATCAAAACCAAATTGGTCGGCAGAGGAGGTCAGTTAGGGGTGAAATCATGCCTGCACTGGTGGGGTATCTTGGACTGGCCAGTGATCAGAGCTGGCCAGGGGGAGGGACCATGGGAGATTGGCCAGCCATGGGAAGTTAGCTATGGGAGCACACTGACCACCAGGGAGCAGCTCCTGCATTGAGAGTCTGCCCACTGGTGGTCAATGTGTGTCATAGCTATTGGTCTGCCAGTCATATTGGTAGCTTAGGGTTTTATATATATAGATATGTATCACCAGTTCTTTGGTTGATCTCTTCCCACTCATCTACCCACTTCCATCTGAGATTCCACAGTCTATTCCATGCTTCTGTGTCACTGGATCTAGTTTGTTAATCAATTTATTTTATTTATTACATTAGGCATATAAGTGAGATCATATGATACTTGTCTTTCTATGACTGGTTTACTTCATTTAGCATAATATTCTTCAGGTCCCTCCATGCTATCTCAAATATTAAGAGATCCTTCATCTTTACAGTTGCATAGTATTCCATGATGTAGATGTACCATTTTGTTGTTGTTGTTGTTGTTGTTGTTGTTTTGCTTTTTTTTTATCTACTCATCATCTCCTGATGATAACTTGAGCTGTTTCCACATGTTATATATTGTAAATTGTGATGCTATTAACATAGAGATGTATACATTCTTTCTGATTGGTGTTTTGGGGTTTCCTAGGATATATTTCTAGAAGTTGAATCTCTGGGTAAAATGGCAGTTCCATATTTAATTATTTGAGGAAACTCATACTGTTTTCCATAATGGCTGCACCAGTCTGAATTCCAACCAGCAATGTATTGGGATTCCCTTTTCTCCACAACCTCATCAGTACTTATCATTTGTTGGTTTTCTGATGATTTACATCTGACAGGTGTGATTTTAATTTATAACTCTCTGATAATCAGTGACTTTGAGCATCTTTTCATGTCTCTTAGCCATCTGTATGTCCACTTTGCAGAAGATTCTACTTAGGTCCTTTGCCCATTTTGTAATTGGATTGTTTCTCTTCCTTTTGTTAAGTTGTATGAATTCCTTATGTATTTTGGATCTTTAATCTTTTTCACATAATGGGCTCCTTTTTTGTTGTGTTGAGTATTTCTTTTGCTGTGTAGAAACTTTTTATATGGATGTAATCGCATTTGTTTATTTTATCCTTAGTTTTCTTTGCCCTAAAAAATGTATCTATGAACTTATTTCTATGAGACATGTCTGATATTTTGCTGCCAATTATTTCTTCCAGAATTTTTACAGTTTCACAATTTGTGTTCAAGTCTTATCCATTTTGAGTAAATTCTTGTGTATCATGTTCATTGGTCATCTAGTTTCATTTCTTTTTGTGTGTGTGTATGCCCATTCCCCCCCACTCCAGCACCATTTATTGAAAATTAGAGGCCCAGAACATGAAATTTGTGCAATGGGGGGCTGTGTCCCTCAGCCCAGCCTACACCCTCTCCAATCTGGGATCCTTGAGGGATGTTGATTGTCCTGGCATGCAAGAATAGGCATTCCTTCCTCTGGCTACTGCCTTTCTGCCTTCCCATGCTGCCCAGAGGCCTGGAGTGGTTGGGGCGGGGCAAAATGCCGATGTCATCTCCATGGCAACAATGCAAGTGTCCCACCTTTGGCTGCTCAGTGCCTGTGTATACAAATTAAGCCACCATCTTTGTTGGGTTAGTTTGCATACTCACTCCTAATTAGCTGGTGGGCGTTGTGAAGGGATGGTCACTTTGCCTCTTTCTCTTTTATTAGTGTAGATGTATTTCTGAGGTATCAGTTGTTACTTCACCACTTTCATTTTTTATTTTGTTTACTTGGGTCCTCTCCTTGTTTCTTTATGAGTATATCTAATGGTTCATCAATCTTGTTTATATTTTCAAAGAACCAGCTCTTGGTTTCATTTATTTATTTTTGTATTTTTTTTAGCCTTTGTGCCATTTATTTCTACTATAATATTTATTATTTCCTTCTTTATACTTACTCTGAGTTCTTCTTTTTTTAATTGTTTAAGCTCTAGAGTTAAACAATTTATTACTAATATTTCTTATTTTCTGAGGCCTCTCGGGAATACCTTCTATGTGTCCCAGAGATTTTGGGTTAGTTTGTGCTCATTTTCATTTTTTTCCAGGAAGTTCTTTCTTTCTTGACCTCATTGGTAACCCATTTATTGTTTAATAACCTGCTACTTAGCCTCCAGGTGTTTGAATATTTTGGTGATTCCTAATTTTATTCCATTTTTATCTGATAAAATGTTTGATATGATTTCAGTCTTCTTGAACTTGTAGAGATTTGTTTTGTGTTTTAGTATGTGGTCTCTCTTGTGCACTCAAGAAAGAATATATATTCTGAAGCTTTGGGATGAAATATTCTATAAATGTCAATTAAACCCATCTGACCCAGTGTGTCATTTAGAGTCTCTGTTTCCTTGTTAATTTTTTTTTTTTGTGTGTGTGTGTAAGTCCTATCCAGTAAAGTCAACAGGATATTAAAGCCCTACTATGACTGTATTGCTATTGATCTCTCCCTGACAGTCCCCTAGAAAATTTTAATATATTTAGGTACTTCTATATTTGATACATATATGTTTACCAGGGTTATATTCTTTTGCTATATTGATTCCTTCAGTATTATTTAGTGACCTTTATTGTACTCTGTGATGGCCTTTATTTTAAAAACTCTATTTTGTTAAATATGAGTATTGCTACCCCAGCTAATTTTTCATTTCCATTTACGTGGAAATTTTTCTGTGTTAGTCTTTTGTTCTGAGGTGGGTCTCTTGAAGACAGCATATAATTGAGTCATGTCTTTGTATCAATTCAACTATACTATGCTTTTTGATTTGAGCATTTAATCCTTTAAATTTATGGTTATTATTGATAGGTATGTATTTATTGCCATTTTAATTCTGTATGCTGTGTTTCATTATCTATTTCTTCTTCTATTTACAGCAGCTCCTTTAGCATTTCTTTCAGTGCTGGTTTGGTGGAAACATATTTTCATAGCCCTTTTTATCTCAGAAGCTCTTATTTCACCGTCTATTTTGATTGATAGCCTTGGTAGATGCAGTAATCTTGGTTTCAGATCCTTGCTATTCATTTATCTGGAATACTTCATGCTATTCCCTTCTGACCTGTAGAGTTTCTGATAAAAAATAAGATCATAGCCTTATGGGAGCCCCTTTGTAGGTAAAAAATTGCTTTTCTCTTGCTTCCTTTAAGATTTTCATTTTAACCCTAGCCGGTTTTGCTCAGTGGATAGAGCATTGGCTTGTGGACTAATGGGTCCCAGGTTCGATTCTGGCCAAAGGCTTATGCCCAGGTTGTGGGCTCAATCCCTAGTGTGGAGTGTGCAATTATTCTCTCTCATCATTGTTTCTATCTCTCCCTCTCCCTTGTTCTCTGAAATCAATAAAAATGTTTTTTTAAAGGATTCTCTCTTTATCTTTAATTTTTGGCATTGTAACCATGATGCATATAAGTGTGGGCCTGTTTGGGTTCTTCTTGCTTGGGACTCTCTGTACCTCCTGGCTGTGTGTGACTTTCTTCACCAGGTTAGGGAAGTTTTCTGCCATTATTTCTTCAAACATGTTCTCTATCTCTTGCTCATTAGAAAATGAGCAAGAGAGAGATAACAGGTATGCCAGATCCCCTTCTGGCATACCTATTATGTGAACATTGTTGTTTCATGTGTCCCACTTCTCCCTTAAGCTGTCCTCTTGTGTTTTTATTTTTTAATTTTTTTTTATTATTTTTGCTTCCTGATTGATTGATTTTTTTTTCTGTCAGGTCTTCTAATTAGATCTTATCCTCACCTTCCCTTATTCTGCTATGTCTTTCTTCCACTGTCTTCTTTATTAGTGTTATGTAATTCTTCATAGTTATTTTATCTTTTCTCATGTTGTTGAGCATTTTTGCCATCATTATTCTGAACTCTTTGACTGATAAATTGCTTATCTACATATTATTTAGTTCTTCTTCTGGAGAATTCTCTTGTTCATTCATTTGGGGCTCCCCCCCCCCCTCCATTTTGGCTGCTTGATTGGATTTGTGTCTGTGTATTAGATAGATCTCTATGCCACCCAATGTCATATCCTGTTTGTGATGGCTCTATGTTCTTGTAAACTATTTGGAGCTACCAGAAATCTATAGATTGTGGCACTCTCTGCTGGGATTGGGTGCCTTATAAAAGAACCAAGATATGCACTAGCATCTGCTTTTCCTACCCCAAGCTCAGGATTAGATCAGGCACAAACTTAAAGCCTTCAGATACCTGCCTATGCCTGTAGTCGCATTGATCCTCAGATATGATTAGCCTAAGGCTCTCATCCACAGGTTGGGATGAGAAGGCTTTCAATAGTGTGGAATAACTGCCTTCTCTCCAGGCAAATATATCTGAATAGCAAAGGTCTTTAGGAGAAATATTTCTTCCACAGAATGAGGTAGTAACTCAGCTTTGGAAACTGGAGTGGTTGCCCTTCTAGCTCCAGCCCTGGAGCCTCCAATCTTTGCTTTTGCTCACACAGCTACAATCTACTCTGCCCTATTTCTGTCAAAGCCCAAGGTAAATGGCTGCTTTGGCCCTGCATTTCTAGTTGTCTCTACCTAGCAGATAGTAATACTGCTACTTTACATCCAGATGTTATGTGGGCTCCTTTCTCAGTTCTGGTCCTCTAGGATGGGTACCCCCACTTAGAATTTAGACCTCAGAGTTCTCAGTGCCAAACCCCATAGTTGAGGTATCCTTCTGGATCTTCAGCTGTTGCCTGTGGGAACCTGGACATCCCTTTCGTATCTCTGCACTTCCTACAGTCTCTATGCATTCCTCACTTTCCACCTTCAGGCCGGTCTCTTAGTTGTATTTCCAGTTTGATTCTGGGAGAATGCCAATGTAGCTTTCACTATGCTGCTAACATGTTGGAACCCCAAATATATAGTTCTAAATTCACATAATTTTGGTCACCATGTCAAATTAAAATTTTTCTAAGATAATAACAGAAATGTTCAGATAAAATGGACTCTGAAAATAAATCTCAACTGTAGTTTTTAAAAGTATTTTGAGAGAGGAGGGAGGGAGGGAGGGAGGGAGGGAGGGAGGGAGAGAGGGAGGGAGGGAGGGAGGGAGGGAGGGAGAAGGAAAGGAAAGGAGAGAGAAACATTGATGTGAAATCAAAACACTGATCAGCTGCCTCTTATCCACTCCATAGCAGGGATCAGAGCCTGCAATCTGGGCATATTCCCTGACTGAGAATAAAACCAGTAACATTAATGTAATGAGCTACATTAGCCTGGGCTCAACTGTATCTTTCTTCACTAAAGGATACCAAGAGATATACTCCAACCAAACAAGATTGACATTACTCTTGCATAGTCTTTCATAGCCTTTTATTTTTTAATTTAATTTTTCAAAAACAGTTTACATTAAATGTTATTTTGTATTGTCTTCAGATGTACAGCATAGTGGTTAGACAATCATATACTTCACACAGTGTCCCCAAGATGTTTATAGTACCCACCTAACACCATACAATGTTATTACAATATTATTGACTATATTCCTTATATCATATTTTACACTCCATAACTCTATTTTGTAACTACCAATTTGTTTTTCCTAATCCCTCTACCTTTTTTATCCTGTTCCCCAAACTATTCCCTTCTAGCAACCATCAGTCTGTTCCCTGTATCTATCAGCTGTTTCAATTTTGTTTATTCATTTTTTTTTGTTCTTTAGATTTCACAAATAAGTTAAATAATGTCATTTTGTGTTTCTCTGATTAACTAATTTCACTTAGCATTATACATTCTAGGTCCATCCATGCTGTTGCAAATACTAATTTTATTTTTATATAGCTGAATAATATTCCATTGTAGATATACCAGTAATTTTTATACACTTGTCTATTGATAACATTTGGGTTGGTTCCATATTTTGGCTATTGTAAATAAGGCTGCAATCAATATAGGGATACATATATTCTTTCAAATAATTTTTTCAAATATATACCCAGAGATGGAAATGCTGTGTTACAAAGCAGTTCCATTTTTAATTATTTGAGGACCCTCCCTCCCCATCTTTTTGTCTATAGTGGTTGCACCAATCTGCATTCTCACCAAAAGTTCATGAGGGTTCACTATTCTTCACATCCCTGCCAATAATGTTGTTTTGTTGATGTTATTCATTCTGTGAGGTATGAGGTAGTATCTCATTGTTGTTTTCATTAGAATTTCTCTGAAGATTAGTAAAATTGAGCATATTTTCATATGTCTATTAATGATTAGTATGTTCTCAATGGAGAAGTATCAGTTCAGGTCCTCTGCCTACATTTTTTTTTAAATTCTCACCTAATATATTTTCCCATTTATTTTTAGAGACAGTGGAAGGGAGAGGGAGAGTCAGAGAGAAATAAATACCGATGTGAGAGAGACATATCAATTGGCTACCTCCCACATGCCTTCTGATCATGGTCAGAAATGGAACCTGCAACCAAGGTATGTGCCCTTGACCAGAATTGAACCTGGGACCCTTCAGTTCATGGGCTGATGCTCTATCCATTGAGGAAAAACCAGCCAGGGCCTCTGCCCACTTTTAAACTGAATTGGTTTTGGGTTTGTTTTGTTTTTTTGTTTGTTTATTTGTTTGTTTTGTTTTCTTAGTGTGAAGTTGTTTTTTGTTTTTGTTTTGTTTTTTATAAATTTGGGATTTTAAACCCTTATTAAATATGTAGTTGTGAATATCTTCTGTCATTCAATAGGTTGAAATTTTCTTTTTTTGATGATTTTCTTTATTGTGCAAAAGATTTTTAGTTTGATGCAATCGCAATTATTTATTTTTCATTTCCCTTGCCCAAGGAGATATATCAGAAAAAAATACTATTAGTAGAAATTTCAGAGATTTTACTGCCTATGTTTTTTTTCTATAGTTTTATGTTTCAAGTCTTACACTTCAGTCTTTAATACATTTTTAGTTTATTCTTGTATGTGATATAAAAAAGTGGTCTAATTTCATTTTTTTGCATGTCTGACCAACCTCCCAAACACCATTTATTGAATAGATTGTCTTTACAAATTACACTTTCTTGCCTCCTTTGTTAAATATTGATTGACTACAGAGGCATGGATTTATTTATGAACTCTCTATTCTGTTTTGTTGGTCTATATGTCTTTTTTTCTCAATGTTAGTACTATGCTGATTTGATAACAGTGTGATTTCTTCAACTTTGTACTTGTTTCTTAAGATTGTTGTTGCTATTCAAGGTTTTTCTTATTTTTGTATAGATTTTTGGATTATATGGAGATTTAAAAAAAATTGTGCTGAATCTATAAATTGCTTTAGGTAGTATGGACATTTTAATTATGTTAATTCTTCCTATCCATGGGTATGGTAGATGCTTCTGTTTACTTGTACCTTCTTTGTAAGTTCTTTCTTTAGTGTCTTATAATTTTCAGAGTACAGAATTTTTACCACCTTTGTTAAATTTATTCCTAGGTGTATTTTTTGATGTGATTGTAAAAAAGATTGTTTTATTAGTTTCTCTTTTTGATAGTATATTATTGATGTATAAAAATGCAACTTATGTTTGAATATTTACTTTGTATTCTGCTATTTTACTGAATTCATTTAATAATTCTAGTAGTTTTCTGATGGAATCTTTAGGGTTCTCTATACATAATATCATGTCATCTGAAAATAATGAGAGTTTTATTTTTTCTTTTTAATTTGGCTGCCTTTTATTTCCTAACTAGAGGCCTAGTGCACAAAATTCGTGCCCTGTGGGGGGGTGGGGAATCCCTCAGCCCAGTCTAAGAGCCCTTAGGGGATGTCCAACTGATGGCTTAGGCCCGATCCCTAAGCCTGCAGTTGTATATCCTTAGTGCTTCCTTGGAGGCGGGAGAAGCTCCTGCCACTGCTCCTGGGCTTGCCAGCTGTGATCCCAACTTCTGGCTGAGCAGCACTCCCCCTGTGGGAGCACACTGACCACCAGGGGACAGCTCCTGCATTGAGTGGGGTTGGGCCAAAAATCTTCTCCAACATCCCCTGAGGGGTTCCGGATTGAGAGAGGACACAGGCCAGACAGAGGGACCCCACTGTGCAAAATTGGGGTCAGGGAGGGATGTGGGAGTTCGGCCAGCAGGAGAGGGACTGTAGGAGAGCTTCAGGGCATGTCTGGCCTATCTCGTTCAGTCCCAATTGGCCAGAACCCAGCAGCAAGCTAACCTACTGTCTACCCCCTGGTGGCCAGTGTGCATCATAGCAACTGGTTGACTGGTCAACTGTCTGCTTCTTTTTTTTTTTATTATTAATTATTGTATTATTTATTTGTATTAAATTGCTGATTTGGAGTGCAGAAACTAAAGTAATTAATGTCATACAATAACATTTTATATAAATTGTTGACAGATTTCAAACAGAAGAAAGAGGAGGAGATCAATAATCTTAAGGCTGCCTTTGAAAAGAATATCAGTACAGAACGAACTCTTAAAACACAGGTAGATGTGCTCAGTCTTTTCCCTGTTTGTATTTGAGTATTGAATATTCAGAAGTTAATATTTGCTTTTTATGCACTTTTTCTTATAACTGAGGGTATAATCCCTGACTGGTTACTCAGTGGTTAGAGCATCAGCCTATGGACTAAGGAGTCTTGGGTTCAATTCCCAGTCAAGGGCACATACCTCAATTGCAGATTCCCCAACCCCAGCAGGGGTGCAAGTGGAAGGCAGCCAATAGATATGTCTCTCTCACATCGATGTTTCTCTCTCTCTTTCTCTCTCCCTCTTCTTTCTCCTCCTTCCCTTCCACTCTCTCTGGAAATCATTGAAGAAATAATATCCTTGGGTGAGGATTAAAAAAAAAAATGAGGGTATAAGAGTCAGGCTTTTCATTGGAACAAATAATGCAATAGTTTTTCTTCATTAAGTAAAGAAGATTTATTCAGGAAATAGGATTTCAATTGAGTTAAGAAAGCTAGTTTGTCTAGTCACTTGACTAGAAAGAATATTTTAGATTGTACAGAAGACTCTAATTTATAGTTGTAAAATTTAATGAAGGGAAAACATTGAAGCAAGAGAGAAGAATTGGGAATAAATAAGAAACTATAGGGGTGGATATAATACTTTGTACTTAATGCTGCAGCTAAATCAGATTTTTTAACACTAAAACTTGATATCCTGTCTTTTTATAAAGGTATCCATTGTTGAATGCTAAATGACTTTTTCAAGCTTATCTGGTTTTTACATTTTTTTTTGTTTTTTTTGTTTTTGTTTTTAATTTTCTCAAATATAGAGATTTATTTTTTTATTTTTTTATTTTTTTATTTTTATTTTTTAAATAAATCTTTATTGTTCAGATTATTACAAATGTGATCCTCTTCCCCCCCTCAATTGCTCCCCTTCACCAGGTTCCCACCTCACCCTCTGTCCTTTCCCCATCCCCCATTGTCCTCATCCATAGGTGCACAGTTTTTGTTCAGTCTCTTCCCGCACCCCCACTCCCCTTTTCCCTGAGAATCGTCAGTCCACTCCCCTTCCATACCTCTGATTCTATTATATTCACCAGTTAATATTGTTCATCAGATTTTTAAATTCCCTTGGTTTTTAGATTCACTTGTTGATAGCTACGTATTTGTTGATCATAATTTTTATCTTTATCTTCTTCCTCTTCCTAAATAACCTCCTTCAGCAATTCATATAATTCTGGTTTTGGTGGTGATGAACTCTTTTAGCTTTTTTTTATTTGTGAAGTTCTTTATCTGTCCTTTGATTCTGAGTGATAGTTTTGCTGGGTAGATTATTTTTGGCTGTAGGTTCTTGTTATTCATCACCTTGAATATTTCTTGCCATTCCTGTCTGGCCTGCATGGTTTCTGTTGAGAAATCAGCTGACAATCTTATGGGTGCTCCTTTATAGGTCACTACCTGCTTTTTCTTGCTGCTTTTAATATTCTCTCTTTGTCTTTTGCTCTTGGAATTTTAATTATGATATGTCTTGGTGTGGTCCTCCTTGGATTCCTTTTGTTTGGGGTTCTGCGGGCTTCCTGGACTTGTAAGTCTATTTCTTTCCCCAAATGGGGGAAGTTTTCTGTCACTATTTCTTCTAGTACTCTTTTGGTATCTTGCTCTCTCTCTTCTGGAATCCCCATAATTCTGATGTTGGTTCGCTTGAAATTGTCCCAGAGGTTTCTTACACTATCTTCAACTTTCTGGATTCTCTTATCTTCTCCCTTCTGCAGAGGAGTGTCCTCTGGCTCTTTGTGTTCTAAATCTTTGTCTTGCGATCTTCCAGTCTGTTTTTAGGACTTTGTATAATATTTTTTATTTCAGACAATGTTTTCTTCATTTCTTGTTGATCCCTTATTATTTCTAGTTGCTCCCTTTTCATATCCTCATAGGTCTCATTTATTTTATCGGCCTTTTTTAGGATATTGTTGAATAACCTTATAACTATAGTTTTGAACTCAATGTCCAATCTTTTCTTTTCCTCCATCTCCTTCCTTTGTGTCCTTCTTCTTGTCTGCATTTTAGTTGTTTCCCTGATTTGATGGAATAGCTTTGTGTGCTAGGCGTTCTGGTAGAGCCCAGTAGCACAGCCTTCCCAGTTACCTGCGGTGGACAATCTTGGTGTAGCCCTTTGTGGGCTGTGTGTGCAGTCTTGTTGTTAAGCCTTGCTTATTGTTGGTATCACTGGGAAGCGTTGATCTCCAAGCCAATTGGCTGTGAGGATCAGCAGTGTCTCAGCTAGGAGGGTTTCCGTACTCTGCTTGAATAGGGCGGGGTCTCGGGGAGGCGCAGACAATCTTTGGTTCCCTGTCAGTCTTGCCTTAGAAAAGTCCTGTTCCTGGAGAGTTTTGGAAGATTGGTTGCAGGCACACGCACCTCTTTAGTAAAGGTGCAGACAAGCTTTGGATTCCTGCAAGTCCCTCCTTAGAGAAAGCCAGCCTCTGGGAGAGCTTCTGTGCTCAGCCACAGGTAGGGCAGAGTCTCGGGTTGGTGTAGACAAACTTTGTTTTCCCTTCAGCTCCTCCCCAAGTCCCGCAGTAATGGCCTCTGGCTTCACACACCTCCAAGAGATCTCTGCCCGCTGCTTGACAGTCTCTCCTCTCCCTGTCTGGGGCCATCTATCAGAGCAATAGGGTGATTCTGTTTTCCTCTCGAACAAGAAAGCCAGCCGCGTTAGCTGTTCGCCCTCTCCACGCGCCAGGAGTAAGCCAGTAGTGAACTCAGCCCGGCCCGCCCTCTCTGCGTTCAGGGAGTAAGCCAGCAGCAATCTCTGTCTGGCCCTTCCTCTCTGCACCGGGATTAAGCCAGCACCTTTTCGCGCACACAGTTCTCCGTACCTTCACAGTTCCTGAGGTTCAGCGTGCCTTCTCTCTCCTTCCCAGATGGCACAGCCTCCTCTCAGCCAGCCGTCTGGCGCTTCAGGGCAATGCCTCCCCTGTTTTTCAGTTCTAAATTCAAATTTGTTGTGGTAGGCTGCATTTGGGTGTCTACCCTATGCCGCCATCTTGGTTTCTCTCAACTGTCTGCTTCTTGATGGTCAGTAAACATCATAATGAGTGATTGAGCAACCTTAGCCATCATTAGCATATTACAATTTGATTGATTGCATGAACGGCCAGATGACTGGACAATTAGCACAATAAGCTTTTATTATTGTATATAATATTCTTTTGGGTTGCTGTGGCTAGGACTTCCAGTAATATCTATATCTATAAAAGGCTAATATGTTAAGTGTCCCTCTGATTGGTTGCTATGACATCACTGACTACCAGGGGGCAAGCGCTTAACACAAGAGCTGCTGTGATGCACACTATCCATTTACAAAGAGACTGCACTGCTAACCTGATGCCAACAAAGCAATAGTTGTCTTCCCCAAAGTGGGACCCAGGCCTCACCATCACCCCAGAGTGACAGCCCACCAAATTGCAGCCAATGCTGCCAAGATCCCATGGTGCAATATGTGACCCACAGCCCAAAAACAGTGGCTGTAGGCAATGGGTAATGACATTATATAGCAATGCCTAACTTCCTCTTCCTAGTAACAGGCCATCTATACTAATAAAAGGGTAAGATGCTAATTATACCAGGTTGATTGGACATCTTCCAGTGTTGCTGCCTTCCTTCTGGACAAAGCCACATGGCATGGACCAAGGCAGAGGTGGTTAGGGGCAATCAGGTCGGCAGAGCAACAAGAAGTTAGGGACGAGATCAGGCCAGCAAGGGGGAGCAAGCAGTTAGGGGTTGATCAGGCCAGCAGTGGAGGGCAGTTGGGGGTGATCAGGCTAGCAGAGGAGGACCATTAGGAGTGATCAGGCTGGCAGGGAGCAGTTAGGTAGTGATTAGGTCAGCAGGCAGAGGCAGTTAGAGGAGATCAAGCAGGCAAGCAGAGAAAATTAGGGATGATCAGACAGTCAGGCAGAGACAGTTAGGGACAATTAGACAGGCAAGCAGGCAAGAGATTAGGAGCCAGTGGTCCTGGATTGTGAGATGGATGTCTGACTGCCAGTTTAGGCCCACAGAGATTGGGCCTAAACCAGCAGTCAGACATCGCCAAGGGGTACCAGATTGGAGAGGTTGCATGCCGAGCTGAACGACACCCCACCCCTGTGCACAAATTTTGTGCACCAGACCTCTAGTTTAACAATAATCAGCACCTCATACCTGGTACCCACAAAGCAACACTTGGCTTCCCCCAACTAGGACACAGGCCCCACCACCACCCTAGAATGACACCCCACCAAATTGCAGCTAAAGCTGCTGAGACCCCATAATCCAAAATGAAGTCCACAGCCCAATCCAGCTTGGAAATGGTCTCTGGGAGCCCTGAATAATGACATCATGTAGAATGCCCAGCTTCCTCTCCCTAGCAACTAGCCTCCTTGCAGTTTCTTAGGCCAAGGAATACGACTTCTTTAATAGACAGACAGAAATATTACACACTTTGACCAAATGTCTGTGAAGTGTTTTCCCATGACTCATCTAATTTGATTTTCACAGAAGTCTTGGAGTAAGTAGATAGGAGACGCAGTGGAATCCTATTTTCTTTTCATTAGCCTGAAAATGGAGATTTAGAAAGCTTAGAAACTTGACCTGACTGAAAAGAAGAAATGGTGGACCTTAAAAACGACTTCAGGTTTTCTCACTGTACAGAATATAGTCAAACACTGTTGCAATTAAATATTTTTCCCTTTGTTCTCCCTGTGTGATCTATAATAATAATCTGCTTCATGTTGATATTTACTGCTGTGTTGCTAACAATTATCAGAAAAAGAAGTTGGAGTGCTTCACTGGGTTGGAACAAGTTAATCAGAAAGCACATCTAATGAAGCAACTTTATTCTATATATATATAAAAGGCTAAGTTGACTCGTGCATGTGCAATACAGATAAAACTCTCACTTGTGCCAATTGCACACATGTGTTTTGATCTGTCATTGTTAATCAAGAATTTGATTGACACTTCTATTATAAATAAAGGGCAAATAATGGTATTAAAATATTTCTTCTAATTAATTTCCTTTCAATGTGCATGAATTCATGCACTGGGACACTAGTGTTGAATAAGAGTGGTGAAAGTGGACAACCTTGTCTTGTTCCTGATCTTAAGAAAAATGATTTTAGTTTTTTTCCCATTGTCTATGATGTTAGCTGTAGGTTTGTTATATATGGCCTTTATTATGTTGAGGTATATTTTCTCTCTTTCCACTGTGCTAAGAGTTTTGTCATAAATGGGTGCTGGATTTTGTCAAATGCCTTCTGCATCTATTAACATGATCACATTATTTTATCCTTCATTTTGTTTATATGGTGTATCATATTAATTGGTTTGCAAGTATTTTGACAACTTTGCATCCAAAGAATTATTGGGTCGGCAACTAAGTAATTGCGGGTTTCACACATATATGGCTTCAGTTGAATTTTTAGGTTTGCAGACGTAGTACAAATGTAAAACACATTTTGTTATTTGATAGTTGGCTATTCAGCTGTTAATCAGTAAAAAAAAGTTTTTTGATCTGTTTTGTAGTTTTCGTTTTTTGCTAATAAAAACCAGAAGTTTTTTGAACGTGGGATTATGATGCTGCCTGAAAGATGGCAAAAGATCATTGATCAAAATGGGCAATACATTACAGAATAAAGTTATTTAGTTCCATGAAAAAATTGTCTTTGATACGCAATTACTTAGTTGCCGACCCAATAATTTCACTTGATCATGTTGTATGTCCTTTTTAATGTATTGATGAATTTGGTTTGCTTTTATTTTTGAGAATTTTTCCTCCTTTTGGACATTTAAAAATATTTTAAGAAAAATAGGTGATTGTTCTTCTTTGAAAGTGTGGTAAAATTACCTTTGGAGCCATCTGGTCAAGACTTTTGTTAGTCTAAATTATTTTGATTACTGCTTCAATTTTATTTGTTAATTAGTCTTTATAGATTTCTTTGTTTATTCTTGATTCAGTTTTGTAAAATTGTATTTTTTTATTTATCTATTTCATGCAGATTGTCCAATTATTTTGACATATATTTTGACGTATATTCATAATATTTTCTTAAAATATTTTGTATTTCTGTGGTATCAGTTATTACTTTTCCTATTTAATTTATTTGAGAATTTTCTTTTTCTGGATGAGTCTTGTTAAATGTTTGTCAATTTTGGTTATCTTTTCAAAGAACCAACTCTTGGTTTCATTGTTCTTTTGTTCTGCATTTTTATTTCTATATCATTGATTTCAGTTCTAGTCTTTATCATTTCCTTCCTTTTACTTACTCTAAGTTTTATTGTTATTTTTCTAGTGTTTTAGATTTAGGGTGAGATTGTTTACTTGAGATTTTTCTTGATTCTTGAAGTAGTCCTGTATTTATGAATTTCCCTTTCAGTCCTGGTTTGCTATGTCCAATAATATTGAATTTTTGTGTTTTCATTTTCATTTGTCTCAAGGTAGCTTTTGATTTTTTTCCACTTAATCTCATTGTTAATCCATGCATTGTAACATGTTATTTAGCATCCATGATTTTGTTTGCTAGTTTGTTTTATAAGTTTTTTGAAATTAATTTTATTTTCATTCTATTATGTTCAAAGATGCTTGATATAATTTCAGTCTTCTTAAATTTATTGAGACTTATTTTGTGTCTTAACATGTGGTCTATCCTAGTAAATGTTCTGTGTGCACATGAAAAGAATGTATATTCTGCTGCAGCAGGGTTGAAATGCTTTGAAAATATCAATTAAATTCATCTAATATAGTGTGTCAATGAAACCGCTGGCTCTTTGTTTACTTTTTGTCTGGAAGATCTATTCATTAACATCAACGGTGTGTTGAAGTCCCCTACTATGACTATATTACTGTCTTAGTCTCCCTTTATTTCCATCAATACTTCATTTATTTAAGTACTGCTATGTTGAGTGCATAAATGCTTACAAGAATCATATCCTCTTGTAGAATTGATTCCTTTATCATTACATATATCCTTTTATACATCATGTTCTTATTGTAACTACTAGAGGCTCGGTGCACAAAATTCATGCACTGGGGGTGTCTCTCAGCTCAGCCTGCACCCTCTCGAATCTGGGACCCCTTAGGGGATGTCCCACTGCTGGCAATCGGACATCCCTCTCACAATCTGGGACTGCTAGCTCCCAACTGCTAGCCTGCCTGCCTCCCTGATTGCTCATAATTGCTTCTGCCTGCCAGCCTGATCACTCCCTAACCACTCTCCTGCCAGCTTGATCAACGTCTAACTGCTCCTTTGCCAGCCCGATTGGCCCCAACTGCCCTACTCGTCCACCCTGGCCACCTACAACTGCCCTCCCCTGCTGGCTGGGTCAACCCCCAATTGCCCTCCCCTGCCAGCCTGGTCTCCCCACCTGCCCTCCCCTGCTGGTCTGATTGCCCACAACTGCCCTCCCATGCTGGCCTTTCATTTCTCTTGCTTATGAGCTGACTCTTGTGACCACATGGGGGTGGCCATCTTGTGCAAGGGTGTGATGGTCAGTTTGTATATTGCCTCTTTATTATATAAGACTAGAGGCCCAGTGCACTAATTTGTGCATGGATGGGGTCCCTCAGACTGGCTGGCAATTTCGGCCTATCAGGGGGCTGTCCATTTGGGTGGAGGGATTGTGGGAGGTTGGCTGTCCAGCCTTTGGGGGTCAGGGGCCACAGGAGGTTGGCCAGCTGAGTGGAGAGGCCACAAGAGATTGGCTATGGAAGTGCACTGACCACCAGGGGGCAGTTCCTGCATTGAGCATCTATCCCCTGTTGGTCAGTAAGTATCATAGTGACTGGTCAATCCGTGTTTCTGGTCATTCAGTCATAATGGTCACAAACTTTAATATATAGAGATTGTTATAAAGTTTATTTTGTCTAATAAAGGTATTGCTACCCTAGCTTTTGGTAGTTGTTGCTATTTGCATAAAGTATCTTTTTCCCAATTTCTTAACTTTAATTCTCTGCCTGTCTTTCACTCTGAGATGGGTTCTTGACTTTTATAGTCCTTCTTGATAGAGCCTGTGGTTTTGGATATTTTTCCTCACTCATCCATCATCAAGTAAGCAAAGCAGTACTCTACTAAAGCCTTTTTCAGTCAGTCATCACTGACTCTAGATCACTTTCTGCTGACATACAGTGGAATGCTTGCTAAGATCTACTATTGGAGGGCATTTATGCCTGGTGTCAACTGAATCTCTGTTTACTTGAAGTGCTTTCATTTCTCTTGCTTATGAGCTGACTCTGCTATTCTGGTCTTATTCTAACCATAAGCTTTAGAAAGCTGACATTAATGTTAGGGTTGAATCTGTGGTGCTTATTAAATGTCTCCTATTTTTTTTATAAGCAGCATAATTTTTATTTTTTTAATTTTAAATAAATCTTTATTGTTTATATTATCACAAATGTTCCTCATTTTTTTCCCTCCACTGCTCCCCTCCACTAGATTCCCACCCCATCCTCTGCCCTTTTCACACTCTCTATTGACCTCATCTGTAGGTACAGTTTATGTTCAGTCTCTTCCCGCACTCCCGACCGCCCTTTCTCCCCAAAATCATCAGTTCACTCCTCTTCCATACCTCTGATTCTATTATATTCACCAATTAATATTGTTCATCAGATTTTTTAATTCCCTTAGTTTTTAGATTCACTTTTTGATAGTTATGTATTTGTTGTTCCTAATTTTTATCTTTATTTTCTTCCTCTTCCTAAAGAACCCCCTGCAGCAAATTATATAATTCTGGTTTGACGGTGATGAACTCCTTTAGCTTTTATTTATTTGTGAAGCTCTTTATCTGTCCTTTGATTCTGAGTGATAGCTTTGCTGGGTAAAATATTTTGGGCTGTAGGTTCTTGCTATTCATCATCTTGAATATTTCTTGCCATTCCCATCTGGCCTGCATGGTTTCTCTCTTTGTCTTTTTGCTCTTGGAATTTTAATTATGATATGTCTAGGTGTGGTCCTCTTTGGATTCTTTTTGTTTGGGGTTCTGTGCACTTCCTGGACTTGTAACTCTAATTGTTTCACCAAGTGAGGAAGTTTTCTGTCACTATTTCTTCCAATATTCTTTTGGTATCTTGCTCTCTCTCTTCTTCTGGGACCCCTATAATTCTGATGTTTGGTTCGCTTGAAGTTGTCCCAGAGGTTTCTTACATTATATTCAACTTTCTGGATTCTCTTGTCTTCTTGCTTCTGCGGAGGAGTGTCTTCTGGCTCTTTATGTTCCAAATCTTTGACTTGATTGTTGTGATCTTCCATTCTGTTTTTAGGACTCTGTATAATATTTTTTTTATTTCAGAAATGTATTCTTTATTTCTAGTTGATCCCTTATTATTTATAGTTGATCTCTTTTCATATCCTCATAGGTCTCCTTTATTTTATCGGCATTTTCTAGGAAATTCTTGAAAAACCTTATAAGTCTGATTTTGAACTCTATATCCAGTTGCTTTTTGTCCCCCATTTCTTTCGTTTGTGATCTGTTTCCTTGTCTTGGCATTTTTGCAGATTCCCTGAGTTGGTAGGGTGGCTTTGTGTGCTACGGTGTCCTGTATGGTTCAGTGGGTCAGCCTTCCAGTTACCTGAGGTGGACACTCTTGGTGTACCCCTTTGTGGACAGCCTTATTGTAGTTAAGTCTTGATTGTTGTTGGTATCATTGGGAGGAACAGACCTCCACACCAATTGGCTGTGAGGATCAGCTGTGTCTATGCCAGGAGACAACCTTATTCAACTAGACTTGGAAAATTGCAAAAGCCTCTGTGTTCAGCTTGGATGGGGGGGAGTTTCAGGGTGGATCCTACAGCCTTGGCTTCATGTCAGCCCCGCCCTATGAGGTTCCTGAGTTTCAGTGTTCCTCATTGTCCTTTGGTACTTACTGCTTTGGTACTCGCTGCAAGCGCCTCTGAGAGAAAAGTGCCCTCTAACTTCGCCTACTACCAGACAGTCTAGTCTCTCCCCCAATGAGCCTGGAAATGGGGTTCAGTACAGTTGGAAATGGGGTTGGAAGTGCTGTTCGGTGCAGTCCGGAGCTTTTGTCTCCTTCCTGCTAGGGCAATCCAGTGGCATAGTCAACAGTCCATCCTCTGCGCGCAACGTGCGCGACTCTGGGCTCTGCCTTTCGCCGCTCCCCTGAGTTTCTGCCTTACAGTCCAGATTCCCTTTGTATGAGCCTGGGTCCCCAGGTCTGCTCTAGAACTGGGGTTCCATGCAGTCAGAACTGGGAATCAGCACAGTTTGGAGCTTTCATCTCCTTCCCACTAGATAAATCTAGCATCACAGACAATAGTCCATCCTCTGTGCTGAATGTGAGAGACTCTGGGGCTCTGCCTTTCGCCACTCACCTGAGTTTCTGCCTTACAGCCTAGAATCCCTCTGTATGAGCCTGGGTCCCCAGGATCTCTCCCAGAAATGGGGTTCAGTGCAGTCGGTTCAGTGCTTTTATCTTCTTCCCGCTAGGGAACGCCAGCCAGGCACTCAGCCGCCCCCTCCTCTCCCACTCTGTCCTCTCCCCACGTGCTCACCATGTCTCTGTACCTTCGGCTTTTACAGCTCCTCTGATTTTCTTTCTGGTTTTCTCTTTCCTTCTAGTTGTAGAATTTCCAGTCAGTCAACTTTCCTGTTGTTCTGGATAATGTCCATTTTGTATTTTAGTTGTATTTTTTAAAAATTGTTGTGTGAGGCTGCAATTAGGCATTTACCTATGCCACCATCTTGGTTTCCAAACTCAAATGTCTCCTATTTCTCTTATCACATTCATACAATGCTTATAAAACAGTTCAAACAGAGTACTTGATATATAGGTAATATTTTTAAATTTTTCAATAAAAAATATATTTTATTAATTTTTTACAGAGAGGAAGGGAGAGGGAGAAAGAGCTAGAAACACCAATGAGAGAGAACATCAATCAGCTTCCTCCTGTATACCCCCTACTGGGTATGTGCCCGCAACCAAGGTAAATGCCCTTGACTGGAATTGAACCTGGGACTCTTGAGTCCACAGGCCAATGCTCTATCCACTGAGCCAAACCAGGAAGGTCTATACTGATATCTTTTTGAAAAATATTGAATTCTTAATATAATTAGGCCCTTAAATGTCTCTTACATTCAAGTTACGTAGTTTAAAAGATTTCATAATGTAATCAATTCTGAGCATATTAAATCTAAAGGACTTATTAACCATTTTAATAAACCATAATTACTAAGAACACAAAAGTAGATAATGATAAGGGCATACTAGAACTAGCTCATAACAACTGATGTGAACCAATTGTTAAGTTTTCAAGAATTTTAAGAGATGATTTAAAATGTATATAATAATAAAAGTAAATTATATAAACTTAAAATTAAATAAGTTATATTAAAAATAAATACTAAAACTCCTCCCTTTTTAAACTTTACTACATTTTATTATTATCTAAGCTCTTGATTTTATTTAGTTTTATTATAACTTTATGTTAAACATACTATATAAAATACTGCTAACCATATCTTCTCAATCCATCGTTGCTGCCTGTTTTCATCTTTGTTCATATCTTCAGGACTCATATGTTGAATTTCAGCATATTAATTTGAAGTTTTTCATTTTCTTAGTCAATGTGTTTATTCACAGCAAAATTTTAACTTTCTAGAGAGAGAGACTGAACCTCATTTTTACTTGGTATAACATCCATCACACAGAACAAATAATAAATGCTTCTACCCAGATATCTTAGAATCAAAATATATAAAGTATCTTTTTAGCAAAAAGAACCGAAGTTGACTACTCAGAATAAATACCCTGATAAAGAAAGGGGCATACATTTTTAATTATACACATACCTCCAGACTATGTCATTGGATTTTCCACAAAAGGAAAGAGTATTGGATGCATATACCTATTTAATCCACTGCTTTACCCCTCCAAAGTTTAAGCCTATTACAAGAGGCTGTTTATTATCTATTTTTATGAAAATAAAATATTTCTTGGCTCATTTTTATTCTTATCTAAAAGTGTGCATATCTAACTTATTTCCTGTGGTCTCAGATTTTTTTTTCTTTATGTTTCCCATGTTTCTCCTCAGAGTCTTCTAACACACCACACAGATCCCTGTGTAGTTTAGTCTAAAATATGGATTCTTTCTCTTGCTCTCTTCTTGCGTGTCAGAAAATAAATAAAAAAATAGAATTTCACTATTGTTTTTAAGCAAATTGAGAGAAAATTAAATTAAAACAAATTGGCATAAACAAAAAGAATAAAAAAACAGAGATGCATTTATAATTTTTTTTATAATTTTAATACATAATTTTAAAACAAAAGATTTCAACTTCCTATAGGTTGATGGAATATGGGAATTCTTGCAAATGCTGGATGTGAGGAAGAAATTTTCTTCATGCATAGATTGTAACTACTATATGAAATTCTATTTTTCATCTCTCTACAATAATATTTATGGATATACAAGTCAGCACTATTGAATTTTTTGTGTTAGTGTTACTGGATTTTTCCCTCTCCAACTTTTGCTTATAGCAGCCTGTGTGTAAGATATTTCCTTTTATATCTATAACACCATATGTAACAATCTTTGGATCTTGATAAATGAAGGATATTTCCAAGGCTTCAGGTTTTCCATGCTCAATTAAATTTTAATTTTTCATGGACCAACTACACATTCAGTGGCAGTGGTAGGCATTCAAGAATAATCTACTATAATAAAAAAGAAACATGCAAACTGACCATCACTCTGCTACCAGCCAATCAGAGCAAGTATGCAAATTAACCAAACCAAGATGTTGGCCACCAAAAAGCAGGAGTGAGCAGCAGGCTTGGGTTTTCCCCAGTGAAGGAGGAAGCCAAGCTTCCTGCCCACTCTGGCGTGCCTCGTACTCCGCTCAAGGCTACAAAGTTTCAATTATAGAAGATAAGTAAATCCCAGATACCTGATTCCAACCAGCCCTGGCCTATGCTTGGGTCACAGGTTGGTCTGACCTGCCTGCAAACCACCACAGGTCCCTTCCTTAGGCCACCTCACACCCCAAGGAAAACCCCACCCTGATCTGGGACACCCTTCAGGGCAAACCAACTGACCCCAACCTATGAACTAGGCCTCTATTCTATCTAATAATAGAATAACATGCAAATTGACCATCATTTCAACACACAAGATGGCTGCGCCCATGTGGTCAAAGATGGTTGCTTCCATTATGGACATAAGATGGCTATCACAAGATGGCCAGCAGGAGAGGGCAGTTGGGAGGCACCAGGCCTACAAGGGAGGGCAGTTGTGGGTGATTAAACCTGAAGGGGAGGGCAGTTAGGGGTGACCAGGCTGGCAGAGGAGGGAAGTTGGGAGCAACTGGGCCTGAAGAGAAGGGCAGTTGGGGGTGACCAGGCCTGCAGGAGAGGGCAGTGGGGAGAACCAGATCTGCAGGGAAAGGGAGAGGGGGTGGGCAGGCCTGCAGGGAAGGGAAATTGGGGGTGATTGAGCCTGCAGGGAAGGACAGTTGGGGGCTACCGAGGCCTGCAGGGGAGAGCAGTTAGTGGGGACCAAGACTGTAAGAAAGGGCAGGTGATGGCTACAAAGCCTGCAGGGGAGGACACTTAGGGGTGACCAGGCTGGCAGAGGAGGAAAGGAAAGGGCAGTTGGAGGGGGCAGGCCTGTAGCGGAGAGCAGTTGGGGTATGAGGCCTGCAGGGGAGGGCAATTGGGGGCACCAGGCCTGCAGGGGAGGGAAGTTAGTGGGTGACTAAGCTACAGGGGAGAACATTTGGAGGGGACCAGGCCTGCAGGGGAGAATAGTTGGGGTGGGGGGGACCAGAGCAGCAGGGGAGAGCAGTTAGGGTTAATGAAGCTGGCAAAAGAGGGCAGTTAGGGGTGACAGGGTCATCAGGAGAGGGCATTTGGCAGGGAGGAACCAGGCTGGCAGGAGAGGGCAGTTAGGGGTGACCATGCCAGCAGGGAAGGGCAGTTAGGGGCAATTGGGCTGTCAGGGAATTGGTTAGGAGGTGATTAGGCTGGCAGGCAGAGTGATTAGGGGCAATCAGGAAGGCAGGCAGATGAGCAGTTGAGAGTCAGCAGTCCTGGATTGGAGAGGGATGTCCAACTGCCAATTTATGCCCGATTCCAGTAGGATTGGACCTAAACAGGCAGTCAGACATCCCTTAAGGAATCCCAGATTGGAGAGGGTGCAGGCTGAGCTGAAGGACACACCCCCCCATGCACAAATTTCATGCACCCTCTAGTATTAATAATGATAGGATAACATATTTACTCTTAAGGTGATAAAAATTACATCAACAATTGCAATGCAATATAAAACAGAATTATTCATTTAAAGTTGAAATAGTTCACTAAGAAAAAAATATTTATAGCTCTGAAAAAAAAAAAAAAAACTGTGGACATAAATGAAGTTTTCCATCACTAGTTCAAGAATGAGGGAATCAATTTTTTTTTAATGTAGACATCAGTGATTTGGTTACATGAGGCTATGAGTCCTCCACTCTCTGTGTTAAAATTATGCTTAAAAAAGTTAATGTTTCCCAAGTACTTTTGGCTGCCAAATATGAACTGAGAAGAATCCAATACTGAAAGAGGCATACCAAATACAACAGAACATACAAAACAAGAAGCAATGCAAAATTTTCATGTTCATCACTCTGCTGGGAAGAACTGAGTTTAGGAGAATATGTCTAGAACACATGGTCTATCGATAAAGAACTATTTCTGTATGACTATATTTTTTTTTTCATTTTAATCTCTTTACTGATTGAAGTATTACATATTTGTCCTCATTCTCCCATTACCTTCCCAACTCCTCCTCCCCCAACCACTCATGCCCTCACTCCACTGTTGTCTTTGTTAACTGGTTAGGCTTATATGCATGCATACATGTCCTTTGATTGATTTCTCCTCCTTACTCCCATCCTCCCCTTCCTTCCCTCTGAGGTTTGATAGTCTAATTGATACTTCCCTATCTTTGGATCTGCTTTTATTCATTAGTTTATGTTGTTCATTATTTCCCATAGATGAGTGAGATCATGTGATATTTATCTTTCTCTGACTGGCTTATTTCACTTAGCATAGTGTCCTCCAATTCCATCCATGTTGTTGCAAATGATAGAAATTCCTTCTTTTTCGTGCAGCATAGTATTTCATTGTGTAGATGTACCACAGTTTTTTAATCCACTCACCTGCTGATGGGCACTAAGGCTATTTCCAAATATTAGCTATGATAAATTGTGCTGCTATTAACATAGGAGGGAATATATTCCTAGAAGTGATATTATTGGATCAAATAGGAGTTTCATTTTTAGTTTTTTGATAAAACTCTATACTGTTCTCCAAAGTGGCTGCAGCTTACAGTGCTTGAGGGCTCCTATTTCTCCGCATCCTCACCAACATTTGTTGTTTATTAATTTGTTAATGATAGCCATTCTGACAGGTATGAGATGATACCACATTGTCATTTTGATTTGTATCTCCTGGATAATTAGTGACTTTGATCATATTTTCATATGTTTCTTGGCCTTCCTTCTGTCTTCTTTTGAAAAGTTTCTGTTTAGGTCTGTCCCCCATTTCTTGATTGGACTGTTTATCTTCCTTTTGTTAAATTGTATGAGTTCCCTGTAAATGTTGGAGATTAAACCTTTATTGCTGATAACATTGGCAAATATGTTCTCCCATATAGTGGGCTTTCTTGTTGTTTTGTTGATGGTTTCTTTTGCTGTGAAAAAGCTTTTTATTTGATGTAGTCTCATTTGTTCATTTTCTCTTTAGCTCCCACTTCCTTAGGAGCAGTATCAGTGAAGAAGTTTTTTGAGCATATGTCTGAGATTTTGCTGCCTATGGATTCCTCTAGTATTTTTAGTTTCCTGTTTTATGTTTAAGTCCTGTATCCATTTTGAGTTTATTTTTGTGTATGGTGTAAGTTGGTGATCTAGTTTCATTTTTTTTTTGCATGTATCTGTCCAACTTTCCCAATAATTTATTGAAGAGACTGTCTTGACTCCATTGTATATTCATTCCTCCTTTGTCAAACATTAATTGAGCATAGTCGTTTGGATCAATATCTGGGTTCTCTATTCTAATCCATTGATCTATATGTCTATTCTTGTGCCAGTACCAGGCTGTTTTGAGAACAGTGGCTTTGTAATACAGCTTGAAATCTGGTATTGAGATCCCTCCTACTTTATTTTTCTTTCTAAGGATTGCTGCTATTTGAGGTCTATTTTTATTCCAGATGAATTTTTGGAGAGTTCTTTCTAGGTCTGTAAAATATGCAGACCTATTAGTATTTTTATGGGGAGTGCACTGAATCTATAGATTGCTTTGGGTAGTATGGACATTTTAATGATGTTGTTTCTACCAATCCATGAACACAGTATATTCTTCCATCTGTTTACATCTTCCTCTAATTCTTTTTGCAGTGTCCCATAGTTTTCTGTGATAGGTCTTTTACCTCCTTAGTTAAGTTTATTCCTAGGTATCTTAATTTTTGGGGGCGATGGTAAATGGGATTGCTTTTTCAGTTTCTCTTTGTGTAAGTTCACTATTGGTGTATAGAAATGCCATAGTTTTTTTGGCATTAATTTTGTATCCTGATACATTGAAGAATTCATTTATAAAGTCTATTAGCTTTTTGATGGAGTCTTTTGGTTTTTTTATGTACAGTATCATGACATCTGCAAATAAGAGCAGCTTACTTCTTTTTTTAATTTGGATGCCTTTTATTTCTTCTTCTTGTCTAATTGCAATGGCTAATACTTCAAACAAGATTGGTGAGAATGGACTTCCCTGTCTTGTTCCAATTCTTAGGGGAAATGGTTTTACTTTTTGCCCATTGAGTATGATGTTAGTGGTGGGTTTATCATATATAGTTTTTATTATGTTGAGATATGATCCTTCTATTCCCACCTTGTTGAGAGTTTTTATCAAGAAAGGGTGTTGGATTTTGTCAAATGCTTTTTCTGCATCAATTGATATGACTATGTGATTTTTATCTCTCAATTTGTTTATGTGATGTATCATGTTTATTCATTTGCAGATATTGTACCCTCCTTGCATTCCTGGGATAAATCCTACTTGGTTATGGTGATGTACTGCTGGATCCGATTTGCTAGGATTTTGCATCTACGTTCATGAGAAATATTGGCCTGAAATTCTCTTTCATTGTGTTGTCTTTATCTGGTTTTAATATTAGGGTGATGCTGGCTTCATAGAAGGAGCTTGAAAGTATTCCTTCCTCTTGAATTTTTTTGAATAGTCTGAGGAGAATAGGTTATAGCTCTTTCTTGAATGTTTGATAAAATTCCCTGGTGAAGCTGTCTGGCCCCAGCTTTTGTTTGCCAGAAGCTTTTTGGTGACTGCTTCAATTTCTTCCATAGTTACTAGCCTATAGTTATTGAGCTGTTTAGATTCTTCCTGACTGAGCTTTGGAAGATTATATTTTTCAAGGAATATGTCCATTTCCTCCAGGTTGTCCAGTTTGTTGGAATAGTATTTTGTAACAATCCTTTGTATTTCTGTGGGGTCTGTTGTTATTTCATCTCTTTCATTTCTGATTTTGTTTATTTGTGTCCTCTCTCTTTGCTTGTTGGTGAGCCTGGCTAGAGGATCATCAGTCTTGCTTGTCCTTTCAAAGAACTAGCTCTTGATTTTGTTGATCTTTTGTATTCTTTCTTTGGTCTCTATGTCGTTTATCTCCACTCTGATCTTTATTATTTCCTTCCTTCTGCTTACACTGGGCTTTTCTTAGTGCTCTCTTTCTAAATCTTTGAGTTGTAGGGTTAGGTAACAGGTTACCATTGTTTATTGTTTTTTTGCACTAGGCTTGTAGAGTTATGAACTTCCCTCTCAAGACTGCTTTCACTGTGTCCCATAGATTTTGGATTGTGTTTTCAATGTCGTTTGTTTCCATAATGTTTTTTTTAAATTTTTCTTTGATCTTTTTGGTAACCCAGTCATTGTTTAATAGCATTCAGTTTAGTCTCCATGTGTTTGATTTCTTTGAATTGTTTTTATTTTGTTGATTTTCAGTTTTATGCCATTGTGATATAAGAAGATGCTTGATATGATTTCAATCCTCTTGAATTTGGAGAGACTTTGCCTACGTCCCAGCATATGGTCTATCTTTGAAAATGTGCTCCTGAGAAGAATGTATATTCCGTGGCTTTGGGGTGAAATGTTCTGAAGATGTCACTTAATTCTATCTAATTTAGTGAGTTATTTAGGATTGTTGTTTCTTTGCTAATTTTTTGTTTGTTTGTTTTGTTTAGAGAATTTGTCCAGCGGTGATAGCGGGGTATTAAAGTCTCCTACTATGATTGTATTGTTTTTAATCTCTCCCTTGATATCCTCCAGAGTGTTTTTATGCATTTGGGTGCTCCTGTATTGGGTATATACATGTTTACAAGTTATTTCTTTTTGTTGGTTTGCTCCTTTAGAATTATGAAGTGGTCTTCCTTATCTCTTGTTATGTCCTTCCCTTTGAGATCTAATTTGTCAGATATAAGTATTGCTACCCCAGCTTCCCCCCCTCCCCCATCCCTTCACCCTCAGTCTGTGTGCATCTTTTCTGAGGTGGGTTTCTTGTAGACAGCAGATATATGGGTCTTGTTTTCTTTTTATTTTAAATTTCTTTATAGATTAAGGTATTACATATGTGTCCTCATCCCTCCATTAACCACCCAACCACCCCTCATTCATGTTCTAACCCCGCTGGTGCTCATGTCCATTGGTTAGGCTTTATTCATACAAACAAGTCCTTTGGTTGATCTTTCCTCCATTCGCCCACCCTCCCCTGGCTTCCCTCTGAAGGTTGGCAGTCTGATCAATGCTTCTCTGCCTCTGGATCTCACCCTGTCTGTCAGTTTTTGTTGTTAATTATATTCCACAAATGAGTGAGATCATGTGGTATTTGTCTTTCTCTAGCTGGCTTTTTTCACTTAGTATAAAGCTCTACAGTTCCATCCATGCTGTTGCAAATGGTAAGAACACCTCTTTTTTAATAAAAATATATTTTATTGATTTTTTTACAGAGAGTAATAGAGAATTAGAAACATTGATGAGAGAGAAATATCAATCAGCTGCCTCCTTCTGGGGATGTGCCTGCAACCAAGGTACATGCCCTTGACTGGACCTGGGACCCTTGAGTCCACAGGCCGACGCTCTATCCACTGAGCCAAACTGGTTTTGGCAAGAACTCCTTTTTTACTGCAATGTAGTATTCCACTAGGTAGATCTACCACAGTTTTTAACCCACTCATCTGCTGATGTGCTCTTAGGCTATTTCCAAATCTTAACTATGGTGAATTGTGCTGCTATGAACATAGGGGTGCATATATCATTTCTGATTTGTGTTTCTAGTTTATTGGGATATTTTCCTAAAAGTGGGATCACTGGGTCAAATGGGAATTCCACTTTTTTCAGTATTTTGAGGAAACGCCATAATGTCCTCCACAGTGGCTGCTCCAGTCTGCATTCCCACCAGCAGTGCAAAAGAGTTCCTTTTTCTTCACATCCTAGCCAGAATTTGTCCTTTGTTGATTTGTTGATGATATCCATTCTCACAGGTGTGAGTAGATATTGTATTGTTGTTTTGATTTGCATCTCTTGGATAATTAGTGACTTTGAGCATGTTTTCATATGTCTCCTAGCCTTCCTTCTGTCATCCTTCAAAAAGTGTCTATATAGGTCCATTCCCATGTCTTGATTGGATTATTTATCTTCATTTTATTAAGTTGTAGGAGTTCCCTGTAAATGTTAGAGATTAAACCCTTATTGGTGATAACATTGGCAAATATGTTCTCCCATGTAGTGGGCTTTCTTGTTGTTTTGTTGATGGTTTCTTTTGCTGTGAAAAAGTTTTTTTTTGTTTGTTTGTTTCTTTGTTTATGTAGTCCCATTTGTTTGTTTTATCTTTAGTTTCCATTTTCTTAGGAGTAGTATCAGTGAAGAAGTTCTTTCAGCATACGTCTGAGACTTTGCTGCCTGTGGATTCATTTTTATAGTTTCCCATCTTATGTTTAAGTCTTGTATCCATTTTGAGTTTATTTTTGTGTATGGTATAAGTTGGTGCTCTAGTTTCATTTTTTTTTTTTTGCATGTACAATATCTGTCCAAGTTTCCCAACACCATTTGTTAAAGAGATATCTTTATTCCATTTTATGTTCATGCCTCCTTTGTCAAACATTAATTGGGCATAGTGGTTTGGGTCGATTTCTGGGTTCTCAATTCTAATCCATTAATCTATATGTCTGTTCTTGAGCCAGTACCAGGCTGTTTTGAGAACAGTGGCTTTGTAATACAGATTGATGTCTGGTATTGATATCCCACCAACTTTGTTCTTTTTTCTAAGGATTGCTGTGGCTATTTAGGGTATTTTTTTTTTATTCCAAATGCATGTTTGTCAAGTTCTTTTTAGGTCTGTAAAATATGTCATTGGTATTTTTATGGGGATTGCATTGAATCTGTATATTGTTTTGGTTAGTATGGACCTTTTAATGTTGTTGATTCTACCAATCCATGAACACAGTATGTTCTTCCATCTGTTTATGTCTTCCTCTAGCTCTTTTTTCAGTGTCCTGTAGTTTTCCACATATAGTTCTTTTACCTCTTTAGTTAATTTTATTCCAAGGTACCTTAATTTTTTTGGTGTGATGGTAAATTGAATTGCTTTTTTAGTCTCTCTTTCTATAAGTTCACTATTAGTGTAAAGAAATGCCATAGATTTCTTGACATTAATCTTGTATCCTGCTACATTGCCAAATTTATTTATTAAGTCTAATAATTTTTTGGTGGAGTCTTTAGGGTTTTCTATGTACAGTATCATGTCATCTGCAAATAAGGACAGTTTTACTTATTATTTTCCTATTTGGATACCTTTTATTTCTTCTTCTTGTCTGATTGCAATGCTAATACTTCCAGTACTTGTTGAACAGGCATATGTTGAACAGGAATGGTAAGAGTGGGCATCCTTGTGTTGTTCCTGAAATTGTTTTATTTTTTGTCCATTGAGTATGATGTTGGCTGAGGGTTTTACTTCTATGGCTTTTATTATGTTGAGGTGATTCTTCCATTCCCACTTTGCTGAGTGTTTTGATCAAGAAGGGGTTTTGGATTTTGTCAAATGCTTTTTCTGCGTCATTGATATTCTGTGATTTTTATCTTTCAATTTGTTGATGTGATGTATCACATTTATTGATTTGCAGATATTGTACCTTCCTTGCATCCCTGGGATAAATCCTACTTAGTCATGGTGATGATCTTTCTGATGTATTGCTAGATCCAATTTGCTAGAATTTTGTTGAGGATTTTGGCATTTCTGTTAATGAGGGGTATTGGCCTATAATTCTCAATCACGTGTTGTCTTTATATGGTTTTGTATTAGGTTGATGCTGGCTTCATAGAATGAGATTGGAAGTGTTCTTTCCTCTTGAATTTTTTGGAATAGTCTGAGGAAGATAGGTTTTAGTTCTTCCTTGAATATTGGTATCACTCTCCTGTGAAGCTGTCTGTCCCTGGGCTTTTTTTTTTTGCTGGGAGCTTTTTGATGACTGCTTCAATTTCTCCCATAGTAATTGGCCTATTGAGATTTTTAGATTCTTCCAGATTGAGTTTTGAAAGATTGTATTTTTCTAAGAATATGTCCATTTTCTCCAGGTTGTGTAATTTGTTGGAGTAAAGTTGTTCATAATATTTTTTTTAACAATCCTTTGTATTTCTGTGGTGTCTGTTGTTATTTCTCTTCTTTAATTTCTGATTTTGTTTATTTGTGTCCTCTCACTTTGCTTCTTGGTGAGCCTGGCTAGAGGTTCATCAATCTTGTTAATCCTTTCAAAGAACCAGCTCTCAGTTTCATTGATCTTTTGTATTATATTTTTTGGTCTCTATATCTTTTATTTCTGCTCCGATCTTTACTATTTCCTTCCTTCTTTTCACTCTGGTAGTATGGACCTTTTAAGGATGTTGAATAAAAGAGAGCTTTTCTTGTTTCTCTCTTTCTAATTATTTGAGTTGTAGAGTTAGATGATTTACCACCATTTTTTCTTTCTTTTTTTTTTTTTTAGGTAGGCTTATAGAGCTATATATACTTACCTCTCAGGACTGCTTTCATTGTGTCCCATAGATTTTGGATTGCTGTGTTTTCATTGTAATTAGTTTTCACTAAGCTTTTAATTTCTTCTTTGATCTCATGGATAACCCAATCATTGTTTAGTAGCATGCTATTCACTTTCCAAATGTTTGAAATTTTTGGATTGTTTTTATTATAGTTTATTTCTAATTTTATGGCATTGTGGCCTGAGAAGAAGCTTGGTAAGATCTCAATCTTCTTGAATTTGGTGAGACTTTCTTGTGACCTAATATGTAGGTTTTTTTGAAAATGTTCTGTGTGCATTTGAGAAGAACGTATATTCAGTGGCTTTAAGGTGAAATGATCTGAAGATGTCAGTTAAGTCCATATGATCTAGTGAGTCATTTATTATTGCTCTATCTTTGCTTCTTCTTTTTTTTTTTTTTTTTTTTTTTTTTTTGTCTAGAGAGGATTCAACCAGTGATGACAGTGGTGTATTAAAGTTCCCTACTATAATTGTATTGCTGTCCATCTCTCCCTTGATATCTTCCAGTTGTTTTGTTATGTATTTGGGTGCTCCTGCA
The DNA here is from genome assembly GCF_014108245.1 of Pipistrellus kuhlii. NCBI lineage: Eukaryota > Metazoa > Chordata > Mammalia > Chiroptera > Vespertilionidae > Pipistrellus > Pipistrellus kuhlii. The sequence continues at coordinate 97,524,940 of NW_023425529.1, read as the reverse complement.
TTCTGTGCATATATGTTTATCAGGGTTATATCTTCTTGTATCAATCCCTTTAATATTATGAATTGGCCTTCCTTATCTTATTATGGCATTTACTTTGAGTTCTATTTTGTCAGCTATAAGTATTGCTACCCCAGCTTTGTTCTCATTTCCATTTGCCTGAATATTGTTCCATCACTTCACTTTCAATCTGTGTGAGTCTCTTGTTCTGAAATGGGCCTCGTGTAGACAGAATATATATGGGTTATGTTTTTTTGTTTGTTTGTTTGTTTTTATCCATTTAGGCACTTGATACCTTTTTATTGGAACATTTAGTCCATTTATGTTTAAAGTTATTACTGAAAGCTATTTGTTTGTAGTCATATCTATTTTTGTGTCTGTTTCTTCTTACCTGTTTATTTCTTCTTTTTACAGTATTTCTTTTAGCATTTTTTGTATTGCTGGTTTGATGTTGATAAACTCCCTTAGCCTTTTTTTGTCTGTGAAGCTCCTGATTTCCCCTTCAATTTTTATTGATAATCTTGCTGGATAGAGTATTCTTGGATTCAGTCCTTTGCTTTGCATCACTTTGTATACCTCCTTCCATTCCCTTCTAGCTTGATGTGTTTCTGTTGAGCTATCATTTGGTAATCTAATGGGTATTCCTTTGTAAGTAACTCTCTGTCTCTTTCTTGTGCCCTTTAAGGTTCTCTCTTTGTCATTTATATCCTGCTTGGGACTCTCTGTACTTGTGTAACTTTTTTCTTCTTCATATATGGGAAATTTTCTGTATTATTTCTTCAAGTAGATTTTCTAATCCTTGCTGCTCTTCTTGTCCTTCTGAGCATCCTATTATATGTACGTTACTTCATTTCATGTTTACCCAAAGCACCCTCAGGCTTTCCTCCTGCTTTTTTTTTTTCTCCAATTGTTCAGATTAAGATTGTTTTTCTACCTGATCTTCTAACCCACTAATTCAGTCCTCTGCTTCTTCTAGTCTACTGTTGAAACTTTTCTTGGTGTTTTTGATTGTAGCTATAGCACCTTTCATTTATTCCTGATTCTTGCATAAGTTATTGATTTTCTCATCCTTCTGATATATGAATTCCATGACCATTACTTTGAACTCTTTTTTAGTCACATTGCATGCTTCAATTTCACTAATTTTCTTTCTTGGAGACTCCTCATTTTCTTTTTTCTGTGGATCGTATCATTTCCCCATTCTGACTATCACCAGAAGGTTCAATCTTCAATTTGCGTGAACTTGGGCCATGTGCTGTAGGAGCTTCGCACAACCCAAGTTTCACTGAAGTGCTCTGACACTAGGACATGTGGCTGCTGTGGGTTGGTGGGAGCCAAGCTTGCCCAGGGTGAGTGCTCCCAGTGTCCAGTGTGGTTTCTTGTGTGCAGTTAAAATCAGGGACCCTGCCTCCACCACACTGTTGGCCTGTGCCAAAAAATGAGTTCCTTAGTGTGTGCCAGGAGTCAGAGTTTCCCTGTATCTGCTCAAAGAATAAAGTTTCAAAGTCTCTGTTGCCTCATGCAGCTTCTTGCTGAGAATCAGGGTCCCTGTGTGTGCATGCACCAAGAATTGGATTCACTAGCTCTTGGTGTGAGTGTGCTGTGAGTCAGAGATCCTAGGCACACACAGTAAGAAACAGAGTCAAGTTAGTGGTGTTTAGTGCTGCCTCTTGCTGTGAGAATTTGGGTACTGGTTACCATGGGGGACTAGGTTGCACAATAGCTCTGTGGCATTCCTGAACTACAGAAAACTTAATTCCCTGTGCGCTTGTCCAGAATCAAAGTCAGGTGGCACTACCACCCCGTGTGGGCTTCAGGTTTGGTCACCTGATCGTGTTGCCTGGAGAAGATTCCAGTTTCTCTAATTTCAGTAGCAGCACTGGGGACCATGCATGCTCTCTCTACTAAGCCAAACTGGCTAGGGCTTTGCACACTCTCAAATTCCCAAAGGGAAGCTGCATCTTGTGTGCATGCTCAAATTCCCCAAAGGGGAGCTGCATCCTGTGTGTGTGCTCAGATTCCCCAAAGGGGAGCTGAGTCCCGTTCATGGTCTCAAATTCCTCTTATGGGCATTGCAGCTTGGGTGAAAGGCAAGTCTATCATTTACTATGGTGCTATCCACAAGTCTGCAGGATGTTGGGAGCTGCCCTGAAAACAGGGGACTTTTTCCTCGAAGCTGCCCTGAAAGCAGGGGTCTCTTGGTGGACACAGCTCTGGTAGGACAAAAGTCATAGCTCTCGTGAGAACGTGCTGTCAGCTTGTTTTGCAGCTTGTTAATGTAAAAATACTATTGACCTTTGTAAAGAATAACATATACTGTTTAACCTGCTGCTTGTGTATAGATTAGGAAACAATGCTCTGCTTACGTACAGAAACAAAGATGTGGTGCTGGGTAAATACTTAGCCTAAAGGTCAGCAGATATTTATCTGCTGACCTGTGTCTTGTGCCTTCCTGCTTTTGCTGTATAAAAACCAGCTAAGAAATAAACTCGGGATTGCAGACTTCAGTCTCAGAACTCCAGACCCCATCTTTTCTTTTTTTCCTTTTTTTTCTTTTATTTAAAATATATTTTATTGATTTTGTACATAGAGGAAGGGAGAGAGATAGAGAGTTAGAAACATCGATGAGAGAGAGTCATCGATCAGCTGCCTCTTGCACACCCCCTACTGGGGATATGCCTGCAACCAAGGTACATGCCCTTGACCGGAATCGAACCTGGGACCCTTCAGTCCCCAAGCAGACGCTCTATCCATTGAGCCAAACCGGTTTCGGCCCCATCTTTTCTTGTCTTTTTTCTCATCCTCACCCCCTCAATCAGGTACTGTTCATTGGCGGCAGGTTCTGGCAGTTGGCGCCTGAAACAGGAACCTGAAAACCTGGGACTAAGGTAGAGGACACTGCCCAAGGAGCAAAGAGGACACATCAGGAATAAGGTAGGACTGGGGCAGGGAGTGTAATAGTCAGGAGTAAAAAATACGGGGCAAGGGAATAGTTGAGCACTGTTTGTGCAAGTTCTTAAGAGTATGCTTCGTTCTAGAGGTGTGAAAACAGGGCAGAAACAGTTGGAGAACTTTTTAAGCTTTGTAGAAGAAGTCTGCCCCTGGTTCCCGAAGTAAGGAACTGTAGACATAGAAACCTGGAAAAGGGTAAGAGTCCTTGGAGGGCTGGACGCAGCTTAACCTCCAGGCTCTGGCCGGAGGACACAACGGTGTCCTCGGCCCGGGAGGACAATACAGTGTCCTCAGCCCCAGGTGTCCGGACTGGTTGTCTTGTGTTTTGTCTTGTTTGTGTCAGGCCTATTTGTTTTGTGTTTTGGTCTCCATCAAAATGGGTCATGGTTCGTCTGTATCTCAATGTTCCTCTCTACAATGTTTTTTGAAAAATTTTCAGGACTTCAGGAAATGGGCGGACAACTATGGCTCTGATGTTAATACTTTTGATTTAATCACTCTTTCTCCCAGGTCAATGCCGGTCTGTGGGATAACTTTCCCCTCACAGTTCTTAGAGTATTAGTTTTATTTCCTTTGTCCAACATGAGTGCCATTTCTGTTTTGCTGAAACGCTGTAATGTTACTTGTTTACAAAAAGGATATAAGTACAGATATTTGTTTGATATTTTGTTTGTCTGCTTGGATATAATTATTTGTTCATATAAGTGTGAAAATCTGTGAAAAAGAGAAATAAACCTTTAATTTGTTTAAAGCTGAGTGTTCTGACGGCTAGCAAACTGCCCCGAGTGGCCACTGGGATTCATTTTTCCCAGGGGTGCTTTGCTTTCTGCCAGAGGGAATCGGCCCACCTAACAAGATTTATGTCTGTTTATTAATTTGAAGGTATGAAATTATAACAATTGTGATCATCCAAAAAGTTAAAAGCAGAGACCAAATTCTAAAATTAACTATTTACAAGAAGGAAGCTTGAGCTGGCAAAGTCACCAAGGCTGCCCAGTGAGCTCAAAAACTAAATGAATCTTATTTCAGACACCTGCCTCCACCCAGTCTTCATCAGTGGTGCGGGAACCATCTCAGAACTGTTTGTCTCAATTGGCCATTTAAGTTTAATGTAATTAATGATTACAGTACATTGTAAAATCTTTAAAAGAAAAAGAAAATATTTTGTGGTCCTTGAGTAAGTGTCAACTCTTAAGTTATAATTTTAAAATCAGTAAGAGCTTTTCAGAAAGGTCAGGAAGTCTGATTGCAGTATAGAGGTCACCGGTTCCCCCCATGCCACCTGCATTGGCAGGAGGCAAGCGATTTTTCCAGAGGACTGACAAATGAAAATGCCTCGCCTGGGTGGGAGCACCTCCTTCGCCACCTGGGACCCTCGAGCTCCCTGCCTCCACCCAGCTGGTGTCTATTCCCTCCAGGGGTTGTTTAGAGTAGCTGGAGGCAGTGGCTGCACTGCCCATGGTTGAGGGGAGAAATTCCCCTGTGACCCCTGCACCCCAATGAGACCCCAAAACCCCCAGTGACTATTTGGACACTTTTCACCATGTTCTGTTAGGGGGCTTAAAGGCGCAGTTAGAAATTCTCCCATTCCCCTTTCCAGGCTTATCAGAATCTGAGATCTTTATCTGTAGGAAGAATGTGGCAGTTTAAATTTCAAGTGGCTAGAGGTCTGGAAACAGAGTGGTGGACCTGCTCCCTCCTCCCTCAGCCTTTTCTAAACATTTTAAAATAATAGGTTTAAGGCATGGTTATAAATTTTTTAAGGACATAGAAAGAAGGTTTAAAGGCTAATATAAAATAGTAAAAATTTTAATGAAGGTTATACATGTGATGAGAAGGAGAACAAGGTTTTGGTTCTTCAGACGCTTACTGGGTACAAGCTCTCAAACCAGAAAGACCAGAGTTAATTCTAAATATAAATGGAAAAAAATTTAAAGGAATACTAGACACTGGAGCAGATGTGTCTATGATATCAGAACAGCACTGGCCTCCCCAGTGGCCAAAGCAGGCGGCTGTTTCATCTTTACAGGGAATTGGTCAAGCTCATAGCCCTGAGCAGAGTAGTGGATTATTATTTTAGACAGATGAGGAGGGTCATAGCGGGAGTTTGCAGCCGTACATGTTACCAGGACTGCCAGTGAATTTATGGGTACAGCTCTAGTCCTGCTGTTACCCAACAGATGTTTAATCAAGGGCTGTTAACCTCAGCAAGGAATGGGGCCATCAGGCCAAAGAATTACAGAACCTTTAAACCCCAGGCCTCGGGTAGGTTTAGGGTATTTTTAGGAGGGGCCTTTGATTATCCTGCAACCCATGCTGACCCTACACGCAGGTCTGGGTTGATCAATGGCCCCTGAATGAAGAGAAAATTCAGGCTGCTGAACTATTGGTGCAGGAACAATTAGACAGCGGCCACATAGCTCCCTCAAATTCACCTTGGAATTCTCCTATATTTGTAATAAAAAAGAAATCAGGCAAATGGAGGTTACTACAGGATTTAAGAAGGGTTAATGAGACCATGGAGCTTATGGGAACCTTACAACCAGGATTGCCATCTCCTATGGCCATTCCTGATAATACTTACAAGGTCATAATAGATTTGAAAGATTGTTTCTATACTATACCCTTGGCTCCACAGGATTGTAAGAGGTTTGCATTCAGTGTGCCATCCACTAATTTTAAAGAACCTATGAAGAGATATCATTGGCTTGTATTGCCTCAAGGGATGACCAATAGCCCCACATTATGTCACAAATATGTAGCTCAGGCCCTCAGATCCATAAGAAAACAATATCCAACAGTATACCTAGTACATTATGTGGATGATATATTATTGGCTCATACTAATGAGGGGCACTTGCTTGCTGCTTTTGCCTGCATGAATGAAGGACTTAAAAAACAGGGCCTGGTAATAGCCCCTGAAAAGATTCAACGAAGCCCGCCTTACTCATATCTGGGTTATCAGTTACAAAGGCATTGCTGTACTTCTCAGAAAATACAATTGAGAAAGAACAATTTGAAAACGCTGAATGATTTTCAAAAGCTCTTAGGAGATATTATCTAGATTAGACCTTATCTTAAAATTGCTACTGGAGAACTTAAACCCTTATTTGATATTTTAAAAGGAGATTCTGATCCAACCTCACCCAGAGAATTAACTCCTGAGGGGCATGTCGCCCTCACTGAGGTGGAAAAGGCAATAACTGCTCAGCATGTATCATACAGTCAGGAATGGGGTGCATATATTTTGCCCACACGACACACCCCTACGGCGGTATTATATTAGAAAGGACCGCTAATGTGATTGCATTTAGCAGTTTCTCTTTCTAAAGTTCTTACCCCATATCATGAATTAGTAGCAACCTTGATTCACATGGTGAGAACTGAATCTTGTCAATTATTAGGAAGAGAGCCTCATTTCATTTGTCTACCTTTTCCCAAACAACAACAGAATTGGTTATTTCAGCACAGTAATTCTTGAGCCATCTCTCTTACCAGGTAAGTATACAGGGAAGTTGGATAACCACTACCCCCATGATAAATTGTTGCAATTTGCTAGCCTTCATCAGTTTGTTTTCCCTGGAAAAATATCTGCTGTTCCATTAACCGGTACATTATTAATATTCACTGATGGTTCCTCTAATGTAACTACAGCTTATACTATACTAGGAAAAACTATTACTCAGAAAACTAGATACCATTCAGCTCAGGAGGTCGAGCTGCAAGCTGTCCTTGCCGCTATTCAAAAGGTGTCTGATCAAAGATTCAATCTGTACTCCGATAGTCAGTATATAATTAGGGCATTACAAGTTATAGAAACCGTTTCTTTTATAGGAACCTCTAACAGCAATGTTCAGAGCTATCCAAAAAGAACTTAAGCAAAGGACTGAAAAATGCTATTTTGACCATATCTGAGCTCACACTGGTCTACCTGGACCTTTGGCTCAAGGCAATGAAATAGTTGATCAGGCCACAAAAATTTTGTTTACCCAAGAACAATTGCAGAGCAATCTCATGCCATCCATCATCCGAATAGTAACAACCTCCGACTCCAGTTTAAAATTACTAGAGAAGCAGCTAGACAAATAGTCAAACAGTGTCAGTCCTGCCTAGAATTACTCTCTATGCCACATGTGGGAGTTAATCCCAGAGGTTTATTACCCAATCATTTGTGGCAAATGGATGTAACTCATGTCCCTAGTTTTGGAAAATTAAAATATATACATATTACTATTGACAAATTTTCCGGATTTCTAATGGCAACTTTACAGTCCGGAGAGGAGAGTAAATACTGTATCGCCCATTATTTAAAATACTTTGCCACTATGGGACAACCCAAAAGTCTTAAAACTGATAATGGGCCTGGTTATACTAGGAAAAAATTTCAAGTATTTTATACACAATTAGGTATAGTTCATAAAACTGGAATCCCCTATAATCCTCAAGGATAAAGTATTGTACAAAGAGTTAATAGTACTCTAAAACAGCAATTACAAAAAATAAAAAGGGAGGAACTATACCCCCTGACACCGCAGAATTACCTTAATCATGTTTTATTTATTTTAAATTTTTTTAAAAATTTGGATTCTCATGGAAAATCTGTGGCTCAAAGGTTCTGGTGTACAACGTCCCAGCACACCTATGCACAAGTACGCTGGAAGGACCCTCTTATGGGGCAATGGTCAGGACCAGATCCAGTACTAATCTGGGGGCAAGGGCATGTTTGTGTTTTCCCACAGGATGCCGAAAGTCTATGCTGGCTCCCGGAGAGGCTGGTACGCCAAATAGGACCAGAGCCTAGAGGAAAAATTGAAGAGGCTACATCTGAGTGAATCTGAGCACCCAGAGCCTCCTGCGACCCAACATCTTCCACAAAGACAGTGCTATGGGGACAATGTGACTCAAATACCGATACTTGGACTTGATCTCAGCATTTATGATTGGATACCGATAAACAAGTCCAACCCTCAAGAAAACTTTCAAGGATTTGTAGAAGGGCTATGGACATTAGACCATAAGACTTGTGGAAACTAAGTGCTACGTAGTATGGGGCCCTTTTTGGCCATAGCTAGGGGCAGCTCCAATCTAAAGATCACGGAAATTACTGCATGTGCTCCTGAACCTTATGCATTGTTTGTGGAGAATGTTTATATTACTGTCCATGACTCTGTATATAATGCTTCTTGTATCAAATGTAATCTCACTAACTGACCTCAGTTGAGGATGATACCAAACTTGTAGTGCTATATCAGCCAGCCTTTATAATGATACCAGTTAATATTACAGGACCTTGGAATGAAAAAAAAAGGGGGGGAGGGATTACAGCTATGGAAAGAGGTTAACACAGCACTAGCCCATACCAAAAGATTTGTAGGATTATTTATTGCTGGAATCACAGCCCTTATTACCCATGTTGCTTCAGCAACAGTGGCTGCTGTTGCTTTGGCACAGACTATTCAAACAGCACATTATGTTAATGATCTGTCGAGAAAAGTCTCCCAAGAATTAGGAGCCCAAGAAAATATAGATAGGAAATTTGGGAGAAGCTAAATGCCCTGTATGATGTGGTTCAGGTCCTAGGTGAACAAGTTCAAAGTTTAAAAGTTAGGAATCAGCTCCGGTGCCATGCTGAATACCAGTGGATATGCATTACTTCCAAACAATATAATGAGAGTCAACAAGTATGGGATCGTATACAGAAACATCTCTTTGATATTTGGCATGCGGAAAATATATCCTTAGATTTACTCCAGCTACATAGGGAAATACTAGGTATTAAAGATAGCCCTCCTCTGGACATTAGCTTAGCTGAAAGTGTCAAAGACTTTGTTAATCAACTATTAGGGAAAGTACCTTCCTTAACTAACTTTCAGCACCTAGCTGTTATGGTAATAGGATTATTAGGACTTATAAGTATTATACTATGTTGTGGACCAATTCTCTTACTCTTAGTGCTCAAAAATATCACAGCAGTTAAGACTGTATTACATTCTACTAAATTACAACTCAAGGCTTATCAAGACTCCCCCTATTTAATTAAAAAGGAAAGGGGGAGATGTTGGGAGCTGCCCTGAAAACAGGGGACTTTTTCCTCAAAGCTGCCCTGAAAGCAGGGGTCTCTTGGTGGACACAGCTCTGGTAGGACAAAAGTCATAGCTCTCGTGAGAACGTGCTGTCAGCTTGTTTTGCAGCTTGTTAATGTAAAAATATTACTGACCTTTGTAAAGAATAACATATACTGTTTAACCTGCTGCTTGTGTATAGATTAGGAAACAATTCTCTGCTTACGTACAGAAACAAAGATGTGGTGCTGGGTAAATCTTGTGCCTCCCTGCTTTTGCTGTATAAAAACAAGCTAAGAAATAAACTCGGGATTGCAGACTTCAGTCTCAGTCCTCCCGACCCCATCTTTTCTTGTCTCTCTTTTTTCTCATCCTCACCCCCTCAATCAGGTACTGTTTGTTGCCAGCAGGTTCCGGCAGTCAGGGAGAGGTATAAGCTCTTTAACTCACAGAAATATGCTCCCAGGAAGTCTGGATTCTTGTTGTCTGTTAGTCTGAAGCTGTGGTCACAGTTCTCTGTCCCCAGTGGCTGCAGGGTCCTAGTTTGTATCTGAGGCCAGGATTCTCATCTCAAGCAGCTCTGATTCTCAAGATGGCATAGTCTCTGTGTCCGCACCGGCTGCCCAGAAGTTTCTGCTTTGTGTGTGGGGCTCTGCTGTCTAAGACTGCCCAGTATGGGAGCCCGTTGGAGGACCTGAAGAATCTAACTGATACTAGCTCATACACACACGCCCACCACACAGGTCTACACTCTCTTCTATGGGTTCCTCACTCTCTCATACTCTTTCCCTCCCTACCTTCCTGCTGGTCGCAATCTTAAAAATCTGGCTTTTACAATTTTGCAAGTCTGGTCCTATAAAGCTGTCTGGAGCACAGGTCTCCTGGCATAGACTGGTACACATAGCCAATTGGCCAGGAGGTAAATTCCTCTCCCTGATACCAACAACAATTAAGACTTAACTATTCAATATAACAAGGCTGTACACACAGACCACAAAGTGGTACACCAAGAGTGTCCACTTCAGGTGACTGGGGAGGCTGGGCCACTGGGCCATATACAAAACCTAGCACACAAAGCTACCCTACCAACTCAGGGAATCATAAAAAATGCAGATAAACAGTAACAGATCACCAACAAAAAAAAATGGAGGAAAATAAATGACTGGATATAGAATTCAAAACCATGATTATAAATTTTTCAAGAATTTCCTAGAAAATGCCAATAAATTAGTGAGTTCCTCAAGGATATGAAAAAGGACCAACTAGAAATTAAACATACACTGACTGAAATAAAAAAAATTTTTTTACAGAGACCCAACAACAGACTAGAGGAACACAAGAATCAAGTCAAAGATTTGAAATACAAAGAAGCAAAAAACATTCAATTGGGAAAGCAAAAAAAATCCAAAAAGTTGAAGATAGTGTAAGAAGTCTCTAGGACAACTTCAAGCGTGCCAACATCAGAATTATGAGAGTGCCAGAAAAAAGAGAGAGAGCAAGATACTGAAAATATATTGAAGAAATAATGACTGAAAACTTCCCCCACCTGGTAAAAGAAATAGACTTACAAGTCCAGGAAGCACACAGGACCTCAAACAAAAGGAATACAAAGAGGACCAGACCAAGACACATCATAATTAAAATACCAAGGGCAAAAATCAAAGAGAGAATGTTAAAAGCAGCAAGAGAAAAACAGTTAATTACCTACAAGGGAGCATCCATTGGTTGTCAGCTGATTTCTCAACAGAAACCATGCAGGCCAGATAGGAGTGGCAAGAAATATTCAAAGTGATGAATAGTAAGAACCTACAACCAAGATTACACTACCAGCAAAGTTATCATTCAGAATTGAAGGTCAGATAAAGAGCTTCACAGATAAAAAAAAGCTAAAGGAGTTCATTACCACCAAACCAGTATTATATGAAATGCTGAAAGGTATTCTTTAAGAAGAAGAAGAAGAAAAATGTAAAGATCAAAATTAGGAATAACAAATACATATCTATCAACAAGTGAATCTAAAAATCAAGTGAATAAAAAATCTGAGGAACAGAATAAACTGGTGAATATAATACCCTGTTTCCCCAAAAATAAGACAGTGTCTTATATTAATTTTTGCTCACAGAGATGTGCTAGGTCTTATTTTCAGGGGATGTCTTATTTTTCCATGAAGAAGAATATGGTGCACATTTATTGTTAAATGAAAATAAAGGAAATTTATTACCCGTATACGGTACAGTAGTATGGTAGTTGTCAACACAAACCAGAGAAACTGTGAATCCTACAGTATCAAGAATTTACTCATTGCCGAAACCAGTTTGGCTCAGTGGTGGAGCGTCGGTCTGCAGACTGAGAAGTCCCAGGTTCGATTCCAGTCAGGGGCATGTGCATTGGTTGTGGGCACATCCCCAGTGGGGGGTGTGCAAGGGGCAGCAGGTCAATGTTTCTCTCTCATCGATGTTTCTAGCTCTCTATCTCTCTCCCTTCTTCTCTGTAAAAAATCAATAATATACATATATATATATATATATATATATATATATATATATATATATAAAATTTACTCATTTATTCAATGACAATCCTGTCATTATCTTCTGGAAAATCATCATAACAATCCAATTCCTGAATTTCCTGGTGAATTTATTTATTTTTTATTTTTTTAATTTACAAGCATTTATCTGAGCCCAAAATGATGACAACTGCTGGGAAGCAAGATATCAAATGTTCCCTATAATTTCTTTTTACAAAAAGTATATGTACAGATTTTTGTTTTGTTTTCACAGCCCATTTCATGTATTGCTTGAAACCCACTCCAGAGAGGCGCTTGTGATGTTGATGGTGTGTTCTTTGGTCACTGCCTCCCTGATGGCAGAAAGGCCCTTCTCTCCACCCTTCTTTGCAGGAGCCATTATGCCAGGCCCACATTGGAAAGGAAGCAAAGATTTTACGTTTATCATTATTTAAATATGTTTTTATTGATTTCAGAGAGGAAGGGAGAGGGAAATAAAACATCTAAGATGAGAATCATTGATCAGCTGCCTCCTACCCGCCCCCTACTGGGGACTCAGCCTGCAACCTGGGTGTGTGCTTTTGATCCTGGTGAATTTCTTGTGACTCCATTTCTTTCAGAATCAGTGGACCAAATCTCTCATGTTTAGCAATAGTACTGTCTTTAAATGAGTATTTCTTGTCAAGGTAGTCTGCTCGCAGTGCATTTGCAGTGCAACTGTCAGTGATTTTCTCCCATGAATTCTTCACCCACGTCACAACTTCTTGCAGTTTAGGTTTCACAAAGTTTCCATGCTGATTTCTCTCCATTCTATATTCAATGTAGTAATTAATTCCCATGCACAAATTGTCTTTGAACTGCTTGTTTATTGCAATATCAAGATCTGGAGATAGGCCATCATTCCTGTGGGAATCATTATCTGATCTATTTTTTTCCTGAAGAAATGTCTTCATGTCTTTAGCACGGTGAGTGCTGGCTACATCTCAGACAAGCAGACCTCTTTGGCTCCCTCGCATAACAAGCGGCAGTATTATATCGACCCACTTTCTTATAACTGCTTCTGTGGCCCAGGCTTTTTCAGTTTCAAGAATAAAAACACCCAAAACACGTTCAACCTTTTTCTTCTTGCCCTTAGAAGTGATTAAAGGTGGGATTTTAGTGCCAACCAGATGAATTGCCAAAATATAGGAAACACGTGCACTTTCATAAGCAGTGGAAGGAATGTACACTAAGGAGGCACCCCGCTGTTCAATTGCTGTTTGAGATGATTGGCCCATAAATACTGCAGTTTCATCCATAGTAATCATGTTGGAAAGATTGTATTTAGAGAAGTCAGCATCATCAATAAAGGAGTTGAATGCAAGTGCTCACTTAATAACTTGAGTATCTTCCAATCTAAATAATGTTGTAGATCTTCTTAAAGACAGTTCACTTCGCTGAAGGAAATTATCCAGCCAGTGTTGTGATGCTTTGAAGTCTTCGGGGGCTATGTTAAACTGTGGTGCCATTGCAAGGGCAAATTCTTGAATCTGAGCCCTATTCACAACCAAAGCCTGTGCTCTCCTGTCAACAACCCATTCACAGATCAGGTCTTCCAGCTGGGAAAATAATGTTGCCGACCTGATCCACACTTGTGCTTTTTAGCATTTCCCTTGTCCACTTGTTCAGTGAGGTTACCATACTCTGCTCGCCATTTTCGGACCAATCAGATACTCGACATCTTCTCTTTGCAGAAAGCAGTAAGATTTTGACCCCAAGAGTCATCCACGATTCCTTTCTTGTACTCCACACAGTAGCTTTTTCTTTTTGTGCTCATTTCTAGGGGTAAAAAAAAGGAATTGGGGTATCAAGGTGGGGGGAGGGGGATCACTTAAAATGACACAGGGGGATCAGAGGGAGGAATCAAAATGACACAGGAGAATCAGAGGGCGAATTACCATTTTAGTAACCCCTTTTGATCCTCCTTGTCATTTTGATTGCCCCTCTGATCCTCCTGTGTCCGCCCAACACTTCTGTGCCACTGAACACCTTCACCAGACATCCCCCCCCTACCCCTTTATCATACATTTACCCCCTGGGGCCTGCCTGGGGACTGTCACTGGGCTTGCTGGGGCCTGGATCTGGGCTGGAGCAGGGTCTGCTACTAACTGAGAACCTTCAGTCATCATGAGGGTGGCCGTGAGCATCAGGTAGTGTCACCAGAGACAGACCAGCACTCAGCACCTTCGCCGTGTCCAGTCCGCTCTAATCCTCCTGTTCTTCTACAGGCATCTGCGAAAGTCTCCTCCTCTCTCCTGCCCTGTGCTCACAGCTCACTCCGACCTCCGCTCCACCTCCACACAGCAGTGATGTCAGGACTCCGCATAATGTCACTGGTTGTTAGACGCCAGTCGAGGCGGCCCTAGCGACCAGTTTAAGGAAATTAATTTTCATTCTGAGACAGAGCCTAGGGGGTCCTTATTTTCAGGGGGATGTCTTATATTTCACTCAGAAGGAAACCTGTAAGTAGGTCTTATTTTTGGAGGATGTTTTATTTTCGGGGAAACATGGTAGAATCAGAGGCATAGAAAGGGAGTGGACTAATAATTCTCAGGGGAAATGATCATGGGGGTGTAGGAAGAGACTGGAGAAAAATTGTACATCTATGCATGAGAATAGTGGGGGGAGGTAAGGGTACAGGATGGAGTGGGAACCACATGGAGGGGAACTATGGGGGGGATAAGAAGAAAGTATTGTAATAATCTGAACAATAAAGATTTATTAAATTAAAAAAAAATTTAAATTCTTAAAGACACTGATCATGAGAGAGAGGCAAATCAAAACAATAATGAGGTATATTCTCACCCCTTTCAGAATGGCTACCATTGAGAAGGCAAACCCCTATTTTGTAAAAACTGCTGTTTAGAATTCTCTGCTGTTTTTCTTAGATGGCCTCTTATTCTAAAAAAATACTTTGCTTTCTAGTCTGCTTGAATAATGAGGATGATAAATTTAGCTGTCTGATCCTGTAGGCCAGAGACTAGATATGCCCATAAATTTAGCTATCTGACCTTGTAAGTTTAAGACTAATTATGCCCATAATTTTTAGAACTGTTTATTTTCAAAGGCAACAGCAAGATAACCACTAATTGCACAGAGGGCTGGCTTCTTATTAAAAAAAGGAACTTCTACTTGTAGCTTTGCTTAGAATTTGAATTTATTTTCTCTAAGCCCACTGCGGTGAATAAAGTATATCTCCAAACTTTCCTGCATTGTTTGATTATTCCAGTTCTCTGTAACACCATCAACAAATCAACAAATGACAAGAGCTGGAGAGAATGTGGAGAAAAGAGAACTCTAGTATATTGCTGATGGGAATGAAGATTGGTACTGCCATTATGAAAACCAGTATGGATTTTCTTCAAAAAATTAAATATGGCAATTCTATGTGAACATGTAATCCTATTTTTTGGAATATATCCTAAGAAACCCTAAACACCAATCAGAAAGGATATATGGACCCTTATGTTTATTGCAGAAAATTTACAATAGCTAAGATTTGGAAGCAGGGCTCAGTGGATAGAGTGTCTGTAGAACGATGAGTTCTAGGTTCAATTCCTGTCCAGGGCACATATCACAGTTGTAAGCTTGAGCCCCAGCCCTGGTTGGGCACATGTAGGAGGCAATCAATCAATGTGTCTCTCTGTCTCTCCCCCCGCCCCACCCGTTCCTTTCCACTTTCTCTAAAAGTCAATGGGAAAATATCCTCTGGTGAGGATTAACAAAATATATATATATTTTAATCTGAGTTTGGTGTCATGGGTTTTTAATACAAGCCTTTTATGGCTTAACAAGGAAGCAAGAGGCTTCCACAAAATATTAAAAGCATGCAGCACTCACAACATCTAAAATATTAATCTCCGGAGTAGTCTCAGACAGTGAAAGCTCTTCATTACTACAAACAGTAAAGCAATAAGGTTGTGATGACAAAGATCCCTTACGGACTAGGACCCATCACGACAAATTTCTTTGAGAGCTGGCCTAGTGGGACCTAAAGACAAAGAGTTAACTAGTTGCAAACTCCAGGTAAATGCCTGTGCACATGTCCGACTGCAAAAAGCTGCCCAAATCCAAAGTATGTTTGGCTGGCTGCCTGAGGTGCACCTTCTGGATGGTAGTCAGGGATAGTTCTCGTTTATTTGTGAGGGGTCTGTTTTTCCCATTCCAAAACATGATGTTGGAAAAATACAGAAAAACTTCTTGAATAATCAACAAAAACTTGCAGGAGAGAAACCCAGAACTCAAGGACCAAAAGTGGAAACCTTATAGAGACTGGTAGGAGGGGCAGAAATGCAAAAGGACTGCCCACAGACAGTAACTGAAGACCCAGAAAGATATCTCAGCTGTGGGGGGTTGCCACTGAAAATTCTGGGATCTAATCCCCAAGCTGCGCCCCCCAGCAGAGAGCACCAAAACTGGCTGTGAAAAGCAGTGGGGTTCTGTCTGCCTGGAAGTTACAGCTGAATATTCAATAACTCTCTTAAAGGGTCAAAGTGAGGAGGAAACTGGTCTTGCAAGTCATGTCAGGCCATAAAAACTGTGAACAATGGACTGGCCTGGGGGGAGAGAAGGTCATTATTACTGGTTCCAGGACAGATCATAGGATATGGCCTTGGGACCCCCAACACCTGGAAGCCTTCTTGGTAAGCCCATGAAAGGGAGTAAAACCATATCTGCAAGACAAAGACCCCAGAAGGTTATAAAAGGTCCACTAGTGTTAATAAACAGGGTCCTTCCCTTTCTCTAGGTAGCATGATCAGTATTTCTTTAATTTTCTGCAATATTTAGTTACCTGACTGGGAAGCTAACCATATTTGGTTCTTGCCTCCCATGAGTGGATGGGGTTTGGGACCCAAGGGCATGGGATAGGCCTCCAGAAGGCTTGAGCTGCTGATTTTAGAAGAATTTTACCTGGGGGGTTGGGGGGATGGACACACACACCCTCCAGGTGCTCCCAGACCACAGCCCAGGACCTGGTCGGCATCTGATTGTACCCCAGCCTCGGGGAGGGAGGTCTACTACAGTGACTGCCAGTAGTTTTCTCTGAAACTCCCGCTGGCTGTTTCTATTTCTCCCCTCTGTAGAAATTGTCTTCCTCTAACTCACAGTAGGAAATAATACAGGCCAGTGTCATTTGGCTTGCTGGAATCTGTAAAAGTGGCCAGGAATGAAGCTGATCAGATGTACTGAAAGGAATAGGTATCTGTTGCTGTTAGCAGAGGAGGGGCTGATATCCCCTTCCTGTGCACTCCCTTGGGAGAGGCCTGATCTTTGCTCTGCCACAGAGGACCAGTACAAAGGCAGGGGCCTGGTACCCAACCCACTGCCACAGGAGTGCTTTGTAATATGCAGGGCTGCTACTAACTGCAACTCTGGCTGGTTTGGACTGGCAGCTTATGGCAGGACCTTAGTATTCTATAAACAGGGTTAACAAAAAGGCAAAGAAAAGGCATTCTTCCTGGACCCGTGAGGGAGCCTTCAGGACTTTGAGATTCTTCAAGAGAGGAGAGTCTGACTGTGGGACTGGCTGAGACCCGATTTGGTTGGGAGGATTGGAGGCTGTATATTGAACTTGTAGACTGCAGTTTGCTAGGCAGAGGTCCAAGCCCAGTTGTATAGGGGTTAAACTACCTGTGTATAGTGAAACAACTTTCTCCCATGTCAGAATACATTTTGGGAAATTGGACAGATTGTGTTTGTGGCTGGAAAGAGGAACCATCTGCAAGCACAGCCTTGACAGTTGTCTGCAGAAAACTGTATAATAGACTTAAAAGATGCCTGTGTCATTATGGACATGATGTGCCCAGGCCTCATTATCCCTCTGACAGACAGCAAGGATCTCTTGGCTCTGAGAGAAACTTCTGACTCATCTCAGCATGGAAGTAATTATAGAAGAGAATTTCAATGCCCATTTTCCCTGAAGAAGTTCAGAACCAGGATCCTTGAGGTAATATATTAGGCAGTGAGACAGACATGAGCAGAGCAAGGATGATGAGCCAACTGGCACTACCAGATGTGTATGTGAGACAAGGGGCATAGCCAAAGGGGTCCTCGCCCAAAGTTTTAGGCCTTGGAAAAAGACCAGTGGCCTACTTGTCCAAGAGACTGGACCTGTTGCATCTGGTTAGCCTGTTTGCCTCTGGGCAATAGTGGCCATAGATATGCAGTTGAGGCTTTGCTAGGGAGCATACCGGAGCACTGGATGTCAAATGCTCCAGTTATCCAGTTTCAGATTCTTCTGCTACCAGCCTCCTTCCTGATGATGACTCTGAGGAAGCTCTACATAACTGTTTAGAGGTAGATAACTTTGTAAAGACAGCCCACTGGCATCACAGGATGAGGTACTATTCATGAATGGGAGCAGTTCTGTCCAGGGAGGAATCAGGTATGTGGGAGAGTGGTGATTGCTTTGGACCAAACCATCTGATCTCAGGTGCTCACTGGCAGGACTTGAGCACAGAAGGCTGGATTGATTGCCCTGATTCAAGCTCGCTGGTGGGCGAGAGAAGAATACGTGACAATTTGTGCTGATGGCGGGTATGCGATTGCAACAGCTCATGTGTGGAGTGCTGTTGCAGGGTATGGGGACTCCACAGAGGCAAGAGGGAATCAAGCTTCAGATGAAGTGATCTGGAAGGCCATCCTGAAAGCCAGTGGAGCCTCTCAAATTCTGGTGGGTAAAGGCTGAAATCCATAACTAATTTTTACTCAGGTTTTTACAGGATTTACAGTCTACCAGGGGACAGTCCAGAAGCACGTCCGAGATGTTCTGCCTGTGCCAGCTACTGGTCTGGTCCATCCCTTCCAACCTGATTACTCTGTTTGGGTAAAGACCACCCAGGAACTGACTCCTACCTGGAGGGGGCCACATACTGTCATCCTGACCACCCCCACTGATCTTAAGATTGCAGGACTGAACACCTAGATAACAGAAAAACCCCCTGCGGATTTGTTGCTCCACAAGGCTAAAAGAAGCTTTTGGGAGGAATGAGGAAGAAACTGGTCTTGCAAGGCGTGTCAGTCCATAAAACTGCCCTGGTGGGAGGGGAGAGAAGGGTCCTTATGGCTGGCCCCAGGACAGATTATCAATTATGGCCTGGGGAACGCCAACACCTGGGGGCCTTCCTGTAAGCCCACAAAAGGGGGCAGAACCATATCTGCAAGACAAAGACCCCAGAAGATTATAAAAAGTAAAGCCCTCTCTGCATGTTTCTTCACTCTGATTTGGAAGTTATTCCTGGAGTTCCCTAGGGTTAATAAATGGGGTCCTTCCCTTTCTCTAGGAAGCGTGCTTGATAATTCTTTGGTCTTCTGTAACACACTAACTTTAGGAATCTATTTTCATTTATACTTGATATACCAACTAGACAGACTCTTAGTATTTGGTTCAAAATATCCTATTACATTCCTCATCCTTTCCTTCAAAGGAAATGCAATGTTAGGGGATTTATTATACATAACATAACATAACATAACATAACATAACATATCATAACATATCATAACATAACATAACATAACATAACATAATATATCATAACATAACATAACATAACATAACATAACATAACATAACATAACATAAAAGTGTTTATGGTTCAGTATAAGAGAACCCACTACCCCCAACCACCAATGTTGGGTAAAAACAGCAGTTTCATAAGTGATTCCAAATTCTGAGCTCAGTTTTCCATGTAAAATCAGTGAGACTAAAAGCTATAAACTTTCCCATTTCTGCCTGTGGAGAGTTGAATGTTCCAGCAAATGTGCATTGCACTGGAAAATCCAGCATCAATTTTCAATGTCTCTGCTAACATGCTGTTTCCATAATTACACCACAACTTGGCAGTATGTCCTCAGGATTTGGGTTGGCATTGTGCCTTGCAGATCTTTTATTGCTTCATCAGAGTTGGACACAAAACAATAAAACTCCTGGAGTTAAGAATTGTTTAACATCGTCCTCACCACCACTCCCTTTTCATTTTTTAATTTTCTTTGGTTGAAATAAGGTAGACAGAGCAATTTATTGACTTGTAAAAGCTTAGAGGTTACTATTTTTTTAAACACAATACATATTTTTCTCCTTGGATGAAATGAAGAAAGGCTATTCATATTGACTGTCTGAATGGTGATTTCCAGAGAGAGAAAGAGGTGGGGGAAAGTGGGAGAGAGTATAAGGGGATAAACAGTGATGGAAGATGTGACTTGTAGTAGCAAACACAAAATAAAATGTACAGATGATGTATTATAGAATTGTACAGCTGAAACCTATTGTTTTATTCACCGATATCACACCAATTAATTGAATTTAAAGCATATATTAAAAATAAATTATTAATTAATATTATAATTTTAATAGCCAAAACAGGAAGGGAAGAAGAGGTGAGATTAGTTGAATTCTCAAGAGACATTTATTTGGTAATGTTTTCTTAATTTTTTTTATTTTATATATTTTTTTATTTTTTAAATATTTACTTTATTTATATATTTTTATATTTACTTTATATTTTATTTTATATTTTATATATTACTCCTTTACTTACAACTTGTTAAGAGAGTGTCTTGAAAGTCAAATGTTCAGAAATGCAAATCGACAGGCTTTTAATGCTAGATGTTTCTTCATGAGCACTTCAGTCCCATGTTTCTCTACCTCTAGGACAAGGATGATGGGCCAAACACTACTTGAAGCTAGAGAATAAAGATGCCCATATTTCTGGAATATCAGTTTTTTACTTGAGAATTATTTTTATATTAAAATAAACATTATAGAAATAAAAGGGTGTCTATATTTAAAGTAAAACATAAAATCTGAATGAAATTTCTACTGATAAGAGACTATTTCTGGCTATATTCTATCATCTCCTTAGGGCAAGTATTTATTATTTTTTCTAATAGCTTGAATATCTAATCTAGACAAAGCCTTTTACTTTAGAGTTTAGGAAATTGTGCCACAAAGATATTAAGTTGCCATGGAAACCCATATTTGCCAATGCCAATGCTCAATAAATACATAGTGTTCACACACTATGTTCAAAGAACTCTTCCTTGATTTTGCTGTGAGATGATCTCTATCTTCATGATCCCACGATAATGAAAACCAAGGCTTCAGACCTTACAATATCTCATTTTTACATATATATATATATATATATATATATATATATATATATATAATATACTTTCTACAAATAATAGGAAGAGTTTATTGCAGCTCATTAGGTCTGATTGGATCATGTGCATATTACAAAACCAATCACTTTTTCTGGGGAATTATATTGCTTTGATTGATTTATGCTGGATCAAATGCTGCATCTCTTCCTTGAATGGAAGAGTCTATTCAAAATACATTGTCAGAGAATAGGAAACAGACAGGTTGTCCAGAAGCAAAAATAGGGTATGATAATGAAAGGAAGAGTGACAGGATTCTGGGCTGGAAAAGTAAGAAGTATGCAATAATACTTATATGGTTAGTAATAATAATGATTATGATATTTTTAATAATTTAAAGAGTTTGATTTTCCTTCCTATCTAATAAAAGAGTAAGATGTAATTTGACCGTACATCTGCTATACCCACAAATCACATCCACCAGCCAATTAGGAGCAAGTATACAAATTAACCCAACCAAGGTGGTTGCAGCCACAAAGCAAGCAGGAGGCTTGGGTTTCCCCAGTAATGGAGGAAGCCAAGCTTTCCACACACCTTGACCGGCCTAGGCCTCCACACAAGACTACAAAGTTTCAGTTATAGAAGAGAAATAAATCCCAACAAAAATGGCAGCATCCATGGAGTTGGAGAGAGAAGGAGGCTTGAGTTGCCCTCTGTGATGGAGGAAGCCAAGCTTTCCACACATCTTGGCTGGCCTTGGCCTCCACTCAAGGCTACAAAGTTTCAATTTATAGAAGATAAATAAATCCCAACAAAAATGGCTGCAGCCATGGAGCAAGTAGGAGGCTACACAGTTTCAATTATAGAAGATAAATAAATGCTAGATACCAGGGCCTATGCTGGGGTGTGTAGCCAGTCTGCAAATCACCACAGGCCTCTGGCCCAGGCCACCCCACCCCCCAAGGGAACCCCCACCATGATCCTGGACACACTTCATGGCAAACCAGCTCAACCCCACCCATGCACCAGGCCTCTATCCTATCTAATAAAAGAGTAATATGCAAATTGACCATCACTTCAACAAGATTGTTGCACCCATGTGGTCAAAGATGGCTGCCACAAGATGGCCAGCAGGGGAGGGCAGTTGGAAGGAACCAGGCCTGCAAGACAGGGCTGTTGAAAGTGATCAAGCCTGCCAGGGTGGACAGTTAGGGGTGACCAGGCTGTCAGAGGAGGGAAGTTGGGGGCAACTGGGCCTTCAGGGAAGGGCATGGGGTGGGGGGCGGCTTGAGAGAGCAGGAGGCTTGAGTTGCCCCCTGTGATGGAGGAAGCCAAGCTTTCCACACATCTTGGCTGGCCTTGGCCTCCACTCAAGGCTACAAAGTTGACCGTACATCTGCTACACCCACAAACCACATCCACCAGCCAATTAGGAGCACCCAGGCCTGCAAGGAAGAGCAGTTATGGGTTACCAGGCATGTATGGAGAGCAGTTAGGAGTGACCAGGGCTACAGGGGAGGGCAGGAAGAGGCAAACAGGCTGGTAGGGGAACAGTTAGGCATCGATACAGCTGGCAAAGGAGTGGTTAGGGAGTGATCAAGCTGGCAGGCAGAAGCGGTTAGGGTAAGGTGACCAGACATCCTGCTTTTGGCTGGATAGTCACGATTTTTAACAGCAAGCATTTGTTATAGCAATATCTTTACCAATACAGCTATTTGGGCAAAGGAAACTAAAGAGAAAATAAACAAATAGGACTACATCAAAATAAAAGCTTCTGCACAGCAAAAGAAAGCATCAACAAAACAAGAAAGCCCACTATATTGGAGAACATATTTGCCAATGTTATCTCTGATAAGGGTTTAATTTCCAACATTTACAAGGAGCTCATACAACTTAACAAAAGATAAACAATCCAATAAAAAATGGCCAAAGGACCTAAATAGATACTTTTTGAAAGAAGACATTCAGAAAGCCAAGAGAAATATGAAAACATGCTCAGTCAATAATCATCCAAGAGATACAAATCAAAACAATAATGAGGTACCATCTGACACCTGTCAAAATGGCTATCATCAACAAATCAACAAATGAAAAGTGCTGGAGAGGATGTGGAGAAAAGGAACCCTTCACTGCTGGTAGGAATGCAGATTGGTGCAGCCACTGTGGTAACAGTATGGCATTTCCTCAAAAAATTAAAACTGGAACTGCCATTTGAGCCAGTAATATCACTTCTAGGAATATATCCCAAGAAAATGGAAACATCAATCACAAAGGATATATAATATACACACCTATATTCATAGCAGCATGATTTACAATAGCTAAGATTTGGAAACAGCTTAAATGTCCATTAGTAGATGAATGGATTAGAAAACTGTGGTACATCTACACAATAGAATACTATGATGCTGTAGAAAAAAAAAAAAAAAAAAAGAATTCTTACCATTTGCAACAGCATGGAGGATCTGGAGAGCATTATGCTAAGTGAAATAAGCCAGTCAGTGAAAGATAAATACCACATGATCTCATTCATTTATGGATAATAAAGAACATTACAAACAGTTGAACAAAAATAGACAAAGGCAAAGAAGCATTGAACAGACTATCAAACTATAGCAGGATGGTAGGGGAAAGTTAGGAAGTGTAAGAGATCAACTGAAGGACTTGTATGCATGCATATAAGCACAACCAACAAACTCAAACACTGGGAGCAGGGGGGATGAGGGCAAGTGCCGGGGAATATGGCAGGCCTGGGGGAGGTTAGTGGGGGAAAATAAAGAGAGACATATGTACTTCTATTTGCAATACCTTAAACTAGGGGTGTCGAACTCAATCAGAGAAGGGGCCAAAATCTAAAATCCAGCCTAAATCGCGGGCCGAATGGTTTACTGAACAGTCATAAACTGTCATTGTGATGGAAACGCAGCGGAGTGCAGTGATGACAGCGCGGTGCGGGCCACATTGCAAGGCCTGGCGGGACGGATTTGGCCCGCCAAATGTTTGTGTTTGACACATGTGCCTTAAACAATTAAATTTAAAGACAGTGTCAATGTGGATTTTAAAATTCTTTTCCTGGGATAATTCTAAAGCTCTGTTGGGAGCTATCAGTTCAGCTTTTTATGTTGAAGTTAGGCTTCTATTACTTTGTCTATTGTACACTGGATACCTGGCTCATTGTATACCATTCTTTATAAAGTTGCTTCCATCTGTATATAATCTTCAGTAAGGCTTTGTCAGCAGCTGGTCCAATAGATCCAGTCTTCTGGAATAAATTTGTCAGTGATTTCTAGGCAATGCTGTTGGAGATCCCAACTTCTTATGAGTTTGGGAGTAGGGTGGCCAGGTTTAAAGTAGTAATGGTTATAAAGTAACATTTGGGTTATATCAATATAATAAAATGGCCTGATATATATATATATATATATATATATATATATATATATATATATATCTGTGTGCCCTGCCATCAGCCAATACACTCCTTTCTATTCTAATATCTTTAAAACTTGATGGTAGGGGGAAGAGGTTAGTGGAGGGGGAGGGAAAGGAGATTTGTGTAAACAATAAAAAATAAAAATAAAACACACACACATACACACACACACACACACACACACACACAAACCTTGATGTAGTACAAATACCATAGTGGATTGCCCCAGAGTGAATTTCTTTATTTCCTGTAAGATGTCATATGTAGCTATTATTGTCTGGAGGCATGGTGACCATCCATTTGTTGTGTGATCTAGTTTGTTTGAGAGATAGACTATGAGTTGAGGGGTATTTTCTGACTCTGTGTTAGTACTCCAAGTCCAATTCCTCACTTTTCATGAATGTATACATTAAAATGTTTTTTTGTAAGTTGGGTAATCTTAGTACAGGAGCCAAAACTATGTTTTACTTCAAGGTGTCAAATGCCATCTGACAGTCTTTTGTCCATGCCAGGATTAAGAATCTAGTCCTATCAAAGAACTATACAATTGTTTCACTATAAGTGCAAAGTTTGGAATACCAATTCAGCCACAAGCAGCTAGGACCCCAGACTGGACCCTCTGGGATTTTCCAAGATCAATGCTATCCCACCAGGATCACAAAAATCTGTGAGCAAAAACACAGGTTTGACTGCCTGTAGCAACAAAGCTAAACTTGTAAGACAGGTGCTGGTGAAAAAGAAAGATGCTTATTCTGGTGCAAACACTTGGGAGAATGGTGGAATGCTATCTTATCACACTTCCTGCTCAAGCCTGTGGTTCTTATAGGGATAGGGAAGGAGAGGGTTTTTTTAAATCCAATTACCGTATTTTTCGGACCATAAGACGCACTTTTTCCCCCCCAGAAGTGGGGGAAAAAAGTCCCTGCATCTTATGGTCCAAATATAGCCTACACATATACTTTAAAAAAAAAGTTTTTTTACTTGCCCGGCTCTGTGTGGTCTCTGTGTGCTTGCCCGGCTCTAAAATGGTTCTAAATGCTGCTGTTTACTTTACAGGGTTGATTACATGTGTTTATGACTGTGATGTTGGGTTTTAATGCACATAAAATATTTTAGGACACTATTTGTTTCAGAATCTTTTTTTCTTCATTTCCCTTCTCTAAAAACTGGTGCGTCTTATGGTCCGGAGTGTCTTATGGTCTGAAAAATACGGTACTTTGCTAGCTTTCAGTAGGTAGGGCCTTTCATTCATATTTATAGCTTTTGGTGTGCTTGGGCCCTGTCCATTCACATTTATAGCTTTTGGTGTGCTAAGTGCAAGAACTCACTGTGCCATATTGGCTAGTGGGAAAGATTCCCTGATGCTTCTTGTCTACAGCAAGAGTGAGGAACCTTTTATTCTGTCAAGGATATTGATAACACTCCCAGGGAGAAACTCATATTATTACAAATAGAATTGCCCAAATGTGGCTTTCCCACAGAGCTTAATTATTTTCAAATAACCCATTATCACATGCAAAAAAGCTTCAAATAGCATAAAGTAAGATACCTAAATGAAAATTGACAAATTATTTATGTCATTGTAAAAACTACCTAATTTGGAGGAAACCAAGATGGTAGCATAGATAAACTGAACTGCTGCCTCCCACAACAATTTCAAAACTACAACCAAAAGACAAAACTTAGATCATCAAGAACCACAGGAAAGGCATGTGCACAAGTGCACGCAGAGAGAACTGACTGCTGACTGTGCTCCCGACTTTCTCTAACTGGAGGGAATTGGAAGCTCCCAACTGCTCTGACCTCCAGTTCTGGGCAAGAATCTGGGAATACAGATCCATTGGGGGAGAAACTGGACTGTCTGGCAGTGGGTGAAACTTGAGGGAGGATTTTTTCTCAGAGATGCTTGCAGCAATTACCATTGGACACTGAGACCCAGGGGCCTCTTAGGGCAGGGCTGATGGGAAGTCAAGACTGTCTGCTCAGCCCTGAGACTCTGCTTCAACCAACCTGAGCACAGAGGCTTTTTCAATTTTGCAAGATAGTCTTATAAGGCTATCTTCAGAACAGAAGTTCTCCCAGCATTGACATAGCTGATCGGCACAGCCAACTGGCCTGGAGGTCAATTACTCAGATACAAACAACAATTAAGATTTAACTACAACAGGGCTGTACACACAGTCCACAAAGGGGTACACCAAGAGTGTCCAAAACAGGTAACTGGGGAGACTGACCCACTGGACCATATAGGTACACCTAGTACACAAAGCTACCCTAAGAACTCAGGGAAGCAGCAAAAATTTGGAGAAAAAGAAACAGATTACAAATGAATGAAATGGAGGAAAACAAATGACTGGTATAGAGTTCAAAACCTCGGTTATAAGGTTTTTCAAGAATTTCCTAGAAAATGCCAATAAATGCCGAAACTGGTTTGGCTCAGTGGTAGAGTGTCGGTCTGCAGACTGAAGGGTCCCAGGTTCGATTCCGGTCAAGGGCATGTATCTTGGTTGTGGGCACATCCCATCCCCAGTAGGGGGTGTGCAGGAGACAGCTGGTCGATGTTTCTCTCTCATCGACATTTCTAGCTCTCTCCCTTCTTCTCTGTAAAAAATCAATAAAATATATTAAAAAAAAAAAGAAAAGAAAATGCCAATAAATTTAGTGAGTCCCCTGAGGATATGAAAAAGGACCAAATAGAAATTAAACATACACTGACTGAAATTAAAAAAATATTTTACAGAGACCCAACAGCAGACTAGAGGAACACAAGAATCAAGTCAAAGATTTGAAATACAAAGAAGCAAAAAACATTCAACTGGGAAAGCAAACAGAAAAAAGAATCCAAAAAGTTCAAGATAGTGTAAGAAGCCTCTAGGACAACTTCAAGCATCCCAACATCAGAATTATGAGCGTGCCAGAAGAAGAGAGAGAGCAAGATACTGAAAACATTTTTGAAGAAATAATGACTGAAAACTTCCCACACCTGGTGAAAGAAATAGACTTACGAGTCCAGGGAACACACAAAACCCCAAACAAAAGGAATACAAAGCAGACCACATGAAGACACATCATAATTAAAATGCCAAGAGCAAAAGACAAAGAGAGAATATTAAAAGCAGCAAGAGAAAAACAGTTACTTACTTACAAGGGAGATCCATACAATTGTCAACTGATTCCTCAACAGACATTATACAGGCCAGATGGGCTTGGCAAGAAATACTCAAAGTGATGAATAGCAAGAATCTACAACCAAGATTACTCTACCCAGCAAAGCTCTCATTCAGAATTGAAGATCAGATAAAGAGCTTCACAGATAAGAAAAAGCTAAAGGAGTTCATTACCACCAAACCAATATTATATGAAATGCTGAAAGGTATTCTTTAAAAAGAGAAAGAGGAAGAAAAAAGTAAAGATAAAAATTATGAACAACAAATACATATCTATCAACAAGTGAATCTAAAAATCAAGTGAATGAAAAATCTGAGGAACAGAATAAACTAGTGAATATATTAGAATCAGGGACATAGAAAGGGAATGGACAGATAATTCACAGGGGAAAAATGGTGTGGGGGTGCGGGAAGAGACTGGAAAAAATCATACACCTATGAATGAGGACAGTGTCTGGGAGGTAAGGGCAGAGGGTGGAGTGGGAACTGGGTGGAGGGGAGCTATGAAGGGAAAGAGAAGAAACAATTGTAATAATCTGAACAATAAAGATTGATTAAATTTTAAAAAATAATAAATAAAATAAAACATAATTCACGAGCCATACAAAATTATCAACTTAAAAATCAGCTTGCTATATTTGTTCAAACACTTAATTAACTCACCCCTAATGCTTTGGCAAGGCCAGACAAAATTATTTTTTGGGTTTTAGATAGCCCTCAGGCCAGACATTCTCTACCCATGGTCTATGGTAAAAATTGCATAGTGATTCATACTCTATTGAAACTATGATTAATTATGTGTATAAACTATGGAATAGAGGAACCAAGATTACAGAATAGGTAAACACCTATACTTTCTGCCTCTCACAACCACATCAAAATTATCCATGGGAAAGCTGGTTGAGCAGAAGTTCCACAAGTAGAAAGGTGAAGAAAGCACATTGAGACTGGTAGGAGGTGCAGAGGTGTGGAACGAACTGGCACCTGGATGTGCTGCTCTTTTAATTGGGAGGGAGATACAAGATCCTGCTTGTTCTGAACTCCAGTTCCAGGCAAGACTCTGGGGGACCCAGACACATACAGGGAGAAACTTTACTATCTGGAATGCCAGGTCAGCTTTCTCTCAGAGGTGCTCACAGCGATCATTGTTCCTGCAAAGGGGCACGGGATGTGGAGACCCAGGGACCTCTTAGGTGCAGTGCTGACTGGCTGTCTTTGCTGTTTGCTTTGCCCTGGTGATTCCCAGAGACCCCGCCCCACCAAATTAACAACCCCAACCAAGTTGTGTGCACAGGCTTTTGCATATGAATGGCCTGTCCTTTTTCAGCCTAAAACCTGACAAACTACGGCTGGTTCAGAGAGCTCCAGAGTTTTCAAAAGAAAGGCCAAGACCTGGAAAAAGCAGCCTGTCTTGCTTCACAGCTGGGCTTTGTCTGGGCACTTCCAAATCACATACAAAGAGGAGGAATCTGCAGATGTCTCTGTAGCTCCTGCTTGGTGGCCCCAGAGAACAGCTGACCTTGCACCTCCTTGTAGACCCAAGAACCATTGAACCCAGTGGTCAGTGTGAGACCATACCAGATTATAACTTTTCACATCCATAAGAGACTCACTCAAGGAGCAGAATCATTGAGCACCAAAGCCCTACTGAAGCAATTCCTTCTCCATAAAGTTGTCTCCTGTGCAACAGATCTACCAGTGTAGACACAGCTGGTCATCACAGCCAATTGGCCTGGTCCATTTCTCACAGTGATACCAATAGCAATTAAGGCTTAACTACAACAAGACTGTGAAAACAGCCTACAAAGAGGTGCACCAAGAGCATCCATCTTAGGTGACGGCAGAGTCTAAACCACTGGGCCCTACAGGACACCTACCATACCAGGCCACTCTACCAATTCAAGGAGATTGAGCAGCTACCCAGCAAATAGGAACAAACACAAGGAAGTAGCTAAAATGAAGAGATAAAGAAACAAGTTAAAAATGAAAGAAATGGATGAAAGCAAAATACTGGATATAGAGTTCAAAACCACAGTTATAAAGTTACTCAAGAATCTTTTAGAAACCTTCAAGAAATTTAGTGGGACCTTCAAGAATATGGAAAAGGACCAATCAGAAATTAAGCATGAGCTTACTGAAATAAAAAATAATATAAAGAGATTCAACAGCAGACTAAAGAATCCCAAAAATCAAGTCTAAGTTTTAAAATACAAAAAAGCAAAAAACACCCAACCAGAAAAACAAAAAGAACCTAAAAATATGAAGATAGTGTAAGAAGCCTCTGGTACAACTTCAAGTGTACCAACATCAGAATTATGGGGGTTCCAGAAGAAGAGAGAAAGCAAAATATTGAAAATCCATTTGAAGAAATAATGACATAAATGTTCCCCTACTTGGTGAAAGAAATAGAACTACAACTCCAGGATGTGTAGAGAATCCCAAACAAAAGGAATCCAAAGCGGACCACATCAAGACATGTCATAATTAAAATTCCAAGGGGGGGAAAAAAAAACAAAAAACAAGAGAGAATATTAAAAGCAGCAAAAGTAAAACAATTAGTTACCTACAAGGGAGTACCTGTAAGCTGATTTCTCAACAGAATCTATGCAGGCCAGATGGGAGTGGCAAGAAATATTCAAAGTGATGAATAGCAAGAACCTACAACCAAGATTACTCTACCCAGCAAAGCTACCATTTGAAATTGAAGATCAGATAAAGTGCTTCACATATCAAAAAAAGCTAAAGGAGTTCATCACCACCAAACCAGTATTATATGAAATGCTAAAGGGTGTTCTTTAAGAAGAGGAAGAAGAAAAAGGTAAAGATAAAAAATTATGAATAAAAAGTGACAACAAATACATATCTATCAATTGAACCTAAAAATCAAATGAACAAAAAACCTGATGAACAGAACAAATTGGTGAATGTAATAGAAACAGGGGCATGGAAAGGAAACAGACTGACAATTCTTGAGGGAAAGTGTCATGGGGGTGCAGGAAGAGTGGATAAAGAGCTTACACCTGTGGACGAGGTCATTGTGGGGTAAGGAGGCCTGGAGTGGGGTGGGAACCAGGTGGAGGGAAGTTATGGGAGGACAAAGAGGAACATCTGTAATAATCTGATAATAAAGATTAAAAAAAGAAATAACATTACAATAAAAATCTCTGATCAGAAAATAAAATTATGGAATAATGATCATTTTTTGACAAAAATACTTGATAATAAATAAGGCAAGTGCTCACAAAACTGACTTTTAAATATAATTTTAAATGAAAGCACACTTTTACTCTTTTATTTTAAAAAAAAAAAACACACACACAAAACTTCTCCAAGTTAAAGCTTTAATTATATATTTACAAGGAGGGGATATAATCCAGTCTTGTGAATAATGTAACTTTAAGTCAAACTCATAGAAATAAATATTACTATGAGAGCTGGTAAATGACTGAGCTCCCACTATGTGCAAATATATTACCTATATTTCTGGGGCATTTTATGTTGGTTGTTATTTCCAAAATCAGTGTACTACTTTAGTTTAAAAAGTTTACCAAAAATGGAAACAAATGAGGCATTTTTCTATTTAGGCACCCTAACTTCAGCATCTGAATTTGTTTTCAAGCGAATCATGTGTTCCTCAAGCAGTGGCTTTGGTAGGGAGTGAGGATGGTCTGTGGATTATGGAAATTGTGGATGTTGTGGAAAGAGAAATGCACAGAAAGACAGGTCAGAATTACACAAAATTAGAGATGGCAATGACATGAGTACCTCCTGGAATGTGTGGTTTTTTTCCCCACCATGTCTCTATAATGGTCTGGCCTTTGTTTTCTCATCATTCCCACACAGCCTTGGATGTTTGTTCCTTACTTAAAGAAAAAGCCTGATTCAAGGGAAATTCTAGATAAAGCTTTAGTGTTCCAAGTACATTGCTAATACTTTTTGCCCCATCATCCTTTATTTCATGTTGAGTATTTCCTCTACATGAAAGTGTGGTTGAGAAGCTAGATACAAACAAAATACTATTGTAAATGAGTAAACCTGCAAATGCTATAATCCTCAGGAATGATTTTAAAGAATGTATTTTAACTTGATTTATAAAGACATAACAAATTTAAAAGAAGTAAAAAGTTTTATAAATATTCTTATTCGTTTGAAATATCTAATCTTATTTTATTTTATATACTTGCTTGGTGAGCTGTTTTTGTTCCCTTTCCTTTTTATACTTTTTGGGTGGAATGTATAGCTTCAAATTCATAATTGCCTCTTTATTTGATTTAATCATTCATTGTAGAATAGGTACAGTATAATTTCATCATTCACATCCAAGAGATGTAAGCACTTGTAATATTGGTTGTAAATTTAAAAAAATATATTAAACCTTATTTCATTTCTTCAACTTAACCTGGGTTTTAGTCCAGCCTAAGATAGAAACCAGTTCTTCTGAATTATTTGCAGTTAAAATTTGTTTTGCAGTTAATATCTGTTCTTTAAATTTGATTATACCCCAGATAATTTTTTAAATGTATTTTTATTTATTTCAGAGAGAAAGGGAGAAGGATAAAAAGATAGAAATACCAATGATGAGAGAGAATCATTGATAACCTGCCTCCCACATGCCCCAGACTGGGGATTGAGCCTACAACTCAGGCATCTGTCTTTGATCAGAATTGAACTTGGGACCCTGGAGTCTGCAGGCCTGTGCTCTTTCCACTGAGCCAGAATTGCTCTCTGTGTAGGCCAAAGTTTCTAGGCTGTGGTGAATCAGAGAAATTTTGATGTTAGTAATGGGAAAAATTTAGGGTAACATTTATTTAAAATTCTCAGCACACTATAATTAAGGAAGAAAAGCTTTGTTTCTTTTGGGGAAATGTCTTCACTTCCTTTCCAAGTTACAGAGTTATGAGTAAAAGCACAGAAGAATATTTCAATGTGGTTCAATTTGTTACTCTTGCTCATGTCCCCAGTTTTCTTTCCATGAATATTAAAATAACATTCTAAGAATTGTTTGTTGAAGATTATTTCTCTGTCACCAAGAACTACATATATACTCTCTATTTTAGCTTTGTCACCTATATTTCCTTCTCAATATTATCTTTTTGTGATAATGCTCAATAGTGTAGTTACACTTTGGTTGGGGATAAAGTGCTCATTGAGTGAGGGGCAGAACAGCAGTTGTATGTGGGACTCAGCTTTTTTCATGGAAACTTTGGCCTGCACAGAGAGCTATTCTTTTGTGCAATTAAACACATATTACAAAAAAAAAATGGATAACTTCATATGAATACAACAATATTAATACTTAAAGTGGTACTAATATAATAGATTAAGTCAGGACATAATTTTTAATGCCATAAATTTAGAAGAACAAAAGAATAAGAAATCATTTCTATTGAGAAGTTGTTGAAGGATAGGATTTTTAACCAAGTATTAAAAAAGAAAAGGAGCATTTCTCATTCACCAGAGAGAAGGAGTAGAAGGAACTTCTGGGCATAGAGTATAAAAATGAATGGGTTTAAAGGGATTGAGTAAACTACAATGAGTGTGAGCATAGCTCATTGATAGAGAATGGTGTAGTTATGGTATGAGAGAAAGAGCCAGGCAAACCATGGAAGACTAAATACCAGACTACTGAGTTTAGAACTCAGACAATGGAATAAACTTTAGAAAAGTGACAAGATTTTTTTTTTTCTTTCTCTCTCTTTTTTTTCTTTTTTTTTTCTTTTTTTGGTTAGTGTATCAGTTAGGAAACAGATGGCACATTCAAATCAGGTTAATTTGAGAAAAGTTTATTCAAGAAATTTTTCAAAAGATGTTTGCAGAAATCAAAAGAAATACAACATCTAGGATTTAAAACATGCTAAAGGAAGTTTTACTAGCAGTAGCTCTAATTGATAGAATCTAGAGAAATTAATGTAGAAAGAGGGCAACAAATAACCTGAATTCACTCGGCTAACCCTGTAAATTCCTATCAGCATTTCCCCATTGGTAAAAGCCAATGGAAAGATAGAGGATAAAAACTGTTAATGTAGTTCACATATTTCAGCTTCCAGGGAGACTGATCAATGTGCAGAAGGATTGAGAGTAGAATTAAAGGAACAAAGGAGAAAAATCACCACAGTTTTATTTTAAAAAATACTTTGGGATGACAAGAAAATGAGGGCAATTAAATGAAAAAAATGAAGAATATATATATATATATGTTGTAGTAGTTCAGGCAAAAGTACTGAGTGTCTGAAAGAGAGCAGCATTAATAACAATGGAAGGAAACAGAAGAATGTATAGCAAGAATAAAAAAATGGACATTTGTTTCTGGGATCGAGAAAATAGTCCAGAGCAGGATAGTATACTTAAGCATACTTTAGTTTGGAGTTGACAACTTAAGTGTGTGAATATTTCCCAGGGAAATAACCTAGAAGATGTAAATTAGACTAAGCATAGAATCTTAGGGAATGTCAACCTATAAGAAGGCAGAGATAGGAACTGGTCAAAGAAGTGAAGAAATAACCATCAGAAAATATGGAAGGAGAGCAGACAGATGTCAAAGCAGGAGTCAAGGGTAAGATAAATTTCAATGATAAATCTCATAACTTTTATATATATTTTATAATTAAAGATGGTTGCAGAGAAAATTTAATCTTGTGGTTGTTTTTTTTGTTTTGTTTTTTCTAATGTAGAATTCTGGATACCTTTGAGAGTTATAATTATTTTATATTTATATTTGAAGAATAAATAATTTAATTCTTTAAACAAGTTTATAACAAGCATATACTTTGCACTGACCTCAGAGATAAGCTATACTGTGAATATAAAACTGATGTAATATACTATTGCTCTTTAGGGGCTTATAATTTTACTATAGGCCCAGTGCATGAAATTTGTGCACTTGAGTGGGTCCCTCAGCATGGCCTGGGCCTTCTTGCAGTCCGGGAGCCTTTGGGAATGTCTGACTGCCATGGAGGAAGGAGAGACTCCTGATATCACTGCTGTGCTCACCAGCCAAGAGCCAGGCTCAGGGCTTCTGGCTGAGCAGTGCTCCCCCTGTAAGAGCACACTGACCACCAGGGGGCAACGCCTGCATTGAACATCTGCTCTCTGGTGGTCAGTGCAGGTTGTTTCATGATTTGGTCTATTTGCATATTTGCTTTTTATTATATAGGATTGAAATTAGTGAAACATAGCACAAGGTAATATGTGCAAATATAAATTGAATACTTTAAAATAATAAAATGTGTGCCCTAGAGAACCTATTGTCAGAAAAAGGGAGAGACTCGTTTTACATGGAGATATAAAAAAATATGCATCAGATCTCTAGCTCACAGTTCACTAGAATATATTAAGGCCAACTCAAAGAAATATTACTAACATTTATTTTGAATGACATGGATATCTTTTTCAGTACAAAATTTGAAAAGCATGAGTTAACAGCAAGATTTCCTGTGATGAGTGAAATGTGGAGAAATGTGGACAGTGATACATACAAGGGGAGAACTCCATGTAAAAATGGGAATTATGTAGCCAGACGCCAACAAACTATCAGAAGCTAGTTTAGAGCATTCAGAGGAAACTGCCCAGTCACATTTTGACCTCAGATTTTTAGCCTCCAGGACTGTGGTAAATTAAATTTGTGTTGTTTAAGGTACTCAGTATGGTATTTTTTTATGGCAGCCCTACCAAACCAATACACCATGTTGTCCATGTCCAGGATTTGAATTACCATTATAAACTTACTCTTTTCCAGCAAAAAGATTTGCAAAGTGTGTGCCTTTGACCATTGGTCACTGGTGAAATTGTACAAAGAAGGGTGTTATGGCCAAACTCCTGGAGCTCTACAACACATTGCAAAAAACAGTGTCTCAGGAATTCTATAGCCAAATACACAGAATTTCTCCGATATTTGAACACAGGACACCTTTTCATTATAACATATATTGAGAGTTTTATTTGGGGACTAGTGGCCTGGTACAAGAAATTCATGCAAGGGGGAAGGAGTGTTTCTTAGCCTGGCCTGCACCTTCTCCAATCTGGGACTCCTTGAAGGATGTTCTACTGCTGGTTTATAGGGATCGGGCCTAAACCAGCAATTGGACATCCCTCTCACAATCTGGGACTGCTGGCTCCAGCCACTCACCTGTCTGCCAGTCTTCCTGATTGCCCTAACCACTCCTCCTGCTGGTCTTCTCACCCATGTCTGCTCCCCCCCATGATGGCCTGCTCGCCATCACTTCTCCCCACTGGCCTGCTCGCCCACAACTGCCAATCAACCCCCTATAACCCAAGCTCCCAGTCCCCCCTTTTTTCTTTTTCTTTTTTTCTGCACCTCCTTCAGTGGAGGCCAGGGCCAGCTGGAAGCAGATATCTGGGATTTATTTATCTTCTATAATTGAAATTTTGTAGCCTTGAAAGTAGGCCAGGGCCAGCCAGGGTAGGTGGGAAGCTTAGCTTCCTCCATTGCTGGGGAAACCCAAGCCTCCTGCTCTCTCCAGCTCCTTGGCCTCTGCCATCTTCATTGGGTTAATTTGCATACTTGCTCCTGATTGGCTGAAGGGTGTGGCTTGTGAGCATAGTGGAGGTACAGTCAATTTGCATATTTCTCTTTTATTAGTGTAGATATGTAGCTCCACTGCAAGAAACCACAGCCTTTTAAATTTTTATTGCCTCTTAATATAAAGTAGTTGATGTCATAAATATGTTTTAAATTGACATTTTAAAAATTTTATTTTATTGTTTAAAGTATTAGAACTAGTAGTACATATATCTACTTTTTTCCCCTATTTACTTTCCTTTGGCTTCCCCTACCCCTATAAGCATAACCAATGGATGCAAGACACTGAGAAGGAGGGGCGGGACAATTGGCATTATTTTTAAAATTTGTACAACTTAAAAACCCTTTGTGATAACTTACATTTTTACAGTTCCTCAAATACATTTTGCTAATTGCTGTTCCAGTAATATCTTTTTCAAAAGTATTTATTTATTTTTCTATTACAGTTAATATTCAATATTATTTTATAATATTTTCAGGTTTATAGCATAGTGGTATGAGTACAGACATCTCAACAAACATGATTTAAAATGCGGCATATTGTATTCTAAAATATAGAATTACATTTTTTGGATCTCCAAAAGCATAATAACATATATAAAAATATATAAATATTACTTTTTTACTAAGGCAAAGCATGTTTATTAAATAACATTGGAAAATACTAAACACAAAAGAGTGAAATACATCATGACCAAGTTTACTTCATAGAGTAAAACACTATTGTTATGTTACTATATAATGTAGTCCCCCTTATCCATAGAGGATACATTCCAAGACTCCCATGGATGCCTGAAACCATGCATAGAACTTAACCATATGTGAACACAGGACACCTTTATAGACTGTTTTCTTTTCCTATAAATACATACCTATGATAAAGTTCACAAATTAAGCACTCTAAGAAATTAACATCAATAACTAATAATAAAATATAACAATTATAACAATATATTATATTAAAAGTTATGTAATGTGGTCTCTCTATCTGAAAATACCTTATTGTACTGTATTCACCTTTTCCTGCTTCTCTTTGGCATATCTGAATTGCCACCCTCAATGCTCTTGGACTTTGGGGTACAGTATAGTTTCAGGTGCAGCATCCAGTTATTAGGCATTTATATAACTTACAAAATGATCATCCCAATAAATCTAGTACCATCTAACAACATAAATAGATCCTAATATATAAAAAGCCAGGGGCCATCATGACCTAAATGATGCTATTGGTCATGTACATGATCTTTTTGATGTATTACTAGTATTTTTTGAGGATTTTATCATCTATGTTCATTAGGTATATTGGCCTGTAATTCTCTTTCTTTGTAGTATCTTTATCTGGTTTTGGTGTTAGGGTGATGCTGGCTTCAAAGATAGAGCTTGGAAATGGTCCTTCCTCTTGAATTTTTTGAAATAATCTTAGGAGTGTAGGATTTGTTCTTCTTCAAATGTTTGTTAAAACTCTCTGGTGAAGCTGTTCAGACCATGGCTTCTGTTTTATGGAAGTATTTTGATTACTGCTTCAATTTTGTCAGTTATTATTTACCTAATCCTGTTTTCTGATTCTTTCTGATTGAGTTTTGGAAGACTGCATTTTTCTAGGAATAAGTCCATTTCTTCTAGGTTGTACAGTTTGTTGGAATAGAGTTTTTAGTAGTAGTTTTTCATTAAAACGTTCTATTTTTATTTTTATCTCAGCAAATGTTCTCATTTAGCACCTGACTGGTACTAAACCAAGAACCTTAGGCCTAAAAATGTGAGCTGAGGCCATCTGCAAACTTCCTGCTTGCAGGTCTCAATGCATCTGAGCATAAGAGCACCTCTTCCCCTCTCAGGTCAATTACTGAGGCTTAAATCATCTCAGGTGCACTAACAGTGCTGGCCACCAATTGGTGGAAAGGTCGTGACACTGCAACCTACTGGGACAGGAAGCCAAGCTGAGCCTTTAAAACAAAGTTATTTTCTCAGGTGACAGATATCCAGACTGGGTCCTGATGATGCTTATTCGACACATTCTTGGATGCGTTGGCTGAAATGAAGAAAGGGCCATCCTTTCCCCAGTGGCAAGAGGAGGAAATACAATACAAGCTGCTTTACACTTTTTAGAGCTCAAACATGTAAGGAAGTCTTGTCTGAGTAAATGGGACAGTGAGTTCTGAGGTCAGTGATGATGGCCAACTTTGGAGCCTTTGCACAAAGGTTACTTTCCAAAGATCCATGAAAATACTGAGCCCACTAGGACATTTTGTTTATATGCAGTTTCCAACTGCCAGAGAAGTTCAGAACTGTTGCACGAGGGGCCTCCTCAAGATTTCACTTCAGATGTGCTATTCAAAGCATAAAATAACAGGAAACAGATTTTAGGGATCAAGGTTGCTCTTTTCATTCCTGGTGTGGGAATAGTTTTAGAGATGACTGGTATAGAAAAAACTGTGCAGTCTGCAGGGTACAAGTCGAAGTTGCTTTCATACCCAGACTTCTCCTCCTGTGAGGTGGGAGACTGGGTCCTCACACTTCCGAGGTGGTCCTCTGCTTTGGATCCAGCATTCTAATTGTGGAGAGATCCCTTTCTGGCCCCTCTGTGAGGCTAGTTGACCCAGCAGGCATGGATCATGAGCAGCTGCAAGAGAATGAAGATGGGAGACATGATCAGGCAGAACCCTAGCTCCCAAGTCTGCTCCACCAGGTTCTGGCACAACATCTGGAACACAAACTTGAGGCTGAGAACCGTGAGGATCCATAAGAGGTGGAACATGGACAGCCGCTTCTCTGCATCCTGGAAGAGACGCACGGCAACAATGGTGGTGAAATAGGTGCTAAACCCTTCAGCAGCAAGAAAAGCCTGAACACATTCCACCAGGAGAGGCCAGGGATCAAACTATCCACACACAGCACCAGCAGCACGGACAACACCAGCAGGTCCAGCAGTGCACAAAGATCTCAAGGTGGCAAAGCCCAGCCACTGCACCAGCTCCTGGAGTGAGAAGATCATGTGGCAGGAGGAGTGCAGCCCAGGCCGGATTAAACATTTCACCCTCTTATCCATGCGGACCTCACCAGAGCCTGCCATAGCCAATGAGCAAAGAAGAAGCAATGAGCCACTCCACTTGCCCTGATCCTCTGCCCAGCAGGCCGAAGATCCCACTACCCCAGCCAGGGACTCAGCACAGGCAGCCAGTGGACTCCCAGCTGGCTGGGTTGCCATGCCCCTCCAGACGCAGCTCCAGAGCATCCAGTAGTATTTTTTTGTTTTGTTTTCTTTTGTTTTGTTTACAATTCTTTGTATTTCTGTGACATCAGTGTTACTTCACCTCTTTAATTTCTGATTTTGTTTATTTGGGTCCTCTTTCTTTGCTTTTTGATGAGCCTGGCTAGAAGTTCATAAATCTTGTTTATCCTTCCAAAGAACCAGCTTTTGGTTCTACTGATCTTTTGTATTACATTCCTAGTCTCTATGTCATTTATTCCCACTATGACCTTTATTATTAATTCCTTCCTTCTTCTTGTTCTGAGTTTTTCTTGTTGCTCTCTTTCTCTTTCTTTATATTGTAGGGTTAGATAACTTATTACCAATTTTTCTTGTTTTCTGAGATAGGCCTGTAATGCTATGAACTTCCCTCTCACGATTGCTTTCACTATGTCCCATAGATTTATATTGTAGTGTTTTCATTGTTATTTGTACAAAGAATGTTTTTTATTGCTTCTTTGATCATTTTTGTAACCCAGCCATCTAGATTAATAAAAGAGAAGCATGCAAATTGACAATCTCTCTGCTATGCCCACAAGCCAATCAGGAGCAAGTATGCAAATTAACCCAACAAAGATGGCAGTCACCATGGAGCTGGAGCAAACAGGATGCTTGGGTTGCCCCCAGTTATGGAGGAAGCCAAGTTTCCCACCCACCCTGGCCTCCACTCAAGGAGTGACTGTGGGCCTATGTTGCCAGGATGGCGTGGCTAGCCTGAAAATGGCCCTTAGTCCCTTTCCCAGGCTAGCCACACCCCCATGGGGTGAGGGTCCCCTCTGGGGAGCATGACCAGCCTGCAAATAGCCATAAGCCCCTCACCCAGATTGGCCAGGCACCCCAGCAGGAACCCCCACCCTGAAGGGGGTGTTGCCAGCTTGAAAACAGCCCTCAGCCCCTCACCCAGGCTGGCCACATTCCCCCAGTGGGGATGGCAGGCCTGCAAATGACCACAAGCCCCTCACTCAGACTGCCCCATGCTCCAAGGGAACCCTCACCCTGATCTGGGACACCCTTCAGGGCAAACCAGCTGGCCCCAAACTATGCACCATGCCTCTATTTATACTAAAAAAAAAAAAAAAAAAAAAAAAAGGGCAATATGCTAATTAGACTGGGAGACCTTCTGGACATTCTTCTGGACAAAGCCATGGTGTCAGGGCCAAGGTAGAGGCAGAGGCCAAGAGAAGAGGGTAGTTTTGGGTGATAAGGCTAGGATGAGACACCAGTTGTGGGTGATCAGGCTAGTTGAGGGAGTCATTGAGGGTGATCAGGTCAGCAGGGGTGAGGGGGCAGATGTGGGTGAGCAGGCTGGCATGCAGAGTGGTTAGGGGTAATCAGTCAGACAGTGAGCGGTTAGGTGCCAGCATTCCCAGATTGCGAGAGGGATGTCTAAATGTTGGTTTAGGCCCAATCCCTATAAACCAGCAGTTGGACATCCTTTAAGCAGTAAGGGGTCCCAGATGGGAGAAGGTGCAGGCCAGGCTGAGGGACACCTCTCTCTCTGTTCACAAAAATTGTGCACTGGGCCACTAGTTGTTTAATAGGATGTTATTTAGTCTCCAAGTGTGTGATTGTGGGTTTTTGTTTTTTTTTCTCTTTTCATTGTAGTTGATTTCTAGTTTTATCACATTGTTATCTGAGATGTTTGACATGATTTCAGTCTTCTTGAATTTGTAGAAACTTAGCCTGTGTCCTAATATGTGATCTACCTTTGCAAATATCCCAGTTTTACTTTAGAGAAATATTTATTCCATGGCTTCTGGATGAAATGTTCTGAATATATCAATTAGTTCCATCTTATCTAGCGAGTCATTTAGGATTGCTGTTTCTTTGCTGTCTTTTGTCTAGAAGACTTATCCAGTGATTTCAATTGGATATAAA
Source organism: Pipistrellus kuhlii (assembly GCF_014108245.1). Lineage (NCBI taxonomy): Eukaryota > Metazoa > Chordata > Mammalia > Chiroptera > Vespertilionidae > Pipistrellus > Pipistrellus kuhlii. The sequence continues at coordinate 97,484,012 of NW_023425529.1, read as the reverse complement.
GACCCCTACTCTGATTGTATCGATATCAATCACTCTTGTAATATCTTCCAGAAGTGTTTTAATGTATTTAGGTTTCCTTTGTTGGGTGCATCTATATTTACCAGAGTTGTATGCTCTTGTTTCATCTATCCCTGTAGTATTTTGAAGTGGCCTTCCTTATCTCTTCTTATGGCCTTCACTTTGAGGTCCATTTTGTCAGATAACAGTGTTGCTACCTCAGCTTTCTTTTTAAATTTCTATTTTCCTAAAAATTTTATTCCATCCATTAGCTTTCAATCTATGTAAGTCCTTTGTTCTGAGGTGGGTCTCTTGTAGACATTATATATAGTTGTAGAATTTCTACTCAGCCAGCCTTCATGTGGTTCTAAATGATGTTCATTTTGTCTTTTAGTTGTAGTTTTGAAATTGTTGTGCAAGGCAGCAGTTTAAGTGTTTGCCTATGCCACCATCTTGGTTACTCCCACATTGCCCATTTTTTTTTTTTTTATTGGGTTGTTTGTCTTCTTTTTGTTAAGTTGTATGAGTTGCCTGTAAATGTTGGAGATAAAACATTATGGGAGATAACACTGGAAAATATATTTTCCCATGCAGTGGGCTTTCTTGTTATTTTGTTAATGGTTTCTTTTGCTGTACAAAAGCTTTTTATTTTGATGTAGTCCCATTTATTTATTTTCTCTTTTATTTACATTGCCCTAGGAGCAGTATCTGAAAAAATTGCTTCAGCTTTTTCTGCCTGTGGATTCCTCTAATATTTTTTATAGTTTTGAATCTTACATTTAAGCCCTTTATCCATTTTGAGTTTATTGTTGTGTATGATATAAGTTGGTGGTTCAGTTTCATTTTTTGCATCTACATGTCCAATTTTCTCAACACCATTTATTGAAGAGACCATCTTGACTTCATTGTATGTTCATGCATCCTTTGTCAAATATTAATTGAGCACAGTGGATTGGGTCAATATCTGGGTTCTCTACTCTAATCCATTGATCTATATGTCTGTTCTTGTGCCAGTATGAGGATGTTTTGAGAACAGTAGCTTTGTAATACAGCTTGATATCTGAATTAGATCTCTCCTACTTTGTACTTCTTTCTCAGCATTGTTGCAGCTATTCAGGGTCTTTTTTGATTCCAGATGAATTTCTGGAGAGTTCTTTCTAGGTCTGTGAAATAAGCCATTGGTATTTTAATGTGTAGTGCATTGAACATATAGATTTCTTTGGGCAGTATGGACATTTTAATGATGTTGATTCTATCAATCCCTGAACATGGTATGCTCTTCCATCTTTTTATGTCTTCCTCTATCTCTCTTTTCAATGTCTTGTATTTTTATTAGTAGAGGTCTTTTACCTCCTTAGTTAAGTTTATTCCCAGGTATCTTAATTTTTTTGTGTGTGATGGTAAATGGGATTTTTTTCTTATTCTCTCTTTCTGTAAGTTCACTGTTGGTATACGGAAATGCCGTAGATTTCTTTGTGTTAATTTTGTATCCTGCTACATTGGCAAATTCATTTGTTAAGTCTAATGATTTTTGATGCAATATTCAGGTTTTCTATGTACAGTACCATGTCATCTGTGAATAATGACAATTTTACTTCTTCTTTTTGAATTTGGATCCCTTTTATTTTTTCTTCTTGTCTGATTGCTGTGGCAATCACTTCCAGTACTATGTTGAACAGGAGTGGTAAAAGTGAGCATTCCTGTATTGTTCCTGTTCTTAGTGGAAATGATGTTTGTTTTTGCCCATTGAGTATGATGTTGACTGTAGATTTATCATATAAGGCTTTTATTATGTTGAGATATGATTCCTCTATTTCCACTTTCTAAGCATTTATATCAAAAAAGGGTGTTGGATTTTGTCAAATGCCTTTTCTACATCAATTGATATGATTATGTGTTTTTTTTTTCTCTGTCTTGGTTTATGTGATGTATCACATTTATTGATTTTCAGGTTTTGTACCAGCTTCGCATCCCTGAAATAAATCCCACTTGATCATGGTGTATGATCTTTCTAATGTAATTCTGTATCTGGTTTGCTAAAATTTTGTTGAGGATTTTAGCATATATGTTCATCAGGGATATTGGCCTATAATTCTCTTTCTTTGAATTCTTTATCTGATTTTGGGATTAGGGTAATGCTGGCTTCAATGAAAGAATATGGAAGTGTGCCTTCCTCTTGAATTTTTTGGAACAGTCTGAGAAGAATTTATTTTAGTTCTTTGTTGAATGTTTGATAAAAGTCCTCTGTTAAGCCATCTGGTCCAGAGCTTTTGTTTGCTGGAAGCTTTTTGATTACTGTTTCAATTTCATCAGTAGTTATCAGCCTATTCAGGTTTTTTGAATCTTCCTGGTTGAGTTTTGGAAGCTTGTATTTTTCTTAGAATGTGTCCATATTGTCAAGGTTGTCCAGTTTGTTGAAGCAGAATTATTCATAGTATTTTTTTTTTTTTTTACAATATTTTGTATATCTGGGGTTAGTTGTTACATCACCCCTTTCATTTCTGATTTTATTTATTTGGACCCTCTCTCTTTGTTTCTTGGTGAGCCTGGCTTGAGGTTCATCATTCTTGTATATCTTACCAAAGAACCAGCTCTTGGTTTCATAATGTATTATTTGTTTGTTTGTTTGTCTCTGTGTCATTTATTTCTGCTCTGATCTTTATTATCTCCTTTCTTCTCATTATTGTGGGCTTTGCTTGGTGCTCTCTTTCTAGTTCTTTAAGTTGTAAGGTTAGATAATTTATTACAATTTTTTCTTATTTTTTAAGGTAGGCTTGTAGAGCTATGAACTTCCCTCTCAGGACTGTTTTCATTATGCCCCATAGATTTTGGATTGTTGTGTTTTCATTGTCATTTGTTTCCATGACGCTTTTAATTTCTTATTTGATCTGTTTGGTAACCCAACCTTTGTTTTATAGCATGTTATTTAGCCTCCAAATGTTGAATTCCTCCCACCCCCCATTATTTTTATTGTACCTGATTTTTAGTTTTATGCCAGTATGGTCTGAGGAGATGCTTGTTATAATTTCTTTCTTCTTGAATTTGAAGAGACTTTGACTGTGTCCTAATATGTGGTCTATCTTTGAAAATGTCCCACGTGCACTGGAAAAGAATGTATATTTTGTTGCTTTTGGGTGAAATGTTCTGAAAATGTCAATTAACTCCAAATGATCTAGTGAGTCATTTAGGGTTGCTGTTTCTTTGCTGATTTTTTGTTTAAAGGATTTATCCAGTGTTGTCAGTTGGGTATTAAAGTCTCCTACCATGACCATATTGCTAACAATCTCTTTCTTGATATCTTCCAGAAGGTTTTTTGTTTGTTTGTTTGTTTTTATGTGCTTCAGTGATCCTGTATTGGGTGCATATGTTTATCAGAGTTATATCTTCTTGCTGAATTGCTCCCTTTAGTATTATGTACTGTCCTTTCCCATCTCTTGTTTTGGTCTTTACTTTGAGGTCTATTTTATCAGATATAGGTATCACAACCCCAGTTTTTTTTCTCCTTTCCATTTGCCTATAAAATGTTTTCCCATCCCTTCACCCTCAGTCTGCATAAATCCTTTGTTGTGAGGTGGATCTCTTGCAGACAGAAAATATATGGGTCATGTTTTCTTATCAATTCAGCTACCCTGTGCCTTTTTTGGAGGGTATTTAATCCATTTACTTTTAATGTTATTAGTGACAAGTACTTGCTTATTGTCATTTTTTTCTCACTTTTTGTGTTTCTTCTTACCTTTCTGTTTCTTCTTTTTTACAGCAGTTCCTTTAGCATTTCTTGCCTTTCTGTTTTGGTAGTAAATAAACTCTCTTAGGTTGCTAGTGCCTGTGAAGCTCCTGATTCCACCTTCAATTTTAAATGATAGCCTTGCTGGGTATAGTATTCTTGGATTCAGTCCCTTGCTTTACAGCACTTTGTATATTTCATTTCATTCCCTTCTGAGATAATCAGTTGATATTCTAATAGGAGATTCCTTGTAGATAACTTTCTGTCTCTCTTTGACAGCCTTTAAGATTCTTACTTAGTCATTGGTGTTTGCCAATTTAATGATGATGTGTCTTGGTGTTGGTCTTTTGGGGTTCATCCTGTTTGGGACTCTATGTGCTTCTTGAACTTGCATGTATTTTTGTGTGTGTTTTGTGTGTGTGTGTGTGTGTGTGTGTGTGTGTGTGTGTGTGTGTTTTGGTGTTTTTTTCTTGCCAATATCAGGGAAATTTTCTGTCATCATTTCCTCAAACTGATGGAACAACTACTACTCTTTGTTTTTCTTCCTCTCCTTCTGGTACCCTTATTATATGAATGTTGTTTTGTTTTGAATTCAGAATTTCTACTGTGTGGCAGCATATCCTTGTCTGTACAGAATCTCACCCAGCAGGGGATCCCAGTGGCTCCCAGACACTGTCTAATGAGTGGTGTGCCCTGGATGCCTGCAAGTGGGAAATGACAGAATGTGGTGTCCTGGTGTCTAGAGTTCTGCCACTGGGGAAGGGGAAAGTTGCACTTACTGCTGCAGGAGTAGTGCCCCCTTGGAGGTGCAGGTCCCAGGTTCCACAGGTCTGCAGGTGAGGCAGCAGGATTTTGGCTGTAGGGTTGTTCGGTTGCAGGCAGTGTCAAAGGCCTGTTTGGGTGGTGGTGCTGATAAGTTACTAGAAAAGGCTGCTCTCCCTTCAAGATGGCAAGGGCTCTGTGTCCAAGTCCCGCAGTCCAGGGAGTGCCCATAGTGGTGGTAGTCTCTCCTTATCCAAGAGAGCCTGGTCTTCCAGGCCCTGCTGCTCCTGCAAGATTTAACTTTCCCTCACTCACTCACACATACACACCACACACATTCACACACTCTCCTTTCATCCCTTTACTCACTTCCTCTCCCTCACCTCAGTCCTGCCAGCTGCCATCTTAGGTACCTCTCTTATTACTTTTAAGATTCTCTCTTTGTCTTTAATTTTTGGCATTTTAATTGTAATATGTCTTGGCATAGGTCACTGGGTTAGTCTTGTTTGGTACTCTCTTGTGCTTCTGAGATTTGTGTGTCCATTTCTTTTTTAAGGTTAGAAAAGTCATCCATCATTAATTCTTTAAATATGTTTTTTATAGCTTTCTCTCTCTTTTCTCCTCTGGTACCTATATTATGCAAATATGGGTATACTTGATGTTGATTCCATATACTGTGTTGTTTTTTAATTATTTTTCTTTCTGCTATGTCAATTGAGTGTTTTCTACTATCTTTTCTTTGAAATCACTGATTAAATTCTTTTCATCTAATCTGCTGTTAATTCTATCTAATGCATTCTTTTTTTTCAGTTGTGTTCTTTATTTCTGAATGCTTTTTATGTTTTTCATCTCCATTTTTAAGTTTCAATCTCTTTGCTAAAGCTTTAGCTTGATTCATCTACTATTCCCCTATTTCCACTGTACATCTTTATAACCAGTATTTTAAACTCTGCATTTCAGCTGAAACCACTTTGGCTCAGTGGATAGGGCATTGGTATGAGGACTGAAGGGTCCCGGGTTTGATTTCGGTCAAGGGCATATACATTGGTTGCGGGCACATATCTGGTAGGGGGTGTGCAAGAGGCAGCTGGTCAATGTTTCTCTCTCATCAATGCTTCTAGCTCTCTGTCCCTCTCCCTTCCTTTCTGTAAAAAAAAATCAACAAAATATATTTTTAAAATAAATAAACTGCATTTCATAGATTGCTTGTCTTCTTTTTTCTTTTTCTTTTTTTTTTCTCTCTTTTTTTTTAGTTCTTTTTTCTGGAATACTGAAAAATATTACCATTTCTTTATCTATCTAATTTTTTTTAACTTAGGACATATTTCTGTCTCCTCGTTTTACCTTTATCTGAAAAACTATTAATATATACTGTAAAATCAATAGCCATTGAAGTATAAATAAACTTATGCAAACACAAGAAAGGGAATGGCTTAAAAAACAAAACTAGCTGGTAAAAACATCAACCAAAAGAAAGTTGTTTTGATTTCTTTTAATGTACTGTGAAATAAAGAAGTAAACAATGTGGGTGGCAAAATGCTGTATCAAGATCAGTAATATAGGGAAGGTTGGTTTATTTAAAGAAAGTCAAGAAAGAAACTGTAACACAAAAATGCTATAATGTTAAATTTATCAAGAAGTTTAATAAATTATATATTTACTTCCAAAATATTTATTATATACCTAATCTGTGCTAAAACTATGGTAGGTACTGAGGACATAAGATTGGCCAGAGAAACATGGGCATGCCCTCATGGAGGTTATATTCTAGCAAGGAAGTCGGGTCTTACATAAGCAATAATAATTAAGTGTTATGAGCATTGGTAGAAGGTAAATTGTTTAGGACTCTCATCTGCTAGTGAAGAAAACATACACACACTAAGGCAACCTAGCTTAATAAATAAAAAGGAATATATTTGTTCATATATCTGAAGACACCATTTATAGACATACCTACAAGTGATTTTTGATGCAAGTATTTAAATGATATCAGCAAAAATGATTTCTTTCATTTGATATTTTAGTTTTCTTCTTGGGGTTGGCTGCATTATCCAACTTGCTCTTATCTTTTGGAGATAGCATAACAATAACAACCATCATCTCATCTCATCACAGGAAAAGCAGAAAACAAAAAAACACTCTGCCAACAGGGTCTCAAAATCTGAGATTCACTTTTATTGTATAAATTTTTATTATACACACACTCTGAAGCAATTATCATGCCCTGAGAAATTGATATATTGATTGTCTCATCCAATATTTATAGCAATTATCTCATGGAATCATTTACTATATTATGCCATATTTAGCCAATGCACCCACAACTATTTTTGTTAGACCTATCAATAGATTTAGATATCAATATGTCAATGTTGTTACTGAGCATTGTAAAAAGGTATGAATACCTTCCTAAATAATCTCTTCTCTCCCAGGCAAGCGTGATGCATATTAACAGAAATTTATTGACAATTACTTTATTTACCCCCTTTCTCACCTTGAGTCTCAAGCTACAAGAATCTTAATGAGGCATTCTAATGTTAAATGATATAATCTAAGAATTTGATACTTCATCAAAGCAGATGGTATATGATATCTAGCATTTTTTTAATACTTTTAAATCTTTTATATTTTATAATATTGAATATATTTAGAATCTTATGCTTGACATGTACCCTATAACTGGATAAATACAAAACAATCCAAACATATAACAGCTATTTTTTTAAAAATTATCTTCCTGAGAGAAAGGAAATGGTGATGTCAGAAAAATTAAAACAAGACAAGCTTTGGGCCAGAATAAATATGATGATGCTCTGATTCTTAAGTCATTTAAGGATCCCCAATATACATGTTATCAGCCTCAGATATAATATGTATTAATTGTTGAAAGACACCTGTGGAATAGAACTTGAAAGTCCCTATGAATTACATATTTCTCCAAAAATTTTGGTTACATTTTGAGAAAGAGAAGATGGAAATAAGAAAAAAGTAAAATAAGTCATAGAAAATAAGAAGGAGCCGAAACCGGTTTGGCTCAGTGGTAGAGTGTCGGTCTACCGACTGAAAGGTCCCAGGTTCGATTCCAGTCAAGGGCACGTACATTGGTTGCGGGCACATCCCTGGTGGGGGGTGTGCAAAAGGCAGCTGGTCAATGTTTCTCTCTCATCGACATTTCTAGCTCTCTCTCTCCCTTCCTCTCTGTAAAAAATCAATAAAATATATTTTAAAAAAAGAAGGAAAGAAAATAAGAAGGAAAAAAGTAATTAGTATCTTATGTTAAACAACCTGACACAAGGTACTTATTATGCTGAGGTAGAAATTTAAAACTTTAGAGTGCATAAAATCACTTGAGAAACATATTTAAAATAGGGATTTTTGAGCCCTGCTTCCAGATATTCTGATACTATAAAATTTAGTGGAACCTAAAATCTTACCTTTTTTTTTAAATGGGTACCTTGGGTGGTTCTGATGCTAATGGTCCCAGAATGATATTAAGAGAAAAATATTTTATGGCTAAATAAAAAACAGATATGTTTAACAAAAATTAATTTTTAAAACTACTAGTCATTGTAACTAAAGGGAGAATGGAAATATCAGTCCAATCTCTCATTCATGAGTAAATCCCACCAACTAGATTAGTTCTGTTTCACAAATGCAAAGCTATATAAAATAGACAACAAAAATAAAGATCAGTTCTTGGAAGCATACAAATAGTAGAATTTAAGATAGTGATATCCTTAAGAAGTAACATCATGAAGATATGCTGCATTTTTAAAGTAAAAACAGGTCGATCCAGAAGGTTCCTTGGAGATATAGATGTCTCTGGAATAGGCATCAGATCAGCACTATTCATTCTATATGTAAGCATTTTAGCAAACTTCCCTAACAAATCTTGAGTTCTGATTGATTTCCAAAATTATTCCAGGGGATGTTGGAATAACTCATCTGCAGAAACAGTGAATAGTAGGTAATTATGGTCTTCCACATCTACCCATACACATCCAATTTCTGATTCATCAGCTTACATCATGTAATGTAACCAGAGAAGAGAGCAAAGTATAAGCAAACTACTATCCATGCAAATGTCTGTTTATTTTCAAATCTACTAGTAACCCAAGGAGTCTGCTGTGGCTTTATACTGTCTAGCAATTTTTCTAACCAGTTAATTCCCATAAAATTGATTTCTGCTGGACTTGCACAAATTTTCTGTATTGTACATTTTAACAAAGCCTAAAGTCTATGGGTAATAACTAAAGATCTAATTTTTTTTAACCTCTGAATCTTATAAATCTAGCCTTATAAACATATCCAAAGACAGTTTTAACTATAATTTGAATGTCCAGAATAAATAACATTTTTATACTGCCATGACACATATTATACGTGTGTGTGTGTGTGTGTGTGTGTGTGTGTGTGTGGCGGTGGGGGGTGTATATATAAGCAAAATTTCAAGTAAAAAATATTTTTATTTCTAATGGAAAACTCTAATATTTTTTTCTTTTTAACCAATGTTCCTTTATTTTAAGAAGAGAGGGGAAAAAGACTAAAATCAATATAACATAGTAACTAAAAGCACAGATTACGAGTTGAATTTGAATCTCAGGTTTGCTACCACTTTTGAGATTTGTAGTAAATTTTCTTAAATATCAATGTGCTTACCTCTACCATGGACACAAAAATAGCCTACCTTATAGGATTGTTGAGAGTATTAAAAGATACAATCTGTGAAAAACACTTAACACAGTGACTGTAACATAGTAGGCAATTATAACAATGATGTTGTTTATCAAATATCTACCTTAAGAATACAAATTATGGGAAAAAATCACATTCCTTCATTAGTTTCTCATGGAATTGTTAAGAGACTCAACTCAAATGGTTGCAGAGAATATTTGAAAAAATTTAAGTGACTTGAAAGCACCCTGGAACTTCTTACATTTCACACAATAAAGGAACCAGAGTGGCAGAGAATAACTTTTTAATTACCCTTCACTGTAACTCATGATAAGATGTTTATTCTCAAACCATTAGCTACTGTTTTAGGCTGTGTTAAAATCAAGGCATGAAACATTTCCATGCAGCCCAGATTACTGCATTGTTGAGAGGACCAATAAGGCAGTTAAAAACTAAATTCACTTTAAAAGGATAACCAAAATACTGATGAATCTAAAAACTCTATATGCCTGAAAATGCTGATTTTCTTCTAAAAGTTATTCTGTTCTCCCACAGTGACGAAACACCTAATTTTAGCTAGACATTTGACCACCAAAAATAAGATTTTCCTTACAAGTAGATTTGGCTATGTGACCTGATTCTTCAATAAAACATAAGCAGAGGTTTCTTGAGGCAACTTCTTTTTTTTTTTTTTTTTTTTTTTTTTTTTTTTTTTTTTTTTTTTTATCAATCTTTATTGTTCATATTATTACAAAGGTTCCTCATTTCTTCCCCCCTCCACCAGGTTCCCACCCCACCCTCCGCCCCCTCCCCATCCCCCATTGTCCTCATCCATAGGTGCACAGTTTATATTCAGTCTCTTCCTCCCTCCCTTTCCCCGGTAGTAAATCCCTTTTCAGATAGTAAATCAGTTACTTAGCATTTTCTCATATCAATAATACCTCCACATGCCCAATGATACACTTCATACAAAAGACATTTACAAATAGGTCAATCAGCCTCATCCAGGCCCCACCCAAGGCACTCACATATCAACACCCTAGTGCTATACTAACTCAACACATCCAGATCTAAGCCTTCATCACTTGATTCAGCAGACCCTCAAGTTCCCACAAAAGTTTCCAGCCATGTCTGACAGGCAGCCATGGGGCAGGGGCAGGTGAGGAGTGAGCTATTCCGGGCCTGGCTGCTCTGGGCCTGGCCTCTGTTGCTCTGGTTCGTTCCACAACCAGCTGCTTCGGGTCTGGTCACTGCCGCTCCCGACCTAGTTGCTCTGGACTTAGCTGCTGTTGCTCCGGGCCTGGCCTCACCCGACCCAGCTGCTCCGGGCCTGGCTGCTCCCAGCCTGGCAGCCGCTGCTCCGGGCCTGGCCGCACCAGACCCGGCTGCTTTGGGCCCGGCTGTCCTGGGCCCGGCTGCTCTGAGTCTGGCCGCTCCCGGCCTGGATGCTCCAGGCTTGGCTACTACTGTTCTGGGCCTGGCTGCTCCCAACCCGGCTTCTCCAGGCCTGGCCACTCCGGGTCTGGGTGTTCCTGGACTGGCCACCCTGGGCTTGGCTGCCTCAGCCTCAGGCCTTGCTGCCACCGCCCCAGGTCTGGCTGCTCCAGTGCTGGCTGCTGATGCTCTGGTTCTGGCTGCTGCTGCTCCGGGCCCAGCTGCCACTGCCTTGTGTCTGGCCACTCTAGGCCTAGCCGCCGCTGTTCCAACATTCTGTCCTTTTTTTTTTTTTTTTTTTTTTTTTAAAAAAAACACTCATTTATGTTGCAATGTTGGCTGGTGAGTTGAGTTCTGACTTAGTCTTTGATTTTTCAAGATCTTCTTTGTATTCTTTCTTAAGTAATTTTACTATCTTTTGCTCTCACTTGATTTCTTCACATTGAGAACTTCTTTGGTTTCTTCCTCCTTGTCCTGGGAGCTCAGCAGGTTGGCCTGTGGCACCCCTTTGTTCTCCGCGGGCTCCTGCGCTGCTTCAGCCTGTTGCCGGGGTCGGCAGCGCCCAGGAAGCAGCCCCCGGCCTTGGCTCTGTTGCCCGCACTTAGTGGTCAAAGGCTCAGGGGCACTCCCCCCCTGGGGGCCCCGTCGCCTGGCTCCTTGCTTGCCCCCGGCTGGCCGGCGTCCAGCAGGGGCTCCTGCTCCCCGTCGCATTCCTCCAGTCTGGAGCCTTCTTTCTGGAGTCTAGGATCAGAGTCAACAGACTGTCCTCTGCGCACAATGTGGGCTCCAACACGGCCTGGCCTCCTGTTTCCTTCCGTCCAGGGCAATCCCGCATCAGAGTCAACATTCCTTCCCTTGCAAGCAATGTGCTCAACTCCGGGGCTCGGCCTTTCGCCGCTCTCCCAGGACTCTGCCTCACAGTCCTGTCTCCCTCTGCTTGAGCCTGGGTCCCCAGGGATTGGCCTAGAACTGGGTTCAGAGCAGTCCGGACTGAGGCTCAGCGCCACTGGAGGCTTTGTTTCATCCTGCTAGGGAAATTCAGCATCAGAGTCAACATTCAGTCCTCTGGGCGCAATGTGCGCGTGACTCTGGGGCCCTGCTTTTCGCTGCTCCCCTGGGATTCCACCTCACAGCCCCGTCTCCCCCTGCCAGAGCCTGGGTCCCCAGGGTCTGACCCATAACTGGGGCTCAGAGCTGCCGGTTCGGGGGTTCAGCCCAGGCTGGGGGTTTTATTTCCTTCCTGCTAGGGAACGCCAGGCAGCACCCAGCCTTGAGGCAACTTCTTAAAACTTTTCTTAAAAGTTAGCCAATGCATAATTTTCTCACTTTCCTCCTTTGTCTTTTTCTTTTTTTATTAAATTTATTTGGGTGACAATGGTTAATAAAATTATATAGGCTTCAAGTGTACAATTCTATGATAATCATCTATTTATTGCATTGTGTGTTCACCATTAAGTCAAATCTTCCATCACCATATATTTGATTCTCTTTACCCTTTACCAAACCCCACCCCTCTTTCCTCTGATAACCACACTATTGACTATGTCTATAAGGTTTTTTTTCTTGTTTGTTTATTTATTTCATTCAATTTTATATCCCACATATGAATGAAATCATATTATTCTTGACATTTCTGTATATTTTGCTTAGCATAAGATTCCCAAAATCCATCCATGGTGTTCTAAATGGCAGTATTTTATCTCTTCTTATAGATGTGTAGTATTTCACTGCATATATGTAACATATATTCTTTATCCAATCATCTATTGAAGGACATTTTGGTTGTTTGTCCTTTTTCTTACATGATAGTTGAAGGAAGAACATGATGCCTATATGGGATCAGGCACTTTAGACCATGATATTTTAGAATGGAGGATATCACAGGAAAATAATAAACTAAAAATCTTGAGTCTTAAATGTTTTGTGAAGCAAAGCACCATACATACTTCCTTTATCTACCTACAAGTAGATTTACTCTCTCATCAGAGAAGACTAAAACCCAGTCAAGTATCATAAGGCAAGGTCAGAAGTTGACTTCCAGAAAAGGTTACAGAGCTAAAAAACTAGATAGGGTAGACAATTGTTTGGAGACTGAGAAACAATTACAGAAAACATCTTAATCTATATTTTACATAATAAAGTAATAATTTTCTAACTTTTAAAGTTACTATTTTTTTCTTTTATTTTTTTTCTTCCTTTGTGTTCCATCATTCAGCTTTTCATCTCTTTCAGTCACTGATCCCAGGTCAGAAGGCATTGCTTCAAACTTCAAGGAAATTTTGGGATAGATCGGGTTGTGAGGAAAACCAGCATTCTAGCTTCTTTTACGGGTCTTAGGAGAAGGGAATAAAAGGTTCCTGCCTCCAAGAGGCAGCTCTGCTTGGGAAAGCGGTCCTGGGCAAAAGGACTTTTAGGATTTGATCATGGCTACTCCTATTTTCGCTCCCATCTAGCCTTTCAGTTTATGGTTGCTTAACTTTCAGTTGTCAAAGCCTTCCAGTTCAGCCTCCCCTAATCTCTCAAGGGCCCATGCTAGCTCCTTGTCTACCTGCCAGGGAATCCATAGGTCTCAGTATTAGCAGTAAAGGTAGGAAGCAAGTGCTGCACTCCCAGTCTTTAGTCAAAAGTGTTTCATGTCCAGGGAGGGACAAGCCATGGATTACTGGACCCTGGGGTAAGCCAAGCCTCAGCCTGCTACCACTATAACTGGTGTATTAATAGAAAACAATATATATCTAGAACAGCCTGACTTCCTGGGAATCATGGGTGAAAGCAGAGATAGCTAAGACACATTAAGATGTTTTGTGTAATTGTCTCTCAGTCTCCAAACAATTGTCTACCCCATGTTTTTTGACTCTGTAATCTTTTCCTGGAAGTCAACTTCTGACCTTGCCTCATGATACTTGGCTCGGTTTGAGTCTTCTCTGATGAGAGAATAAATCTACTTGTTCCTTTCACCTCTGGTTTTAAGATACCTTCCAAGTTTCCATCCCACAATCCTTAGCCCTCTCTGGGCAAAGCAGCATTTTGGGAATTGGTTCCTGTACTGCCTTTATGTCATTTCACAAAATGAACTTCTGCAAAGGAGTTGGAAAGGAAGAAGGTGATTACTATGCAGGCACATGGAGGGGCATAAAGAAGAGCTTGGTAGATTACCTCCCTCCTAAAAAAATAAAATAAAACCAGAATTACCAACAAAGTAAGGGCTCAAAAACATGCAGGAGAAAAAGAAAGGAATGAGTGTTGTTGTAGTTGCAGTGGAAAGAGCCAAGCTTCCCAGAACGTATCCTATAAAGACTGCAAGAAGCAGATAAGGGCAGCCCCAGAGACAGTGTTGGCCTTGTGTCTCTACCAAAAGCCTCAGACTGTGCTCCCTGCCTACCAAGCCCAAGGCCTGGGCCCAAGATTCAGTTTGTCCTTCCCACAAGCCTCAGACTGTGCTCCCTGCACTTCAAACGCACAGGATTGGCATCAGACCCACATATCTCAGTGCCTGGATCCATCCATGAGAGCAAAAATGGGGAGACAAAGAAACAGCCCTCAAATGAAAGAAAAGAAGTCACCAGAAAAGGAACTAAATGAAACAGAGGTAGGCAGTATGTCAGAATAAGGATCATACAGTTCCTAAATCAATAACTTATGAAAGAATCAAGAGAAATAAAAAGCCATATTGCTATAATAATGAGCAAAATGAAGGTCTGACTCATTTGTGGAATATAGTAAACAGCATAAACTGATGAACAAAAATAAATCCAGAAACAGAGAGGCATCAAACTGACTGTCAAACCTCACAGGGAAGGCAGGGGAGTGAGGCAGGGGGGGGGAGGGGGGAGGAGGGGGTAAGAAATCAACTAAAGTACTTGTGTGCATGCATATAAGTATTATCAATGAACAGACACTAGAGAGGTGAGGGCATGTGCTGAGGGGCAAGAGTGGCTGGGGAGAGGTCAATGGGGACAAAGGAAGACATGTAGTACTTCAATCAATAAATTTTAAAAATAAAACATAGGCATTAAAATGTCAGACATCTCTCATAGCAATATTTCTGCTAATATATCTCCAAGGGAAAGGGAAACAAGAGAAAAATACAAAATGGGACTACATCAATCTAAAAAGTTTTTTTCACAGCAAAAGAAATCATCAACCAAATGAAAACACAATCCACTGAATGTGAGATCATATTTACCAATGATACTTCTGGTAAAGGGTCAATATCCAAAATTTAAAAAGAACTTGTGAAACTCAGCACCAAAAACAAAAAAATCCAATTGTTGGGCATAGGACCTGATTGCAAATAGACATATGAAAATGTGCTTAATGTCACTAACCATTAGACAAATGCAAATTAAAACGACAATAAAATATTACTTCACACGTGTTAGAATGGCTATCATCAATAAATCAACAAACAAGTGTTAGCAAGTATGTGGAGAAAAGAAACTCTCATGCACTGTTGTTGGGAAGGCAAGGTTAGTGCAGTTACTGAGGAAAGCAGTATGGGGTTACCTCAAAAAAATTAAAAATGGAACTGCCTGTTACCCAGCAGTTTCTCTTCTGGAAATATATATGAACAAATCCAAAACACTAATTTGAAAGAATTTAATGCACCCCTATGTTCATTGCAGCATTATTTAAAATTGCCAAGATTTGGAAGCAGACCAAGTGTCCATTGGTAGATGAGTGGATAAAAAAACTGTGGTACAGCCCAGCTGGTGGGGCTCAGTGGTTGGGTGTAGACCTATAAACCAGGAGGTCATGGTTCAATTCCCAGTTGGACTATATGTCTGAGTTGCATGCTCTATCCCCATTGTGAGGTGTGTGAGAGGCAGCTGATCAATTGTTCTCTCTCTTCATTTTTATTTCTACCTCTCTCTTCTCTTACCTTTCTCTTTGGAATCATTAAAAATATTTTAAAAAATAAAAAAGCTGTGGTACAATGATATATCACTCTGCCACAAAAAAAGAAAAAGAAAAGAAAAGAAAAAAGAAAAAAAAAGAAAAAAATCTTACCATTTACCATTTGCCAACAACATGCATGGGCTGGTAAAGCATTATGCTAAGTGAAATAAACCAGTCTGAGAAAAATAAGTACCAGGTGATTTCACTCATATATAAAATCTATTGAATAAAATAAACTAACAAAATAGAAAGAGACTCATAAAAAAAAAAACAGACTGACAACCTGTCAGAAAGAGAGGAAGTAGCATGGCTGAGTAAAAAGGTGAAGGGATTAAGCAAAAACAAATCAAAACCAAACCAAACAAGTAAAAACAAAACAAAACAGAAACACACACAGAGGGAAAGCAAGGTAGGAAAGTAGAAGAGGTTATAGGAGGGATAAATGTTGATGAAATGAGACTTGATTTATGGTGGTAAATACACAATACAATATACAGATGATATACTATAGAATTTTACACCTGAATACTATAATTCTCTTAAACAACTAGTAGAGGCCTGATGCACAAAATTCATGCACTGGGAGTGGAGGGATGTCCCTCAGCTCAGCCTGCACCCTCTCACAGTACAGGAGCCCTTGGGAAATGTCCAACTGATAGCTTAGGCCCACTCAAACATCCTTAGAAAGCAGGAGAGGCTCCCCCCACCACCACTGTGTTCACCCGTTGTGAGCCTGGTTTCTGCCTGAGTGACACTCCCCTGTGAGAGAACACTGATCATCAAGGGACAGATCCTGCATTGGGCATCTGCCCCTTGGTGGTCAGTGTGCATCATAATGACCAGTTGCTCCACTGTTCAGTCAATTCTCATATTAGCCTTTTATTATATCGGATGTCACTGAATTAAGTAAAAATAAATAAATAAATAAATAAAGAAGAAAGACAGAAAGAAAGAAAGAAAGAAAGAAAGAAAGAAAGAAAGAAAGAAAGAAAGAAAGAAAGAAAGAAAGAAAGAAAGAGAAAAATAACAAGAGAAAGCCTGTCTTGTCTTCTTTCTTCTAGAATCTGGGATATGATTCTAGGAGACATTAAATTATTGTACATTCACCCAGTAGACTAGTTCATTGGAAACGATGAGAAAGCTTTCCATAGACTGGCAAGGAAATATTTATTAAGTAAGAAAAACAAGGTAAAATATCAACATGATGGAATACCTATTTTCTTCCCTTAGCATCAGTGCTCCTGATTCTGGGATCTTTGGACTCTGACTGGGATTTAGCATACACCATTGTACACCTACCCTCCATGTAAGGAGCCTGTGAATTTACAGCAAAACTTAAACCATTGGCTCCATGGTTCACAGATGTTTGGACTCCAACTGAATTACACCATCAGTTCTCATGGTTCTCCACCTTGCATGTAGTAGATTGTGAGACTTCTCAATCTCCATAGTCAAGTGAACCAATTCATGTAACAAACATCTTTTTATATCCTAAAAAACTAAAAGATAAAGTAGAAGGAAGAGAGGTAAAAAAAAAAAAAAGAATTGTATACCCAAGTTTAAAAAGGTTATATTGGATGGCTAAAGTATCTGACCAGTTTATTTAGCCTGAAGGGATATATAAAAATGTACATGCTTGACACACCAAATTTTATGACTAATAATTTTGGTAGTTTCACCTATTCATCAGTTAAGCTTCCATTCATAATTCAGAAATGTCCTTATGTCCTTTCTGATAAACTAAAGAAATTAGAACAAAGTAGAGTTTATGAACCCTAGAAGAAAACCACAATATTGGAAAGAAGGTTTGAGAGAAGTGCTGTCACATGAGAGAACCAGACTATAGGATAAAAGAGTAAGATAGAGGCTTAGAAAGTGTCTCTTGCTAAATACAGAAGCAAAGTAGCATGAGTGCTCTATACCAATGAAGAAAAGGAGGTAGAAGTAATGGTGGAACTTTTGGGGAGCACAAGAGACTTGCTTGGAAAGTTGTAAGGAGGACATTCTGAGTAAAGGGAAATGTGTGAAAGGCCACATGCCCTGTTTACCAGAATTCCAAATTAGGAGAGACTTAGGGGTGTGTCAAAGGAGGCACCCTTAATTATTCCTTGACCTTTTCAAACAAGTCTGTGCATATGAAGACCCCAAGGTGTTTACTGGAATCCTTATTTCCCCCCCCATATTTTTTATTGTTTAAACTATTACATATAGTAGTACATATATCTCCTTTTTTTTTCTCCATTGACCTTCCCCCAGCCTCCCCTACCCCATGTCACATGCCCTAATCCCACCCTCACAGTATCTTGCGTTCGTTGGTATGCTGATATGCATGCATACAAGTCCTTTGGTTGATCTCTTTCCCCTCTCCCCCACATTCCCCAGCCTTCCTGATGTAATTTGACAGTCTGCTCAGAGGTTTACTGCCTCTGTATATATCTTTTGGTTCATCGTGTTCTTTATTTTCCATAAATGAGTGAGATCAAGTGGTATTTTTCTTTCATTGCCTAACTTATATCACTTAACACAATGCTATCCAAGTCTATCCACGCTGCTGCAAATGGTAAGAATTCCTTCCTTTTTATAGCACTATAATATTCCATTGTGTAGATGTACCAGAGTTTTCTATTCCACTTATCTGCTGATAGACATTTAGGCTGTCTCCAAATCTAAGCTATGGTAAATTGTGCCACTCTAAACATAGGGGTGCATATATATTTTCTGATTGCTATTTCTAGTTTCTTGGGATATATTCCTAGAAGTGGGATTACTGGGTCAAATGGAAGTTCCATTTTTAGTTTTTTAAGGAAACTCTCCACAGTGGCTGAACCATTCTGCATTCCCACCAGCAGTGCACAAGGGTTCCTTTTTCTCTTCCAGCACTTGTCTTTGGTTGATTTGTTGATGATTACCATTCTGACAGGTCTGAGATGGTACTGCATTGTCATTTTGATTTGCATCTCTTAGATAATTAGTGACTTTGAGCATGTTTTCATATGTCTCTTGGCATTCCTTCTGTCTTCTTTTGAAAAGATTATATTTTAGTCCATTGCCCATTTTTTATTGGATCATTTATCTTCCTTTTATTAAGTTGTATAAGTTCCCAACAGATGTTGGAGATTAAACCTTTATCAATGATAACATTTTCAAATATTTTCTCCCATATTGTGGGCTTTCTTGTTGTTTTGTTGATGGTTTCTTTTGCTGTGCAAAAGCTTTAATTTTGATGTAGTCCCATTTGTTTATTTTTTTTTTAGCTTCCATTGCCCTAGGAGCAGTATTGGTGAAGAAATTGATTCAGGATATGTCTGAGATTTTCCTGCCTGTGGATTCCTCTAGTATTTTTATGGTTTCCCATCTTATGTTTAAATCTTTTATCCATTTTGAGGTGTTTTTTTGTTTGTTTGTTTGTTTTTTTGTAGTTGATGGTCTAGCTTCATTTTTTGCATCTACCTGTCAAATTTTCCCAACACCATTTATTGAGTAGACTGTCAACTCCATTGTATTCTCTTGGATTCTTTGTCAAATATTAATTGAGCAGAGTGGTTTTAGTTGACTTCTGGATTCTCTATTCTATTCATTGGTTCTTGTGCACATACCAGGTTGTTTTGAGAACAGTGGCTTTGTAATACAGCTTGAAATCTGGTATTGCGATCCCTCCTACTTTGTTCTTCTTTTTCAGGATTGCTGTGGCTATTCAGTATCTTTTTTATTCCAGATGAATTTTTGGAGAGTTTTTTCTAGGTCTGTGAAATATACCATTGGTATTTTAATGAGTAGTGCATTGAATCTTTAGAATGCTTTGGGTAGTATTTTAATTATGTTGATTCTACCAATCCATGAATAAGGTATTTTTTCCCATCTGTTTACATCTTCCTCTATGTCTTTTTTCAGTGTCCTGTAGTTTTCCACATATAGGTCTTTTACCTCCTTAGTTAAGTTTATTCCTAGGTATCTTAATTTTTTGGTACAATAGTAAATGGGATTGCTTTTTTAGACTCTCTGAACATTCACTATTGGTCTATAGAAATGCCATAGATTTCTTAGGGTTAATTTTGTATCCTGCTACATTGCCAAATTTATTTATTAAGTCTAATAGTCCTTTGATAGAGTCTTTAGGGCTTTATTATGTACCATATCATGTCATTGGCAAATAAGGACAGCTTTCATTCTTCTTTTCCACTTTGGATGCCTTTTATTTCTTCTTCTTCTCTAATTGCAATGGCTAATACTTCCAGTACTATGTTGAGCAGGAGCAGAGATAGTGGGCATCCCTGTCATGTTCCTGTTCTTAGGGAAAATGGTTTTAGTTTTTGTCCATTGAGTATGATGTTGGCTTTGGGTTTATCATATATGTCTTCTGTTATGTTGAGGTATGATCCTTATGTTCCCATCTTGTTGAGAGTTTTTATCAAGAAAGTCTGTTGGCTTTTGTCAAATGCTTTTTCTGCATCAACTGATATGACTATGTGGTTTTTGTCTCTCAATTTGTTTATGTGATGTATCACATTTATTGATTTGGAGATATTGTACCATCCTGTATCCCTGAGAAAATCCTACTTGGTCATGGTATATAACCTTTCTTTCTTTCTTCCTTTCTTTCTTTCTTTTCTTTTTTTAATAAATCTTTATTGCTCAGATTATTACAATTGTTTCTCCTTTTTTCCCCATAGCTCTCTTCCACCCAGTTCCAGCCCCACCCTCTGCCCTTACCTGCCCCCAGCCATTGTCCTCATCCATAGGTGTACGATTTTAATACAGTCTCTTCCTATACCCCCACACCCCTTTACCCATGATAATTATCAATCTGTTCCCTTTCTTTGCCCCTGATTCTATTATATTCACCAGTTTATTCTGTTCCTCAGATTTAAAAATATATATTTTATTTATTTTTTTACAGAGAGGAACAGAGAGGGATAGAGAGTTAGAAACATCAATGACAGAGAAACACCAATCAGCTGCTTCTTGCACAGCCCCTACTGGGGATGTGCCCACAACCAAGATACGTGTCCTTGTCTGGAATTGAACCTGGGACCCTTCAGTCCACAGGCCAATGCTCTATCCATTGAGCCAAACCGGTTTTGGCTGTTCTTCAGATTTTTAATTCAAATGATTTTTAGATTCACTTGTTGATATATATGTATTTGTTGATCATAATTTTTATCTTTTTTCTTCTTCTTCCTCTTCTTAAAGAATACCTTTCAGCATTTCATATAATACTGGTTTGGTGGTGATGAACTCCTTTAACTTTTTCTTATCTGTGAAGCTCTTTATCTGCCTTTCAATTCTGAATAACTTTGCTGGGTAAAGTAATCTTTGTTGTAGGTTCTCGCTATTCATCACTTTGAATATTTCTTGCCACTCCCTTCTGGCCTGCATAGTTTCTGTTGAAAAATCAGCTGATGGTGGTATGAGTGCTCCCTTATATGTAACCAACTGCTTTTCTCTTGCTGCTTGTAAGATCCTCTTTTTGTCTTTTGCCCTTATCATTTTAATTATGATGTGTCTTGTTGGGGTCCTCTTTGGATTCCTCTTGTTTGGGGTTCTGTATGCTTCCTGTACTTGTAAGTCTATTTCTCTCACCAAGTGGGAGAAGTTTTCAGTCTTTATTTCTTCAAATATGTTTTCAGTATCTTGCACTCTCTCTTCTTCTGGCACCCCCACAATTCTGATATTGGTACCTTGAAGTTGTCCTAGAGGCTTCTTACACTACATTCAACTTTTTGGATTCTTTTTTCTATTTGCATTCCCAGTTGAATGTTTTTTGAATTTCAAATATTTGACTTGATTCTTGTGTTCCTCTAGTCTGCTGTTGGGTCTCTGTAAAAAAAAAAAAAATTTATATATATATATATATATATATATATATATATATATATATATATATTATTTATATTTATATTTATATTTATATTTATATTTATATTTATATTTATATTTATTTTATATTATTTATATTTATATTTATATTTATATTTATATTTATATTTATATTTATATTTATATTTATATTTATATTTATATTTATATTTATATTTATTATATTATATTTATATTTATATTTATATTTATATTATATTTATATTTATATTTATATTTATATTTATATTATTATATTTATATTTATATTTATATTTATATTTATATTTATATTTATATTTATTTCAGCCAGTGTATGTTTAATTTCTAGTTGGTCCTTTTTCATATCCTCAAGGGACTCACTAAATTTATTGGCATTTTCTAGGAAATTCTTGAAAAACCTTATAACCGTGGTTTTGAACTCTATATCCAGTCATTTGTTTTCCTCCATTTCATTAGTTTGTGATAAGTTTCTTTTTCTTGGCATTTTTGCTACTTCCCAGAGTTGGTAGGATTGCTTTGTGTGTTTGGTGTCCAATATGGCCCAGTGGGTCAGTCTCCCCAGTTACCTGAGGTAGACATTCTTGGTGTTCCTTTTTGTGGACTGCATGTACAGCCTTGTTGTAGTTAATCTTGATTGATGTTGGTATTCCTGGGAGGAATTGACCTCCAGGCCAATTGAATGTGAATATCAGCTGTGTCTACTCTGGGATACCTTTTGTATTGCAAAATTGCAAAAGCCTCTGTGCTCAGGTTGGATGGGGTGGAGTCTCAGGGCTGAGCAGACAGTCTTGGCTTCCCATCAGCCCTGCCCTTGTGGGCTTGCCTGAGTTTCTGCTTGACATCTCTGATTCCCCCTGCAAGAGTGTGAGTGCCTCAGGGACTAGCCCGAAATTTGGTTGGGTCTCTGTAGTCTGGAGCTTCTGACTCCTTTCACTATGTAGAGGCCGCAGCAACCTTCATGGTCAGACCTCTCTGCTTGCACTCACTTGTGCATGACTGTAGACCCTGCCCTCTGGAGCTCCTGGATTCCCCAGTCTCCCAGGCTTTGAATCTTTGGGTGCCTTTCTCTACAGTCCAGACTCCACCTGGGTCCATGGGGTTTCCTCAGGGTTGGGGTTCAGTACCGTTGGAAAGGGTTCAATGCAATCGGGGACTTCCTTTCCCCTCCTGCCAGCCAGGCATTCAGCCACACTTCCTTTCTGCACATGGGTCACCCTACTTCAGTGCTTTGTGGTTCCCAATTCGATCCATGAGCCTCTCTCCTTTCTAGTTGTAGATTTCCCACTCTGCCAGCTCTCCTGTGTTTTTGAATGGTGTAAGTTATGATTTTAGTTGTTGTTTTGAAATTTTTGTGTGAGGTGGCAGCTTAGGTGCTTACGTAGGCCGCCATCTTGGTTCTCTCTCTGTATGATCTTTCTGATGTTTTGCTGGATCTGATTTGCTAGAATTTTGTTGAAGATTTTGGCATCTATCTTCATGAGAGATATTGCCTGTAATTCTCTTTCATTGTGTTGTCTTTATCTGGTTTTGGTATTAGGGTGATGCTGGCTTCATAGAAGGAACTTGGAAGTGTTGCTTCCTCTTAATTTTTTGGAATATTCTGAGACGGATAAGTTATAGTTCTTCCTTGAATGTTTGGTAAAACTCCCCTGTTAAGCTTTCTGGCCCTAGGCTTTGTTTGCTGGAAGTTTTTTGATGACTGCTTCAATTTCTTCCATAGTTATTGGCCTATTGAGGTTTTTCAATTCTTCTTGATTGAGTTTTAGAAGGTTGTATTTTTATAGGACTATGTGCATTTTGTCAAGGATTTCCAGTTTGTTTGAATAGAGTTGTTCATAGAATTTTTTTAAACAATATTTTGTATTTTGGTGGGGTCTGATTTTCTGATTTTGTTTATTTGGGTTCTCACTGTTTGCTTCTTGGTGAGCCTCGATAGAGGTTCATCAATCTTATTTATCCTTTCAAAGAAACAGCTCTTTGTTTTGTTGATCATTTGTATTGTCTTTTTGGTCTTTATGTCATTTATTTCCTTCCTTCTGCTTACACTGGGCTTTTCTTGTTGCTCTCTTTCTAATTATTTGAGTTGTAGGGTTAGGTAATTTAGTACCATTGTTTCTTGTTTTTGTTTTGTTTTGTTTTGTTTTGTTTTGCAATAGGTTTGTAGAGCTATGAACTTTCCTCTCAAGACTGTTTTTGCTGTGTCTCATACATTTGGGATTGTTGTGTTTTCATTTTCATTTGTTGCCTTGATTTTTTTTATTTATTCTTTGATCCCTCTGGTAGCTCAGTCATTATTTAATAGCATGCTTTTCAATCTCCATGTGTTTGATTTCTTTGGATTGTTTTTATTATAGTTGATTTCCAGTTTTATTTCATTCAGATCTGAGAAGATGCTTGATATGATTTCTATCTCCTTGAATTTGAAGAGATCTTACCTGTAACCCAATATAGGTTCTATCTTTGAATATGATCTATGTGCACTTGAGAAGAATGTATATTCTTTGGCTTTGGGATGAGATGTCCTGAAGATGTCAATTAAATCTATCTGATCTAATGAGTCATTTAGGACTGATGTTTCTTATCTGATTTTTTGTTTAGAGGATTTGTCCAATGGTGATAGTAGGGTATTAAAGTCTCCTGCTATGATTATATTGCTGTCAGTCTCTCCCTTGATATTCTCCAGAAGGGTTTTTTTTTTTTTTTTTTTTTTTTTTTGTGTGTGTGTGTGTGTGTGTGTGTGTGTGTGTGTGTGTGTTTTAATGTATTTGGGTGCTCCTGTATTGGGTGCGTATTTGTTTACCAGAGTTATTTCTTCCTTTTCTATGGCTCTCTTTAGTATTATGAGGTGGCCTTCCTTATCTCTTTTTATGACCTTCACTTTGAGATATAATTTGTCATATGTAAGTATTGCTACCCCACCTTTTTTCCATTTCTATATGCCTGAAAAATCTTTTTCCATCCCTTCACCATCAGTCTGTGTGTCTTTTTTTCTGAGGTGTGTTTCCTGTAGACAGCAGATATATAGGTCATGTTTTCTTATCCACTCAGCTACCCTATGTCTTTTGATTGGGGTATTTAATCCATTTACATTTAAAGTTATTATTTATAGGTACTTGTTTGTCATCATCTTTATTCTTTATCCCTGTGTTCCTTCGTCACTTTCTATTTCTGTTTGTTTTTTCTGTTTACTTTCTTTTTTTAATGGCAGACTCTTTAGCATTACTTGCATTTCTGGTTTGGTGGTAATAAACTCCTTTAGTCCTTTTTTGTCTGTGAGGCTCCTGATATCACCTTCAATTTTGATTAATAGCCTTTCTGGGTACAGTATTCTTGGATTCACACCCTTTGTTTTGCATGACTTTCTATATTTTATTTCATTCCTTTCTGGCCTGATGTGTTTCTGTTGAGAAATCAGTTGCTAGCCTGATGGGGAATTCTTTGTAGGTAACTTTCTGTCTCTTTCTGGCCACTTTTAATATTTACTCTGTTGTTGGTGTTTTCTATTTTAATCTTAATGTGCCTTGGTATTGGTTTTTTGGAGTTCAATTTGGGTGGGACTCTGTGAGTTTCTTGGATTTGTGTTGTTTTCTTCTTCCTTATATCAGGAAAGTTTTCTGTCATTATTTCTTCAAACTGGTTTTCTATTCCTTGCTCAGTTTCCTCTCCTTCTGGCACCCCTGTTATGCAGATGATGTTATGTTTTGTGTTGTCCCAAAGTTCCCTTAAGCTCTCCTCCTGTTTTTATAATTTTTTTCCTGGAAGCCACTCTATTTGGGTATTTTTTTTCTACCTTGTCTTTCAGCTCATTGATGTGATCCTTTGTGTCTTCTAGTCTACTCTTGATGCTAGTATCCCTGGCATCAAGTGAGTTCTTTACAGCAGCAATGTCATTTTTAATTTCTCCTTGGTTCTTCTTTTCCTCTTGGTTCATATATATATATATATATATATATATATATATATATATATATATAGTCAAATTTGTCTTCCATTCTTTTCACCCACCTTATGACCATTTCTCTGAATTTTTTTCTGACAGGTTGCTTGCCTACATTTCATTTACTTTCTTTTCTGGTGATGTCTGCTTTTCTTTCATATGCGGGCTGTTTCTTCATCTCCCCATTAACTTTCTTCTCCAGGTGTCTGGTTATGTACTTCTCTCTCTCATGCATTGATTTAAAGGCACAAAATACAACATAACAAGGTACCATGTGCAAGGCACTGAACACAAATGTATTCATGATATTAATAACCCAAAGTAAAGCTGACCACCAGAGAAATTAAAATTAGAGCATATGAGAGAAAGAAAAAGAAAAAAATGAAATTGGGAAAATGGAAAAAAAAAAAGTAAGAAAGAAAAGAGAGAGTGTCAGAAAGAAGAAGGGGAAAAAAATCTATTTTTATAAGGAAAAAACTCTGATAGAACAGCCACTAATCCCAACAAGTAACTGGAGATAAATGCAAACTACAAACAACTGATATCAAGCAAGGTGAGTGAAAACAGAAGCAAAAGACAAACAATCACAAAACAAACAAACAAAAAACAAAAAGAAAAAGCAAAACAATCTCCCAAACAAGCCTAAAAATCAATATAATCAACAATCAAGCAAACAACACAAAAGGACAGAGAAAAAAATATTTTTGGATAGTGAAGAAAGAGAAGAGAGTAGTGTGTATGGACTTGGAACAGGGCATTAAAAATTACATATAGAAGTAGGGTGAAATTTTAACAGGGTAAAAAAAGGAATAGGGAAAATCTAAAGCAGGAATAGGGTATGAGAAACAGGACAACAAAAGGGGGGGAGTGAGAAAGATTGTGCTAAAGGAAACATGAAAATATAATGTAGAACACTACTCCCAAAGTAAAATAAAGAGAAAATAAAATGACACTTTAAAAAAAAGGTAAGCCGAAACCGGTTTGGCTCAGTGGTAGAGCGTCAGCCTGCGGACTGAAAGGTCCCAGGTTCGATTCCGGTCAGGGGTATGTACTTTGGTTGCGGGCACATTCCCTATAGGGGGTGTGCAAGAGGCAGCTGGTCGATGTTTCTCTCTCATAGATGTTTCTAGCTCTCTCTCTCCTTTCCTCTCTGTGAAAAATCAATAAAATATATATATTTTTTTAAATAAAAAAATTAAAAAAGGTAAAATAGTTGTAGTAATAATACTGATTGAAAATAAAAATATAATAATTAAAAAGGTAAAATCAAGTGAGGAAATAATAAAAAAAATAGTAAAAGATGAAAAAATAAATAAAAATGTGTAATAGTGAAGGTCGTTCACTTCTTCTATTGTTCTGTTTGGCATGCCTGTTTCCTAAAAGGACAGTTTTGAAGTTCCCTGCTCCTCAGCATTATAAGCCAGTCCTGATTTTAAGCCTCTATTTCTTTTTTCCTTTATTTGTTTTTACACAAGAGTCAATTTGTGATTCCATCCTTGAGTGGCAGTGTTTCTGGATTTACCTCCAAGTCTATAGGTCCTCTCTGGCTAGTGTTTATAGTTGTTCTCCCTGTGGCACTTAATACCTGTTTTGTGGAGCTGGTTCTCTGATTGTTATTCCCAGCTCTAATCCATAAATTCCAGAAAAACAACTTTCCCCTGCAGTCTCTTAGAGTGATCCCAATTAGGTGATCCTATGTATTGGACTTAGTTAATCAGAAGCAAGGATTTAAAGATGGGGGGTGAAAAAGAGCCAGAGTAAGTGTGTGAACTCCAGGGCTGCATGCAAGTCTGTGCAGTGTTGTTGTTTTTCCCCTTGAGTCTAAGAAGTCGGGACACTTTTAAAACTTTTAGGCTGTCCTTTTGCACCCAGATAAAAGTGGGTTGCTTTTTTGAGTTCGCTTCTATTAGCAGCTATGCAGAACTCCTTCCACATTCATGATTACACCAGCCCGAACAGCCATGGATTTTCCTAGGTGCAGACTTCCCCAGTCCTCAAGCTCCTACAGTGCACGTTTCTTTCTTTTACTGGGACCAGAGACTTCACCTTATCCCAGGTGAAATATGACCTTTCCATGATGGAGTGTGGAGCTCCTCTGAATCCATGTGCTTGCATCACTTTGGGACCGATGTTCTGGGATTCACATCTGTTTGGTGGATGCGTAGTTGTAGATTCCCCATGATTTTCAGGAGTCCAATAACATCCACTTTCCCCTTCAAGATGGCATGGTCTCTGTGTCGGAGCCAGTCGCTCCAGGAGGGAACCCAGCAGCAGTGGGGGTTTCCTGGTCAGGGGATCCTTGTCCAGCAGTCTCCCACCATCTCCTGGAGTATAGCTGTCCCTCAACTCCCCAACAAACACTCCCTGGACAACCACACATTAACTCTTTGTTTTCTCATTCACACACTGTCTTGCAGTCTGCCTTCAGGTCACAGCTATCTTCTTCTCCTGGAATCCTTATTCTTAAGATTAATCCCTGGATGCCCTTCCCTAGAAGACATGTGTCCTCCCATGATTACTCACTCTACTGATTGTTTCTAAAGATAAAACTGCAATAAAAGGCTAATGAGGCTGGCAATTGAAGCTTCTCTGGCTGCCAGAACCAGGAGCCCCTTAGCCCTCTCTTTCACAGTCAAACTGTGTTTAGGAAATCTGTTCATTCATTGTTCAGGGGCTGCTGGTCAGCCCCAGAAAGATGGTGGCCCACGTGAGAAACAAGGAACACAATGAGATGCAGGGAATCCCTCAAAAATGAAGAGGAAGGAAATGAAAGTAACTGCACAGTAAGTCATTGGAGCTCACTTGGGATTTTCAAGTTGGAGGGAATTGTTTTTCAGCTAAGGTTTCACAATAGGAGAGCAGCTGTCCACTGAATAACATCTCTGTTACTTAAAAATTATTAAAAGCAAACAGTGCCTATAATTTATAATCCTTTGTTCCCTGATGATGGAACATTAGATGTTGAACTCTGGGAACAAGTAATATAGAATGTAAAGAGAATTCAGGCTCAGGGAAAACAAGTGCCTTTGTCATATTTAACTATGTGGGGTCTTGTTCAAGCTGAACTGTGCCCACTTCATATTTAGAATCAAATGCCTACAGAATTCCAGGAGGATTTACCACCTCCCCCTCCTCTTGAAGTAGAGCCTATAAAGCTTGTAATATCTAAGGCTCCTGATCCTCTGCCCCAGTGTGAGAAGGCTCACCAACTAGAGAAAATGGAGCTAACATTCCATTTACAAAAGGGCTCCTTAATGCTTTGTCTGCAAATTACCATATGATGCCTTGAGACTAGGACATTTTGGCTAAAACGACTTTAGATGTCAGTCAATGTTTGCTATGAAGAGCAGAATATGATGAGATCTGTGAACAGGCTATTTGTGAGTGTTCATTGGTGACCCACCTGGGAGCCCTCTGGGTTCTATCTGGCTGTATGTCCTGGGCAACTATAAAACATCTGAAAGATCCATTACAAGAACTCTGATTTATTAAGTCTTGTCTTTGTGTTATATGTGCCTGTAAATATTGTATATAAGAGTGTCTGTTGATTGTTGTTTTATGTGTCTTTGTTGTTTGGTTTAATTTGTTTAAGGCTTATAGGTGAGATTTCATATTGTTAGTTTACTCAGAAAGAAAAAAATATGGGAAATAATCATTTAACCCCCCCCCCCCCAGGTCTTTATTTCTAGAATGATTAGACCTGTAGAAGTGCCCTCCAGCTGCAGAAATAACCGTGTGGAGGCCACATCCATTTAAAAAAAAAATACTTTAACATTAAAGCCACTGAACACCAGGGAGTTATCTCTGTTACAAAATTTGCCAAGGAAAATGCCTTGGGTAATAATAATTGGCTTTAAAATTTCAAAGTTGTTAAGGCAAAATAAATATAACTAAAATGAAGGGTATATGATAAAGCTTTTTCAATGGTAAGTATATATGGCTAAATATAGTTTTCCCAAGTCTTTGGTAACTTAAAAAAATGGATTTTACTGAATCAAATAGTAAAAACTATTAAATATCTAGGTATTTTGAAATAACAGGCTATAGAAATATTAATCTAAATTTGCTTCATATGAAAAATCTAGGGGATGGATTTGAATGTTAAGAATGTCTTGTAGTCAAAACCGGTTTGGCTCAGTGGTAGAGCATTGGTCTGCGGACTGAAAAGTCCCAGGTACAATTCCGGTCAAGGGCATGTACATTGGTTGTGGGCACATCCCCGGTAGGGGGTGTACAAGAGGCAACTGGTTGATGTTTCTCTTTTATTGACGTTTCTAGCTCTCTATCCCTCTCTCCTCCTCTCTGTAACAAATCAATAAAAATATATTTTTAAAAAAGAATGTCTTGTATTTTATTTGAAATATCTTTTAAAATGTGAATGTATTGCTAATCTGATGAATATTAATTACTTACATGTTACCTAAAAAATTAAGGTTTCTAAGGGTTAAGAATTCTAACCAGTTAGAAAAAAATTATGGTTTTGATGTCATGGAAAGCATGAGGCACAAAGATATATTTTGAAGGAAAAAAATAGATTCTAAATCTGGTTATTTCTTTTTTTAAAGTTCTTTATTGATTAAGATATTACATATTTGTCTTCATCCCTCCATTCTCATCCTAAACCCTTCCCCATGAATGCCCCACACCCCCCTGTTGTCCATGACCACTGGTTAGGTTTATAAGCATGCATACAAGTCCTTTAGTTGATCTCTCCTCCTTGTCCCCACCCTTCCCTACTTTCCCTCTGAGGTTTGACAGTCTAATCAATGTTTCCCTGTCACAGGGTCTGTTTTGTTCATTGGTTTATGTTGTTCATCATTTCCCCTAGATGAGTGAGATCATGATACTAGAAATACACTTATAAGAGCCAAAAATGAGACAAGAAATAATGGTTATGCTGAGAGGTAAATGAATCAGTCTGTAGTGAGTTTCTTTCTGGGCCAACAGTTCTTTTGAGTCAAAATTTCAATGTCAAACAGTTCCTTGTGTGTACATGTCAGCAATGATATTTCAGTTCTTGATGGACAATGATGGTAATGCAGATCAGACCCTCTCTGGTTTGGTCCTGGGCAACCTGCAGTGATGCACAGCTGCTGACTGCTAGTATGGCAAGGTGTCATCAGCATCTTCCATCTCTGGACTGTTTTTCTTCTGTCTCCATGGCTGGAGCAGTCCTGTCAATTCCTCTCTGTTGCAGGAATCCACATGGTTTTGGAGTTGTTTTCTGAAAATATACAAACATATTCTTGACCAAAAGTTAATAAAGGAATCCTTTTTATAAATGTTACTTGTATTCCTTTTTACTTTTTGCCCAAACTATTTTCCTTTAGTTTGTTTTGACACCATGTATGTTTTACATGGATGACTTGCTGTTAGCATTACAAATGAAAGTTAATTTTCTAAGGTAAAAATTTTCTATATATAATTTGCTTACAGTATACTTTTCCTTACATGATATTCTTCTACTACCACCCCATTTTTTATTTAAATATTAAGAGGCTTTTGGAAATTTATAATGTAGTCTTGATAGCTTTTAAATTTTAATTTTTTGCATTAAAATATAATTGTAAAGCTGATTATTTCTAAAAGTTGTAAGGTTTCTGAAGAAAGTTTGTGGAAGCTATAGTGTAAAAAGAAATATCAAAAAGAAATTATGAAAAGGACACAGGCCAGTAAGTTGGGACAAGTAGAATAGGGAAACTGAGATGGTTAAACAGCAATTTGGAGCCATCCAGTAAATCTTATCTTCCCTAAACCATGGACACTTAAGAGTAAATGATTTTCATTTTGCCTCCCTAACCAGAGTGTATAACCAGATGATAAATAGCTTATACTAATGTATTCAGGGAGACTGATAGCAGAAATCCAATTAGTGTCATTTGCTGACCACACCCAAAGACAAATGAAGTTAGAAAATAAACCTTTTCTAGTCCTATAAATTATTAAAATGGTTATATGTCATATTAATCAGGTATACTTTTAAAAAGGCCATCTTTTAATCATGGAACCTGAAGCTTGCTGGCCTATGTTTGTGTCTATCTTTTGGTAAAATAAATATGACAATCCTTCCAGGGTTTAAATTTTATGAAAAATTTTGTTGACTTAAAATTGACTTTATATCACTCCACTAGGTTCTGGAATGCTTCAAGTGTTTGTTTTCTCTCGCATGAAGGAAAATTTTCTGCTTAAGTTACATGGGAAGCTTTGTCAAATAATAATACCTTATTATGCTTTCATTTATAGCTCTAATTGTTATTCTGAAATATTCTGTTTTGCAGAAAGGACAAAATTCCATGTCATTTGCAAGTATTGCTGATTTTTAAACTTTTTGTTTTTCAGATATTAGAAAGAATTTTTAATGCAAATTTGGTAAATTATGCATTCTCCCCTCCTGTCCCTCCAAAATTTGGCAATTCTTATTAAGTAAAAATACCTTTATTTACATGAATTTAATAAGACCTGTTTCCAGTTGTAGCTATATTAACCAAGATAAATTAATAACGGGCCTGCTTATAGCAGCCTTAGCTTCACCACCTTTTGTAGAACTTGGTCCATCCAACATTTCATGGGAATCCCTTACAATCCACAAGGGCAGGCCATCATTGAATGTGCCCATGCTACCCTAAAGGGAATGCTATTAAAACAAAAAGGGGGAATATGGGGCTCAAGGATCCTACTATACTATTATCTAAAACATTCTTTACCCTTAACTTTTAAAACCTGTATGATAATTTTCAATCCTCTGTAGAATGGCCATTTACCTCAATAACTCCATCTCAGAAACCACAAGTCTTGTGGCAACATGTAGACACTAATAATTGTATGAGACCCAATGAATTATTAACATGGGGGAGAGGATATGTGAATATTTATGCCCCTACTGTGGAATCTGTGGATTCCAGCTTGCTGGATTAAACCCTATCATGGCATGGCATGGGACCAATCCTCTTCCATAAATGAAGAATCTGAGTCTGGGGACTCCATAACACTGAAGGAGGCACTTTTCTCTTACCCAGATGGCTCCCAGAATAACCTGGGAAATAATGAACCTGAGGGCAGAGGATGAGCAATTATTGGCAACTACTCATGCCCCACCCACTCCAGATGATTAACCATTGCTCTTTTTGTTTTTCTCATAGTCTGTAAATCTGAACTCCAGCAATAAATGTGCCTCATAGACTATAACATTTCAAAGCAGAAAGTTCACCACCTCCCTCTGTCTTCTGCATTCAGCAAAACAAAAAAGGGGGAGATGTTGGGTAGTACAAGAGACTTGGTTGGAAACTTGTAATGAGGACATCCTGAGAAAAGAGGAGTGTGTGAAAGGCTGCCTGCCCTGTTTATCAGAATTCTGACTTAGGAGAGACAGGGGAGTGTCAAAGGAGGCACCCCTAATTATTCCTTGATTTTTTTCAAATAAGTCAGTGCATGTGCAGACTCCTGGATGTTACTGGAATCCTTATTTTTAATCCCTGGATG
Organism: Pipistrellus kuhlii; assembly: GCF_014108245.1. Classification (NCBI taxonomy): domain Eukaryota; kingdom Metazoa; phylum Chordata; class Mammalia; order Chiroptera; family Vespertilionidae; genus Pipistrellus; species Pipistrellus kuhlii. Next base: position 97,451,247 of record NW_023425529.1, on the reverse strand, counting down.
CCCTTCCCTAGAGGACAATGTGTCCTCCCAAGATTACTCACTCTACTGATTGTATTTAAAGATAACAATACAATAAAAGGCTAAAGAGGCAGTCAACTAAGGATGCTCTGGAGAGCCAGGAGCCCCTTAGCCCTCTCTTTCACTGTATTTGAGTAATCTGTTCATCCATCATTCAGGGCGGCTGTTCAGCCCAGGCAGTGGAATGATTAATTCTTCCCTTATTAGTATTTCTTTCAATCTCTAAATATCTTCCTATATGTTCCATGTTAAACCCCCCCAAAAAACATGATGTTGACTAGCAGGAAAGTGATGGGGAATAAAATAAGTTTGTAGCATGATGAAAAGTATAGGATAACCTGTAGAATTTTTAGACTATCATGAATTTTTCTGTGCTCCTAATTGTAGGCATTCTGATGGTGTAATCTGTGCCCCTGAAAAATAGTAATTCACATTTCTGAGCCCTTATATTAAAATCTAGGGTTGTCATGGAAAATAGAATATTTTAATTTTTTCAGTTTGTGCTGTTAAATATCTTAAATATATAGTTTAAAAGTAAAAATATGCAAACTACCAAATCACTAGAATCTATAAAAGGGTAATATGCTAATTAGGCTGGGTTGACTGGACATCTTCCAGATGTTCGACTTCCTCAGGAGAGTTAGGGAGTGAGCAGGCTGGCAGCAGGGACAGTTAGGGGGTGGCCAGACTGGTAGAGGGTAATTAGGGGGTAATCAAACCAGCAGAGACCAGTTAGGGAGTGATCAGGCTGGCAAGCAGAGGCAGTTAGGGGCAATCAGGCAGGTAAGCAAAAGCAGTTAGGATTGATCAGGCAGGCAGGCAGGCAGGTGAGTGCTTAGGAGCCAGCGGTCCTGGATTGCGAGAAGGATGTCTGATTGCCAGTTTAAGCCCAATCTTGCAGTTCAGACATCCCCTGAGGGGTCCCAGATTGGAAAGGGTGCAGGCGGGCTTAGGGACACCCCCCTCCCCGTTCACAAATTTCATGCACTGCGCTTCTATTGAATACTCATTAATAATTTAGAAAAAAATAAGTTTATTAATAAAATAATTCAAATAAAGTGTAATACCTATCCTAAATAGATCATGTTCTAAAGATCTATTTAGAGAAAGACTAAGAAATTTAATTCATATTATTTTAATATCATATTTGAGTATGATGGAATGCAGGTCACATGGAAAATGTTGTTACAATTAAAAGATTTAAAGCAATGATTAAAAATAATGATTTCTGTTCTATGGGATTAAATTACTATTGAAATGAAATAATTTTTAAAATGGCATAGCTCTGTTATAAATAGCTATGATGACAGGAAGATTATTACTTGCTTATATCTATCTGCTCCCTTCTTTCTCCTCCATTATTCTGTAATGCTTTACTTTCATATAGCCCTCTGGAAAATTTTATCAATACAATTTATGTTGAAGAGAAATATGTGCTGTCAATAAATTTCATCAAGTGAAATTCCAAAACTTTCTTTTGACATATTATTATTACAAAACTTTCACTAATGCCTATATACAGAATAAAAGAAATTTAGAAGATACAACTCCTCGATAGGGTTTTCTGTTCCTCCTCTAATCTGTTATTGACCATCATTTGATTTAATTAAATCCCAGTGTTATACCACTTTAAGCAGTCCAACTTTTAATCTTCCATTAGAACCTATTGTCCTGAAAAGCCTAGATTTATGAGCAGTAGTATCATAAAAGTATGATACTACTGCTCATACCTGTTTGGATAACAAACAATCAAACAAACAAAACCAAAAAAAAACACATCTTTTTCTAGTTGCAACACCCAAATCATGTGGCCAATCATTTTATCTATTGTTGTTAAGTTCCAAGTTATTCTCAGGATACTATCTCTATAAATGTATGGTATATGAAATAAAGATGGCCCTGCACTCTCTTCTCATAAGCAAAAACAAAAACAAAACAAAATTAAAAAAAAAAAAAAACAGAACCTATCACAATCATATTTCCCATTCTTTCCAATTTTAAATTTCTGTAAAAACAATTTTTCTTCCACCTAGATCTGACTCACTGGTTCACAATTTTCATAAGGAAAATCTGTGATTTCTCGCCCTTTAAACAGTTCAAGTATTACCAACATTTTTATTTCATATATTCTGTTTCATATATTCATTAAAAAACCTTTGTGATTTTATAAACTTTAATAATTTAACATTTATTCTTCACAAGTAAATAAGCCTAACGTTTCAGTCTGTCTTTAACAGTTTTATCCCATTTCATATTTTAGTGTTCTTTCCTGGCACCTTTTGTCATTGTGTTATATATTTCTTGATTTTAACAAAAATGTGCTGTGAAAAATGAAGAAACCCCAATATAAAATACAAATATTCATGTTTATTGTAAAACATTTTTTACAGATAAATTATATATGCCCAAGGTGGGGGAAAAAACTTTCAAATAAGCATTCCTTCTCATTCTCTGTATTGCTATACTGAGGGCAATGAGACAATAAAATAAATAATACATCTCTCTCTCTGCTACACCCTCATTACCAGGATCAGGAAATATAGAATTTGAAATGGAGAGTAAAACAGTGCAACATATTATGTTAGGGTCACATCTTACTGATACTGATGTAATTAACCTAGTTACTAATAACAGGAAAGGAGCAAAGGGAAGGCCAAATATTATAGGCATGTCATTTAGGCTCTACATGCCCTGAGCCACCAGTCTATTACCTGAAGATTACTGGGGGACTGGAGGGACAAGAAGGAGAATATATGCATTTCCAGTAAAGTTGAGATGGGATGGAAAAGGAACTTGCCTCTAAGTCATACCTGGGAACAGATGATTAGCCAGAATAGGCAAGGTTACTGAAATTAAATGAAGATTTGACATATTTAATCATGTAAATAAAGGAATTTACACTTTTTGTCTCTCTTGGTTCTCTGGGGACTATTGTTGCAAGGGACGCACTCTCTTGGCTCCTGTGAATTTTCCCACATGGCTCATGACCCTTGGATCCCACTCACAATAGACTAATAACTACAACTAGCCTGATACTGATCTGGATCTACTGCAACATGAAGCAGAAATTCTGGATGCTGGCTTTGATTTTAGCTCTACTGAATCCCCAGTTATACTTCTTCCAGGACTGGATTAAGGGAAATGGATTTTTGGAAACACAGAAATGTAATTCCATGCAAATAAAAATCACTCATCCTGCTGTGCAAGTCCCATAAAATTTTTTTTCCTAAGATATTGTAAGGACACCACCCCCAACACTCAGGGGGGAAAGGGGAACTTCGCTTTCAAAAATAACACGACCTGAATCACTATCCTAGTTCCTCCATTTGATATCTCTATAATCTTAGAAAACTGACTTAATTGTTCTCTGCCTCACTTTCATCATCTAAAATTGGAATAATAATGATATCATTGAGCTATTATGAAGATTGAATGAGACAATATATGTAAAATAATTATCATGTGAGATATTTGTGTGTGTATACATATACATATATATATTAAAGGCCCAGCATGCACAAAATCATGTACGAGTAGCTTGCTTGCACTTGCCTCAGCTGGCTGCCCTGTGCATCGCTGCTTGTAGCTCATGCCCCACCCTTTGCTGCTCTTAGCTCTCCTCTGCTTATATCTCACTGCCCTACCCTTCACCACTTGTAGCTTTCTGCTGCTAGTAGCTCACTGCCCTGCCCTCCACCTCTTGTAGCTCTCCGCCAATAGCCGCTTGCATCCCGCCCCGGGCCACTAGAAGAGCTCTGCTCATTTGGTTATGATGGCATTACAGTGTGATAGACACAGGCCTTTTATATTATACTAGAGGTCTGGTGCACAAAATTCATGCACAGGGGAGGGGTCCCCTCAGCCCAGTTTACATCCTCTCCAATCCAGGATCCCTCAGGGGATGTCTGACAACTGGCAGTTGGACATTCCACTAACAATCTGGGACCACTGGCTTCTAATCAATCACCTGCCTGCCTCCCTGATCACCCCTAACTGCCACCCCTGCTGGCCTGGTCACCCCTTACTGCACCCCTGCCATCCTGGTTGCCTCCAACTTCCCCTCTGTCAGTCTGGTCACCCCCAACTGCTCCCCTGCCATCCTGGTCACACCCAACTGCCCCCCTGCTAGCGTGGTCACCCTCAACTGCCCTCTTAATGGGCCAGTCACCCCCAACGGCTCCTTAGCTGGCCTGGTTGCCCCACGGAGCCTAGTGTTCAATCATTTGGTTATCCCTCACTAACTCTTCTGCTGTCCTGGTTGCCTCAACTGCCCCCTCTGCCAGCCTGGTCACCTTTTACTGCCCCCAGCCAGCCTGGTTGTCCCCAATTGTACCCCCCTCCAACCTGGTCACCTCACTGCTGGAGAGCTAAGAAATGTTATACCCTGCCTTAGTGGGTTTGGCTCAGTGGATAATGCCTTGGCCTGCCGACTGCAGGATCTGGGTTTGATTCTGATCAAGGGCATGTACCTAGGTTTCAGGCTCCTCCCTGGCCAGGGCCCAGGTCAGGGCTCACGCAGGAGGCAACCAATCAAAGTGTCCCTCTCACATTGATGTTTTTCTCTGTCTTTCCCTCTCTCTTCCACACTCTCTAAAAATCAATGGAAACATATCCTCAGGTGATGAGAAACAGGAAGAAAGAAAGAAAGAAAGAAAGAAAGAAAGAAAGAAAGAAGAAGAAAGAGAGAGAGAGAGAGAGAGAGAGAGAGAGAGAGAGAGAGAGAGAGAAAGAAAGAAAGAAGAAAGAAAGAAAGAAAGAAAGAAAGAAGAAAGAAAAGAAAGGAAAAGAAAGGAAAAGCAAGAAAGGAAAAAGAGAAGACAGACGAAATCAGACAGAAGAAAAGAACGAAATCTAAAGAAAGAAACATACATCCCTCCATCCCTACATTACATACAGCCATCAAGCACGCCACCCTCATCCAGCCCCCATCCCTACACTCCCTCCCTCCCATCCCTCACTCACTCCCATCCCCTCCTCCCTCCCACCTCCCTCCCTACCTCCCTCCCTCCCTCCATCCCTCCCTCCCCCTCCCTCCCTACACCCTCCCCTCCCTCCTCCCCCCCCTCCCTCCCCTCCCTCCCTCACCTCCCTCCCCTAGATCGGCTCTAATCAATCACTCCCGCTCTCTAGAGCTCTTCGCTCCGTCGCTCTTACCTCGATCGCTCTCTCTCCCTCCTCTCGCGGTCTTCTATTCTCTCGTCCATCTCCGAGAAAGGCCCTATGCCTATGAGTGAAAGACACATCTTGTAAATGCCTACAGAAAATTGTCATTTTTTCATGGTGAATGGACTGGAGTCCGTGTTGATGAAAACACTTTGGCAGCTATGGTGGCTAGCGGTGGCTGCAGCAGTGGGGTGATGGGGCTGGCACCTTCCCCTGATTAACTCAGTCACCTCTCACAGAGGGAGACCAGACTGGGGCTTACGCCATCAGTTGGACATCCCCTGAGATCTCCCAGTCTATGAGAAGGGGCAGGATGGGCTGAGAGACTCCCCCCCTCCCCGCCAGTGCACAAATTTTGTGCACCAGGCCCCTAGTCTGTGTGTGTGTGTGTGTGTGTGTGTGTGTGTGTGTGTGTGTTTGAGGTATAATTGACATAACATTATATTCATTTTAGGTGCACAATATGATTCAATATTGTATATATTGCAAAATGATCACCACAATATGTCTAGTTAACATCCATCACGATAAGTATTACACTATTTTTTTGTGTGATGAAAACTTTCAAGAATAATTTTTCTAGCTATTTTCAAATATACAGTACAAGCTTATTAACTGCTATTGGCCCAGCACGCATGAAATCATGTGCAGTTAGGATCCCTAGGCTTAGCCTGGCCACTGTCGCATGGACTCTGGTGCCCTGTGACGCTGCGTGAAGCAACCTGCCCCAGGACATTCCGTGATGCTCGAGGCCCCTGACTGCTCTACAAGGCTCCCCCTGCCTCTCAACTACTCCTTGAAGCTTGCTGCCACCCTGTGAAGCTCACTGCTGGACACTCTGCAAAACACCCCCTACCTGCCCCGCCACTGCTCCATGAGGCTCCCCCAACCCAGCAACTACTCCTCAAAACTCCCCCGCCCTGCGACTGCTTCACAAAACTTGCTGCCATCTTGATGACTGCTCTGCTAAGCTCACAGCCACCCCACAAAGCAGCCATCCAATGCTTCTCAACAGTCCCCAGTCCTTCCCTGCAGCCAGCCGCCCCCGCCATGGTGAGCGGCTCAGAACTGGGGGAGAGGGGGGACCAAGAGGTGCTCCATGCACTTCATAGTGACTGGTCACCCATTTGGTCATGATGCCACCTAGCTCTTTATATATATTAGGATAGTAATCATGCTATACATTAAATCATCATGATTCATTTATTGTAAAATTAAGAAGTTGAACCTTTTAGTCCCTTCATTTATTTCACCTATCCCAATTTCAGGCAACTACCAAATTGTTCTCTAAATCTATGAGCTCATTTTTTTGTTTGTTTTTAGATTCCACATATAAGTAAGATAATATATTTATCATTTTCTGTTTTATTTCACTTGTTTAGCAGAATTCTCTCACTATACATATATCACTATGTCTTTATTCATTCATTTATTGATGGATATTGAGGTTGTCTTGATGTCTTAACTATTGTAAATAATGCTTTAATAAATATGAGGGTGAGTATATCTTTTCAAATTAGTGGTTTTTCATGGGAGTTTTCCAGATAAATGTCCAGAACAGGAATTGCTGGATCATGCAGCAGTTCTATTTTCAATTTCTTTAGGAACCTTCAGACTATTTTTCATAGGGGCGACAACAATTTGTAATGAATATAGGTTCCGTTTTCTCCACAGATTCACCAAAACTTGAACTATATTTGTTTCATTTTTTATTTATTTTCTTTATTGATTAAGGTATTATATATGCATACTTAAACACCCATTGCCTCCTACCACCTCCACTCATGTCCTCACATACCCTGGTGTACCTGTCTATTGGTTAGGTTTATTTGCATGCATACAAGTTCTTTTGTTGATCTCTCCCCCTTACCTCCACCCTCCCCTACCTTTACTCTGAGGGTTGATGATCTGATTAATACTTCTCTGTCTCTGGATTTGTTTTTGTTCATCACTTCATGCTGTTCATTATATTCCACAAATGTGTGAGAACATGTGATATTTATCTTTCTCTGACTGGTTTATTTCGCTTGACATAATACTCTCCAGTTCCATCCATGCTGTTGCAAATGGTAAGGATTCCTTCTTTTTTTTCAGCAGAATAGTATTCCATTGTGTAGATGAGCCAGTTTTTTAATCCACTCATCTGCTGACCTAGGCTGTTTCCAAATCTTAGCTATTGTAAATTGTGCTGCTATGAACATAGGAGTGCATATATCCTTTCTGATTGGTGTTTCTAGTTTCTTAGGATATATTCCTAAAAGTGGGATCACTGGGTCAAATGGGAATTCCATTTTTAGTTTTTTGGGGAAACTCTATACTTTTCTCCACCATGACTGCACCCAATCTGCATTCCTACCAGCAGCGCAAGAGGGTTCCTTTTTTCTCCCCATCCTCGCCAGCATTTGTCATTTGTTGATTGGTTTATGACAGCCATTCTGATAGGTGTGAGATAGTATGGCATTGTTATTTTGATTTGCATCTCTCATATGACATTGAGCATGTTTTCATATGTCTCTTGGCCTTCTGTTTGCCTTCTTTGAAAATTATCTGTTTAGGACCATTGCCTATTTTTTTATTGGATTGTTTATCTTCCTTTTGGTAAAATTGTATAAATTCACTATAAATGTTGGAGATTAAACCCTTACCAGTGATAACATTGGCAAATATGTTCTTCCATACACTGGGCTTTCTTGTTCTTTTGTTGATGGCTTTTGTTTGTTTGTTTTTGCTGTACAGAAGCTTTTTATTTTGATGTATTTCCATTTGTTTATTTTCTCTTTAGTTTCTATTGCTCTAGGAGCTGTATTGGTGAAGATATTGCTTCAGCATATGTCTGAGATTTTCCTGCCTGTGGATTCCTCTTACATTTAAGAACGTTATCCATTTTGAGTTTATTTTTGTGTATGGTGTCAGTTGGTGGTCTAGTTTCTTTCTTTCTTCCTTTCTTTTTTCTTTCTTTCTTCCTTTCTTTCTTTCTTTCTTTTTTTTTTTTTTTGCAAGTATCTGTCCAATTTTACCAACACCAATTATTGAAGAGACTGCCTTGACTCCATAGTATGTTTTTGCCTCCTTTGTCAAATATTAATTGAGCATAGTGGTTTGGGTAGATTTCTGAGTTCTCTATTGTATTCCATGGGTCTATATGTCTGTTCTTGTGCCAGTTCCAGGAAGTTTTGAGAACTCTAGGTTGGTAATACAGCTTGAGATCCCTCCTACTTTGTTCTTCTTTCTCAGGATTGCTGTGAGTATTCGGGGTCTTTTTTTTTATTTTTTATTCCACATGAATTTTTTGAGTTTGTTCTAGGTCTGTGAAATATGCCATTGGTATTTTAATGATGAGTTCATTGATACTCTTTAGATAGATTTCTTTAGATAGTATGGACATTTTAATGATGTTAATTCTACCAATCTGTGAACATAGTATGTTCTTCCATCTGTTTATGTCTTCCTCTAACTCTTTTTTTAGTGTCCTGTAGTTTTTCAAGTACAGGTCTTTTACCACCTTAAATTTTATGGTAAATGTGATTGTTCTTTTAATCTATCTTTCTGTAAGTTCACTATTGGTATATAAAAATGCCATAGATTTCTGGCATTAATTTAATATCCTGATACATTTCCAAACTCATTTATTAAGTCAAGTTGCTTTTTGATGGAGTTTTTAGAGTTTTCTATGTACAATATCAAGTCACCTGCAAATGGTAGTTTTACTTCTTTTTTAATTTGGGTGCCTTATATTTCTTCTTTTCTAATTGCTATGGAGTGAAATTCCAGTACTATGTTGAACAGGAATGGTGAAAGTGGGCATCTAATTCCTGATCTTAGATAAAATGGTTTTAGTTTTTGCCCATTGAATAGGATTTTGGCTGAAGGTGCATCATATAAAGCTTTTATTATGTTGAGGTATGATCCTTCTAGTCCCATTTTGCTGAGGGTTGTTTTTTTTTTATCAAGAAAGAGTGTTGGATTTTGTTAAATTAGTTTTCTGAATCAAATGATATGACTATGTGATTTTTATCTTTTGATTTGTTTATGTGATGAAACACATTTATTGATTTGTGGATATTGTACCATCCTTGCATCCCTAGGATAAATCCTACTTGGTCATGGTGTATGATCTTTCTGATGTAATGCTGGATCCAATTTGCTAGAATTTTGTTGAGGATTTTGGCGTTTATGTTCATGAGGGATATTGGCCTGTAATTCTCTTTTGCTGTGTTGTCTTTATCTGGTTTTGGTACTGGGGTAATGCCGGCTTCCTAGAACAAGTATGGAAGTGTTTCTTTCTCTTTAATTTTTTTGGAATAGTCTGAGGAAAATAGATTTTAGTTTTCTTTGAATGTTTGGTAAAAGACCCAGGCTTTTGTTTGCTGAAAGCTTTTTGATGACAGCTTCAATTTTCTTCATTGTTTTTGTCCTATTGATATTTTTAAATTCTTTCTATTGAGTTTTGGAAGGTTGTATTTTACTAGGAATGTGTCTATTTCCTCTAGGTTGTCTAGTTTGTTGGAATAGAGTTGTTCCTAGTATTTTAAACAATTCTTTGTATTTCTGTGGGATCTGTTGTTATTTTGCCTCTTCCATTTCTGATTTTGTTTATTTGGGTCCTCTGTCTTTGGTTCTTGGTGTCTGGCTAGAGGTTCAACAGTCTTGTTTATTCTTTCAAAAAACCCACTCTTGGTTTCGTTGATCTTTCCTATTGGTTTTTTTTTTTTTTTTTTTTTTTTTTTTTTTTTTTTTTGTTTTTTTTTTTTTTTTTTTTTTTTTTGTCTCTCTTATTTACTTCTTCCCTGATCTTTATTATCTCGTTCTTGCTGCTCACTCTGGAATTTCATTATTGCTCTTTTTCTAATTCTTTAAGTTGTAGAGTTAGATGCCTTATTAAAATTTTTTTTTTTCTGTTTTTGTTTTTGAGGTAGGCCCACAGAGCTATTAACTTTTCTCTCTGAACGTCTTTCACGTGTCCCATAGATTTTGGATTGTTATGTTATCACTAGTGGTCCAGTGCACAAAATTCATGATGGGGTGGGGTTTGGGGTGTCTCTCAGCCTGGCCTTCATCCTCTCCAATTTGAGACCCCTGTAGGATCTGGTCTAAACTGGCAATCGGACAACCCCTTCGCAATCTGGGACTCACCTGCCTGCCTGCTTGATCACCCCTAACCACTCTGCATGCTAGCCTGATTGCCCCCACCTGCACCCCCCTACTGGCCTGCTCACCCCCAACTGGTTCCCTCTGCCAGCCTGCTCACCCCTAACTGCCCCTCCCTGCCAGCTTGATCACCTACAACTGCCCTCCCCTCCTGGCCTGATCATCTCCAACTGCCTTCCCCTCCTGGCCTGGTCACCCCTAACCGCCTCTGCCTCGGCCCCACCACCATGGTTTTGTCTGGAAGGACTTCTGGAAGGTCTTATGGTCTAATTAGCATATTACCCTTTTATTAATATTGATAGGATATGACATACTGCCATAACCAGTATTATTCTATGAGAATACATACTTCATGCGATATGAAGGAATCTAATACATTACATTGTATATGTTGTAAGTAGTAGAAAATACTATATTCATAGCAATAATATATACCCTATGACTTCCCTTCCTGATTTAGGAATGGCTCCGCAATTCTTTGAATGTTTCCTGGCCCCTAATGTATTTTTTTGTGTCATTCATTGTAACTTTATTTACTGTTTATTGCATATGATTTGAGGTCTTTAATTTCTAACCACCAAAGATTCAAAGGACTATTTTTTCCATGAAGTTTAACATTAACATCAGTGAATTCGTGTATTCATGTGTTTTTATTGTAAACATCTGAATTATTCACATTGTCATAGATCCTGAACTCATAAGTACGCACAGGCTGGCAGCAAGACAGGAAGCCATTCTGCAAGCAAACAGATACTCTGCATAAGGAGAAAAGTCATAGCACAACATTTAATGTCCAACCTGAGTCACCTCAGAATGTTATATATATTGACTTCTTAATTCACATAGTATTGGGAACTCAACCACTTGGTTGGTGATGGGGTTTACCAGTTTCAGAAGGATTGTTCCTGAAATGATTAAGGAAAGGAGGGCTCAATCTTTTCTTGGTTGCTTGCTCCTCCCCAGCACCTCATCTTCCTTATCATCCTCAGCTTCTCGGGCATATTCTCCTCCACCTTCACCTCCTCCTTCTTCCTCCTTTGCATCCTCAAATTCTTCCTTGGCACCTTCTTCCTCTTCCTCTCCTTCCTCTTCATCACCCACTTCCTTCTCCTTCTCCTCCTCTTCAGCTTCTCCTTCAGATGGGGGTTCATCCTTTGCTTCCTAATGGTCTCCTCCACCTAGATCTGCTTCTCCTGGATTTTGCTGGTGTATTAAGAAGGGAAGGAGTGAGTGGACCTCAAGTAGGAGCTAGTCTGTAAACCACCTTAGGCAGGTCAACCAAAGGTCTGGGAACTCTGTAGCCACTGGCTATGTTTCCCACGCTGGTGAAACTGAGCTGGGTGTCCTAACCTTCCAAGAGTTTCTTGTAAGCTGCAATATCAATGTCCAAAGCCACATTGAGGAGGTCCTGGTATTCTTTTAAATATCATGCAATTTCACTCTCTGTAGTTCTCAACTCATTTTCTAATTTATTGATTGTGTCCTGTACTAACATCAGAGTTCTGTTTATCATCCAGCTTTTGCAGCTGCTTTCCCAGAGCTTAGTTCATGCCCGGCATGCTTTGATCTCTAGGGTCTTGGCCTTGAACAGGTGGCTCGTACCCCATAGGTCTTCTTGGCAGAGTTCTTGGTCAGTGTGGTGAGCAGCTCTTATACTATTCTTCTGCATTCTGCATATCCTTGGCAGCCAGCATCTCCTACTGGGTGCCAATGTCCTTGAGTGCTGCAGAGAGGTCGGACTTGGAGGACATGTCCATCTCCCCAGAGATCTGAGCGTACTGGATCTGCACTTGCAGCTCTGCGATCTCTTTATGCACCTTCTTCAGAAAGGCAATTTAGTCCATCAGGCTGTTGATGCACTTTTCAAGCTCAGTGCCAGCAAGAGCTGCCTCATCTGCACCTTTTCGTGCCTCTATCAGCCAGCACCTCTTCCTGGTAGCATGCCTGCAGGTTGCTCCCAGTTCCTTCCAAGCCTTGGTGCCTTCTAACTGCCCACTGCCCTTTCCTCGCCAGGGACTGAGCAGGGTGGGCTGGGGCACAGGCATTCCATTTTCATTAAAATGTTCAACCCTGGCCTGCTCCACCTCCACAGGCGGCCCGGGGCAGACAGTGATCCCAGAGACCCTGTCCACCCACGTCTATCTGGGTCAATTAACATTTTTCTCTTTTATTAGTGTAGATTGTCATTAGTTTCCACTATGTTTTGTTTGTTTGTTTGTTTTTTTAAGGAAGAGAGATAGAGAGCTAGAAACATCGATGAGAGAGAAACATTGATCAGCTGCCTCTTGCACACCCCCTACTGGGGATGTGCCTGTAACCAAGGTACATGCCCTTGACCGGAATCGAACCTGGAACCTCTCAGTCCCCAGACCGACGCTCTTCCACTGAGCCAAACTGGTTTCGGCTCCACAATGTGTTTAATCTCTTCATTGATCTCTTTGCTAACCCAATCATTACTTAACAGCATGCTATTCAGCTTGCAAGTTTTTAAATTTTTAAATTGTTTTTATTATAGTTTATTTCTAGTTTTATGCCATTGTGGTCTAAGAAGATGCTTGATATGATGTCAATTTTTTGAATTTGAAGAGACTTTGCCTGTGAACCAATATGTGGTCTCTCTTTGAAAACATCCCATGTGCACTTGAGAAGAACATATATTCCATGGCTTTAGAGTGAAATGTTCTGAAGATATCAGTTAAGTCCATCTGATCTAGTGAGTCATTTAGGATTTCTATTTCTTTGATGATTTTTTTGTCTACAGAATTTATCCAGTGATGTCAGTGGTGTATTAAAGTCCCTTACACTGACTGTATTGTTGTCACTCTCTCTCTTGATATCTTCCAGGAGATTTTTTATGTATTTGGGTGCTCCTGCATTGGGTGCATATATGTTTAACAGGGTTATATCCTCTTGTTGTATCAATCCCTTTAGTGTTATGAAGTGTCCTTCCCTATTTCTTGTTATGGTCTTCAATTTGAAGTCTATTTTGTCAGATATAAGTATTGTTACCCCAGCTTTTTTTTTTCTTTTTCCATTTCCGTTTGCCTGGATGATATTTTTCCATTCCTTCACTTTCATTCTGTGTTAGTCCCTTGTTCTGAGAGAGGTCTCTGGAAGACATCATATATATGGGTCATGTATTTTTATCTATTCAGCCACTGAATATCTTTTGATTGGAGCATTTAGTCCACTTACATTTAAAGTTATTATTGACTAGAGGCCCGGTGCATGAAATTTGTGCACGGGGGTCCCTCAGCCCAACCTGCACCCTCTACAATCTAGGAGCTCTCAGGGGATGTCCTACTGATGGTTTAGGTCCACTCCCTGTGTCTCTCTGCTTTCTGTGGGCCTGAAAGTTTCACTGCAGCCATAGAGATGAAGCCGCCATACCCTGCTCTCCTCTCTTTGCCTACCTCCACCAAGCACCATGCGAAGGAAGTCCCAATGCTCTGCAGTGTGCTCTGTCTGCCAGGCCTGGGGGCTTTGCTGACACGGACACACTAATGAAGCCTCCATGCCCTGCTGTCCCAGCTCTGTTTGCGGGGCCTGGGATTTCCCCCACCATCACTCTGTGAATGAAGCCTCTAAGCCTGGCTGTCCAGGTTCTGTTTGCTGGGCCTGGGGCTTCCCCACTGCCCCTGTGCTAAGGAAGCCTCCATGCCCTGCTGTCTGGGCTCTGTCTGCCGGGCCTGGAACTTCCCCGCCATCACCCTGCAAACGAAGCTTCCATCCCCTGCTGTCCAGGCTCTGTCTTCTGTGTCTGGGGGTGGATCAAGCCTCACTGCTTGGTCCCCCACAAGCCCAGCGGAGCTAACAGGCCCAGACACTGCAGTAGTAATGGAGCAGAGAGGCAGATCCTATGGACAGGCCAGACACTCCAGCAGTGGGGCTGAACTGACTGGGCCCTGCCATCTTGTGGCTATGGGGGCCAACATTTTTATTGTGGAGTGATGGTTAATTTGCATATTACTCTATTATTAGATAGGATAGGTACTTATTTGTAGCCAATTTTTATTTTTTGTGCCTGTGTTCCTTCTTCCCTCTCTATTTCTTCCTTTTTATACCAGTGCTTTTAGCATTTCTTGCATTGCTGGCTTGGTAGTGATAAACTCCCTTAGCCTTTTTTTTTTTTTTTTTTTTTTTTGGTCTGTGAAGCTCCTTATATCCCCTTCAATTTTGAATGACAGCCTTGTTGGATAGAGTATTCTTGGATTCAGTCCTTGCTTTGCATCACTTTGTAAATTTCCTTCCATTCCTTTCTGGCCTGATGTGTTTCTGTTGAGAAATCTTTTGATAATATAATGGGAGATCCCTTGTATGTAATTTCTGTCTCTCTCACAACCTTTAAGATTCTTTTTTTGTCCTCAACATTTGCATAATAGTTATGATGTGTCTTGGTGTGGGTCTTTTCGGGTTCATCTTGTTTGGAGCTTTCTGTGTTTTGCTGTTCATGCTCCTGCTGCTTCTCAAATCAAGGTGGGCTGCTTGCTAGGCTGCTGCTCAGTTGTTGGCTGCATGTGAGGCTGCTGCTCCTCATACATGGGTTGGGCCTCTCACACAGCTGTTGCTCCTCAAGTGGATGCAGGCTGCATGTGGCTGCTGCTCCTTGGATGGGGGCAGGCTGCTCCTGTGGCTGTTGCTCCTCTGGCAGGGCTGCCACTTCTTAGATGTGGACAAGCTGCTCACAGGGATGCTGGTCCTCAAATGGGGGCAGGCCTTGTGAGGCTGATGCTCCTTGGACTGGGGAGGACTGCTCATGTTTCTGTCGCTAGAGTGGTTGTGGTGACCTGGGCTAAATTGTTGAGCCAGTCAGAGGGGAGTGTGCTTTGGAACTCACAGGAGCTTATGCCTGGTGTGGCTGAAGTCTTGGTATCACACAGCTGAGGTATCAGGTCCCTGGCGGGGTGGCTATAGAGTCCCAGATATTATCTGAGGGCATCCTGGGTGAAGATGAGGCTGGGCTCCCAGTCACAGCAGCTCTCCCCTTAAAAAAGTTGAGGCCTCTGTGGAAGAGCCAGCTGCTCCAGAACTGTTTGCAATGTAGCAGAGGCTGCTTGCTAAAGCAAGTCTGATTAGCCATCCCTGAAAAACCTGCAGGATCTAACTGTGACACACACACACACACACACACACACACACACACACACACACACCACATGTCCACACACTCCTCTGTTGCTTCCTCACTCACTCACACTCTCTCTCACTGCCATCTTCTTCCTGCCTCTGTAGTTGGGTCTGGAGTGTTATTGACCTTTTCATGGATGGAGTCTCCTCTCCAGGTGTCTGGTTATATGGCTCGCTCTCTACCACATTGACCAAACAGAATAATTCACCTTGACAAGGCATGAAACAAAGGGAACAAAATACAAATGTATTCATGACACTGATAACCCCAATATAAGTGACTACCAGAGAAAAGAGAATTAGGGGAGAAAAAAGAGAACATAGATGATATCAAAGAAAGAAAAAAGTGGTATGAGAAAAAAGAAAAAGGAAGAAAAATGGAATATATATATATATATGGAGAAAACACCAGAGAACAAACAGGCAAACAAAAACATACAAACACCAAATTCCCAATAAATAGGGTGGGGCAGAATCTGTAGAAGCCAAGCTAACATACAGAAAGTATGAATATAGGGAGGACCTCAGTTAAGTATAGAGGAAGTAGAAATAGGATGAGTAGATAAGAAAGAGAAAGAGAAGAAAAAATAATAATAAAAATTATTTTAAGAATTAATTTTAGGTTCCCTGACAGTATAAAGTTTACTGTTTCCTTTGTTCACCCTCTTTGCACAGTAGTTCCTGTGGGTTTTCCCTTCTGTCTTAGGAGCCGCTGGCCATCCCTTGTGCTGAGCAGCTAGGAAGACTGTCAGTGAGCTCGTAGGAGCTTGAAACCATTGTCACTCCTCCGACTCTTAACCAAGGGGGAAACATGATTGAAGCTGATCGCCCAGGAAAGCTCTTTATTGGTGGCCTCAATACAGAAACAAATGAGAAAGCCCTTGAAGCTGTATTTGGTGAATATTGGTGCCCTCAATACAGAAACAAATGAGAAAGCCCTTGAAGCTGTATTTGGTGAATAGTGGGAGTACTCTTGATGAAAGATCGTGAAACCAACAAATCGAGAGGATTTGCTTTTGTCACCTTTGAAAGCCCAGCAGATGCTAAGGATGCAGCCAGAGATATGAATGGAAAGTCCTCAGATGGAAAAGCCATCAAGGTAGAACAAGCCACTAAATTATCATTTGAAACTGGTAGACGTGACCACCTCCACCTCCAAGAAGCAGAGGCCCTCCAAGAGATCTTTGAGGCTGAAGAGGAGGAAGTGGAGGGAACCGGGGACCTCCCTCACATGGAGGGCACATGGATGATGGTGGCTATTCTATGAATTTTAACATGAGTTCTTCCAGGGGACCACTTCCAGTAAAAAAAAGGACCACCACCGAGAAGTGGGCGTCCTCCTAAAAGATCTGCTCTTCCAGGACCAGTTCGCAGCAGCAGTGGAATGGGAGGAAGAGCTCCTGTATCACGTGGAAGAGACAGTTATGGAGGCCCACCTTGAAGGGAGCCCATGCCTTCCCCTAGAGATGTCTATTTGTCCCTAAGAGATGATGGATATTCTACTAAGGACAGCTACTCAAGTAGAGATTACCCAAGCTCTCGAGATACAAGAGATTATGCTCCACCACCAAGAGATTATACTTATCGTGATTATGGTCATTCCAGTTCAGGTGATGACTATCCATCAAGAGGCTATAGTGATAGAGATGGCTATGGTCATGATTGGGACTATTTAGATCATCCAAGTGGTGGTTCCTACAGGAATTCATATGACAGTATGGTAACTCACGTAGTGCTCCACCTACACGAGGGCCCCCACCATCTGATGGTGGAAGCAGCCGCTATGATGATTACAGCAACTCACGTGACGGATATGGTGAAAGTCGAGACAGTTACTCAAGCAGCCTAAGTGATCTCTACTCAAGTAGTCGTTATCGGGTTGGCAGACAAGAAAGAGGGTTTCCTCCTTCTATGGAAAGTGGGTACCTTCCTCCAGGTGATTCCTACAGCAGTTCAAGCTGCGGAGCACACAGGGGTGGTGGCCGTGGAGGAAGCCGATCTGATAAAGGGGGAGGCAGAAGCAGATATTAAAAACAAAACTTTCGACCAAAATCCCTGTTCAAAGAAACAAACAGAAAGTGGAACCTATTCTGTCATAACACCCTAAGAACTACTAAAAGGAATGTTATATTTTTCAAATTTCCTGTTAAGTTCCCCTTTCAAAATTTTTATGTTCTTGTGAGGAGAAAAGTAAAACATGATTGAGCTTATGACATTGCTTTCAACAAGCAAATGTTAAATGTGTTAAGGCTTGACTTGTGTACTAGTGGTGTCATTTTCCAAGTAAAAGTGTCCCAAAGGCACTTACTAATTTTTTCCCCAGTTAATGAGACAAGCAATTCTAAGATCTACAAACATTTAGCCATCTAAAATGGAGAGATGAATCCCTCTGTCTATACAAACAAGCTAGCTATTAGAGGGTGATTGGGTATGCTACTCTTAGGATATCATTACAGTCTTCCAACTGAAATATCAAATGTTATCAGTATGAAAAACCTGAGATCAGATGTTTATGTAAAAGAAAGTGCTATTCACCCAGTAAACCAAAATCAGTGCTGGCCATATTTTGTCTTTCTGACATTTCCTTGGGAATATACAAGAACACCCCCCCCCCCCCTTAAGATCATTTAAGTGTGTGTTAAGCAACTACAGAATACTAAATAAAAAGTTTGGCTAAATAAAAAAAAAATTAATTTTAAAAAAATTAGGATGATGAAAAATAATGCAAAAAGAAATAGAAAATAAAGAAACAAATGAAAAAAGAAAAAATATAGCAGAATATTAATAAAATAAAAATGAAAATGAAAAAGTGAAATGTTCCTTTCTGCCAAGTTTTAA
Source organism: Pipistrellus kuhlii (assembly GCF_014108245.1). Lineage (NCBI taxonomy): Eukaryota > Metazoa > Chordata > Mammalia > Chiroptera > Vespertilionidae > Pipistrellus > Pipistrellus kuhlii. Next base: position 97,432,953 of record NW_023425529.1, on the reverse strand, counting down.
TTCCCAATGTGGGCTAGTTTAAGATCCCACTCTTCTGTACTGTCTGCTGTTTCTCAGTTTCCTGTTGTTGAGACTAAACAGCCTCTTTTTAGGCCAGTCCCTGAGAGACTATTCAGATTTTTTTTTCTATCCTTTGTACCACTCAGGGTGTGACTATATTGGTTGCCTGGAGACTGCCAGGAGGGGCTGGCCATATTTTGTCTTTCTGACATTTCCTTGGGAATATACAAGAACCCCCTCTTCAGGATAAAATGACTGCTTAGGTCCAGGACATCGTGCATGACTAAGCACTACACTTGCGGTCACCTCTCCCCGACCTTTCTCTCCCCAGCCTCTCCCCAGACTCCACAAGTCTGCATCTCCATCTGCACCTCAGCCATGGGTGAGTGTTTGTATTTGAAAGATCCTATGAACTAGGTTTAGCCAATAAAAGCAAAGACCAAAAAGAGGAGGAAGAGCTGTACCACTGTGAGCCCCTCTTCCCTCCCCTACCCCACCCCCCATACGGTGCAGTTGGGGCAGCTACCTAGGCTGCCCCTTCTGGGTTCAATCTCTCATGGATTTAGATCTAGAATAATACCCTGCTGCCAAAAGTTCTGCAGACCTCCTTTCCACAGTCATATGTTACTCCTGTTCCAAGGGATGTGGTATTGGTATCATGCAGCTTCCTTATAACCCTCTGGTCTCGGAGGACTCACAGTTCTCTCCAGCCCAGATCTCTCATCAGCTGTGTCTATTAATACTTTGCCAATTCGTGGTGGATGTTATTCAATTTAGTTGCTCATCTTATCTGGTCTGGGACAAGGCCCAGGACACATTTGCCTATTCAATCACTATTTTGTCCCTCTTATCTATTTTATAATAAACATTCTAACAAGTCATATATGAGGTCATATATCCTTGTAGTTTAGATTTGAAGTTACCTGGTGACTAATGATGCTGAGCATCTTTTCTTGTACCTGATGGCCATCTGAAAGCCTTCTTGGGGAGGAAAAAATGTTTATTCAAATTCTCTGCTCATTTTTTAAAATCTGTTTATATTTTATCAATATTTTTCTGCCCAAGTATGATCAGGCCATGTTAGAAACGTGAATGATACTGATGGAATAACCAGAGACATATTTATAAACATAAGGCTTTCGATGCAGTTTAATTTTTTAAAATATTTATTGTTAAAATTATTACATATATCTCCCCCACACACACACACACACTGATCCTCTCTAGCCTGTCCCTGCCCCCCATCCCAGATTTACACCATCCAATTGTCTGTGTCCATGGATTATGTGTAAATGTATGCAAGTATCAATACTTTGATCACTTCAAACTGACCCACCCACACCAGCCTTCCTTTTGAGATTCTACAATCTGTTCCATCCTTCCCTGTCTCTGGATCCACACTGTTTGTCAGTTGTTGTTTTTTTTGTTCATTTGATTCCATATATGAGTAAGATTATGTAATACTTGTCTTTCTCTGACTGGCTTATTTCACTTGATACTCTCAAGGTTCCTCCATGCTGTCTCAAAGGGTAAGATATCCTTTTTTATTGCTGCATAGTATTATAAATGTACCACAGCATTTTTATCCACTCATCTACAGATGGCACTTGGGCTGTTTTCAGATCTTAGCTATTGTAAATTGTGCTGCTATGAACACATGGTGCATATATTCTTTACAATTAGTGTTTGGTTTTCTTATGATATATTCCTAAAAATGGGGACAGTGGGTCAAATGGCAGTTCCATATTTGATTTTTTTGAGGTAACTCCATACTGCTTTCCATAATGGCTGAATCAGTCTGCATTATCACCAGCAATGTAGTAGGGTTTCCTTTTCTTTATATCCTCGCCAGCAGTTATCATTTGGTGATTTGTTGATGGTAGCCATTCTTACTGGTGTGAGGTGATACCACATTGTTGTTTAAATTTGCATCTCTCTGATGATCAGTGACTTTGAGCATTTTTCCATATGTGTCTTGGCCATCTGTACGTCACCTTTGGAGAACAGTCTATTTAGGTCCTTTCCTACATTTTGATTAGATTGTTTGTCTTCCTTTTGTTAAGTTGTATGAGTTCCTTATATATTTTTGGATATTAACCATTTATTAGATGTTCTCCCAATATTTAACTCCCTATTCATTTTGTTGATGGTTTCTTTTCTGTGCAGGAGCTTTTTATTTTGATATAGTCCTATTTGTTTATTTTTATCCTTAGTTTCCTTTGCCCTAAGAGATGTTTCTATAAACATAAGAAAAGTCTGGTATTTTGCTGCCTAAGGTTTCTTATAGGATTTTATGATTTCACATCTTACATTTAAGTCTTTTTATCCATGATGAATTTATTCTTTTGTATGGTTTAAGTTGGTGGTCTAGATTAATTTTTTTGCATGTACCTCTCCAAATTTCCCAACACAATTTATTGAAGAAACTGTCTTGACTCCATCAGATGTTCTTGCCTTATTTGTCAAATATTAGTTAAGCTAGTGGCCTGGTGCATGAAATTTGTGTACATTAAAAGGGAATTAATTAGAGGAAATATTTTAATATTGCTATTTGCCTTTTCTGTATAATAGAAGTATCAAAGATGAAAGAAAATTAGTAAAATGATATGAAAATAATATATAAATTTATTAATAAATAAACAATCACATGATATAACAACAAAACCATATTTAAAAACATGATGCAAAAATAAAACTGATACAAACAATGACTGATAGATTAATTAAACTTATTCTAATACCTCCCTGTATACCACATTAAGAGTGAAAACACTTTCAAGTGCTTTACTAATTTCCCTTATGATGAAGTATTTACAACTTTAACTTGAATATCACACACTTTTCGAACTTGAGAGAAAGCAACATATAACTGGACATGTGTATAATGGGTTCAGGTAGTAATATTTCTACTCTGTCTAGAGTTTGTCCTTGTGATTTATTTATAGTCATTGCAAATGATGGCATCAGGGGAAACTATCATTAAATTAATTTAGATGGGAGGCCAGTGTCAGATGGGGACAAATCAATTCTTGGAATCAGAACAGCCTTTCCTTCTACAGATCATGTTAATACTTCAGCTTCAATAATGTTAAATCACAATCTTTTGATAATAAATCTAGTACCATTCAAAGATCCTGTTAACTATTAAGATTTCTCAGTAGCATGATGATTGCACCCACTTTCAACTTTAATTTATAGCACTGCATTCCCGAAGGAGTAATATTATTAAGAAATTTGATGGGAAAAATTTCATTTTCAGCATTATCTGTTGAATCAATCGAATTATCACTCAAATATGTGTGAATATTTTCATTGAGTACATCCAAAATTTCTTCATTTAGTTTTTGAACGTGCTCATTTTTTGGACAAAGAATCACACATTTAGATATATTTTAATATTATCTTTAGATATAGTATTTTCAAAGGTAGCTTCAATAATAGATCTATTACAAATCATTTCATAGGGGATTGCAATAATATCCATTCCTAAATTAAAACTGCTATCAAGTTTGCCATCTCCAAGTTTTACTAACCATTCATTATAAGCAGAATCTTCTTACCTCATATTTGTTTTAAGAGACAACTTTCTGAAACATCCCCAAACATTACAGTACATTAAACTCATTTGTACTATGGCCAACTGCACAGCATGTGGCACAATACATGTCAAAAATGCCCTCCAAGAAGAACTTTCCTACCAAATGCAACATTCAAATTAATAATTTTTATTAGTAATCTGTCTATGGTGTTTATAGCATGATCAGATGCCACGGAGTATTCATTAATAATACAAAGCTGGGCCTTTTTAATGGTTTTAGCAATTTCACTCTTAATATTTAAAATATTCTTCAGTTTATAAATTGAAGTTTTATTTGATGGAATTGGTCATTTATGTGGGTAATAAAAGGTTCTTCCACCAAGAAGTAAATTTGCAGCAATTCCTGAAGACGTTGTGGCTAAAATAGTACCACCACCACCTCTAATATAATGTATTAAAACTTTATACAGATATCTTTTTTAAATACCACCTGAACTATCCAAGAAAAAGCATTTGATGTGTAGAGTTTGTTCTTCTATGGCTGAAGTTATAGTCTGAAAGGCTTCCAACTGTTCATCATTCAGAAAAGCTATCAAAACCTCTGCCTGTTGTCTCTCTTACAATTCATTACATGTATTTGTATTCATTAATAAAGGCTAGTGCAGAATTTTGAAATGTGAACATTTCATTACATGCAATGTGAATACCTCTTGAATTTTGTTAAGGGCATGCATTTCACAGTTCACTCAGGCACCTTCTCTTCAGTGCAATTTCCAACAAAAATCTTCAATAAAATGAGGTTTATTCTCATCCCATAATTTGTCTGCATCAGAAGGACATCCAAATACACTTATGTATGCAAAAAGTTGCAGTAGTTGTTTGGGCATATTAAGGATGATTGCACCATCAATTGTATCTTTCCAGATAGGGTCATCAATTAATAATCCTCAATGTTTAGCAGCTTCAGAAAATATATCATAAAGTACACCTCTTACAGTTCTCAGTTTACCAAAACTTACTGTACCTTTTACATGCAGAAGCAAAAGTCTAAGGTAATATCATTCTGATTTTCTATGGCTCACAGTGTACAGTCTCCCTAATACTTTATTCCTGTCCTTTCAGCATTTTCTCTACAAAAAATTATTAAACACAGAGTGTTGTGGAATCTCTCAATAATAATAATTGAGTCAGAATCTCCTCTATTCAATAAAAACCAAGCCATCAAAGTCAAGTTATACCTTTTACCTTATTTATAACTTCATCAAAATCATCAGTATGAAAATGCAAATTTTGTTCATTTGACAATCTTGTGATTGCATGAGAATAGTCATGCATTCGCATTGCAAAAAGTCTCCAAACAGTCTCAGGAGTGCTCACATACCTGGAGTCAATGAAGTCCTGTACTTCATCATGACTGATAACATTTTTTCCAGAAATTTGAATATTTGTGCAATTGTGTTCTTTATAGGCATTCTATCTAATAAAAGAGAAACATCAAATTGACTGTACCTCTGCAACACCCATAAGCCATGCCCACTAGCCAATCAGGAGAGAGTATACAAATTAACCCAACAAATATGGCGGCTATGGAGCTGGAGCAAGCAGGAGGCTTGGGTTGCCCCCAGAGATGAAGGAAGGCAAGCTTTCTGCCAGTTGTGACTGGCCCTGGCCTCTGCTCAAGGCTACAAAGTTTCAATTATAGAAGATAAATTCTAATAAAAATGGTGGTGGCCACGGAGCTGGAGAAAGCAGGAGGCTTAGTTGCCCCTGGCTATGGAGAAAGCCAAGCTTTCTGCCAGCCCTGGCCTGCCCTGGTCTTCACTCAAGGCTACAAAATTTCAATTACAGAAAAGGAATAAATACAAACAAAAATGGTGGCAGCCAGGGAGCTGGAGAGAGCAGGAGGCTTGGGTTGCCCCTGGCTATGGAGAAAGCCAAGCTTCCTGCCAACCCTGATCTGCCCTGGCCTCTGCACAAGGCTAGCAAGTTTCAATTATAGAATATAAATAAATCCCAGATACCAGAGCCTCTGCTTGGGTTGTGTGGGGGCATAGCTGGCCGGCAAATTACCACAGGTCCCTCTCCCAGGCTGCCCAATGCCCCAAGGGAACCCCCACCCTGATCTGGGACACTGTTCAGGGCAAACCAGCCGGCCCCCACCCGTGCACCAGGCCTCTATTCTGTCTAATAAAAGAGTAATATGCAAATTGACAATTACTCCAACACATAAGATGGCTGCCCCCTAATGGTCAAAGATGCTGCCCACAAGATGGTTGCCACAAGTTGGCCATCAGAGGAGGTTAGTTGGGAGGGTCCAGGCCTGCAATCAGGGCAGTTGGGGGTGATCAAACCTGCAGGGGAGGGCAGTTAAGGGTGGCCAGGCCTGAAAAGGAGGGCAATTGGGGGAAATCGGGCTGGCAGGGGAGCAGTTAGGCATCAATCTGGCTGGCAAGGGAATGGTTAGGAGGTGATTAGGCTGGCAAACAGAAGCAGTTAATCAGGAAGGTAGGCAGGTGAGCAGTTGGGAGTCAGCAGTCCTGAATTGTGAGAGGGATGTCTGACTGCTCATTTAGGCCTGATCATACTGAGAGAATGTTAAAATAACTGTGACTAACAGTTTCAGAATGCAGATAATAAAAATTTAAGAAACACTAAAATCAGTCAAAATGTTAAACTAAAAAAAATAGACAATTAAAATTAAGAAATATGTAACTGCTCAGTCATAAAAAGGAAGAAAATGTCTTTTTTTTTTTTTTTTTTTGCAACAGTATGGATTGCCTTGGAGAACACTATGCTAAGTTAAATAAGCCAGTCAGAGAAAGACAAGTACCATACAATTTCACTCATAGGAGGAATACAATGAACAAACTGAACAAGCCAAGGAGAAATGAATAGCAATAGAAAGAATAAATGAATGGATAAACCCAAATGATTATTTACTGCATAAGATAATGACAGGCATTTCCTTGTGTTTAAAATTTTTACCAAATAGAGTGACAGACTCATAGCTCTGGTGGAAGGCTGTGTGCTGGGAGTGTATGTGGAAGGATTGAGCATGGAAAGAGAAAAAAGGGAAAGAACTCATGAACACAGACAACAGTGTGGTGATTTGTGAAATGGGTGGACGTGGGAGGGTGTATAGGGAGATAAGTAGTGATAGAGAAAAAAAAAATTTTAAATAAAAATAATTTAAAAAGAAAAGGTGCACATAAAAAAGAAATATGTATGCATGTTGAAAAGGAAATGGTAGTATTATAACTAAGAGTTAAGTAAACTTAAAGTATCCAGACTAAAGAATAGAGAAGGGAAAGGATGGAACAACAACAACAAAAACTAGTGAGATGATATCTTATATATTGCCTGACAATATTACTAAAACAACAAAGACACCAATCTACAAATTCAGAAGCTCTATGTATTCCAAGCTGGATAAATAAAAAACATACACATTTTATAATAAAACTGCTGAAAACAATATTTTTAAGTAGTCAAGAAAAGGGATTCAATAAATTCAAAGGGATTCAGTAAATTCAAAGAATAAAGCTGTCTTTCAGCAGAAACAATGGAAGCTATAAAACAGAATAACATGGCTATTGTACTTCCTATTCCTTCTATTTAGATTTAATTTTCTATTTTTTCTTCTAATTTGTTGAGATGGATATACAGATCATTGATTTTAGGCTTTTTTTATTTTCTAGTGTATGCAATTAGGGCTATAAATTTGCTTCTTTAGCTTTGTCCCACAAATTTTAATATTTATTTTTATTATCACTCACTTAAAATTGTGTTTATTTTTTTCAAATTTAATAAATCTTTATTGCTCAGATTATTACAATTGTTTCTCCCCCCCGCCATAACTCCCTTCCACCCAGCTCCCACCTCACCCTCTGCCCTTATCTGCCCTCCCATTGTCCTCATCCATAGGTGTACGATTTTAATCCAGTCTCCTCCTGCACCCCCACACACCACTTTATTCCCTTTCTTTGCCCCTGATTCTATTATATCTATCAGTTTATTCTGTTCCACTTGATTTTTAGATTCAGTTGTTGATAGATTTGTAATTGTTGATCATAATTTTTATCTTTTTTTCTTCTTCTTCCTCTTCTTAAAGAATACCTTTCAGCATTTCATATAATACTGGTTTGGTGGTGATGAACTACTTTAGCTTTTTCTTATCTGTGAAGCTCTTTATCTGCCCTTAAATTCTGAATAACTTTGCTGGGTAGAGTAATCTTGGTTGTAGGTTCTTGTTGTTCATCAGTTTGAATATTTCTTACCACTCCCTTCTGGCCTACATAGTTTCTGTTGAGAAATCAGCTGATAGTCGTATGGGTGCTCCCTTATAGGTAACTAACTGCCTTTCTCTTGCTGCTTTCAAGATTCTATCTGTCTTTTGCCCTTGGCATTTTAATTATGATGTGTCTTGGTGTGGTCCTCTTTAGATTCCTTTTGTTTGGATTTTTAAATCTATTTCTTTCACCAGGTGGGGGAAGTTTTCTTTCACTATTTTTTCAAATAGGTTTTCAGTATCTTGCACTCTCTCTTCTTCTGGCACCTCCATAATTCTGATATTGGTTAGCTTGACATTTTCCCAAAGGCTCCTTACACTATCTTCAACTTTTTGGATTCTCTTCTCTTCTTGCTTCTCAAGAGGAGTGTCCTTTGCCTCTTTGTATTTCAAATCTTTGAGTTGATTCTGTGTTCCTCCAGTCTGCTGTTGGGTCTCTGCATAATATTTTTTTATTTCAGTCAGTGTATGTTTAATTTCTATTTGGTCCTTTTTCATATCCTTGAGGGTCTTATTAAATTTATTGGCCTTTTCTAGGAAATTCTTAAAAAACCTTATAACCATGGTTTTGAACTCTATATCCAGTCTTTTGTTCTCCATTATTTTCGTTTCAGATCTATTTCCTGTCTCAGCATTTTTGCTGCTACCCTTAGTTGATAGGATGGCTTTGTGTGCTTGGTGTCCTATATGGCCTGGTGAGTCAGCCTCCCCAGTTATCTGAGGTAGACATTCTTGGTGCTCCCCTTTGTGGACTGCGTGTACAATCTTGTTGTAGTTAAGTCTTGATTGTTGTTGGTTTCACTGGGAGGAATTGACCTCCAGGCCAATTGGACATTAGCCCTGCCCTTGTGCGCACCTCAGACCTCTGCTTTTCAGGGATCCCCTGAGTTTCCGCCTGACAGTCCAGATTCCCCCTGCAAGAGCATGGGTGCCTCAGGGGCTCGCCCAGAATTGGGTTGGGTCTCCGTAGTCTGGAGCTTCTGACTCCTTCTGCTATGGAGAGGCCACGTCAATCTCCGTGGTCAGACCTCTCTGCACACACTCACTCACAAGTGAGTGTAGACCCTACCCGCTGCAGCTTCTGGCTCCTCCAAGTCTCCTAGTCTCTGAGTTTTTGGGTGCCTTTCTCTACCGTCCAGACTCCACCCGTATGAACCTGGGTCCATGAGGTTTCAGAGGGGCTTGGGGTTTAGTGCAGTAGAAACTGGGATGCAGTGCAGTTGTTGGCTTCCTTTCCCCTCCTGCCAGCCAGGTACTCTGCTGCCCTTCCTCTCTGTGTGCAAGCATCTCCCTACCTCAGCATTTTGCAGCTCCCCTGATCTGTGAGCCTCTTTCCTTCTTTCTAATTGTAGATTTTTCCACTCAGCCAGCTTTCCTGTGGTTTTGAATGATGTCCATTCTGTCTTTTAGTTGTTGTTTTGAAATTGTTGTGTAAGGCAACAGCTTAGCTGCTTACCTAAGCTGCCACCTTGGTTTCTCTCTAAAATTATGTTTAAATTTTAAATTTTGAGTTCTTATTTTATTCATTTTTTATTTGTAGGTGTAGTCCTTAACTTCTATATATGTAGGTTATTTTTTAAATTGATTTCTAGCTTAATTACACTGTGTCCAGAGAACAAACTTTGTATTATTTTAATCCTGTGAAATGCATTGACACTTGTAAATCAATTTTGATAATATTTCTGTGTGCTTGAAATAAATATATAAAACCCAATAGTATCTACATACAAACTGTTAAAATACACAATTACATTTAGCAGAATTGCTATTGATAAATACAGAGAATATATTTTTAAATAAATTGTATTTATATTTGCAATTTTCATTTAAAATGAAAATAATGTAAACAGTACTGTTTATAAAAGCATTGTGATTAACAAAATGAGCTGGTAAGATCCCTTTTAATGAAAGTTTTGTTGCTTCAACTACTAGTAGTGCATTCAGAAGATAGCTTCATATCTCTCAGCCCCTTTAGAATTTTCTTCACTGAACAGAAATGTATTCTTTTTTTTTAATATATATTTTATTGATTTTTTAGAGAGAGGAAGGGAGATAGATAGAGAGCTAGAAATGTCGATGAGAGAGAAACATCAACCAGTTGCCTCTTGCACACCCCCCACCGGGGATGTTCCCCCAACCAATGTACATGCCCTTGACCGGAATCGAATCTGGGACCCCTCAGTCCGCAGACCGACGCTCTACCACTGAGCCAAACCGGCTTCCACAGAAATGTATTCTCAATATTAATAACCTCCAATAAAGATGACCACCAAAGAAAGGCAAATTATGGGATAGAAGAGAAAGAGTAAAAAGAACAGGAAAAAAAGGGAGTGTCAAAAAGGAATGGGGAAATGGGGTGGGGGGGAATGTAAGAGAGACAACAATGAGACTAAGAGAGAAGAGTGGAACAAACTATATATAGGGAGAAAATAGAGCAACCACTAATCCCAGCAAATGCCAGCAACAAGTTCCTGGAGATTAATACAAACTACACCAACTAATGTCAAACGAGGCAAGGGAAAACAGAAGTAAAAAACAAACAAAAACAAAGCAGATAAAAAATACCAAACAAACAAAAAGAATAAGTAAAACAATCTCTCACAAAAAGCATAAAAAATCAATATAATCAACATTCAAGCAAACAACAACAAAAAGACAGAGAGAAAAACAATTTTTTTGATAGTTAAGACAGCAAAAATAGTGGTATGTATGTACTTGGAGCAGGGGATTGGAAATTAGATACATAAGTAGGGTGAAATTTTAGCAGGGGTAAACAGAAATAATAGGGAAAATCTAAAACAGGAAAAGGTTAAGATAAACAGGACACCCAAAGGAGAATGGTTAGAAAGAGAGTGATGGCATAAAGGTCCTGTTAAGATAGAATAAAACAATGCTAACGGGTAGATGAAAATAGAATGTATAATAGAACACTAATCCCAAAGTAAAATAAAATGAAAATAAAATGATACTAAAAAAAAAAAAAAAAAAGAGAAGAAAGGTAAAATTGCAGTAGTAATAATGCTGATTGAAAATAAAAATGTAATAATTAAAAAGATAAAATCAAGTGAGGAAAAAATCTTTTCTCAAGTAAAAGATGCATAAAATGAAAATAAAGTTAAAAAATTAAAAATTAAAATTTCAAAAAATGTGCAGTAGTGTTTTGGCATGCCTGTTTCTCAGTCCAGACAGCATTGCAGTTCCTTGTGTTCCACTGCTCCTCAGTGTTGATTTTTAAGTATGCAGAGTCTTAATTTCTTACATTCCTTTATTTTTTATTAAATGAAAATAATAATAAAAAAAAGTCAGTTTGTGATTAAGCCCCTAGGTGGTAGTGTTTCTGAATTGATTTCCCAGTCTCTTTGGCTGCTCTAGCCTTCTTTTTCTGTGGCACTCAATATGGGTTTGTGGATGTGGGCTGCCTCAGAGCTGGCTCTCCAATGGTCTCTCCCTGCTCTGATCCCGTTTCCAGAAAAGCAACTTCCCCCTACAGTATCCTAGGGTATGCCAAAGTGGGTGATCCTTGCTTAGTAATCAGAAGCAAGGGAATGAAGAGTGAAAAGCCCAAGTATGTGAACAATGAGTCTACACACAAGTTTAAGCAGCCTGCATACCTTTCAAATTTTTATGCTCTCCCTCTGTGTCAGATCAGAATAGGTTGCTTTTTAGAGATCCCTCTGTTAGCAGTTTTGAGGATCCCCTATCACATTCATTGATCACGAACAGCTGGGGACTTTTGTAGGCACAGACTTCCCTGGTCCCGCAGCGCGCTTGTTTCTCTTTCCCGCCTCTGGGACCCAGATACCTCACTTTATCCCTGGTGAAATCTAACCTTTCCATAGTGGATGAAGAGCTCCCTTAAATCTGCATGTTTGCGCAGATTGTAAACCGGTGTTCTGGAGTTCACAGATGTTTGGTTGTCTCCACAGTTGTGGGTTTTCAGGCTTCCGATAAGATCCACTTTCCCTTGTAAGATGGCACAGTTTTCCATCAGAGAGAGGACCCAGACACAGTGTGGGCTGCCCAGTCAGGGAATCCCCTCGAACAGTCCCCCACCTTCTCCTAGAATTTTGCTGTCCCTTAGCTTACCAACAAACACTTCCTGAGCGATCCTCAGCTGCTCTTTCTATCTGCTCTGGGACAAGGCTGGGAACATGTCTGTCTATTCTGCTGATATTTTCTCTTCTAGACAAGTATTTCTTGAATATGATGCACACACACACTCACATGAGCCTCACCTTTTCACCGCAAGACAATATTATGAAAGTAGAAATACACAGAGTGGAAAAAAGATGTAATAAACAGATGATTTGATTCCAAATAACCAAAGAATACCTACAAATAAATAAGAAAAAAACATATTAAAGTGAAAAAATCTGAATAAAGATTATTTATTAAACAGAAGAGTAGGTAGTGACTGTGAAGGGCACAAGAAGGATTCTTGGAGTACTAATAATTGTACTATTTCTCAACGTAATAGACCATAGTAATAATGATGTGTGAAAATGTATTTATTTATTTATACTTATTTAATTTTAAAGAATCTTTATTGTTAAGAGTAGTATAGATGTCCCCCTTTTTTCCTCCCATTGCCCCCCTCCATCCAGTTCACACCCTATTGTCTGTGTCCATAGGTAACACATATCCTATATAATAAGAGCTTAATTTGCTTCATTTGAGCATTCAACCAGTCGCTATGATATGCACTGACCACTAGAGGGCAGATACTTCAACTAGTAGGTTAGCTTTCTGCAGGGGTCCAGCCAATCAGGACTAGGAGAGATGGTCCAGACATGCTCTGGAGCTCTCCCTTAGTCCCTCCCCATCCCTGATCATGCACCAGTGGGGTCCCTTGACCTGGCCTGCACCCTTTCACAATCCTGGACCTTTTGAGGGGTGTTGGAGAGCTGATTTCAGCCTGACCCCCACAGGCCAGGCCAAGGGACCTTATTGGTGCATGAATCCATGCACTGGACCTCTAGTCTTATATAATAAAAGCATAATGTGGAAATCGACCAGACAGCAGAACAACCAGTCAGTGGAGGCAGGGCTGGTAAGCATATGGTGGTGCCAGGATAGCCAAGGCACACGCCAGTGGGCAGAGGGATGGAATGGCAACTGGGGGGTGGCAGCAACAACAGCAGCAGAGTTGTGATCAGGGAGGCAGGGCTGGATGCTCGCTGGCCAGCACTGTCTCCTGATCGGCCCGCCTGGTCACCTTCTGTAGAGGGGGGCCTAAGCCAACAGTCGGATATCCCCTGAGGGCTCCTGGACTATGAGAGGGTGCAGGCCAGGATGAACCATACATCCCTGCCCCTCCACTTCCCCCCCCACCCCCGCACAAATTTTCATGCATCAGGCCTCTAGTATGAATATAAGATCTTTGGTTAATCTCCTCCTAACCCCATCTCTCCTTCCCTCTGAGATTTGTCAGTCTGCTCCATGTCTCCATGCTTCTGATTCTATTTTATTCACCAGTTTATTTATTCATTAGAATTCTTGTTCATTTATTTTTAGATTTAATTACTGTTAGATAAGTATTTATTGCCATTTTATTTTTCATATTTTTAAAATACATTTTATTGTTTTTTACAGAGAGAAAATGATAGGGAGAGAGAGTTAGAAACATCAATGAGAGAGAAATATCGATCAGCTGCCTCCTGCACACCCCCTACTGGGGATGTGTACACAACCAAGGTACATGCCCTTGACTGGAATCAAACCTCGGACCCTTCAGTCTTCAGGCTGAGACACTCTATCCACTGAGCCAAACCAGTCAGGGCTATCGTTCATATTTTTCTATCCCTTTATTCTCCCTTCTCCTCTTCTTAAACAATACCTTTCAGAATTTCATATAATAGTGGTTTGGTGGTGATAAATTCCATTAGCTTTTTCCTGTCTGTGAAGCTTGTCATCTCACCTTCATTTCTGAATAATAGCTTTGCTGGGTAGACTAATCTTGGTTGTAGACTCTTGGTATTCATCACTTTGAATATTTCTTGCCAATCTCTTCTGGCCTGCAAAGTGTCTGTTGAGAAATCAGCTGACAAAACTATGGGTGCTCTCTTACAAGTAACTAACTGCTTTTCTCTTGATACTTTTAATATTCTCTCTTTATCTTTAACCCTTGTTATTTCAATTATGATGTGGCCCTCTTTGGGTTTCTCTTGTTTGAGACTGTCTGCACTTCCTGGACTTGTAAATTTCTTTATTTCACCAGATAGGGAAAGTTTTCAAACATTATTTCATCAAGTAGGTTTTCAATATCTTGCTCCTTCTGTTACTCCCATAATGTAAATGCTGGTATGCTTGAAATTGTCCCAGAGGCTCCTAACACTATATATTTTTTCATTCTTTTTTCTTTTCTGGTTGGGGGTTGTTTGCTTCCTCATATTCCAAATTGTTGATTTAATTCTTAGAATCCTCTAATCTGTTGAATTCCTGTAAATTATCCTTTATTTCAAGATAATTTACAGGATGTATGCTTAATTTCTTCCTGGTCCTTTTTCATGTCTTTAGCATTCTCACTAAGATCCTTGAAAGTCTTACTAAGTCTCTTAAAGCTCTCATTAAGATCCTTGAGCAACCTTATAACAATGTTTTTTAACTCTGTATCCAGTAGTTGGCATATTTCCATTTCTTTCATTTGTGACATGTTTCTTTGTGTTTGTTTTTATGTCTTATGTAGAGTTGATGCATCTCCTGGAATTAGTAGAGTGGCCTTGTGTAGTAGGTGTCCTGAAGGGCCCAGTGGTTCAGCCTCCTTAGTCACCTGAACTTGGCACTCTAGGTGCAGCCCTGTATAGGCTGTGTGCATAGTCTTGTAGTTGCTTCTTAATTGCTATTGGAACCAAGGGAAGGAATTGACTACCAGACAAATTGTTTGTGAGGACCAACTGTGAATACAGTGGGAGAGCTGCTATGTAGGAAAGACCCCTATGGAGCAGGACTTGCTTTAGTGGGGCTTTGGTGCCCACTAAGTCTGCACCTTGAATGTGTGGATGTGTAAAGTTGTAATATGGCATGGTCTGAAACTCTCTACTGGGTGCACTGGCTCTAGAGCCTCTAGGTAGGTACAAAGTCAACCACTATTTATGTCAATGTAACAGGAGCTACAGAGAGGTCTGCATATGGCTGCTATTTGTATTGGGCTTGGAAATGCCAGGCAAGGCCCAGCTGTAAATCAAGGCAGGCTGATGCTAGTGCTGGATCTTGTGCCATTTATTGTTAAGTTTGGGGCATGCTTACATCAGCTTCAACTTATTTGAAAGATTTTAGCAAAGCCTGAAGCCTAAACCAAGACAGGTCATTTATATGGAAAACCTGCTGCAAACAGCTTGGATGAGACTGCAAGTTGAATGGGTGGAGTCTCAAGGAATCACCAGGTTGTTGAAAACAGTGTGAGCCAGGCTGATGGAAACTCAGATATGGCTGCCAGTCAGCTCTGTGATTGGGAAGGTCCCAGTATAAGAACAATGACCCCTGTGAGCACCCTTGTTTGGAAGAAAAGTCCCCTGAGTTCCTGCCTCATTGCTAAATAATCCAATCCCTCCTGTATATGGCTGGGACCTCTAAAGCTACATGGTGCTGGAGCTCAGAGGGATTGAGTTTGAGTAACTTTGTGTGCTAGCCCTTTAAGAGAAACATATAGGTCTCCAGCAGCCTCCATGTCACACAGCAAAAATCCTTGCTCTTAGTTACAGGGATTTCTCTTTCCAGCTCCGGAACCCTGGGCTGGGAGTCTAGTGTGCGGCTGAGATCCCTTGCTCCTACAGGTAGATTTCACAGAGACTATCTCCTTCCCAATTAAAAAAACAAAACAAACCAAAAAAAACACACAAAACAATGGCACACATGGGTGACAGTTGTACTGCACCTCCACCCCTCCTACCAGTCTCAATGTGCTTTCTTATTTACTTTTTTAGTTATAGGACTTCCATTTAGTCAACTCTCAGCAGTTTTCAATAATGGTTGTTCTGTATTTTAGTTGTAATTTTGATGTTGTTGTAGGATGCAGCTTGTACCAGCTTTTACCTATGCTGCCTTCTTAGTTTCTATTCCCATCAGGATCTGAAATTTTATTTAGCGGCATATATATGATATGTATACTCATTTAAAAATTAATTTTATATGTCCAATACAATTCTAGATAAAAGGGAATTTAGAAATATGCAGATTTAATTTGTGAACTTCTCTTATCATATATGCAGAGCATCAAAAGAATAGATCTGCCGAAACTGATTTGGCACAGTGGTAGAGCGTCGGTCTGAGGACTGAAAGGTCCTGGGTTTGATTCTAGTCAAGGGCATGTACATTGGTTGGGGCACATCCCTGGTGGGGGGTGTGCAGAAGGCAGCTGGTCGATGTTTCTCTTTCATCAATGTTTATAGCTCTCTATCCCTCTCTCCTTCTCTCTGTAAAAGATCAATAAAATATATTTTTTTAAAAATAGGAGATCTGAACAAAAAAATAGCATAAAACCAATCCAACCATACAGGCATTAGGAAGGGGTGAGTGGAAAGTCAGGCCTTGATGTCTGTGCCAAGATCATCACACTCTTAACATAGCTGTGCCTGCCCATGTGCCATATTTATTTTATAGAAGAACATTTTCTAACTCTAAGGCTATAGACCTAAACACCAAATTCTGTGTCTAAGGTAACATCCTGTTCCATATCTTATGTTTTTCTTTGTCTATTGAACTGAAATAATCATTGCCTCTATTAATTTTAAGTGGACTTTCAGTGCTACATTTATGAGTTTCACATTTTTAAGTGAATAAACCTGGCCAACACCACAACCCTAAATACTTTTACAAGTATCATCCACTGTAGACATTCTTCACAGAGAAAAATCTAGATTTTGGATGTTTGGTTTGGCCAACAGACATCCCACCAGGTTTATTGTGAAAGATCAGTGTTCTCTGACAACAGCATGAGGAATATTTCCCATCCAGGGATGAGTGACTTTTGATGGGAGTTTGCAGGTCTGGCAAGATATCGCATGTACAGGGCCAAACCAAACACCAGATGGAAATCACCACTCAGACTACAATGTATAGGCCCAGGTCCCTGTGGTCAGCGCACATGCTCAATTTACTGGACTTAGTAATGAAGCAATAGCCAAATAGTAATACACATATTGTACAGGTGGAGGGGAGGATGACAGCGTCACTGGGAGACCATCCAAGGCCTTCTCAGAATACTACACTATAAGTTTTTCCAAGAGCTCTTAAAGCCAAAAATATTTTTATCTTGTTTTTAGGAAATATTTTGAGTATACATGGATTTTGTGACCCATATTTTCCTTTTTATGCTTAGAGAAAAGAAACCTTGTTTCAAATATCTACAAAGTGGGGGAAAAAATCAAAAGAGAAAATTTTACTTAAATAACATATGTCTCCTACCAGACCCTACCATCTTTCTTCAATCTTTTTATTCTTTAATTGAAAATTCACTAGTTAGGAACAGTATTCCTATACAAAAGCACATTTTGTATTGTGACAGTGTACTATCCATACCCAAAACTATTGAATATTTCTTCTTACATTTATTTTTGTTAATTTATTTTAAAAACTTTACAATGTGCTTTAGAAATATATCTTGAAATTATGCCTTCATTGAGAAAACTTTCCTGTAGAGAGCAAATTGTTCATCATACCTAAACCTGCATATACCACAACTTCTATATTACTGCTCTTCATTGACACAAATAATTGAGAGTTTTTGTATGTGCATTTACTTTAAAAGTGTGATAATAGCTGGGGTGAGGGGTAAGAGTGGTGGAAGTGGAAGAGGGCATAGAAGGGATAAATAGTGAATGAAAAATAGCATAAAATAAAATTTTAAAAATGAAAGGAAGATCAGAGTTTTAAACATAGCAAATCTAGCACCAGAAACCAACACTTTTAATTACAATGTTATAATGCTATAATGCCTGTGTAGTTTATAAGCTCATTGTGGGTGAGAAGCAAATGTATCAATATATATGAAAAGATTTTTGTAAATTATAAGTCAGAATGTACTATTTGTGGCAATATATAAATGCTATAGTAAAAAAGAAAGTATGTGACATTTACACATTGTGTATAAAAACAGAAAGCATGATGATGTGAAAATAGAGAGTAAGATAGTATCCCAAAGAAGGAGCAAAACCACTTTACTTAGATTATATTATAGTAGACTTCACTGAGCAGTTGAAGATGGCAGAAGATTCCCAAGTATGGAAAGGAAGATTTATTATAAAAGTTCTGTGAACTTTAAATATTGTGCAGATATAAAAATCAATTAATTATATCACATACATTATTATCTCTATGACTACCAATGGCTATTAATATCTAATTTCCAAAAATATATGTGTTTCCTGACAAATCCTTAATTAAAACAACATAGTTTTTCCAAATAAATATATTTACATTCATTTAAATAAAATTACATTTTGCCCACGTCTTATTGTGCAAATAATAAGGGAAGAGGCAAAAATAACTGTAGGCTGTTAACTCTAACAAAGGTCAGGTAACTTTTGCTGTGCTTCCTCAAAACTCCACTTTGCAAACGTATTTTTTCAGTCAATTCAGTAAAAATTCAAATATTCTGACTGTTCTCATAAATGGCAAGTTAGGGTGAAAGACTGCATCTTTGGTCCCTTGCCAAGGAGCTAAAATTTTTCTCAGCAACCATTTTCTAATGGCAAAAGGTTTAAGAGGAAAAAAAGATTGGTTATTCTATTCAATTCAGAAAATGTTTTTACTGAAATATTTTAACTTTTTCTTTTAAAATTATGCCTACAATTTTTATAGCCATTTATAATTTACAAAGTGCTGCTCTGTGTTACTTTGTTTAATCTTCACCTAAACACTATTTTATAAATGCAGAAACTGAAGTTACAGCCTATTTCTAAGGCCCTGATCCCCAATAGAAAGCTATTTCCCTTGACCACAATTACACTGAATACATGACAGAAAAAAGATGAGGTTGCTTAAAGCTCCCTCCCCTTGAGTGAGATTAATAAAGAAGATAGATGATTTAAAAGGACCCTAAAAATATACTTAGCACTTCTGACTAGATCTATAAAAGAAAACTTTTGATAGACAAAGGAAAACTGGGGCATGAAAGTGATCAATTCAACTTCTGAAGAATTCACTTAAATATGAAAATCATTGTAGCATTAGTATGAGTAACACTAAAGCAGAAGGTCTGACTGGCACTACAAAAAGTTTAGGATGAAAACACTGCATTTGCTATCTTTTACAATACAAGCACAGGTAATTTTGAGAGTACATTATTAAAGCTGGGGGCAATGAAACAAAGGGAGGACTTAGGGTAGAAGAAGCAACAGGAGAAAGCCTAAACAGTGCTCAATTGGAAAGAATTGAGCCAAGGTGGTGAATGCTGTAAACTCACTGAGAAGTGAAGGTCATAGTGGCAATAATGAGGCAAGGCAGGGCTGCTTTTAGCTCACTGGGAAGTCAGAGAAAAAACGGGGCCTTGGAGACAGGATCTTGGGGTAAGCCTGGATGAGCAGCCACTGCTCATTGCTTCTCTGGTTGCAAGTCTTGTGGAGACCCTCAGAGTTTAGGAGAAAGTAAAAAGTTCATGCCTTAGAAAGGTCATGGGCATGTACTAGTGCAGGGTGGAGAACATTTTTCTGCCAAGGGCCATTGGCTATTTATAATATCATTTTGAGTCATACAAAATTATCAACTTAAAAATTAGCCTGATATATTTGGTCAAATATCTAATTAACTCACCCCTAATGCATTGATAGTACAGACCAAATGATTCCTCAAGCTTTATATGGCCCGAGGGACCAACATTCCCCACCCTTGCTCTAGAACAACCCACAAAGGATTTTTTATCTCTTTTCTGCAGGTAAGTATCTTAAAAGAGTGTTTCAACAAAACATTCAACAGTTCTCTAGATGCATTTATTATGCTGATGCATCAAAATGATCAAATAGGGGAATTTGTGTTATTGTTTGGTTGCTTTACTGTTTTACTTTTCCTTGAATCTGTCTGGCTCTAGTCAGATTTTTGTTATTTGTTCTCCTGAATTTGTCTGTCCTTGGATTTAGTGGTACAAATGGCATAAATTGGATCTTTGTCCTTTATTTTCCTAACCAGGATGATTTAAGCTATGTAATCTATGGTTAGGAAAATGGATATAAACCTTTTGCTTTCAAGTATCCTTAGTTAACTTAAGGAAGATGAGGTCTTATGATTCACTAACAGGCTGTAAGTTGTTCAAATTGTTTGACCTTGTTTAATTATTATAGTTTGTCTCAGTTTCCCCATTCCACTTGCTCAGGAATTTTTCCAGCTTATTATCCTACCACATCCCCTATTCCCTTAGAGACTTCCATATTTGAAATATTCTAGGGTTAATGATAGAGTAGGGTATGTTTTCAGTAACTGATTCTTGATGACAATGGTCATAGTTCTTGCCTACATAAGGAATGTAAGTCTCTTCTTGCCTGATTTAAGGGAGACAAGGGAATGGAATGTGAGACTAGAATATAGCTGTTGGCCAATTCTTCTACAGTAGGGATGGACTGGAATCTCCAAAGAGTCATAATCTTGACATAGAATTGTTATTTCTTAGAGGCAACAAATTTGATAAGAAGGTTTAAAAAGTATGGAAAAGGAGTTTTAAATTGTTATTAGTTTTTTTAATAGTTGTAAGTGTTCTGGAAGACAACACTGACATATAGACAGGAGAGTGGAAAAGAGTTAAATATATAAGAAAGACAATTATATTAAGGCTTAGCCATTACATTACTTATCTGTAACAGATTTTTGTTTCTTGAAAAGAAGCTTGAGGTCCTTGATGGGTTTACAAGAGTAAGTCTCAGATTAAGGCTCCAGTGGGGACATGCAAGAAATAGGTTTATGCCGAAACCGGTTTGGCTTAGTGGTAGAGCGTCAGTCTGCGGACTGTAAGGTCCCGGGTTTGATTCCGGTCAAGGGCATGTACCTTGGTTGTGGGCACATCCCCAGTAGGGGGTGTGCAAGAGGCAACTGGTTGATGTTTCTCTCTCATCGACGTTTCTAGCTCTCTATCTCTCTCCTTTCCTCTCTGTAAAAAATCAATTAAAAAAAAAGAAATAGGTTTAATTTGGGTTATATAAACCCTATTAGATATCTCTACAAGCTTTACTGCAATTGGAATCTTAACAGAATTTCATGTGGGCCCTTTCATTTGGACTGTAATTGGAACTCAGAACAATTGTCCCTTTACGTTTTCAAATAGACTATGTATGCTGGTTTAATTTGTTTGTGTTGTTAATCTTTATTGGGGGTAGGTAAAATTTTTTTCTATACCCCAGTAATGCTTTTTATACTTGTCCTAGATTAATGGTATAATGTAACAGCCAAAGGATTTTCTTAACTATTAGCAGCCCAAATTTGAGGAAAAGCCTGCCATAGTGTGTTTAAAGAGGCTCACTTGTAATTTTTTTTTAGGTGTGGTTCTCATTCTCATGAGACCTGTGGGTAATATAAACACCCATAACTCTAACATTTCTTGGCATAACTTGGCTAAAGTCCAAGACAATGAAAACACAGAAATCCAAAATCTATGAAACTCAGTTAAAGCAACCCAGAAAGAAAAGTCCATAGTATTACAAACCTACCTCAAAAAAATAAATAAAAAGAAAAGGAAAGAAAATATGGTAATAAATTATCTAACCCTACGACTTAACAAATTAAAAAGAGAACAATAAGAAAAGCACAGAGTAAGCAGAAAGAAAGAAACAATAAATACCAGAGCTGAAATAAATAACATGGAGATGAAATAAGATCAATAAAACCAATAGCTTATTCTATGAAAAGATAAACAAGATTGATGAACTTCTAGCCAGGATAACCAAGAAACAAAGAGAAAGGACCCAAAAAAACAAAATCAGAAATGAAAGAGGTGAAGTAACAATAGACACCACAGAAATACAAAGGATTGTAAAAAATATGCTATAAACGATTATACTCCAACAAACTAGACAACCTAGACAAAATGAACATATTCTTGATAAATAAAAACTTTCAAAACTCAATCAAGAAGAATCAAAATACCTGAACAGGCTGATAAATACCAATGAAATTGAAGCAGTAACCAAAAATCTTACAGCAAACAAAAGACTTGGTCCAGATGGCTTTATAGGGTAGTTCTACAAAACATTCAAAGAAGAACTAAAATGAATCCTCCTCAGATTATTCAAAAATATTCAAGAGGAAGACACATTTCCAAGCTCTTTTTATGAAGCCAGCATTACCCTAATACCAACACCACACAATCATTGTTCACTGTGCTGGAGCAAGGGATGCGGGGACTCGGAAATGCGGAAAGGCAGAGAAGGCTGACTGGCAGCCATCGCTATTTGCCACGCCCTAGCCTAGTGACACCCTGAGACACTGTTCCCTCCTGAGACCCTGCCCCACACATTCTACAAATCCGCCCAGGTTCCACTGAGCAGCTTTTGAATATAAATGGCCTGCCCTGTGGCAGCTTAACTGTGAGGTTCTCCCTCCCCCTAACTGGTGGGCAGAGTTAAGATATTACTGACATCTATCACAGAGACATCCCCAAGACACTGAACCACCAATCAGCGCGTGCCAAAGTGCCCTGGAGTACACCCCTTCCTGTTCCTTTCTGGGTCCAACCCTAACCTGTTCCTCCCCTTAAAAAGACCTCTAGACCAGCCCACGTGCTGCTTTTTCCTCTTTCTCCATCTGGAGGCAGCCCAGCTGAGTCCTCTGTAACCTCCCCACTCCCTCAATCCTGATTTCTCTACCTCCGTAATGAGTCCTGCTCATTACTAGGGAATAAACTTTACTTTAAAATGTCTTGGTGGTCAGTTTCCTGCACCTCAAACCTTACATGTTGGTGCGGAAACCCAGCTGAGCCTTGTATGACATTTTACAGTCTGGGGTTCCCCCTGTGGCTCAGGAACCCTGCTTCTCTCCAGCTTGGCAGCATCAGCAGGTGAGTCCCAGTCCCTATTGATTCCTAGGGTCATCCTTCTAGCATCTCTGTCCATAAACCATGGCTGCGTCAGAGATAGCCTCTGGGCACAGCCCTCTAGGGTCTCCCAGGGAGATTCTCGAGTCATGGGTGATGGTAAAGACGTTCCCACCCCCCTTGGCTCTCCGGCCTTTTGGCCTCACTCTGAACTCAGGAGGTGGGGGAGAGATCGCCTGCTGTCCCTTGGGTCCCCGGTCTATAGCTTTAGCTCCATTGGGACTCTGGTTTTTGGCCTCTGCTATTGACCTGACCCTAGGTTTCAAAATGGGAAACCAAAACCTGATACCTCTAGGGTCTCTCACGAATCTGGCTACTTCTGTAACATGACATGGGACTTAAACATCCTCGCCTGACCTCAGTAAATTCAGCTGGGAAGTTACCCAGGGTTCCAAAAGGCCAGGCTCACCGCCTTCCTCCCTCTGCCTCTTACTCTGCCTCTGGACCCAGCTGCCCCGTCCTCCTTCCCACTGCCGCCCCGCCGCCGGCCTACTCCATTGCAGCCCCGGCCCTCCTGGCCCCCTCCCCCAGCTTTCCTGTGCCAAGTCTGAGTCATGCGAGCGCAGGGTCGGTCCCCGGCGGTGACCTGCAGGACGCCACAGTGCCTTGCCGCCACCGCCGCCATGCATCTGCTCTCCCATCACCGCGCTGTGGCGGCCCCGGCCCCCTCCCCACCGCTTTGCTTCCCCACGGCTCCCACTGCTGTGGATGCCACGATCACCACCTCTGGTTGCCAACCTCCACGAGAGCCTTCCACCTGCCCAACAGCTTCTCCAAACAGCTAAGTGCTCTTCCATTGTTTATTATGAGTGGCCTTGCCACCACATGGGGGCCTCCATCTTGGCATGGCGAGTCCTGCCCCTTTCCAGTTCCTGTGGCCGCGGCCTTCTGGCGCAACAAGCCCCTCCCCTCTCCAACCAAGTCCTGCCTCCTCAGGCCTGACCTGCCATGCCTCCTCCAGTCTACCTCTCGCCTCCTGCCCCTGCCGGCCCCCCTCCCCTGATGCCTTCTCAGACCCAGGTCTGAGATCCATTCACAGCATTTAAGGTTTTAATGCCCATGAGGAGCAGGCAGAGTAAACCCGCCTTCGACAGGGAGTTTCTGCAAAACCCTAACCTGGCTAGCTTGGAACCGACGGCAGCCTTGCGTAACTAACTGTGTGTAGTGGGGGTGCAACAAAAGGACAGATGCAACCTAGAGGATGTTTCACATGCGGAAATGAAGGCCACTGGGCTAAACAATGCCACAACCCTGGGCTCCAACCAGCCCTGCCCGGCGTACAGTCAAAGCGGCCACTGGAAAAGTGACTGCCCCTGGAAATGTAAGGGGCCCTCTGCATCTCAGCAAGGAGGGGCTGGCCTTCCAGGTCATGACCCACCGCTGGCCAGATGCCTGGACTCAACTACCCTGATTACCCTTGCTGAACCCCAGGTGAAGCTCAAGGTAAAGGGTAAACAGATCTTCCTGGTGGATACGGTGTGGGCTTCCTGTCTTGCTCTCCCTTTCTGGCCATTGTTTTTACCTTGATCTCGTTCACGGGTATTGATGGCAAAAATGCTCTGTCCTCAGCACCTTCTCACCCCGCCCTGTCCCCTCTCTACCCTCCCTAGAGAACAACCTTTTTGCTGGCACAGGCTACTCAGAAACTCAGGTTTGAGGAAGAAACCAAGATGGCGGCATAGGGTAGACACCCGAATGCAGCCTACCACAACAAATTTGAATTTAGAACTGGAAAACAGCGGAGGCATTGCCCTGAAGCGCCAGACAGCTAGCTGAGAGGAGGCTCTGCCATCTGGGAAGGAGAGAGAAGGCACGCTGAACCTCAGGAACTGTGAAGGTACGGAGAACTGTGTGCGCGAAAAGGTGCTGGCTTACTCCCAGCGCAGAGAAGAAGGGCCAGATGGAGATTGCTGCTGGCTTACTCCCGGCACGCAGAGAGGGCGGGCCGGGCTGAGTTCACTACTGGCTTACTCCTGGCGCGTGGAGAGGGCGAACAGCTAACGCGGCTGGCTTTCTTGTTCAAGAGGAAAACAGAATCACCCTATTGCTCTGATAGATGTCCCCAGACAGGGAGAGGAGAGACTGTCAAGCAGCGGGCAGAGATCTCTTGGAGGTGTGTGAAGCCAGAGGCCATTACTGCGGGACTTGGGGAGGAGCCGAAGGGAAAACAAAGTTTGTCTGCACCAACCCGAGACTCCACCCTATCTGTGGCTGAGCACAGAAGCTCTCCCAGAGGCTGGCTTTCTCTAAGGAGAGACTGGCCAGAATCCAAAGCTTGTCTGCGCCTTTACTAAAGAGGTGCGTGTGCCTGCAACCAATCTTCCAAAACTCTCCATGAACAGGACTTTTCCAAGGCGAGACTGACAGGGAACCAAAGATTGTCTGCGCCACCCCGAGACCCCGCCCTATTTAAGCAGAGTACGGAAACCCTCCTAGCTGAGACACTGCTGATCCTCACAGCCAATTGGCTTGGAGATCAACGCTTCCCAGTGATACCAACAATAAGCAAGGCTTAACAACAAGACTGTACACACAGCCCACAAAGGGCTACACCAAGACTGTCCACCGCAGGTAACTGGGAAGGCTGTGCTACTGGGCTCTACCAGAACACCTAGCACACAAAGCTATTCCATCAAATCAGGGAAACAACTAAAATGCAGACAAGAAGAAGGACACAAAGGAAGGAGATGGAGGAAAAGAAAAGATTGGACATTGAGTTCAAAACTACAGTTATAAGGTTATTCAATAATATCCTAAAAAAGGCCGATAAAATAAATGAGACCTATGAGGATATGAAAAGAGAGCAACTAGAAATAATAAGGGATCAACAAGAAATGAAGAAAACATTGTCTGAAATAAAAAATATTATACAAAGTCCTAAAAACAGACTGGAAGATCACAAGAATCAAGACAAAGATTTAGAACAAAAAGAGCCAGAGGACACTCCTCTGCAGAAGGGAGAAGATAAGAGAATCCAGAAAGTTAAAGCTAGTGTAAGAAACTTCTGGGACAATTTCAAGCAAACCAACATCAGAATTATGGGGATTCCAGAAGAGTGAGAGCAAGATACCGAAAGAATACTGAAAGAAATAGTGACAGAAAACTTCCCCCATTTGGGGAAAGAAATAGACTTACAAGTCCAGGAAGCCCGCAGAACCCCAAACAAAAGGAATCCAAGGAGGACCACACCAAGACATATCATAATTAAAATTCCAAGAGCAAAAGACAAAGAGAGAATATTAAAAGCAGCAAGAGAAAAGCAGGTAGTGACCTATAAAGGAGCACCCATAAGATTGTCAGCTGATTTCTCAACAGAAACCATGCAGGCCAGACAGGAATAGCAAGAAATATTCAAGGTGATGAATAGCAAGAACCTACAGCCAAAAATAATCTACCCAGCAAAGCTATCACTCAGAATCAAAGGACAGATAAAGAGCTTCACAAATAAAAAAAAGCTAAAAAAGTTCATCACCACCAAACCAGAATTATATGAATTGCTGAAGGGGGTTATTTAGGAAGAGGAAGAAGATAAAGATAAAAATTATGATCAACAAATACGTAGCTATCAACAAGTGAATCTAAAAACCAAGGGAATTAAAAAATCTGATGAACAATATTAACTGGTGAATATAATAGAATCAGAGGTATGGAAGGGGAGTGGACTGACGATTCTCGGAAAAGGGGAGTGGGGGTGCGGGAAGAGACTGAACAAAAACTGTGCACCTATGGATGAGGACAATGGGGGATGGGGAAAGGACAGAGGGTGAGGTGGGAACCTGGTGAAGGGGAGCAATTGAGGGGGGGAAGAGGATCACATTTGTAATAATCTGAAAAATAAAGATTTATTAAAAAAAAAAAAAAAAGAAACTCAGGTTTGAACTCAAGCAGTTAGAGGCCTGTTCCCTCCTCCCCCTGCCTTTTCTAAGTATCTTCAATAGCATACAATAATGGGGGAGGGAAGGAAAGGAGTTCTAAAGTTAACTTTTTACAAGGATTTTTCAGGACCCACTCACCTGGACAATCCTGCCCCAGGTGTTCAGAGACAGTTATCTGTTTGACCAGGCCTTATCCAAGAATGCTTTTTAGAACCCAGTGCTACATGTCTCAGAGTCATACAGCTGGCCTCCACTGGTAACATTTTTCCGTCATTGGGGTCCTCACCCAGCCCTAGAGCCAGCCTTCACCCCCGTAGCCTACCTGTCCAGACAGATTGATCCCACAGTTCGGGGATGGCACCTTGCCTCCTGGCTCTGGCTGCAGCTGCTGCTCTCACCAAGGAGGCCCAGAAGATCTGCCTCCAGCAACCCTTACAGGTCTTCTCCACCCTTAGGCTACAGGATCTTCTGTCACGCTGATCGTTATCTCTCCTTGCCCCCTCTCACATGCAGGAACTCCATCTCCTATTCCTTGAGAGTCCTGCCATCTCCCAAACCCAGTCCCCAGCCCTGAAACCAGCCACTCTCCTTCCTGCTGCCTCCACCCAAACTTCAGCAAAGCACTCCTGCCCTGAGGTGTTCAAAGGCCCTCACTCAACCTCAGGTGGGACACTCAGATCTTCCTCTCTCTAATCCTGATTTAACTCTGTGGATGGAAGCTTGTGTCTAGACCCCCAGGAACGTTGGAAAGCTGCCTACATGACTGTAACACTCAAGCGAATCCTGGAGATGGCCTTCATCTCTCTTCACCTCACCCACACTGGGAGAGGCCTGCCTTCCTGCTCCACATGTGCAGCTGCCTCACCCCAGGGAGGAATGCACCCCAACTTTCCTACCCATCAAATGAAGGGGACACCTCCTGGGGCAGGACTGACAGAAATTCGCATCTCCTGGCCGGATCTCCTGCCCATGGCTCTGACCAGAATCTGGGCTACACCAAGGAGCCCAACCTTCTTAATCCCTCCCCTCCTCCTTCCCCTCCTGGCCCTGGGCAACCTACACTCACCCCCACCTGCTTATGTGTGGAGGTTCAAGGTCTGTGGAACCTATGACCAGGACAGCACACGAGTCACCCAGCAAGTAGGATCTCAGGACTTCCCTCTGATCGGAGCCAGGCAGAGATCCTGATTACTGTCAACCCCTGGTCAGTGTCCAACGGTGGCCGACCATATGCCTGCTTTGCTTATGAGCAGTGGAACCCAGACAGGTGTAATCGAGAAGTCAACACCTATGAGGGTTCCCGCTGGTCAGGTTGTGTCATCCATGATGCCTACAATGAGGTCAGGTCTGGCCTCTTTTTCTGGATCTGTGTGTATGTGTGTGTGTGTGTGTGTGTGTGTGTGTGTGTGTGTGTGTGTTTTCCCTAGCTCCCTGCCTCCTCAAATTCATCTGCTCCTGGCTCCCAGATCGCTGAAATGTCTCTGGTGACTGCAAACCAGCTCTTGCTCTATCCTTACACTCATCTGCCCTTCAACTTGCCTCTGCCTGACCCTGGCCTTTAACATCCCCCACCCTCTTCAGCCCCTGGTCAGCAGGAAGTAGCCAGAATGATTTTGGTGCCCCCTATCACCAAAAGGCCCGGGAGGCAGTGGGGGAAGCCCAGAGCCGATGCAAGCATCTGCAAGGTGGATGGTGACAAAGCCCCTAAACCCCTGCCCAGACTCTCAATTTTTTTAAATATAATATATCAAAGAGTCTGGAATGTGAGGTTCTCCCTGCCCCCAACTGGTGGGCGAAGTTATGACATTACTGGCATCTGTCACAGAGACATCCCCAAGACATTGAACACCAATCAGCACGTGCCTAAGTGCCCTGGAGCATACCCCTTCCTGTTCCACCCTGGGTCCAACCCTAACCTGTTCCTCCCATTAAAAAGACCCCCAGACCAACTCACGTGTTGCTTTTGCATGCATGTCCATCTGGGGAACCTGGCTGGGCCCGCTCTCCCCTCCCCACTCCTTCAATTCTGATTTCTCTACCTCTGTAATGAGTCCCGCTCATTATTGGGGAATAAACTTTGCTTTAAAATGTCTTGGTGTTCAGTTTCCTGCACCTCAAACCTTACATTAACCAGATAAATTACAGCTCCAGTCAGACTGCTCGAAAACTGCCAAATCCCAAGCAAAGAGGAAAAAACTGTAGTTCTTGCTGTAACTCCTGCTAGGTGGCCTCAGACAGTAGCTGACCTGCACCCCATTGGAGATCCAGAAGCTAGTGTATCTAGAGGTCTGTGTGAGATGACACCAGATTTCAACTACTCTCATAAGGGACTCATTCAAGAGGCAGACTCAGTGAGCACCAAAGTCCTACTGAAACAAGTCCTGCCCCATAAATGTGTCTCCAGCACAGCAATTTTTTCATTATAGACACAGCGGATCCTCACAGCCAATTGGCCTGAAGGTCAATTCCTCCAAGTGACACCAACAACAATCAAGACTTAACTACAACAAGACTGTGCACACAGTCCAAAAAGGGGTGCACCAAGAGTGTCTGCCTCAGGTAACTAGGAGGTTGACCCATTGAACCATATAGGACACATAGCACACAAAGCTACCCTACCAACTCAGGGAAGCAGCAAAAATGAGGAGACAAGGAAACAGATCACAAACCAAAGAAATGGAGGATAACAAACGATTGGATATAGAGTTCAAAATCACTGTTATAAGGTTTTTCAAGAATTTCCAAGAAAAGGCCGATAAATTTAATGAGACTCTCAGGGATATGAAAAAAGGACCTACTAGAAATTAAGCATACACTAACTGAAATAAAAACTATTATACAGAGACCCAATAGCAGCCTAGAGGAACGCAATAATCAAGTCAAAGATTTGGAATACAAAGAGGCAAAGGAGAGAAGCAAGAAGAGAAGAGAATCCAGGAAGTTGAAGATAGTGTAAGAAGACTCTCGGACAACTTCAAGCGTACCAACATCAGAATTATGAGGGTACCAGGAGAAAAGAGAAAGACAACGAAAGCATATTTGAAGAAATAATAACCAAAAACTTCCCCCATCTGGTGAAAGAATTAGACTAGCAACTCCAGGAAGAGCAGAGAACCCCAAACAAAAGGAATCCAAAGAGGACTATACCAAGACACATCATAATTAAAATGCCAAGGGCAAAAGACAGAGAATCTTGCAAGCAGCAAGAAAAAAACAAGTTAGTTACTTACAAGGGAGCACCCATACAATTAGCTGATTTTTCAACAGAAACTATGCAGGCCAGAAGGTAGTGGCAAGAAATATTCAAAGTGATGAATAGCAAGAACCTACAACCAAAATTACTCTACCCAGCAAAGTTATAATTCAGAATTGAAGGGCAGAGAAAGAACTTCACAGATAAGAAAAAGCTAAAGGAGTTCACCACCACTAAACCAGTATTATATGAAATGCTGAAAGGTATTCTTTAAAAAAAGGAAAAAGAAGAAAAAAGTAAAGGTAAAAATTATGAATAACAAATACATATCTATCAACAATTGAATCTAAAGGTCAAGTGAATGGAAAATCCAAGGAACAGAATAAACTGGTGAATATAATAGAATCAGAAGCATAGAATAGGAGTGGATTGAGAATCCTCAATGGGAAAGGAGTGTCTGTCAGGGGGGTACAGGAAGAGACTGGACAAAAATTATACACCTATGGATGAGGATATGCAGAGGATGGGGTGGCAACCGGGTGGAGAGGAGCTATGGGGGAAATTAGAGTAACAATTGTAATAATCTGGACAAGAAAGATTTATTAAATTTTAAGAAAAAGAGCAGGTCCCAGCACCCTCCATAAATTTAAATATTTTTAAAGTTTGATTATTGACCAGAGTTTGGAAATAAATAAACCCAGATATTGAAAAAAGATTTTTTTTTTTTTTTTTACTTATAATGCTGATAGCAAGGCACCCATGAAAAATCACATGGTGTCAAAATAAGCCAATGGAAAATTGTTTGGGCAAAAATAAAAAAGGATCCCAAGTCTAATTCATACAAGAGATTCCTTTATTAACCTTTGGTCAAGAATATGTTTGTATATTTTCAGAAAACTCCTCCAAGACCATGTGGATTCCTGCAGCAATGAATTCCAGAGAGGAACTGACAGGACTGCTCCAGCCACAGAAATAGCAGTGGCCCCCAAGAACAGAGGAGAAACAGTCCAGAAATGAAGATGGTGAAGATGCCTTGCCATGGTAACAGTCAGCAGCTGTGCATTGCAGCAGGTTGCCCAGGACCAAACCAGAGAGGGTCAGACCTTCATTCCCACTGTTTGTCCATCATCCAGAACTGAAATATCATTGCTGACATGTACACATAGGGAACTGTTGGACATTGAAATTGGGACTCAAAACTGTTGGCCCAGAAAGAAACTGACTGCAGGCTGACAGCAATGAAAAGGCACTTGATAGAACTTTGTCCTTTCCATTGAATTTAATTTTTTTAATTTAAAATTATCATTAAATTTTTAAAAATCAAAAAGGGTGAGATTCTGAGAACCAATTCCAGCAAGTAATAATTACAAGATTTCCATAAAAAAATTGATGGGGCTTGGGCAGCTTAACAAGGATGAGCCACATATATAGTTTACCTGTTGGAAATGGCTAAATGGCACTTCCCCCAAACCTGAATAAGATTGTTAACTACCAGACAGCTCAGGGCATTTTATTGCCTCCTTTGGCCAAACACCTGAACAGCTATAGCTATTCCCCAAACTGACAATGTTTCTGTACCCTTTGATACCTTACCCTTTTAAGTGTATTATCTCCACCTTGCCTTAGGATAAAGCAAGGTCTTGAGTGAAGGAGGGAAGTCTTCAGTTCCCTTTAGCTGAAGATCCTCTGACTCCCAATGACTTTCAAAACAATCTTTAGTCTTTGGACTCCTTCTTAATCATCTACACACAAACCCTTTCTCCAGAATGATGAACCCTTTGTAAGGCTGGGAAAAGACACCAATATCTTATAATGTATGTGTTTGAAACTTTTTAATTTCTCTGGATTTTTTCAACTATATTTTTCGTTATTTTCTCAGTGATTTTTCTATACATTTTTAACTTACCACTATCTACTTCAGAATAACATAACCTGATTCTGATAAAATATACAAACTTTGCTCCAATAAATCTTTTTTTATTCTCTCCTCCTATATTTTATACTATTACATGTATATGTCTACATATGTTATACATTTAAAAATTCACCTTTATAATTGTTGCTTTAAAATTGGTTTCAAAGACGTTTTTAAAAGAAATAAAATATTTTAATTTTTTTTTCACACACTTGCAATTTCTGTCACTTCTCATTCCTTCAGTGGATTTGAGTTACTGTCTGATACCATTTATTTTCAAACTAAAATACATTCTTTAGTATTTTTTATGAGACATACTTTTTGGTAACTAATCCTCTCTATCTTTGTTTGGTTTTCTTTATTGTACTATGTTGAATAAGTGTGATGAAAGCAGACATCCCTGTCTTGTTCTGAATCTTGAGAGAAATACTTTTAGTTTTGATCCATTAAGTATGATGTTAATTGTAGGTTTTTTATATATGGCCTTTATGATGTTGAACCTCTCTATTCCCATTTTGCTAAGAATTTTTACCATAAATGGGTACTGATTATTATTGAATGCTTTTTCTATGTCTATTAATATGATCATATTATTTTTATATTTTATATTATTTATGTGATCTATCATGTTTACTGACTTTAGAATAGTAAATAATTCTTGCATCCCCAGAATAAATCCCACTTGGTCATAGTGTATAGACTTATTAATATATTGCTGGATCCTATTTGGTAATATCGGGTCTAGTAATAATTAATGTCGTTTTTAAACATTCGTTTAAAATCTTGCTTGGCGTTGACTTGTATTGACATAACCTTCAAACACATGGTATCTACAGAACGTGTGAAGTGCAGTTAACAAGTTTTGCTTGAAAAAGTTTGTGTTTGGTTTGGTTTTTGTTGCAAAACTAGGGCTAAGAAGATGGCGGATGAAGAGCATATTCGGCACTGCATGCTTTACAAGTTCCAATTAGGAAGAAAAGCAAGTGAGGCTGCAAAAAACGTCTGTAGTGCTCTTGGTCAAGATGCAGTTAGCGCCAGAAAATGCCAGCGTTGGTTTGAGAAATTTCGCGAGGGAAATTTTTCGTTAGATGACAAGAGTGGTCGAGGCCGTGTGTCCAATTTTGATCAAGAAGCTCTTCAAGGTCTTTTGGTGCAAAATCCTCAAATTACCCAACAAGAGCTTGCGACAACTTTAAATTGTTCACAAAAAACAATTTCCAATCAATTGCGTGCACTTGGCAAAGTCCAAAAGTTTGGAAAATGGGTTCCTCATGAGTTGACCGACAACAACCGTAATCAAAGAGTCACAATTTGCAGTTCGCTCCTCTCTCGTCAAAACCGTTTGCCGTTTTTAGAGCAAATTGTTACCGGAGATGAAAAATGGGTGCTGTATGTTAATTTGAAAAGGCGGCCTCAATGGTTGGACAAAAATGAGGCTCCGCAGCCCACGCCAAAACCTGACTTGCATGCGAAAAAAGTGATGTTGTGTGTTTGGTGGAATTTTAAAGGAATTCTTCATTATGAACTTTTACCATCTAACCAAACCATTACAAGTGCAGTGTATAGTGCCCAATTGGAAAGGTTAACCCAAGCTTTAAGAGAAAAAGAACCCGCGCTGATTAATCGGAAGGGCGTAATTCTTCACCACGATAACGCAAGACCGCATACTGCAAGAATCACTGCTGAAAAACTGTGCCAGTTGGAATGGAAAGTTCTCCCTCAACCTGCATATTCTCCTGATATTGCCCCTTCCGATTACCATTTGTTCCGTTCTTTGCAAAACTTTCTTCTTGGAAAAAAATTTAATAATGAAGAATGCCTCAAAAATGCATTGACTGAATTTTTTGCATCAAAATCACAAGAATTTTACAACAGAGGGATTAAAATGCTTCCTGAGTGTTGGGCACAAGTACAATAGTAGAAAACAACGGCAACTATATTGTTGATTAAATTTTGTTGTATTGTTTAAATAAATTCGATTTAAAAAATATTAGAAAACAACATTAATTATTACTAGACCTAATATTTTGTTGGGGATTTTTATATCTATGTTCATCAAAGATACTGGCATATAACTGTCTTTCTTTTTTATTACTCCTTCTAATTTTTCAGTTGTTATTAGCCTATTTAGGGTTTATGCTTCTTCCTAAAGATTGTCTGTTCTAGGAATTTGTCCACTTTGCCCAGGTTTTCAAGTTAGTTGGCAAATAGATTTTCAAAGTATTTTCTTACAATCCGATGTAATTCTGTGATGTCAGGTGTTAAACTCTCACATTTATGATTTGATTTCTTTAGGTTCTCTTTGTTTGTTTGTTTGTTTGTTTATTAATATATTTTATTGATTTTTTACAGAGAGAAACGGAGAGGGATAGAGAGCTAGAAACATTGATGAGAGAGGAACATGGACAAGCTGTCTCCTGCACACCCCCCTACCAGGGATGTGCCCGCAACCAATGTACATGCCCTTGACTGGAATTGAACCTGGGACCTTTCAGTCTGCAGACAGATGCCCTATCAACTGATAGAGCTCTATCCAAACCAGTTTCGGCTCTTTGTTTATTTATAAGCCTTCCATTTTGTCAATCCTATTTATCATTTCAAACAACAAGATCTTGGTTTCATTGATCTTTTGTATTGTTTTTTTAGCCTGTACATCATTTATTTCTGCTATGATCTTTATTATTTCCTTCTCTTTACTCACTCTGGACTTATCACTTCTTTATTTTTATGGATGGTTTATAACTGACTACTTTTATTGTCAAGTGCTCTTTTACTATTTACCAAATATTCTCTGTCAAGTAAACTCTATTCTTTTTTTAAATTTCTTTATTGATTATGGTGTCACATAATTGTCCTCATCCCCCCATTCCCATCCCAAACCCCTCCCCATGTATGCCCACCCCCTGTTGTCCATAACCTCTGGTTAGGCTTATATGCATGCACACAGTCCTTTGATTGATATCTCTCCTTTGCCTCTACCCTTCCCTACCTTCCCTCTGAGGCCCGATAGTCTGATCATTGCTTCTCTGTCTCCGGGACTGTTTCTGTTAATCAATTTATGTTGTTCATTATTTCCCCTAGATGCGTTAAATCATGTGATACAAGGAATTCCCTTATAAGGACCAAAACTGAGACAAGCCATAATGGTTATTCTGAGAGGCAAATGAATCAGTCTGTAGTGAGTTGCTTTCTAGGTCAACAGTTCTTTTGAATCCCCATTTCAATGTCAAGCAGTTCCTTATGTGTACATGTCAGCCATGGTATTTCAGGTCTGGATGGTTGACAAATGGTGTTTATGAAGTTCCAACCATCTCTGATTTGGTCCTGGGCATCCTTTAGCTACACACAGCTCCTGTCTGCTAGTATGGCAAGGTGTTGTCAGCATCTTCCATCTCTGGACTGATTCTCTTCTGTCTTCATGGCTGGGGCACTCCTGTCAATTCCTCTCTGTTGTAGGAATCCACATGGTCTCAGAGTTGTTTTCTGAAAATATACAAACATATTCTTGACCAAAAGTTAATAAAGGGACATTTTCTATGAATTTGACTTGGGATCCCTTTTCCTTTTTTTTTTTTTTTTGTATCTTGTTGTTAGCATTTCAAATGAAAGTTAATTTTCTAAAGTACAAATTTTCTAGATGTAATTTAATCACTGGATATTTTTCCTTACACAATATTTTTCCACTATCACCCCCTTTTTTAATTTAAATATTAGAAAGCTTTTGGAAATTTTATAATGTAGTCTTGATAGCTTTTACATTTTAATTATTTGCTCTAAAATATGACTGCTTTAGGTTCATAACATGTTGTGAAATTTTACCATGAGATGAACTGCCAATAAGTATTTTGTTAACATTTTAGGAACAGCTTTTTATACAGTGCAATCAATTTTTCTAGAATATTCGCTTATTTCAATTAGCCAATTTAATTATCTCTGAGAGATTGACTATTATTCAACTGCCAAACTCAATACTCTTATTTTACCCTGTGTGTATTAGTGGAAATGATTATTTGCCTTCTTGAGTAGACCCTGAGCATTCCTAGTACTAGGCTGGATTTGGATATTAAAAACCCATTTCCCCGCATCATGGGTACAAGACATCTCAAATGAGTCTTGTTGCAGTGAGAGAGCTGCTGCTGTCAGCCAACTCTCTGTCTGTTACCTGGGTTCCGATTTGAGCTGTACATGGGAAGCAAATCATCCATGGGGGCAGGAGATATCCCTTAGAAGGAGTGAAGGTTCAGGCGCCGAATTGGTCTGTGCCCCACCTCTATTGACCCCCAAGTTCTCTCCTGATGGCCCCTCTGAGACTGTGCCTGTCTTAGGTTGTTCCTTTCTTGAGGAATCTTACCCATCTCTGTCTAACCAGCCATGCTTTGTGGTCAAGCAGGGTGATGTGAGGTTTAGTTCGTCTCATTGGAAGCCTATGCCCCTATGCCCAGCACCTGCCTTGGGATCCCCTCACCTGATGGCAAGGCTCAGGCACTGATCTCATATTTTGGGGAACCCACGTTTCTTCTCCAGAGAAGGCCCAGCTCACCCCACTGGGTGGGAGAGAGATCCATGGTACCAGCCACCATGATACTTCAACCTCAGCATGAACTGAAAGCTCAGACAACAGCTATGGGCAACTGGATCATGAGAAGAGGGTCACTCTTGGCCAAAAGAGCAAGAGGGGCCAATATAGAATGCTCAGGTGCCTTCTCAGGAGGCCCTATACACAGTGGAAGGGATTAAATCCTTTCATGTTGTTTTTGAATTGCTACCAGACATTCAAAGAATTGGTTTGTAAGTTTGTTTGGGATAATTGTACATTATGCTGTTGTAATTCTAAAATATCTAGAGATGTGTTACCATTGTCTCCAAGCACCAAAAAGATGATTTTTTTATTGATACTATTATGGGTAATGGGGATAACCCAAATCTGGGAAAAATTATAATGACCTTGTAGAATAATATCATGTAAGGATATTCTTTGCTCTAGCCATGGCAATTCCATTTCAAACTGGCTGTCAATTTCTTTTTGTATAGAAAAGGTCTTTGCTACATTTTCTGCACCTCTCCCAGGTGTCCACATAAGCCAGAAACTTTCTTTAATTTTACACACAAAGGAGCAGTGGTTAGATTTTGTGCCATACAGAAGGGAAGCTGGATGGTGACCCCTGTGTAATTATACTTCTTTGCCCCACCCATGGTCCTCCTGCATGACCAGGGTGTTTGGTATCATCAGTGACTACATCTGGCAGGGAGATCAGCCCACGTAAGGACTCCCATCCATGAAGGATCAGGAACATATGTCCAGAAATACTTTCCCAATAGCCCCAGGTTATCTTACCATACAGCCAATGACTGCTAGCATGGCAGGAAAGACGTTCTCAGGTGTTCTTTGGGTTCCAGTTACCCCACACTTTCTTTAATTTTATGATTATGATTATGATTATTATTTTACATATGTGTTCTTATCCCCCTCTTACCTCTTACCTCTTACCCCCCACTTATGCCCCACCCCCCTGATACCTGTGTCCATTGATTAGGCTCATATGTATTCACACAAGTCCCTTAGTTGATTTCTCCCCCATACCCCCCCCCAACCCTTTCCTTCCCTGAAGTTTGAAGTTCTGATTGATGTTATTCAGTCTCTGGTTCTGTTCTTGTTCATCAGTCTATGCCATTCATTATATTCCACAAATGAGTGAGATCATGTGATGTTTATCTTTCTCTACTTGGCTTATTTCACTTAGCATAATGCTCTCCATTTCTATCCATGTTCTTGCAAATGGTAGAAACTATTTTTTAATGCAGCATAATATTCCGTGGTGTAGATGTACCACAGTTTATTGATCCATTCATCTGCTGAAAGGCATTTAGGCTGTTTCCAAATCTTAGCTATGGTGAATTGTACTGCTATGAATGTGGGGGTGCATATATCCTTTCTGATTCGTGTTTCTAGTTTCTTGG
The DNA here is from genome assembly GCF_014108245.1 of Pipistrellus kuhlii. Classification (NCBI taxonomy): domain Eukaryota; kingdom Metazoa; phylum Chordata; class Mammalia; order Chiroptera; family Vespertilionidae; genus Pipistrellus; species Pipistrellus kuhlii. The sequence continues at coordinate 97,395,176 of NW_023425529.1, read as the reverse complement.
GATATATTCCTAGAAATGGGATCACTGGGTCAAATGGAAGTTCCATTTTTAGTTTTTTAAGGAAACTCCATACTGTTCTCCACAGTACCTGCACCAGTTTGCAATCCCACTAGAAGTGTAAAAGAGTTCCCTTTTCTCCACATCCTCACCAACACTTGTCGTTTGTTGATTTGTTGATGATAGCCATTCTGACCGGTATAAGGTGGTACTGCATTGTTGTTTAGATTTGCATCTCTCTGATGATTAGTGATTTTGAGCATGTTTTCATAAGTCTCTTGGCCATCCTTCTGTCTTCTTTCAAAAAGTGTCTATTTAGATCAGTTGCCCATTTTGTGACTGAGTTATCTTCTTTTTGGTAAGTTGTATGAGTTCTCTGTAAATGTTGGAGATTAAACCCTTATCATTGATCTCGTTGGCGAATATGTTCTCCCATGCAGTGGGCTTTCTTGTTGTTTTATTGATGGTTTCCTTTGCTGTGAAAAAGCTTTTGATTTTGATGTAGTCCCATTTGTTTATTTTCTCTTTAGCTTCCATTGCCCTAGGAGCAGTATCAATGAAGAAGTTCTTTCGGCATATGTCAGATATTTTGTGGCCTGTGGATTCCTCTAGTATTTTTTGGGTTTTCAGACTTGCGTTTAAGTCCTGAATCCATTTTGAGTTTACTTTTATGTATGGTGTAAATTGGTGGTCTAGTTTCATTTTTTTTTTTTTTTTGCATGTATCTGTCCAATTTTACCAACAACATTTGTTGAAAAGACTGTCTTGTCTCCATTATGTGTTCATGCCTCCTTTATCAAATATTAATTGAGCATAGTAGTTTGGGTTGATTTCTGGATTCTCTATTCTATTCCATTGGTCTATATGTCTGTTCTTGTGCCAGTATCAGGTTGTTTTGAGAACAGTGGCTTTGTAATACACCTAAAATCTGGTATTCAGATGCTTCCTACTTTGTTCTTCTTTTTTAGGATTGCTGTGGCTATTCAGGGTCTTTTTTTTTAATTACAGATGAATTTTTGGAGAGTTCTTTCTAGTTCTGTAAAATATACCATTGGTATTTTAATGGGGAGTTCATTGAATCTATAGATTTTGCTTTGGGTAGTATGGACATTTTGATGATGTTGATTCTTCCAATTCAAGAACATGGGATGTTCTTCCATCTGTTTACATATCTCTTTTTTCAGTGTCATGTAGTTTTCCAGGTATAGGTCTTTTACCTCCTTAGTTAAGTTTATTCCTAGGTATCTTAATTTTTTTTGGTGTATGGTAAATGGGATTGCTTTTTTAGTTTCTCTTTCTGTGAGTTCATTACTTGTGTATAGAAATGCCATAGATTTCTTGGCATTGATTTTGTATCCTGCTACCTTGCCGAATTCATTTATTAAGTCTAATAATTTTTGGTGGAGTGTTTAGGATTTTCTATGTACAGTATCATGTCATCTGCAAACAAGGACAGTTTTACTTCTTCTTTTCCAATTTGGATGCCTTTTATTTCTTCTTCTGTCTGATTGCTATGTCTAGTAGTTCTAGCACTATGTTGAACAAGAGTGGTGAGAGTGGGCATCCCTGCCTTGCTTCTGTTTTTAGAGGAAATGGTTTTAGTTTTTGCCCATTGGGTATTATGTTGGCTGTGGATTTGTCATATATGGCTTTTATTATGTTTAGGTATGATCCATCTATTCCCACCTTGCTTAGAGTTTTTATCAACAAAGGACGTTGGATTTTGTCAAATGCTTTTTCTGCATCAATTAATATGACTATATGGTTTTTATCTCCCAATTTGTTTATGTGATGTATCATGTTTATTGATTTACGAGTATTGTACCATCCTTGCATTTCCGGGATAAATTCTACTTGGTCGTGTTGTATGACCTTTCTGATGTATTGCTAAATCCTATTTGCTAGAATTTTGTTGAGGATTTTAGCGTCTATGTTCATGAGCGATATTGGTCTGTAATTCTCTTTCATTGTGTTGTCTTTATCTGGTTTTGGTATTAAGGTGATGCTGGCTTCATAGAAGGAGCTTGGAAGTGTTCCTTCTTCTTGAATGTTCTGAAGTAGTCTGAGGAGGACAGGTTTTAGTTCTTCATTGAATGTTTGATAAAACTCCCCTCTGAAGCCATCTGGCCCCAGGCTTTTGTTTGATGGAAGCTTTTTGATGACTGCTTCATTTTCTTCCATAGTTATTAGCCTATTTGAGATTTTTAAACTCTTCCTGAGTAAGTTTTGGAAGGTTATATTTTTCTAGGAATGTGTCCATTTCCTCCAGGTTCTCTAGTTTGTTAGAATAGAGTTGTCCATAGTATTTTTTTAACAATACTTTGTATTTCTGTGGGGTCTGTTGTTATTTTGCCTCTTTCGTTTCTGGTTGCTTTTTTATTTTATTATTTGGGTCCTCTCTCTTTGCTTCTTGGGAAGCCTGACTAGCGGTTCATTGATCTTGTTTATCCTTTCGAAGAACCAGCTCTTGATTTTGTTGATCTTTTGTATTGTTTTTTTTTGTTTGTTTGTTTTTTGTTGTGTGTGTTTTTTTTGTTTGTTTGTTTTTTTGTTTTTTTTGTCTCACTCATTTCTGCTCTGATCTTCATTATTACCCTCCTTCTGCTCACTTTGGGCTTTTCTTATTGCTCCATATTTAATTCTTTGAGTTGTTCAGTTAGATGATTTATTACCATTTTTTTTTTGTTTTTTTTAGGTAAGCCTTAAAGCTATAAACTTCCCTCTCAAGACTACTTTCAATATGTCCCATAGGATGTGCACTGTTGTGTTTTTATTGTCATTAGTCTCCGGGATGTTTTTAACTTCTTCTTTGATCGCCTTGATAACCCAATCATTGTTTAGCAGTATGCTATTCAGCTTCCAAGAGTTTGAATTTTTTTGGAATGTTTTTATTGTAGTTTATTTCTAATATTATGCCATTGTGATCTGAGAAAATGCTTGATAAGATTTCAATCTTTTTTAATTTGGAGAGACTTTGCTTGTGGCCCAATATGCGATCTATTTTTGAAAATGTCCCACGTGCACTTGAGAAAAACAAATATTCTGTGGCTTTGGGGTGAAAGTCTCTGAATATGTTGGTTATGTCCATCTGATATAGCATGTCATTTAGAATTCTTGTTTCTTTGCTGATTTTTTTGTCTAGAGGATTTATCTAGTGATGCCAGTAGTGTATTAAAGTCCCCTACTATGATTGTATTGATGTCGTTCTCTCCCTGGATATTTTCCAGGAGATTTTTTTTTTTTTTTTAATTTGGGTGCTCCTGCATTGGGTGCATATATGTTTACCAGAGTTATATCTTCTTGTTGAATTGCTCCATTTAGTATTATGTAGTAGCCTTCCTTGTCTCTTATTATGGCCTTTACTTTGAGGTCTATTTTATTTGATATAAGTATTGCAACCTCAGCTTTTTTCTCATTTCCATTTGCTTAGAAAATATTTTTTAATCCCTTCACTCTCAGTCTCTGTGAGTCCTTTGCTCTAAGGTGTGTCTCTTGTAGACAGCAAATATATGGGTCATGTTTTCTTATTTATTCACCTACCTTATGTCTTTTGATTGGTGCATTTAATCTGTTTACGTTTAATGTTATTATTGATAAGTATCTGCTTGTTGTCATATTTAACCTTAGTGTTTGTGTTTCTTCTTGCTTTTCTCTATCTTCTTTTTACAGCAGTCCCTTTAGCATTTCTTGCATTACTGGCTTGGTAGTGATTAACTCTCTTAGCCCTTTTCTGTCTGTGAAGCTTCTGATTCCACCTTCAATTTTGAATGATAGCCTTGCTGGGTATAATATTCTTGGATTCAGTCCCTTGTTTTGCATTACTTTGTATATTTCATTCCATTCCCTTCTGGCCTGGTGTGTTTCTGTTGAGAAATCAGTTGATATTATAATAGGAGATCCCTTGTATGTAACTTTCTGTCTCTCTCTTGCAGCGTTTAAGATTCTCGCTTTGTCGTTGGTATTCGCCAATTTAATTATGATGTGTCTTGGTGTTGGTCTTTTGGGGTTCAACTTGTTAGGGATTCTATGTACTTCTTGGACTTGGATAGTTTTTTTCTTGCCAATATCAGGGAAGTTTTGTGTCATTATTTCTTCCAAGAGGTTTTCTATTCCTTCCTTCTCTTTCTCTCCTTCTTGTATCCCTATTATTCTAATGTTGTTTCATTTTGTGTTGTCCCACAGCTCCCTTAGGCTCTCCTCTTGCTTTTTAAGTCTTCTTTCCAGTTGCTGCTGTGTTTGTGTGTTTTTTACTACCTTGTCTTCTACTTCACTGATGTGGTCCTTAGCCTCTTCTAGTCTACTCTTAAGCCTTCCATTGTGTTTCTTATTGCAGCTATGTCATCTCCTCTTGGTTTCTTTTCATGTTGGTGACATTCTCATTCAGCTCCTTATAATTCTCATTGAGTTGTGTGTATTTTTCATTGAGTTGTGTGCATCTGTCCTCTAGCTGTTTAAACATCCTTATAACCATTACTCTGAATTTTATCTCTGATAAGTTGCTAGGTTTGAATTCATTTAACTCCCTTTCTGGTGATTCCTCTTTTTCTTTCCCTTGGGATTACTTTTTTGTCTTCCCATGTTTTCCTGTAATTGCTTTGCTGCCCAGATTCTTTTGGGGATGGTGCTACTGGCGTAATCTCTCAGTTTTCCTGTGTTTGTTAATCTAGTGTAGCTCCCTACTTGAGCTATTTGGGTTCTCTTGGTGTAGGCCTGCAAGCTTGAGAGGCACAACTGTGGTATCTAGGAGTCAGCCACTGGGGCTGGGGGGGGGGGGGGGGGGGGGGGAGTGTCCCAATTTTTGCTTTCTTGAAGCCTTAATTGTAATCACACATGCCCTGCAGGGACTCACATTGGGCTCCAGGAACCATCTGTTGGGGTGTTGGGGCTCAGGCAACCTGCTTTTTGGAAAGGCATGACTGTGTTGCCCAGGGTTCTGCAGTTGTGGGGTAGGCAGATCCAACTTTTGCTGTTGCACCTGTGGTGGATAGGCGCTTACTCCTAGCGGCAGTTCACAGCAGCACCCTCAGTGCATTTGTCAGTGAGGCACACTGAAGGACTCTGAAGGGTTCTGGCAGTGTAGCTGTGAAATTGAGGTGCCTGTGGTCGGTATCCAGGCTGAGTGAATTCAAAGCCTTTACTGCTGAAGAGGAGTGCACTCCCTGTGTGTTTAAGATGGCCCCAAAGAGGAGCTTACAGTGGCTCCCATTAGCACCCTGTGGTTAGTTGTGCTTGTGTGCCAGGTTGCCAGGATGTCAAGCTCTCAGGATGCAGAACTTCAATATACTCTGAGGGTTCCAGGTACCGCCGTTGAGCAGCTAGGGTGAATGTGGCAACCTTCCAGGGAGAGGGAATTCAGAATTTCCACTGTGGGGTCGTGCTTCCCAGTCTTCACAGAAACACACTCTTGGGTGTTTTCGGCCTCTCCCCACCACCGCCCAAGGAGACACCCACTAGCAGAAGTAAGGTGTTCAGGCCTGTCTATGTGATGATGAGTGCACGTGCCCCAGCCCACACAGAAACACACCCTCTGGTGCTTTCTCCCTCTCCCAAGCGCTGTCCAAGGATATATCTGCTAGTAGGAGTAGAGTGTTCAGGCCTGCCTCTGGAAGGAGGAATGCGTGTGTCCCCAACTGCCCAGAAACCCACCTTGGGTGTTTTTGGTGTCTCCCCTGTGCCACCCAAGGAGACACCCACAAGTATAGAGTTCCAGGCTTGTGCACAAGCGCGCAGTCTTGGAGATGCCTGGAAAGCCGAGTAAAGTGTTTTAGGTTCGGGTGCAAACACGCACCTGCCTGGAGACGCCTAGCTAGCCAAGTAAAGAGTTCCGGGCTCTCGCACAAATGCGCACTGCCTGGAGATGCCCGGCTAGCCGAGTAAAGAGTTCCGGGCTCATGTGTAGGTGTGTCCTGCCTGGAAATGTCCTGCTCGCCGAGTGAAGAGTTCCAGGCTAGCACGAATCCGCAGTTCTGCTGTTGGGGAGGGGAAGTTGTACTTACACCTTCAGAAAGGTGTGTCTTTGGAGGTGGAGATCCCAGTGTCCGCAGGTCTGCAGCTGTGGTCACAGGATATTGGCTAGAGTGTGTGCTGGGTCACGGGGCAGTTCCAACGCGTGTCTTGTTGGTGATGTTGGTGAGTTTTTAAAAAGGCCATTCAAGATGGCGTGGGCTCCGTGCTGGAGTCCTGCCATCCAGAGAGTGCCCACAGCGGTGGTAGCCTCTCCTTGTCCAGAGGAGGCTCTCATCCAGCTCCTGCTGCTCCTGCATGATTTAACTTTCCCTCACTCACTCATACTCACCCCACACACTTCCACAGACACTCCTTTCATACCCTTACTCACTTCCTCTCTCTCAGCTCTTTCCTGCTAGTCACCATCTTTTTTTCTCTCCTTAAGTCAACTCTATCTTTTATTTCACTTTTTACTGTTTAAAGTATTACATATGTCTCCTTTTTCCCCCTTTGACCTCTCCCCGACTGCTCCCACCACCCAGCACATGCCCTTACACCCTAGTGTCTCTGCACATTGGTTGTGCTTATATGCGTGCATACAAGTACTCAGGTTGATTTCTTACCCTTCTCTATCCCTCCCCTGCCTTTGTTCTGAGGTTTGACAGTCTATTCAATGCTTCTCTATCTCTGGATCTATTTTTGTTTATCAGTCTAGGTTGTTCATTATATTCCAAAAATTAGTGAGATCATGTAATACTTATCTTTCTTTGAATAGCTTATTTCACTTAACATAATGCTGTCCAGTTCCATCCATGCTATTGCGAATGCTAAGAATTCTTTCACTTTACAGCAGCATAGTAGTCCATTGTATAGATGTAATACAGTTTCTTAATCTGCTCACCTGCTGATGGGCACTTAGGCTGTTTCCAAATCATAGTTATTGTAAATTGTGGTGCTGTGAACATAGGGGTGCATATATCTTTTCTGATTGGTGTTTCTGATTTCATGTGAAATATCCCTAGAAGTGGGATTACTGGGAAAAATGAGTGTTCCATTTTTTAATTTTTTGAGGAAACTCTATATTGTTTTCCCCAGTATCTGCACCAGTCTGCATCCTGCCAAGCAGTGCACAAGAGTTAATTTTCTCCTCATCCTTCCCAGGACTTGTCATCTGTTGACTTGTTAATGATAGCCATTCTGACTGGTGTGAGATGGTATACCTCATTGTCATTTTGATTGGCAACTCTCAGATGATTAGTGACTTGAAGCATATTTTCATGTCTCTTGGCCTTCTGTATGTCCAATTCCAAAAAGTGTCTATTTAGATCTTTGTCCATTTTTTGATAGTTTATTGTCCCTTGGTTAAGAAGTGTCAGTTCCCTATAAATTATGGGAATTAAAACCTTATTGGATATAAAATTGACAAATATATTCTCGCATGCATTGGGCTCGCTTGTTGATGATTTCTTTTGCTGTGAAGAAGCTTTTTATTTTGATGTAGTCCCATTTGTTTTTTATCTTTAATTGCCGTTGTCCTAAGAGCAGTATCGGTAAAGATATTGCTATAACATATGTCTGATATTTTGCTGCCTATGGAGTCTTCTGAGATTTTTATGGTTTCCCATCTTGCATTTAAATCCTTTACCCATTTTGAGTTTATTTTTGTGAATGGTGTAGGTTGGTGGTCTAGTTTCATATATTTGCATGTATCTGTCCAATTTTTCCAACACCATTTATTGAAGAGACTGTCTTGACTCCACTGTGTGCTCTTGCCTCTTTTGTCAAATATTAATTAAGAATAATGGTTTGGCCAAAACCGGTTTGGCTCAGTGGATAGAGCGTCGGCCTGTGGTCTGAAAGGTCCTGGGTTCGATTCCGTTCAGGGGCATGTACCTTGGTTGCTGGCACATCTCCAGTAGGGGTTGTGCAAGAGGCAGCCGATCGATGATTCTCTCTCATCGATGTTTCTAACTCTCTATCCCTCTCTCTTCCTCTCTGTAAAAAATCAATAAAATATATTTAAAAAAAAGAATAATGGTTTGGGTCAATTTCTAGGTTTTCTTTTTTGTTCCATTGGACTGTATGTCTATTCTTGCAACAGTACCAGTAGTTTTGAGAACAGAGACTTTGTAATATAGCTTGATATCTAGTATTGAGATTCCTTCAACTTTGTTCTTCTTTCTCAGGATTACTGTAGCTATTCAGGGTCTTTCTTTATTCCAAATGAATTTTTGGAGAGTTTGTTCTAAGTCTGTCAAATATGCCATTGGTATTTTAATAGAGATTGCATTGAATCTATAAATTGCTTTGGGTAGTATGGACATTTTAATGATTTTGATTCTACTAATCCATAAACACAGTATATTTTTCCATTTGTTTAGGTCTTTCTCTATCTCTTTTTTCAATGCCTTATTGTTTTCCAAGTACAGTTCTTTCACCTCCCTAGTTAAGTTTATTCCTAGGTATCTTAATTTTTATGTTGCAATGGTAAATGGCATCTTTTTGTTTGTTTCTTTATTTTTTAGTTTTTCTTTCTGTGAGTTCATTATTGGTGTATAAAAAGCCATGCTTCTGGGTGTTAATTTTGTATCCTGCTACATTGCTGAATTCATTTATTAAGTCTAGTAGTTTTTTTATGTTGTCTTCAGGGTTTTCTATGTACAATATCATGTCCTCTGCGAATAATGACAATTTTACTTCTTTTCCAATTTGGATGCTATTTATTTCTTCTTGTCTGATCGCTATGGCTCGCACTTCTAGTACTATGCCAATCAGGAGTGGTGAAAGACATCATCCCTCTCTTGTTTCTGTTCTTAGGGGAAATGGTTTTAGTTTTTGCCCATTGAGTATGATGTTGGCTGTAGGTTTGTGATATAAGGCTTTTATTCTGTTGAGGTATGATCCCTCTATTCTCACTTTGTTGAGAGTTTTTATCAAGAACAGGTTTTGGAATTTGTAGAATGCTTTTTCTGCACCAATTAATATAATAATGTGATTTATGGCTCTCTACAATTAATATAGTTTATGTGATGTATAATGTGTATTTATTTGCAGATATTGTACCAGCCTTGTATCCCCAGAATATTATATAAATCCTACATGGTCATGGTGTACAATCTTTCCAATGTAATGCTAGATCCAATTTGCTAGAATTTTGTTGAGCATTTTAGCATCTATGTTCATCAGGGATATTGGCTTGTAATTCTCTCTCTTTGTAGTGTCTGTATCAAGTTTTGGGATTAGGATAATACTGGCTTCATAGAAAGAACTTGAAAGTGTTGCCGAGACCGGTTTGGCTCAATGGATAGAGTGTCGGCTTGGGGACTGAAAGGTCCCGGGTTCGATTCTGGTCAAGGGCATGCACCTTGGTTGCAGGCATATCCCCAGTAGGGGGTGTGCAAGAGGCAGCTGATCAATGACTCTCTCACATCGATGTTTCTAACTCTCTATCTCTCTCCCTTCCTCTCTGTACAAAATCAATAAAATATATATATTTTTAAAAGTGTGCCTTCATCTTGAATTTTTTGGAATAGTCTATTTCAGTTTTTCTTTAAATTGTTGGTAAAACTCCCCTGTGAAGTTGTCCAGGGCTTTTGTTTGCTGGAAGTTTTTTTTATTACTGCTTCAATTTCCTCCATAGTTATCAGCCTATTCAGATTTTTTTTTTATATTCTTCCTAATTGAGTTTTGGAATAATGTATTTTTCTAGGAATATTTTCATTTTTTTAGGTTGACTACTTTGTTGAAATAGAGTTGTTCATAGTATTTACTTACAATCCTTTGTATTTCTGTGATGTCTGTTGTTACTTCATCTCTTTCGTTTCTGATTTTGTTTGATTTCTCTCTTTTTGCTTCTTGGTGACCCTAGCTTGAGGTTCATCAATATTGTTTATCTTTTCAAAGAATCCAGCTCTTGATTTTATTGATTTTTTGTATTGTTTTTTGTTTAGTTTGTTTGTGGGGTTTTTTTTGTTTGTTTGTGTGGAGTTTTATTGTGGGTGTTGTGTTTTTGTTGTTGTTTGTGTGTGTGTGTGTGTGTGTGTGTGTGTGTGTGTGTTTTATTTTTTGGTCTCTGTCATTTATTTACCCTCTGATCTTTATTATTTATGCCATTGTGGTCTGATAAATAATAGATTATTTTTATTTCAATTGTCTTGAATTGTAAAGACTTAGCTTGTGTCCTACCATATGGTTTGTCTTTGAAGATGTCCCTTTCTTTTGCTTACTCTGGGTTTTCTTGTTGCTCTCTTTCTAATTTCTTAAGGTATAGAATTAGATAATGTATTACCAGGTTTGTTGTTTGTTTGTTTGTTTGTTTGTTTGTTTGTTTTGAGGTAGGCCTAAAATGCTATGAACTTCTCTCTCAGGACTGCTTTTTTTGGGTCCCATAGATTATGAATTGTTGTGGGGGTTCTGTGGTGGGGCTCTTATAGACAGCATATATATGGATCATGTTTTCTCATCCATTCAGACACTCAATGTCTTTTAATTGGAGCATTGTTGTGCTTTCATTTTCATTTGTTTCCATTTTCTTTGTTTTTAGCTTGTTTGTTTGTTTGTTTGTTTTGTTTTGTTTTCAGCAACTCTGGAGTACAATGGATAAGCCTCACCCTGGGAAAACCACTTTCGTGATCACAGTATCTTCCCTGCCAGGTAAATGTCCAAGTACGTTTTTATTTCTTCTTTGATCACTTTGGTAACCCACTCATTCTTTAATAATCTGCTATTTAGCCTCCAAGTGTTTGATTTTTTATTGTTTTTATTGTAGTTGATTTCTAATGTTTTACCATGTGGTCTGTCTTTGAAAATGCCCCATGTAAACTTGAGAAGAATATATCTTCCGTAGCTTTGGGGTGAAATGTTCTGAAGATGTAAACTGAGTTAACCTGATCTAGTGAGTTGTTTAGGATTGCAGTTTCTTTGTTGATTTTTTGTCCGAAAGATTTATCTAGTGATGTAAATGGGATGTTAAAGTCCCCTACTACAATTGTATTGCTGTTGATCTCTCCCAAAAGTTGTTGTTGTTGTTGTTGTTGTTGTTGTGTGTGTGTGAATGTATTTGGGTGCTCCTGCATTGGTTGCATATATGTTTACCAGAGTTATATCCTCTTCTTATATTGGTCCCTTAAGTAATATGATGCAGCCTTCCTTGACTCTTTTTATGGACTTCACTTTGAGGTCTATTTTGTCAGAATTCACTTTTAGTCTGTGTGAGTCCCCTGTCCTATGGTGGGGCTCTTATAGACAGCATATATATGGATCATGTTTTCTCATTCATTCAGCCACTCAATGTCTTTTAATTGGAGCATTTAATCCATTTACACTTAAGATTATTATTGACTAGAAGCTCGCTGCACAAAATTCATTAAGGAGTAGGCCCTCACAGCCCTGGCTGCCTCACGGCCTTGTGGCCCAACCCCCAACCCACTGGTCATTCCAGAAGGTTGTTCCAGAAGATTGTTCTAGAAGGTCATTTTCTCCAGCCTAATTAACATATTAGCTCTTTATTATATAGGACTAGAGGCCTGATGCATAAAATTCATGCACAGGGGTGTGTGTCCCTCAGCACAGCCTGCACCTTCTCTTATCTGGGGCTCCTCAATAGATGTCCGGCTGCCAGTAGGATTGGGCCTAAATGGGCAGTAGAAGATCCCTCTCTCAATCCAGGACTGCTAGCTCCCCACTGCTCTCCTGCCTGCCTTCCTAATTGTCTTTAACTGTTTCTGCCTGCCAGCCTGATCATCCCCTAACAACTCCCTTGCCAGCCTGGTTGATACCTAACTAATCCACTGCCAACCTGATTGCCCCTAACTGCCCTCCCCTGCAGGCCTGGTCACCCCTAGCTGCTCTTCCTTGAAGGCCTGGTCACCCTGAACTGCCCTCCCCTGTAGGCCTGGTCTCCCTCAACTACCCTCTCCTGCAGGACTGCCACCTCCCCCCCCCAACTGCTCTCCTCTGTAAGCCTGGGTCCCTTCCAACTGCCCTTTCCTGCAGACCTAGTCACCCCCAACTTCCCTCCTCTGCCAGCCTGGTCATTGCTAACTGCCCTCCCCTACAAGTTTGATTGCCCCCAACTGCCCTCCCTTGCAGCCTGGTCTCTCCAAACTACCCTCCCCTGCTGACCATCTCATGGCAACCATATTGTATCCACATGGGGGCAGAATCTTTGACCACATGGGGGCAGTCATCTTGTGTGTTGGAGTGATGGTCAATTTGCATATCATTATTTTTTATTAGATAGGATAGAGGCTTGGTTCATGGGTGGGGGCCTGCTGGTTTGCCCTGAAAGGTGTCCCAGATCAAGGTAGGGTTCCCTTGGGGCATGGGGTGGCCTGAGTGAGGGGCCTGTTGTGGTTTTCAGGCTGGCCACACACCCTGGTGACCCAAGCAGAGGCCCTGGGATCTAGGATTTATTTATCTTCCATAATTGAAAATTTGTAGCCTTGAGAGGAGCCAAGCTTCCTGATTGCTCTCTGGCTACAGCCATTTTTGTTGGGATTTATTTATCTTCTATGTCTGTAACTTTGTAGCCTTAAGTGGAGACAAAGGCAGGCCACGCTGTTTAGGAAGCTTGGTTTCCTTCATTGCTGGGAGCAACTCAAGCCTACTGTTCTCTGCAGCTCTGTGGCTCCCATCATTTTGGTTGGGATTTATTTATCTTCTATAATTGAAACTTTGTAGACTTGAGTGGAGGTCTGGCTGGCCAGGATGTGTGGAAAGCTTGGCTTCCCCCATTGCTAGGGAAACCTATGCTTCATGCTCCCTCTGTGACCCCAGCCATCTTGGTTGGGTTAATTTGCATACTAGCTCCTGATTGACTGCTGGCTGTGGCTTGTGGGTATAGCAGAGTGATGGTTAATTTGCATATTATTATTTTATTAGATAAGTACTTGTTTTTAGCCATTTTTATTCTTTATGCCTGTGTTCCTTCTTCCCTTTCTATTTTTAATTTTTATAATAGTCCCTTTACATTTCAAAATATGGAACATTTCACTAATTTGTGTGTCATCCTTGTACAGGGGCTATGCTAATCTTCTCTGTATCATTCCAATTGTAGTGAGCACTGGCTTTTCTTATTGTTCTCTTTCTTAGCTTGTAGATGTAGGGTTAGATAGTGTATTCATTATTTTTCTTGATTTTTGAGATAGGCCTGTAATGTTATGAATTTCCCTCTCAGTACTGCTTTCACTGTGTCTCACAGATTTAGAGTTGTTGTATGTTCATTTTTGTTTGTTTCCAGGAATGCTTTGATTTATGTTTTGATCTTATTGATAATGAATTCATTGTTTAATCACAATCTAGTTACTCTCCATGTGTGAATTTTTTAGGTTATTTTTACTGTACTTGATTTCTAGTTTCATACCATTATTGATGCTTGATATATAATTTAAATTTTCTTGAATTTTTTAAGACTTATTTTGTGTCTGAGCATGTGGTCTATACTTGAGAATGATCCATGTGTACTTGAGAAGAATGTGTATTCTGCTTCTTTGGGATGAAATGATCTGTTAATATCCATGAAATCTCTTTGATTTAGTGTATCATTAATGCCACTGTTTTCTTATTTATTTTTTATTTAGAATGTATCCATTGGTTCCAGTGGGGTGTTAAAGTCCCCTATTATGACTATATTGCTATTAACCTTTCCCTTATGTGCATATAAGTTTATCAGGATTGTAACCTCTTGTTGGAATGATTCCTTTTCTCTTATGTAGTGACCTTCCTTGGCTCTTGTTTTGACCTTTGTTTTGAAGTCTATTTTGTCAGATATGAGTTTTGCTACCCCAACTTTTATGGTTCATTTCCTTTGGCATGTAATATTTTTTTTTTTACATCCCTTAACTTTCAGTCTGTCTGAATATTTTGTTCCGAGGTTGGTTTCTTGTAGATAGCATATATATGCTTCATATTTTCTAATTCATTCAGCTACCTATGTCTTTTGATTGGAGCATTTAATCTACTTCCATTTAAGGTTATTATTGATAGATACTTATTTACTGCCAATATTTTTTATAAATGTTTTTCTCTCTCTCTTTCTTTATTCTTCTTAAAACACACCTTTTAACATTTTCTACAATGCTTTTTGGTAATAATGTACTCCTTTAACATTTTTTTTTTTAAATCTGGGAATCTCTTTATTTTATCTTCAATTTTAAATAATGGCCTTGCTGTATAGTGTAGTCTTGGGTTTATATCCTTGTTTTTCACTACTTTGAATACTTTGTGTTGCTCCCTTTTGGCCTGCAGTGTTTCCATTGAGGAATAAGCTGACAATCTAATGGGTAACTTTCTGTCTCTCTCTTCCTGCCTTTAATATTCTTTCTTTGAGAGATAAAGGAAGACATAAACAGATGGAAGAACATATCCTGTTTATGAATTGGTAGAATCAACATTATTAAAATGTACTTACTACCCAAAGTAATCTATAGATTCAATGCACTCCCCATTAAAATACCCATGACATATCTCACAGAACTAGAACAAACTCTCCAAAAATTCATATGGAATAAAAAAAAAATACCCCAAATAACTGCAGAAATCCTGAAAAAGAAGTACAAAGTAGGAGGGATCTTAATACCAGATTTCAAGTTGTATTACAAAGCCACTGTTCTCAAAAATGTCTGATACTGGCATAAGAACAGACATATTGACCAATGCTATAGAATAGAGAGCCCAGATATCGACCCAAACCACTATGCTCAATTAATATTTGACAAAGGAGGCAAGAGCATACAATGGAGACAAGACAGTCTCTTCAATAAATGGTGTTGGGAAAATTGGACAGATACATGGGGGGAAAAATGAAACTAGAACACCAACTTACACCATACACAAAAATAAACTCAAAATGGATAAAGGACTTAAATGTAAGATGGGAAACCATAAAAATATTAGAGTAATCCACAGGCAGCAAAATACCAGACATATGCCAAAGCAATAACTTTACTGATACAGCTCCTAGTGCAATGGAAATTAAAGGGAAAATGAACAAATGGGACTACATCAAAATTAAAAGCTTCTGCACAGCAAAAGAAACCTTCAACAAAACAACAAGAAAGCCCACTGCATAAGAGAACACATTTGCCAATGCTACCACTTATAAGAGCTTAATCTCTAACATTTACAGGGAATTCATACAACTTAACAAAAAGTTAAACAACCCAATAAAAAAATGGGCAATAGACCTAAATAGATACTTCTAGAAAGAAGACACAAGGAAGGCCGAAAGACATATGAAAACATGCTCAAAATCATTAATCATCTGAGACATGCAAATCAAAATGACAATGCAGTATCATCTCACACCTGTCAGAATGACTATCATCAACAAATCAACAAACGACAAGTGCTGGCACGGATGCGGAGAAAATGGATTGCTGGTGGGAATGCAGACTGGTGCAGCCACTGTGGAGAACAGTATGGAGTTTTCTCAAAAAACTAAAAGTGGAACTCCCATTTGATCTAGTGATCCCACTTCTAGGAATATATCCCAAGAAACTAGAAACACCAATCAGAAAGGATATATGCACCCCTATGTTCCTAGCAGCACAATTAACCACTCCTAAGATTTGGAAAGAGCCTAAGTTTCCTTCAGCAGATGAGTGGATTAAAAAACTGTGGTACATCTACACAATGGAATACTATTCTGTAGTAGGAGAAAAAAAAAGGGGGGGAATTCTTACCATTTACAACAGCATGGATGGAACTGGAGAGCATTATGCTAAGTGAAATAAGCCAGTCAGTGAAAATTAAAAATCACATAATCTCATTAATTTTGGGGTTATAATGAACAACATAAACTGATAAACAAAAATAGATCCAGACATGGAGAAACATCAATGAAATGCTCAAACCTCAGAGGAAAGGTAGGGGAGGGAAGGGGTAAGGAGTAGAGACCAACCAAAGGACATGTATGCATGCATATAAGGCTAACAAATGGAGACAGACAATAGGGTGGTGAGGGCATGAGTTGGGGGCTTGGGAAAGGGATAATGGGGGATAAAAACACTTATGTAATACCTTAATCAATAAAGAAAAAATATTCTTTCTTTGTATTTTATTCTTGTCATTTTAATTATGATGTATCTGAACATGGAGCTCTTTGAATGGAATTCTCTGCTTCTTAAAGTTCTGTGGCTTTTTCCTTTACCAGGTTAGGAACATTTTCTGTTGTTATTTCTTTAAACAGGTTGTCTATTCATTGCTCATTTTCTCCTCCTTCTGGTTTCTTTATGACTCCAATGTTGTCACCTTTCATGGTGTCCCAAAGTTCCTTTAAATTATCCTCCTGCTTTTTATTTCTTTCTTATTTCTTTGTGCACTATTTGAGTATTTTTTGTAGCTTATCTTCCAAATCACTGATTTAATCTTCATTCAATCTGTTTTATTCCTTTCAGTGTATTCTTGATGTCAAGTATTTTATTCTTCATTTCTAACTGATTCTTATCTATTGTTTCTATTTTGTTTCATGCTGTTACAGTTTCCACTGGGTTTCTTAAATATCGATATATCACTAAGTTCCTAGAGCATCCAAATATTACTTTGAATTCTATATCTGATAAATTGCTTTCCTCTATTTTGTTTGGCTCCCTTTCCAGAATTTCCTCCATTTCTTTCATTTGGGAGTTGTTTCTTTGTCTCTCCACTTTGTATTTGTATTAAGCTATTATATAAAACTGTTATGTCTCCAAATCTTCGTAGGTTGGCCTTATGTAGTAAGTATTCTGTGGAACAAAATGGCAGAATCTCTTTGATCTCCTGTGCTAGGTGATCTAGGAATGTTCCTTGTGTGATTTATTTTGGCTCTCTTGTAATTGGGTCTTGAATGTTGTCCCATTCGTGGGTGGAATCTCCTCTCAGACAGCTGGTGCACTATAAAACTCATCCCCAAATACATCATGCGAGCTGTGTTCAGAGGCTGACAGAACAAAACAAAGCAAGAAACAAAACAAAAACATATACAAGCAACCACAATAGAAGAAAGACTTAGGAAAGATAAAAGAAAATAAGAATAATAGATGAAAAGGAAAAAAAAATCAAGGAGAATAACAGGGAAGAAAAAGCCATATGAAAGGGCAGAGGTGAAAGAGAAAAATAAGAATAAAGAATTGGAAAAGGAAAATGGTATAAAATAAAAGAGAAAGACAAAATTATGATAAAGAAAATAAGAGAAAGCATAAAGACAAAAAATATAAGAAAAGAAAGCAGGAGAAAGAATAAAAAATAGATTAAGTAAAGGGATGAGAGACAAGCTGGTGATGCTCAGTGGTTGAGTGTTGACCCATGAACTAGGAGGTCATGGTCACTGTTTGATTCCCAGACGGGGCACAATCCTGGGTTTCAGGCTCAATCCCTAATAGGAGAACAATGGTTCTCTCTCATTATTGATGTTTCTAACTCTCTCCTTCACTCTTTCTGAAATCATTAAAAAGAAAATAAAAATAAGATATATGAAAGAAAAAGATAAGCTACAAATATAACAAATCGATACAGAAGAAAGATAAAGAAGATAAACAAGGGGGAAAAAGTGAAGTGGATTTGTCTCAGAATAAAATGTCTCCTGGAAGCTTCCTCTCAACCATGCTCATCTGATAATTGAGGCTAATTTTTTTTTTTTTTTTTTTTTTTTTTTTTTTTTTTTTTTTTTTTTTTGTCTGCCAATTCTGGGCCTTCCACTTCAAAAACTTTCCTCCATTGGCTCTTAATAACCTGTTTGAAGCTTCAGGTGATCCACAGTTTATGTCTGTCTCCACAGGACTTGGAGACATATGAGAAGGGCCAAGCTGTACTCAGTTTGATAGCAGCACAGGTTCTTAATCACTCAAATGTCTGTTTCTGAAAGAGCTTTAGATAGAATCAAGGATATAGTCATCTGGATCTCTCTTGAGGGGAAAGTCCATTCATATTTCAAGGCAAGTGGTGGGTGTATTTTTCCATCCCAGAGCTACTCCTCTGAGAGTATCCAATAATATTGCCCATGCCTTGGCTAGGTGAAGATCCTTGTATGCAGTCCAGTGGTAATAGCTGGAAATCAGGAGTTTCTGTCAGCTCTTCTATGAGGGGGAAGCACCAGTCAGGTTCCTGGGACAGTTGGGAGAGAGGGCCCCATTCCCAAGCCAATCACTGATGATCCCTGATACTGTTCAAACCCTACATCTAGGCCGCTGCTGCTATTCCTCTACAAAGATCAAGATGCAGGGTGTGGCAGGCAGGGGTGAGCATGGGATGAGCTCCTCTCCTAGGGAAGGGATCTTCCTTTTCTTGAGCTATGGCTTTTGGGAAGTAAGTAACTCTCAGGAAAAAATTGCAATTTTGATTTAGGGTTGGTATGACCAAATGCAGGTCTCCCAGCTGCCTCTTTTTACCTCTCTCCCCAGTGTTTCCCACCTCAAACTCTCCACAGGCTCCTTTAATCTGCACTTGCCCTCTCTCCACTGAAGCCTCGGGTGAGTAGCTATAAATGAAATCCTGTACTCTGGATTTAAAAAACAAACAAACAAAAAACTATGGCTTTGGCTACTACTGGCTCTGGTCTACTGAGTGCCAAAAACTGTCACTTTTCACCCCTGGATGTTACAGGGGCTGCTGTGCTAGAGGCAAAGACCAACAAATAGTTAGCATAATAAATTTGATAGTACGTTCATCAGAAAGCTGATGCACCTTGGGCTTTAGCAAGGGCTAAAAGCTATGCACCAATTGTTCTGTCCAGACAATGGTGGCTTAGGGCAATCTCCTAAACTGATAATATTTTACTGTTTACCAAACCTTACCTTTGATATGTGTGTTTGTTTTGCTAAAGGGAAAATGTATATTCTAACAAATAAAAAGCTATGGGTTCGGAGGCTTGGGGAGCCACTCCACTAGAGAGTAGGTTAGTTCCCCATGCTTCAATATTTATATTTCTTATCTAGTATATCCATTTATGCACAGCCCCTTATCCAGATTCTGAATCCTTCCTCAAAAGGTTGTGGCACTGCTGTTCTCAGCTCTGGTGCTTTAGGATATGTAAGCCAACCTGGGGCCCAAGTCATGATGTTGAAAAATACACCTCCTGCAGCTGGCAGATCCCTCTTTGCTGTTAGCTTTCTTCCAGTGGAAGCTGGTCCTGTTCTTCTCAGGACCTCCTACATGTCTCAAGGTGTTTTCTGTTCTTCCTTGTTATGTCTCCTCCTTAAATGACCTCAGTTAGTAATTCCAGGTGAATGTTCCCCAATTTAGCTTTATTTTCTCTTCTGGCCCTGGGAAGAGGTGCAAGAAATGTCTGCCTATTCCAGCACAATCTTCTCTCTTTAGAAATATTTTGCCCTAACTGATTTGGCTCAGTGGATAGAGTGTTGGCCTGCAGACTCAAGGGTCCCAGGTTTTATTCTGGTCAAGGGCATGTACCTTGGTTGCAGGCATATCCCCAGTAGGGAAAGTGCAGGAGGCAGCTGATCAATGATTCTCTCTCATTGATGTTTCTAACTCTCTCTCCCTCTCCTTTCCTCTCTGTAAAAAATCAATAAAAATATTTTAAAAACAAGAAATATTTGATAGTATTTTTTTCTTAAGCATTTTTAGTATGGCATTTCACTGCCTTCTGACTTCCATTATTTTTAATGTAAAGTCAGCCATTAATTTCCTAGTTGTTGCCCTGTATGTGATGAAACAGTTTTCTCTTGCTTCTTTTAATATTTTCTTTGTTTCTTAATAGCATGACTATGATGTTTGTAGGTATATAACTCTTTATGTTTGTTTTTCTTGGGTTTTATTGTACTCCTTGGCTCTATAGATTAATCATTTTCATGAAATATGGGAAGTTTCCTGTCATTATTTCTTAATGTAAGGTTTGAGGCACAGGAAACGGAGTGGGGGAGCCAGGCAAATTAAAAGAGAAAGTTTATTTCACACTAAAAAGCGAGATCCATTACAAAAGAGGGTAGGAAAACCAGTATTAGAGGAGAAGGAGGACCCAGCCTGGCTGTCTCACAGGGGAGAAAAGCAACATGCGCAGAGGTGAACACACCTTTTTAGGGGAGGAATGGAAAGGGATGGGGCCCAGGGCACTCGGCACATGCTGATTGGTGGTTCAATGTCTTGGAAATGTCCTGGCTGCAGACGCAGGTTATGTCATACTCCACCCATTAGTTGGGGGAAGGGAGGATCTATCATTCCAGGCTTTTTGTGGTATTAAAAAAAAAATTGAGAGTCTTGGCAAGGTCAGAGGGTAAAGGTCCGTTTTCTGTAGCTACTTCCTACTGAGAGGGGGCATCATCAAGGTTGTCTATCCAGGCTCTCAAGGATTCTAGTGACATAAGTGTCTCTATGTTCTGAATTCAAGGTCAGATAGATATCTTCCAACTTCTGGTTGGGGAATGCCTGCATTCTGTTCTTCAAAAACTAGTGAAACAGCACATGAGACAGGGGCCAAAGAGAAAAATTAAAGGAATAGATACCAGTGGGCCTAATGATAGGAGGAGCCAGGGGGTAAGTGAGGGAAAAACAGAGTGTTTTCCATGCTGGATGATGGGTGCAGCAGCATGATTTCCCCAAGGAACTGGTTGGTGAAGTCTTAACATGATCCTATTGAGTCACTTGGGAGGTAAAAGCTGGCTCTGAGGCTGCCACAGCATCACTTGTCTGGTTTTGCTGCCTTTCTGGGCCTGGAGCTGAAATACAACCTGGGGGTAAATTATTGAGGAGATCTGAGTCCCCCAGCTGGAGGGCTGGTCTTTGGGGGGTCTTGGTCTGCTACAATATTTCTGACCTGGACAGAAATTTATCAGTGTGTTCCCAGAGCAGTTGCTTGAGTAATGGCAGGTATGGAAGTTAAGTAGCCAGGAGAGGAGGATCAGTAGGGAGACAATGGTTGAACAAGAAGGGTCTCCCTTATAGAAGTTCAAAAGAGCTTAAGAAGATGGGCTCCTTGGTGTATCCTGAATTCTGGTCAGGGCCATGGGCAGGAGTTATGGCCAGAAGCTTCTTCTTTCTAGAGAGAGTATAATTAGATGGTCTTTAAGGAGGTCATTGATCCTCTCGATTGTGAGTGGTAGGGTATGTGCAGTTTAGTTAAGTTGAAATTAGAGAGAGGAAAATCTGAGAGTCCCACCTGAGGTTGAATGAGGGCATTGACGACCTCAGAGCAGGAGTGCGTAGAGTTATGTGGAGGTAATGGGAAAAAGAATGGCTGGGTTTGGGGCTGTGAACTGAGTTAGGAAGATGTCAGGACTCTTGAGGAACATGGAGTTCCTACAGGTGAGATGGGGGCAAGGAGAGATAAGGATCAGTGGGACAAAAGATCCTGTAGCCTATAGGTGGAGAAGACCTGAAAGGGCTGCTGGAGGCAGATCTTCTGGGCCTCTTTGGTGAGAGTGGCAACTGTAGCCAAAGCCTAGAGGCAGTGATGCCATCCCCGAACCATGGGATCAAGCTGTCTGGAAAGGTAGGCTATGGGGTGAAGGCTGGCCCTAGGGACTGGGTGAGGACCCCCATAGCTATTCCCTGTTTCTCATCAGTAAATAGTTGGAAAGGCTTAAAGATGTCCTGGAGAGAGGGGGAAATGCCAAAAGGGTATCCCAGATTTTAGAAAAAGCTTGGCAAACAAGGGAGGGTGAAGAAAGGTGGCCTAATGGTATTTCTTTAGCATTCTGGTATAGGAGCTTAGCTAGGAGAGAAATATTTGGAGAGGAAGCATCTCACCAACCCTAGAAAGGACAAGATCTGTTCTGCAGAAGTGGGAGTCTATAGGTCTCACAATGCCTGTGCTCGGTCAACTGTCAGTCCTTGGGAACTGGGTGTCAGACAGATCTCCAAGTAAGTTACAGGGGAGCCGACAGTTGCACCTTGGCAAGGGACACGTGGTATCCTTTGTCCCCTAGAAAGTTGAGGTGGCCAGCTGTCTGCCTATGAGAGTCCAGGGAGGGGCTGCAGAGGAGATCATCTACATACTGGTGAAGAGTGCTGGCTTCTAACAAGCATTATTGGATGTCTCTGGCTAAGGCCTGGCAAAACAGATGAGGTCTGTCTCTGAATCCCTGGGGCAGGACCATCCAGGTGAGTTAGCAGGATACCTGCTCATCTGGGTCCTTTTACAATTCTTGTCAACAGTTAATTTTAGAACTTCTTTCTTTCAACATACCTTCCATTAAATATGTCTCTAGTCATTTGAATTTTAAAACTGCCACTTTTTTTCTAGAGATAAAGATTTAAGTTTCTGATAAGCCTGTGCCAACAAGAAAGTTGTTCTTTAGAAAGGGTGAAGTGGGGGAGGGGGAGGGAGAGAGGTGAGAAGGCACTAAAGCCAGAGCAGTTTTCAGAGCATTAAAGAGTGATTTGCCATCAATACCCATGACCAAGATTGTGGAAGGTAAAAATGACCCTCAAAAGGAGGGCAAGACAGAGAAGGTAGCCCCCGTATTGACCAGGAAGGAGACCAGCTTACCCACTACCTGAGCTTTAACCTGGGTTCGACGAGGGTTATGGGGGTCGTCGAATCTGGGCATCTTCAGTCTTTGGCTAGTCTTCACTCATGGCCAATGGTGGGAAAGGCGGCCCCTCTATGCTGAGAGGCAGAGGGCCTGTCACTTTTATAGGGACAGTCATTTTTCCAGGGGTCACTTTGTCTGCATGGCTTGGGGTTAGAGCCTAGGGCCAGGGGCACAGCTTTACCCAGTGGCCTTCATTTCTGCATTTGAAGCATCCTCCAGGTGGTGTCCGTCCTCGGTTCCTTTGGGGCCATGTGTGGCTGCAGTCAGCCTCAGAGCTGCAACCAAGCCTTGGGTTTGCAGCTTTACCTTCTGTCGAAGGCAGGTCTCCCAATTTGACTCTGCCTGCTCCTCATGGGCATTAAAAACCTAAAAGGCCATATTTACTAGATCTTGGACCAGGTTCTGAAAAGGCGTTAGAGGAAGGGTGGGGGGTGGAGTAGGAGGTGGGTCATGGGCCAGAGGAGAAGGAGCAGGGTGGCAGGTGGCCACACCAGGCCGGGCCCATGGGGTGGGCTGTGGGTGGGAAGTCTTGGTAACTTTATTCAAAGAGAGGGGTTGGACTTGCTGTTTTAAGATGGCAGCCCCCATGGCAGTGGCAAGCCAAGTGGCCAACATGGAGGCTGCTCACAATACACAAGGGAAGAGCAAACCAAAATTTCTACAGACAATCAGAAATCTCACCTAGCTGTTTTGAGTGGCCAGCAGGGTGGCAGGTGGGCAGCTCTTGCATTGTGCAGTGGCTTCTGCTTGGCTCATGGCCTGAGGCAGTGAAAGCGGCTCCTGCAGCAGTAGCTGCCATCGGGAAAGGGGAAGCCACGGTAAAGAAGTAGGAGAAAAAAAAGAGGAGAATGGGGGGAGAGAGGGAGCGGACAGCAGAGTGGCAGGAGAGGTGGAGATGAAAGATTGGCTGGGTCAAAAGAGTCAGAAGACAGAGAAAGGGCTGAAGACCAATCCAAGAGGGCAAAGAGGACTTTGTGAAGAGGATCTGATGCGTGAAACAAGAGGAGTACAGTGAGGGGTGGAAGCAAAGGGCCACTTCCTGGTTTGCTGGCTGAAATTACTGAGGTCAATGAGAATGTTAAAATCAAAGGTCCCATTTTCAGGCCATCTGGACCCATTCCAATTCATACTGAGGCCATGCTACATTACAGAAGTAAATGAGGCATTTAGGATGAAGATCCTGGGACAGGCCTACCTTAGCCAGATTGGTGAGGAGACACCCTAGAGGTGTGCTAGGATCTTGTTTAGATTTTTCTTTTGTTACCCATGTCTAATATCTGGGGTCAGTAGCTGGGGAAAGGACCAGCATCCCAGTTGTTTAGCTAAGGCTATGGATGGAGGGACCCGAGGGATGGCAGGGACATGTCCACTACCTCCCGGGGTCTAGGAGCCGCTTCCTGGAAGGGGGTCAGGAAAATGGAGGCCTAAAGGTCAGAGAACTGAGGGGAGGCAGGAACATCTCTGCTGCCTCCCACGGTTCAGAACCCCTCCTGGATGGGCCTGAAGGGCTATGCCCGAAGGCAATCTCCAACGCATTCTGTGGTTTAAGGACAGAGATGCCAGAAAAATGACCACTAGGAATCAGCACAGGCTGAGACTTACCACTGACACTGCTGAGCCAGGGGTAGAGGCAGGAAGATCCTAGAGAGAGGATGGAGGGCACCCTGGATCTTGAACAGTCAGATGGGGCGCTTGCACCATCTTGGGTTCGTTTGAGGTGAGGAAATGGACTCAGGGACCCAGTCAAGTTAAAAGAGGAAGTTTATTCTGCACTAACAAGTGAGATTCATTACAAAAGAGGGTAGAAAAAACAGTATTAGAGGATAAGGAGGACCCAGCCGGGCTGTCTCGCAGGGGAGAACAGCAACATGTGCAGAGGTGAACACTCGTTTTTAGGGGAGGAATGGGAAGGGGTGTGGCCCAGGGCACTTGGCACGCACTGATTGGTGGTTCAATGTCTTGGGAATGTCCTGCCCGCAGACACAGGTTATGTCATACTCTGCCCCCCAATTGGGAGAAGGGAGGATCTATCATTTAAAATGTAATTTTTGCTTCTTTATCTGTTCTTTTTCTGTGACTCCAGTATAGATATGCTTTATGTTGTCCCACAGTTTTCTGAGGCTCTATTCATTTTCTTTAGAACAGATAGCTTCCATTGATTTACCTTCAAGTTCACTGATTCTTCTTATTGTCATATCATATCTTCTATAGAACCCATTAGAAAAACTTTTAATTCACTTAATGTACTTTTAAAATCAAAAATTTCCATTTGATTCCCTCTTTCATAATTTTTATCTCCTCTGTCAGCTGGATTCTCAGTCCAGGGACTCAAGAGACAGAAGAGAGGCACTACCCCTGGGCTAAAAGCAATGAGTGCTCCCATCCTCCAAGAGACCCTGCATGAGGTGGGCATGGTGCCATCATGAGATGTAAAGTCAGGCTTTGACTGAGCATGATTTGGCTTCAGACACATGGAGCTATCTGGTATGGGGGCAGGGGTGGGCCATTGGTCTCAAAGTATATGCGGGACCTGGACTGGAGTGAGGTGTGGGCAGCGAGCAGTAGCCCGTGGACTGTCGGAACCTCAGGATCCTAAGACAGATCAGATATTCCATAATGATGCATGTAATCAACACCAACAATCTTTTTCTTTTCTTTTTTTTAAATATGTTTTATTGATTCTTTACAGAGAGAAATAGAGAGAGACAGAGAGCTAGAAACATTGATGAGAGAGAATCATCGAGCAGCCGCCTCCTGCACACCCCCCACTAGGGATGTGCCCACAATCATGGTACATGCCCCTAACTGGAACCGAACCCAGGACCCTTCAGTCTGCAGGCCGTTGCTCTATCCACTGAGTCAAACCAGTGTTGGCAACACCAACAATCTTGATAAGCAACAGGTTCAACTCCTGGCAGAGATGTGTATTCTTTTTTTTATATATATATATATATATATCCTATATAACAAGAAGTAATATGCAAATTAACCCTCATGCTCTTATAAGATGGCTGCTTATGACCAGACCAGTAAAAGGGTTAGTGAGGCATGATCAAACAACTAAACAAGCAGGCTGGGTGGGGCAACCAGACCAGTGAGAAGGCCTAGAAGGGTGACCAGGCCAACAGTGGGGGCAGTTATGAGCAACTAGGCTGGCAGGGGGGAGTAAGAAGTGACCAGGTCAGCAGGGGACACAGGTGCAATCAGGCTGGCATCCAGAGGCAGTGAAGAGTGAACAGGCAGGCAGGGGTGGCAGTTAAGGGCAACCAGACAAGCAGGCAGATGAGAGATTAGGAGCCAGTGGTCCAAGATTGTTAGAGGGATCCTGGATCGAAGAGGGTGCATGCTGGGATGAGGAGACTACCCAACCCACTGAACAAATTTCATGCACCAGGCTTCTAGTCTACTATCCTATCTAATAAAAGAGTAATATGCAAATTAACCATCACTCCTCTATAGCCACAAACCATGCCCATCAGCCAATCTGGAGCTAGTATGCAAATTAAACCAAGATGGCTACGGCCACAGAGAGAGCAAGAAGGAGGCTTGGGTTTTCCCAGCAATGGAGGAAGCCAAGCTTTCTGCACACCCGGGTTTGCCCAGTCCTCTGCTTAAGGCTACAAAGTTTCAATTATAGAAGATAGATAAACCCCAACAGAAATGGCTGCTGCCACGGATTGAGCAGGAGACTTGGCTCAGCTCCAGGCTACAAAGTTCCAATTGTAGAAGATACATAAATCCCAGATCCCAGGGCCGCTGCTTGGCTTGCCGGGGGTAGGGGAGGGGGGGATGGGGCATGGCTGGCCTGCAAACCACTACAGACCCCTCACCCAGGCCACCCCACACCCCAAGGGAACCCCCACCCTGATCCAGGACACCCTTCAGGGCAAACCAGCTTGTGGGATCTCTTAACATGACCTGTGTGGTTCAGGGCCCACTCAGGGTCCGGTTTCTGGAGAAGGCCGCACACTAAAATGAAGAGAGAGACTAGAAAAGAGTTAATTTGGAAAATGGGGGCCAGGCGGGAAGTCTACCTCTAGTAGGAAGACTAACCACTCTCTGGCCTTTTACCATTCCTTTTATTGAGATTCTGAAACAAAGACATCTCTTAAGTGGGAAGTTCCAACAACAGAAAATCAACTTACATTTACATATGATTAACAAATTAAAGTTGCCTCAAGCACCACTATCTCAACTAGACAAGGAGTTAATAGCTCTGACCATTCAGAGCCATCAAGGTTAGCTAGCTCTTTTTACATTTTATTACCAGTGACAATGTTAGGTTTTGGTTCCAGCACCAGCTGCCGCCCCCCCCTCCCCCCCATGCACTAAGACTCTATCCTATCTAATAAAAGAATAATATTCAAATTGACCATCACTCCAACACACAAGATGGGTGCTCCCATGTTCCCATGTGATCAAAGATCCTGCCCTCATGTGGACAAAAGATGGCCACCACAAGATGGCCAGCAAGGGAGGGAAGTTTGGAGGAACCAGGCCTGCAAGGGAGGGACATTGGGAGTGATCAAGCCTGCAGGGGAAGGCAGTTAAGTGTGACCAGGCCAGCAGAGGAGAGAAGTTGGTGGTGACCAGGCCTGCAGGGAAGAGCATTTGGGAAGGGTCCGGGCCTACAGGGGAAAGCAGTTGAAGGGGACCAGGCCTGCAAAGGAGAGCAGTTAGGGGAAATCAGACTGGCAGGGGAGTGATTAGGGGGTGATCAGGCTGGCAGGAAGATGCTATTAGTGGCAATCAGGAAGGCAGGCAGGCGAGCAGTTGGGAGCCAGTAGTCCTGGATTGTGAGAGGGATGTTCAACTGCCTGTTTTGGCCTGATCTTACCTGTTTTGGGCCTAAACAGTCAGTCAGACATTCCTCGAGGTGTCCCAGATTGGAGAGGGTGCAGGCTGGGCATGAATTTCGTGCACTGGGCCTCTAGTATATAATTAAGAGGTAATATACAAATTGACCATCACTCCAATACACAAGATGACCTTCACATGGTCAAAGATGGAAGCCCCCATGTGGACACAAGATGGCCACCACAAGAAGGCCAACAGGGGAGAGCTGGGGTTCCATCTGGAACCAGGCCCTTCCAATTTGTCTCCTGTTTGACCTGCAGGTGAATGAGGAAGGCAGTGAAGCAGCAGCTAGTACCGCCATCTTGATTGCTGGCCATTTCGCTGAACCCCCACAGGGTGACCTTCAGGGCCAACAGGCTCTTCCTGGTTCTTATAAGGGAAGTTGCTCTGAACACTATCATCTTCATGGGCATCTTGTTGAGCATCTTCTAAGGCACTTTCCACTGGGTGGCAGATAGTGCTTGGAGGAATGGCTGTGTCTGCGTGTGAGGCCCCGGTGTCTAAGGAACGGCAGAGCAGCTAATGCAGCAGGGGAGAGCAGTTGGGAAGAATCAGGCCTGTAAGGAAAGGCAGTTGGGGGCAACCAGGCCTGTAGGAGAGAGCAGTTGGAGGAAACCAGGACGATAAGAGAAGACAGTTGTGGGGGGGAGGGGGGGAAGCCTGTAGGGAAACACAGTTGAGGGGACCAAGCCTGCAGGGGAAGGCAGTTGAGGGGTACCAGGCCTGCAGGGAAGTATAGTTGGGGGTAACCAGGCCTACAGTGGAGGGCAGTTAGGGAGAAACAGGCCTGCAGGGGAGGACAATTGGGGGTGACCAGGCCTCAAGCGAAGGACAATTAGGGGGGACCAGGCCTGTTGGTGAGGGCAGTTGCAGAAGGGGGGGGGGGGGCAGGGGAGGGGAGGACCAGGCCTGCAGGGGAGGGCAGTTAGGGGAACCTCGTCTGCAGGGGAGGACAGTTGGGGGAGGGACCAAGTATGCAGGGGATGACAGTTGGGGACAACCAAACCTGCAGGGGAGGACAGTTTTTTTTTGGGGGGCAGGCATGTGGGATAGGGCAGTTGGGAGCCACCAGGCTGGAAGAAAAGGGCAGTTAGGGGCGACTAAGCTGGCAAGGGAGGTCAGTTAGGGATGACCAGGCCAGCAGGAGAGGCCAGTTGGGGAGACCAAGTCTGAAGTGGAGAACAGTTAAGGGTGACCAGGCTGGCAGGGGAGAGCTGTTAGTGGTGACCAGGCCAACAGGGATGGGCAGTTAGGGGCAATCAGGCTGGCAGGGGATCAGTTAAGTGTCAATCAGGCTGGCCGGGGAATGGTTAGGGTGTGATCAGGCTGGCAAACAGAAGTGGTTAGGGGCAATTAGGCAAGCAGGCAGGCCAGCAGATGGGAACCAGCATTCCTTTATTGTGAGAGAGATGTCCAAGAGATAGTCGGACATCCCTCAAGAAGTCCCAGATTGGAGAGGGTGCAGGCTGGGGTGAGGGACACCCCCCCCCCCTACCCCGTGCATGAATTTCATGCAACGGTCCCCTAGTATATATAAAACTGTAATGTGCAAATAGACAAAATGGGAGAACAACAAAACAACCAGTCGCTATGATGTCTGCTGACCACCAGGGGATGCACACAGAACTTGGTGGGCATTGGCAGAGCACGGAATGTGGCCATTGTCGGCCACAGCAGGATGGTAGAGCAGGTAAGCAGGGGCGCCAGATCAAGGCACGGTGCCAGTTATTGTCATCAGGGCAAGTCTCTGGTGGTTACTGGAAGTTCTTTGCTCCCGCATGCCGCAGTCCCACCCAGTCTTTGCACCTGCTGCCGGTGCTGGAGGTACTGTTCACACCCACTGCCATTACCAGAGCCACCACTCGCACCCACTGTCTGTGCTGGAGCCTACTCTCACACCTGTTGTCAGTGCTCAGTGGTGGTCCTGATAGCTTGGCGCTGTCAGTGAGTGCAAGCGACAACTGAGAGCCCCAATCACCCTTGAGGCATTCTCCACCTCCCCCTGCTGATGAGAGAAGTAGCCACCACTCACACCAGCTGACAGTGCTGGCGCTGCTTGCACCTGCTGCTGGCACTAGCCCCAATCTCTCCGTGCTGTCAGTGGGTGCCAGCAGCGCCAGCACTGTCAGCATGTGGGAACAGTGGCAGCAGGAGAAGGGCTGCTGGCAGACAGGGACAAGGGGCTTTGGTGGGAGGGGCCAGGCAGGGGCATAGAGGATGGGTGAAGACCCACCCCTGTGTCCACCACACACAACAGCCTTGCAGCCCACAGTTTCTTTCAAGGTGCATAAATTCATGCACTGGGCCCCTAGCGTGTGTGTGTGTGTGTGTGTGTGTGTGTGTGTGTGTGTGTGTGTGTATTGATTTCAGAAAGGAAGAGAGATTGAGACGTCAATGATGAGAATCATTGATTGGCTGCCTTTTACATGCCCCAGGGGAACCAAACCCACAACCCAGGCATGTGTGCTTGACTGGAATCCAACCAGGACTCTTTGGTCCCCAGGCAAACACTCTATCCACAGATACAAATCAGCCAGGACATAGATGTGTATTCCTATTGATGAAAATGACAATAAAATTGGGCTGAGACCAAAAAGAATTATCACCTGAATGAAAACATTGAAAAACGATTCTTGTATGGAGCTTTTAGTGTCTTCTTATTCAACACTGAAAATAAGCTCCTGCTACAGCAGAAATCAGATGCTAAAATTACCTTTCCGGATTGTTTTACCAATACTTGTTGTAGTCATCACTTAAGTATTCCAGGAGAGCCTAAGAAAATGAAGCAGTTGGAGGAAGATAAGTAGCACAATGGTGTTTAAAGGCTGAATTGGGAATTCTCATGGAACAGGTTCCTCCAGAAGAAATTAGTTATCAGACTAAAATTCACTATAAGGCCCAGTCTGATAGTATCTGGGGAGAACATAAAATTGATTACATATTGTTTGTGAGAAAGAATGTGACTTCAGATGTAGACCCCAATGATATTAAAAGCTATTACTATGGGTCAAAGGAAGGGGTGGAAGAACTGCTGAAAAAGGCAGACTGCAGTGAAATTAAGGTAACTCCATGGTTTCAATGTATTGTAGAGGCTTTTTTCTTTACATGATAGGATAACTTAAATAATTTGAATCAGTTTGTTAACCATGAGAAAATACAAATTGTGACTATGGAGATGAATAATTAGTGAACTGCTAAAAATGCTAGAAAACAAAATGATTTTTTTAAATTGGGTTCCCCATTAGAATTCTCATTGGATAAATTGATACTTTACACCCCAAATTTGTGTGGGAAAGATGCTGACAATTATTATTTGTATCACACACCCCACATATATGCACTCTTATTTATAAAGGACATTTATGAACTATTATTTTTAAAAGCAAGTCAACTAAACTTAACCTGTATAAAAAGTCCTGAAAATTTTGAACAAATAAGTGAAGCTCTTTATTTTCAATGTGTTGAGACATTTTCAGAACTCATAGAGTACTTTACTTGCCAGGTGCTTTACATATCATTAAAGTTTTATCATAATCCAGAAAAATGTGCAACAGAAACTGTTTGCTGAACTCTTTCAGAACAGCTCAAAATAACTGAGAAGGTCCAAATTTAAAAAATGGCATATGTCCTGATTTCTATCAGATTCTGTGTCCCCAAAATTACAGAGGACAGATAGACTACCCTGTTTCCCCAAAAATAAGACAGTGTCTTATATTAATTTTTTCTCCCAAAGTTACGCTAAGTCTTATTTTCAGGGGATGTCTTACCTTTCCATGCGCTAGGTCTTATTTTTGGAGGATGTCTTATTTTCGGGGAAACACGGTATTTGTAAAATGGAAATTGGATCATACTCTACCTTGGGTCCTACACACTATTTGCTATTGGTACCCACCTGCTCCCCTTTACCCCCCATCACAGTCACAGTGACTACCGATGCCAAATGTGTGCTGGAGGGCAAAGGTGCTCCTGTTGAAAACCACTGCTCTACAAATTCACATCATATTGGGGGAAGCAGAGGGAATTAAACTAAAAGGTTTATAATCCTGTTAAATGGAAATGGAATTAATATGTGTATATTAATATTTAAACTGTACCTTGATTGATTCACTTTTTAAAACTCTTGTTTAAATTTCTGTTTGAAATCTCAAGACAGCTTTATTATCCTTAAATGATATCCTATATAATAAATAGGTAATATGCAAATTGACTGTCACTCCAACATATAAGATGGCCATCCACGTGTGGTCAAAGATGGCCAACCTCATGTGGACACAAGATGGTCGCTACAAGATAGCCAGCAAGGAAGGGCAGTTGTGGGTGATCAGGCCAGCAGGGGAGGGCAGTTAAAGGTGATCAGGCAGGCAGAGGCAGTTAGGGGAAAACAGGCCAGCAGGGGAGGGTAGTTGGGGACAAAATCAGGCTGGCAGGGGAGGGCCGTTGGGGATGAGATTAGGAGGGCAGTTAAGGGCGATCCATCAAGCAGAGGAAGTTAGGAGTGATCAGACCAGCAGGAGAGAGCAGTTAGGGGCAAGATTAGGCCAGCAGGGGAGGGCTGTTGGAGGCAAGATCAGGCAGGCAGGGGAGGGCAGTTAGGGGTGATCAGGCAAGCAGGGGAGTTGGAGGTAAAATCAAGCCAGCAGGGAGAGCAGTTGGGGTGAGATCAGGACAGTAGGAAAGGGCAGTTAGGGTGATCAGGCTGGCAGGCAGAGAGGTTAGGGGTGATTAGGCAGAGGAGTTAGGGGATATCAGGAAGGCAGGCAGGTGAGCAGTTAGAAGCCAGCAGTCCCAGATTGTGAGAGGGATGTCTGACTGTCAGTTTAGGCCCAATCACTATGGAATCAGGCCTAAACTGGCAGTCAGACATCACCCAAGGGATCCCCAATTGAAGAGGGTACAGGCTGGGCTGAGGGAAACCCCCTCCATGCATGAATTTCATGCACTGGGTCACTAGTCCTATATAATAAAAACCCAGTGACCAAAATGGCAGAACCACCAGAGACCTGAACAATTGCCACCCTTCACCCCAACTGGCCTTGTCCCCCAGTGAGGACCTTCATCCCAACAGGGTGTGTGGTCAGCCTGCAAACAACCAGCAGCCTCTCACCTCATCTGGCCCCATCTCCCAGTGGGGACCCCCACCCTGATCTGGGGCCCCCATCAGGGAAGGCCAGCTGGCCCCTGCCTGTGCACAGGGCCTCTATCCTATATAATAAAAGGGTAATATGCAAATTGAGTCTAACAGTAGAATGACCATTCAATCAGCCACTATGAGGTACAATGACCACCTCTCAGATCCTTTCTCAGACGGCAGGCTCTGATCACCCAATGGAAAATGGGGAACTGAGGGTGTGTGGTGAGCAACACGGGTGGCACCAGGCCAAGGTCTCTGTCCCACCTGTTGCACCACACACAGAGGTCAACTCATGGCTGGGGCGGGGACAGCGAGCAGGCAGAATGGCCAACCTCTCTGTTCCTCCCCCACAGCCAGTAGGCTCCAATTACCCAATCGAGAATGGGGAATTGGGGGTGGTGGACGCAGGGGGTGGGGCCGGCTGTGGTGAGCCAGGGAAGATGGCTTTGATCACAGGCCTAGGGACTATACCCACCACAAATTTTGTGCACAAGGCCTCTAATATGTACCAAATATGAAACAGTTAAATAGCAAAGCTAGACTAGGCCCAGTTCCAAAGGAATCATATAAATATTTGTATCAAGAGATAGAAAATAAGCAAAAAGGAATGAACTTTATGGAATAAAGTACTGGAAGAGAGTTTCAGAGCAATCTTTTAATACATCAGAGTATAGTCACCTAAGAGTCACTTCCTCTGCAGCAGAATAGCAAAAAAAAAAAAAAAAATGGTCACAAACATTCAAAAAGTTTGTATTAGAGAGCACTAAACTTTATAGTTTCTGGGTTGAACATATCAGTACAAAGATATCTAGAAGAGATAAAAGAGATAAAATACCAGCATAAAAGTGATAGAGATATAGTAAATGAAGTACATATAGATGAAGCACTAGACTCATACTTTATTAATTGAACTTTGAGCAACAATACTTTTCTGTGCATTTTATACATCAGCTTTGGTATATTCTTCATAATATTCTTCAATGTTATCTGCCCAATGGGAAAACAAAACTCCCCCAAACCAAACTTGAGATCACCAAGACCAGAACCAAGGTAATAATATGACCCAAACCAAAATTATTCACTACAAGGACTTTATAATCTAGAGTGAGTAGATTGCTTTGCCAAATGCTTTACACATATGATTTCTCTTAATCTTCACTTCAACCTTTTAGACATTATTTTTATCAGTCCCATTTTATAATAAAGCATTTTCAAATGTTATTTCAAGTTTAGAATGATAGAGCTAAAGTGGAAATTAAGGCATTCTGAATCTAGAATCCATGTTCTAACAGTTGCTCCATACTCCATGTTAATCCATTATATAAGAGAAATTTGCAATTATAAAAAACACTAGAGGCATGGTGCACAAAATTCCTGCATGGGTACAATCCCTAGGCCTGGCCTGTGATCAGAGCCATCTTCCCCAGCTTCCCACAGCGGCCCTGACCCTCATCGCCACTCATCCCCCTGTTCTCTGTTCACCATCAGTGATCAGAGCCTACTGGGTGGGGAAAGAGACTGAAAGGTGGTCAGTGTGCCTCATAGTGACTGCTCAAAGGGTCATTCTGGGCATTCTGCTCTTAGAATCAATGGGGACCCTGGATCAGGGTGGGGGTACCCACTGGGGGGAAGGGCTGGCCTGGGCAAGGGGTTTGCATGCTGACCACACCCCCAATCAGAGTGGGGGCCCCCGCTGAGAGACAGGACTGGCCTGGGTGATGGGCCACTGGATGGTTTGCAAGCCAACCATGCCCCCTATTGGGGTGGGGATCCCTGCTGGGGGGCAGGGTTGGTTGAGGAAGAGGCTGCAGACGGTTTGTGGGAAGGACACCCCATACTGGAGTGGGGGTCCCATTTGGAGTTGGGCTAGCTGGAAGAGGAACTGTGGGAGTTTGCAGGCTGACCACACCCCTGATCAGGGTGGAGGTCCCTGCTGGGGGTATGAGCCATACAGGGCAAGGGTCTGTGGGGGGTTTCCAGGCCAGCCACATCGCTGATTGGGGTGAAGGTCCCTCTGCGGGGGTAGGGCTGACCGGGGCGAGGAGCAGCAGTCATTCTGGTCTCTGCTCATTCTGGTTCTGCATTGGGCCTAAAATGGTGGTTGGACATCCCTCTAACAATCTGGGACGACTGACTCTTAACCATTTACCTGCCTGCTCGCCTGATTGTCCCTAACTCCTCTGCATGACTGCCTGATCACTCCTAACCTCTCTGATTTCCTGCCTGATCATGCCTAACTTCCTCTGTCTGCCTGCTTGATCACCCCTAACTGCCCTCCCTTGTTGGACTGATTTCTCCCCCAACTGCCCTCCTCTTCCAGCATGGATGTCCCCAACTGGCCTCCCTGCTGGCCTGATATCACCCCCGATTACTCTCCTCTGCCTGCCTGATCGATCCTAAATGCCCTCCCCTGCTGGCCTGATCTTGTCCCCAACTGCCCTCCCCTGCCAGCCTGGTGCCCCAAACTGCCCTCACCTGATGGCCTGATTACTCCTAATGGCCTCAGTCTCAGCCCCCACCACTATGGCTTTTTCCAGAAGGAAGTTGGACATCGGAAGATGGCCAGTCGACCTGGTATAATTAGCATATTCCCCTTTTAGTGGTATAGATAGATTATATAGGATAGGATTGCTTAAATGGCAGGGGGCTGGGAGGGGGAAGGAAGCCTTTTTTATCAGAAGCCTTTTTTATCAGATTTTGCTCTTGGCAGACAAAAATACATAATTCCTATATCTGACTGATAGCCAGCCATATTCACTATGCTGCCAAACTGGTCATTAAAAAATTGAACAACTTTCTAATACCTTACATCAAACAGCTGT
This sequence comes from Pipistrellus kuhlii, assembly GCF_014108245.1. Lineage (NCBI taxonomy): Eukaryota > Metazoa > Chordata > Mammalia > Chiroptera > Vespertilionidae > Pipistrellus > Pipistrellus kuhlii. The sequence goes on along the minus strand of NW_023425529.1, from coordinate 97,359,957 downwards.
TACCCTTAAGGTAACAGTCTCAGCCCCCACCTTAGGTTCTCTTTCGCAGTTCATCCAGATTAGGTTCTGATTGCTTGGTTTCTTTGCCAGTCACTGTCAAAAGCTCCACCTCCAAGGCAGCTATTAGCTCCTCCTCCTTCACCTATATTTGGTTCTGATTGTAGAAACATCAGTCAGCATCAAAGCTCTGCCTCCTACGCAGCCATTGGCTCCTCACACTTCACCCATATTTGATTCTTATTGGTTGGTTTCTATGCCAGTCAGCATCTCTGGGCCTATCAGAGGGCCTGATCGAGAGCAGGGCTGATCAATAGCCCCAGCAGAGGCCTGAGAGAAAGAAAGGCATGGCTGCTGGCCAGGCCCCAAGTGAAAGAGAGAGGCAAGTGCTAATCAACAGTTGCTGTGGAGGCTATGGATGAGACCCTGCTTCTCTATCCAGGCCTCTCTTCAGACCTGATGCACAGCCCCCTCAGCAGGCAGTTTTGGGTCCAGGCTTCCACAGCCGTGGCAGTCAGTGCTGGGACACCATGGCGACCCAGCATTGACTTCCAGTTGGCCAAGCCTTTGGTAGTTTTGGATGTTACAGACCCTTGGTTTTTGTACTGTATATTAGGATGCTTAGATAAGGGATAATTGTAAGAAATTTTTACTTGTTTATTCTACCCTCTGCCAGATAATCTTAGCACATAGAAAGCAGGGGGTCTAAATAGAGTTACAATATATTCTAATTATGTAAACACTTTTTATATCTCATGTGTTATCTCCTATGTATATAGTAAGTTACCTAGACAGATGCCAATAATTCATTTGCATTTGCTAAGAATAGGCTAATGAAAGCCAGTTAAATCATGGGCCTACTTTATAAACTTGATCTTGAAGAGACAACTGAATGAATGCAACTCAATGAAGTAAAATAAAATTAAAATTATGTTTCCACAAAAATGGAAAATATTTTGATCAATTGTGCTATTCATATATTCACAAATACTTAATGTATCCAAAATATGTGATTATCAAATCAAAATATAAATCTAGCCAAAAACAAAACTCTAAAAATTGCCCTTATAAGGATTTGAAAATGCACTAGAAGAAAATTATTATTATTGGTGATTTAATTATGTTTCTCTTTTCTACTAAAACTTTCCAGCAATAACAATGTATTGTAATAGAGTTTGAATATTCCAATGCTTTTTTCTAAAATTGAATTCTTCAATTTTATCATTTGAAACTGTAAAGTACAATGATATGACATATAATGGTGTGCAAGCTTTAAAGGTGAATTATTTCTTCTTTTTCCTAGTAAAATTAATACCTCAAAATTTTAGTAGCTACCTATGAATAATTTCAACTTTATTCAGGGGGGAAAGTTTTATTTCTTTGCACTTAATATTAAATATAAATTAAATTGGGTTTGGAACAATAAAAACCCACTAAGGTTATGTTTATAAATTATATAACATCACTATCTATATTAGCTAAGCCTTATATAATTAGAATGATATCCCAAGTAGTCATGGAAAAGTGTTAAAAAATAAATGAAACTTGAAATTATCTAAAGAGTTTTAAAAGCAAATATTGGCTACCAATCATATGTATAAATTTTCCAAAAGTCTAAAAATAGCAATGTGTTAAACAGAATGCACATGACAAAGAAAACAGCTTCCAAGCAGCTATGGAAATGTGGTTTTCCAATACATCATTCAATAAAAAAACAGATGGCAGAAAATTAGTTGCCAAAGAAGAAAGGAAACACATGTTATAATTATGAGCTTCAGAGGAACAAAGGGTGGGAGATGAATATTTTTAAACAAAAAGTAATGATTCTTCCATGAAAGATATCTCTCCTGAGTAGGGCAAACTAAGGATAAAATGACATGATCTCAGAATCATTAAGTACTCCTTAAACGGACTTTTTCATCATCTAGAAAATCACTCCCCTCTTCTTTTGCCAAATCCTTTGACACTAGGTATTTGTAGTTTACTTAGAGGTCCTTATGGCTCTATGGATGGACCAGGTGATTCCTGCTGGTTCAGTCCCTCTTGCCTCATGGTTAAAGCAGGCCACATCAGATATGGATATGTCTCTCAAACTGGTTCAACTTAGAGTGAATCCAAGGGTTTTTACAGAAACTCTGAAAGAGTTATGTTCTTTTTCAGAGGAGTTGAGCATAGGAAGCTAAAGGTTTAATGCTGTGAACACCACACATAAGTGAAATGAAACCACTATGCAAAAGACCAGGCTGAAGATCAAACCCCTAGATCAAAATGGTCCTAAATCAGAGAGTCATGTGAGCCAATAAAATATCCTTTTATCTGAAACCAATTTGAATTGAATTTTCTATATATTGATCCTTAAAATTCCCAAATAATCAAATTCTAATCTCATTTGTGTTTATCTAGTGAATAAACAAAAACTAGAGCTGCTGCAGTTTAGAAGGTACCTTTTTCACATTCATTATCATAACAACTCTGTGAAGTGTTACTATAATTTTTATTTTACAGACTAGAGGTGCATGAAAATTCATGCACTGGAGGGGGATCTCTCAGTCCAGCCTGCCTCCTCTCACAATCTGGGAGCTCTCAGAGGCAGTAGGTGACTGGTGATCAAGGGAAGGCAATGCCCACATCACAACTCTGCTTCTGCTACTGCCAGCAGTGCAAGCCTCAGCTGGCCCTGATTATCTGAGCCTCAGGGGGCCCTGGGCAGCTGGGTAGCCAACAATCCAAGGCTTTCTTCTGCCATGGGCATCAGATGGGCAACAACCATCCAAGGCTTGTCTGTGCTTTGGGCCAGCCCTGGGTGGCTGGGCAGCTGACATCTGAGACTTGCCTGCACCTTGGGCTGGCATGGGGTGGCTGTGCAACCGATATATGAGGCTTGCCTGTGCCTCGGGCCAGCCCTGGGTGGCTGGAGGGCTGAGGGAACTGGGGGACTCTGGAAGCAGGCTCATGGAGCCCCTGGATCTGCCTGGGGGCAGAACTGGCTGTGCTGCATGCTTATTGCCCTGGCAGGGCTGAGGGGACTGGGAGTCACCATCTTGTGGCTGTGGGTGCTGCCATCTTTGAGGGCATAGTAGTCAATTAGCATATTCCCTCCTTATTTTCTGTGTCACCACCATCTTTTGTGAGGGTGTGACAGTCAATTAGCATATTCCCTATTTATTAGATATGATGAAGCTAAATAGTGCTCTAGTCCGTTCATATTGCTATAAGGAAATATCACTTTCTAATATAATAAATACCACTGGTTGGCTTATAAACAACAAAAAGTTATTTCTCAGTTATGGAAGCTGGGAGTCTGAGATCAGGATATCAGCATGTTGAAGTAAGGGCCCACTTTCAAGTTGCTGACTTCTTGTTATATTTTCACATGGAGGTAAAGGGAATATCAATCTCTCTGGCACCTCTTTTTTAAGAACACTAATTCTATTCATGATTAGTGTTCTTATAATTGCCCTCCCCTGCTGGCCTGATGGCCCCCAACTCCCCTCCCATGCTGGCCAATTTGGTTCTGATTGGTCAGTTTCTATGCCAGTCAGTGTCAAAAGATGGCAGTCATTGGCTCCTCACAGTTGACCCAGATTTGGTTCTGATTGGTCAGTATCGATGCTAGTCAGCTTCAAAAGCTCTACCTCCTAGGCAGCCATTGGCTCCTCACACTTCACCCAAATCTGGTTCTTATTGATTGGTGTTTATGCCAGTCAGCATCTCTGTTCCTATCAATGGGGCCTGATCAGAAAGGTGGGTCTGATCAGCAGCCCCTGTGGAGGCCTGGAGAGAAATGGAGGTGCAGCTGCTGGCCAGGCCCGGAAAGAAAGAGAGAGGCAATTGCTGATTGACAGCTGCCACAGAGACTATGGATCAGACCCTGCTTCTCTCTTCAGGCCTTTCTCCTGGCCTGATTCACAGCCTCTTCAGAGGTCATTGCTTGGTCACCATGTGTATGGCCATAGCAGTCAGTGCTGTGTCACCACAGCAACCCAGTACTGACTGCAGGACTGACTTTCAGTTGGGCAAGCCTCTGGTCCTGATGAACCCAGAGTTTTTATATACTAGAGGCCCGGTGCACAAAATTCATGCAGAGGGTTATCCCCTCAGCCCAGTCTGCACACTCTCTAATTCGGGACCATTTGGGGGATGCCCGACTGCTGGTTTAGGGGATCTGGCCTAAACCAGCAGTTTGACATCCCTCTCACAATCCAGGACATGGCTCCTAAGTGTTCACCTGCCTGCTTGCCTGATTACCCCTAACTACCCCACCCCCCCTGGACTGGTCTTCCCTTACTATACCCCTGCTGGTTCTGTCACCCCCAGCTACCTCTCCACGAGCCTGGTATCCCTTTACTGCCCCCCATTAATCTGGTCGCTCCATTCTGCCCCCTTTGCTGGCCTGGTCACCCCTCACTGCCCCCCTCTGCCAACCTGGTCACTTCCAACTGCCCCCCCTGCAGGCCTGATAGACCCTGCTGGTTGGCCATTTGGTCTCCCCTCACTAAATCCCCTGCATGCCTGTTTGCCCCATGCAGCCTGCTGCTCAGTCATTTGGTTGCCCCTCACTAACTCCCTTGCTGGCCTGGTCGACCCATGCAGCTTACTGCTTGGTCTTTTGGTTGACCCTCACTAAACCCCTGCCGGCCTGGTTGCCCCACACAACCTATTTGGTTATTCATTTGGTTACAATGGTCGCTTAGGCTTTTATATATATACTAGCGGCCCGGTGCATGAAATTCGTGCATGGGGGTGAGTGTCCCTCAGCCCAGCCTGCACTCTCTCCAACCTGGGACCACTTGAGGGATGTCCTACTGCCTAGTAGGATCAGGCCTAAATGGGCAGTTCGACATCTCTCACAATCCAGTACTGCTGGCTCCTAACTGCTTGCCTGCCTGTCTTCCTGATTGCCTCTATCCGCTTCTGCCTGCCAGCCTGATCACCCCATAACCACTCCCCTGTCAGCCTGATTGATGCCTAATTGCTCCCCTGCCAGCCTGATTGCCCCTAATTTCCCTCCCCTTATGGCCTGGTCACCCCCAACTGTCCTTCCCTGTAAGCTCAGCTGCCCCCAACTTCTCTCCTCTGCCAGCTTGGTAACCCTAACTGCCCTCCCCTGCAGGTTTGATTGCCCCCAACTGCTCTTACTTGTAGGCCTGGTCCCTCCCAATTGCCATCCCTTGCTGGCCATCTGTGTCCACTTGGGGACAGCAATCTTTGACCACATGGGACAGCCATCTTGTGTGTTGGAGTGATGATCAATTTGCATATTACTCTTTTACTAGATAGGATAGATTAGGATGACTTGCCCAAGATCACACAGCTGATAATTAGCAGCACCCAGGTCTTGTAAATTCAAATCCTATACTTTTCCATTAGTGCTTTTCAACCTCAGATTTTTTTAATAAAAAAGTATTTTCAGTGCTATGACAGGTGGTATAAAATCCTATATTTTAAATGTAATTTCTCTTCTAGAACTTCAATTATATTCAAATATCTTAGAGAAAGAGTATAAGCTATGTAACACAATTTTTGACATTCTATATAGTATTATTGTATTTTAAAGTCCTATCTAATAAAAAAGTAGTATGAAAATTGACTGTCACTTCAAGACACAAGATGGCCACCCTCATGTGGTCAAAGATTACCACCACAAGGTGGCCTGCTTTGGACAGTTAGGGGTGACCAGGCCAGCAAAGGAGGGCAGTTGGGGGGACCCAGGCTTGCAGGGGAGAGCAGTTGTGGGCAATCAGACCAGCAGGTAGGGCAGTTAGGGGTGACTGGGCCAGCAGGGGAGGGCAGTTGGGAGGGAACAGGCCAGCAGGGAAGGACATTTGGGGGGGGGGGGACCAGGCCTCCAGGGGAGGACAGTTGGGGGGGACCATGACAGCAGGGGAAGGCAGTTGGGAGGACCAGAACAGCAGGGGTGAACAGTTGAGGAGGACTCAGGTCTGCAGAGAAGGTCAGTTGTGGGCCATCAGTCCAGCAGGGAGGGCAGTTAGGGGTGAACAGGCCAGCAGGGGAGTGCAGTTGGGGGCAACCAGGCCTGCAGGGGAGGACAGTTAGTGGAGACCAGACTAGCAGGGGAGGTTAATTAAGGATGACCAGACTTGCAAGGGAGGGCAGTTAGGGACAATCATGCCAGCTGGGGAGCAGTTAGGCCTCGATCAGGCTAGCAGGGACATGGTTAGGGGATGATCAGGCTGGCAGGCAGAGTGGTTAGGGGCAATCAGGAAGAGGCAGGTAAGCAGTTGGGAGTCCTGGATTAGAAGAGGGATGTCCCAGATTGGCAAGGGTGCAGGCTGGGCTGAGGGACATCCCCTTCCCAAATTTTGTGCACCTCTAGTTTAATATAATATAGTACAATGCAAACATTTTTAGAATTTTAATAAATATCTCTATAATGTGTCAGGCTTGCAACTAGCCACTTGAGTATTTATCCTAAGATTTAAAAAAAAAAATAGTTCTATACTTTTACCATTATGAAGCACGTAACATGCAACAGTATTTTAAAGCTCAAATAAAAGGACAAAAATTATTATTTATAAATAAATGAGGTTTTATGAACAAACTCTATAATGAATAAACTATAATGATGTAGCAAGCCCAGAATGCTTTTGTTTTTGTTTTTGTTTTTTTATTTGTTTTTTATTTTATTGATTTTTTACAGAGAGGAAGAGAGAGTTAGAAACATCGATGAGAGAGAATCATCGATCAGCTGCCTCTTGAACACCCCCTACTGGGAATGTGCCCGCAACCAAGATACATGCCCTTGACCAGAATCAAACCTGGGACCTTTCAGTCCACAGGCCAATGCTCTATCCACTGAGCCAAACTGGTTTCAGCAAGCCCAGAACGTTTTAAACAAAGAATAGTATCCTACATAAGTACTACTAATTCCACAGAAATTAAGATCACTAATAATTCTCCACAAATACTTCCATACTATTTTGGCAGTACAGTTCAAGCAGAGGTTTGATTTAAACACAATGCCAAGGTTTTTTTGTTGTTGTTGTTGTTGTTGTAGATTTTTAATTTCATTCTCTTTCATTAGACTATTTTTTGTAGAAGTCTAATTTTCTTGAGACTATAGCAAGGTAAATAAACCATAGATGATATATTATGTTGAATAATATTCCCCCCAATATGTCCACTTCTAATCCCTAGAACCTGAGAATAGATTACCTTACATCAGTGTTTCCCAAACTTCTCTCATATGAGGATCACCTGGTGGAGTTGTTAAAATACAGATTCCCGAATCCCAACTAAGAAATGCTAAACTAGAATTTTTGGGAACATTTAGGTAAAATTGTATAATTAACTAGTGCTCAGAGCATTTTACCTATATGTTCCCAAAAATTCTAGTTTAGCACTTCTTAGTTGGGATTCGGGAATCTGTATTTTAACAACTCCACCAGGTGATTCTCATCATGAGAGAAGTTTGGGAAACACTGCCTTACATAAAAAGGGGGACTTTGCAGATATAATTAAGTTAATCGTCTTGAAATAAGATTATCCTGAATTATCTAGGTAGGCCCAATATAATCACAGGGTCTTTATAAAAGATCAGTGACCTGGTGCACAAAATTTGTGCATGGAGCAGGGATTCCCTCAGTCCAGCCTGCACCCTTTCCAATTGGACATCCCACTTGCAATCTAGGACCTAATCGCTCACCTGCCTGCCTGCCTGATCATCTCTAACTGCCCTCCCTTGCCGGCCTGATCTTGCCAACTGCTCTCTCCTGCTGGCCTGATCTCGCCCCCAACTGCCCTCCCCTACTGGCTTGTTCTCACTCCCACTTGCCCTCCTCTGCCTGATCTCATCCCCAACTATCATCCTCTGCAGTCCTGGTTGCCCCAACTTCCCTCCCTTGTGGGCCTGATCTCACCCCCAACTGCCCTCCCCTGCTAGCCTGATCTCACTCCCAAATGCCCTCTCCTGCTGGCTTGATCTTGCCCCCAAGTGTACTCCCTTGCTGGCCTAGTTGCCCCAACTGCCCTCCCCTGCCAGCCTGATCTCGCCCCCAACTGCCCTCCCATGCTGGCCTGATCTTGGGCCCAACTATCCTCCCCTTCAGGCATGGTTGCCTCCAACTGCCCTCCCCTGCCAGCCTGGTATTTCCCCCAACTGCCCTCCTCTGCTGGCCAATTTGGTTCTGATTGGTTGGTTTCTATTCGAGTCAGTGTCAAAAGCTCTGTCACCAAGGCAGCCTTTGGCTCCTCACACTTCACCCAGATTTGGTTCTGATTGGTTGGTTTCTATGCCAGTCAGAATCTCTGGGCCTATCAACAGGGCCTGATCAGAAAGGTAGCACTGACCAGCAGCCCACGTGGAGGCCTGGAGGTAAATGGAGGCACCGCTGCTGGCCAGACTGGGAAAGAGAGAGGCAAGTGCTGATCAACAGCTGCCACAGAGGCAATGGAACAGTCCCTGCTTCTCTCTTCAGGCCTCTCTCTGGCCCTGATTCACAGCCCCCTCAGCAGTCAGTGCTGGGGCACTGCACCGCAGCGGAAGCAGTCAGCAGGACTGACTTCTGGTCAAGCCTCGGTTGTTACTGGTCGCTATGACACAGGGTGTTTATATATTAGGATAGGAATATCAGCATCAGAAAGGAGTATATGTTGACAACAGGAATGGTCAGAGTTATGTAGGGCCACAAACAAAGTAATGCAAGTAGCCTATAGAAGCTTTAAGAGGCATGAGAAAAATTTTTCCCCATAGTCTCCACAAGGAACATAGACTGATTGACTGATTTTTGACACTGGACTCCAGAATTATAATAAATTTGTATTGTATGAAGTCACTAAGTAGTAATCTGTTACAGTGAAATATAAAATTAATACTGGGTTGCTGTATTTTCTTATGATGCTTTATAAAAATATAAATATTAAAATATTGAGCAGAAAATTCTCCACTGTGTAGGATTCCCAAGCCAAATTTTAATTATCTAGTATTTTTTATGCATCATCTAGTTTATTTTAGCTAGGCTAATATTTTTCAATCAACATTCAAAAGTCTATTTCATTTCTATAGCACAGAAAATTTCAAGTCAGAAAATTAAAACTTTAAACATAATTTTACAATAACATCTAAAATATCATATTCCCAGGAATATATACAGCAAAATATGTATAAAACTGCACATGAAAACTTAAAACAATATTTAAATAAATTGAAGACATATAAATAGATAAATTATAACTATAGATTAGAATTCTAATATAATGATACCAATTTTCCCCAAATTTATCTAATGTAATCTACATTACCAAGGAAATTTTACAAGATGATTTTAAAATATATATGGATATGCAAATGACCAAAAATAACAAAAAAAATAAAATAGAAAAAAAATGTAGGAGGACTACTCTACTTAAAAACAAGGTTTACAAATATCACAATGAAATAGAGTCCTAGCCACAGACCCATATATATATATATATATATATATATATATATATATATATATATATGGAGTTGTGATTTATGACAATGGCAGCTTTGCACAGTCTTTGAAAATTAGGACAATTAGTTATCTACATGGAAAAACATTTAACTTGATGTCTGCATCATGCCAAACACATAAATTAGAGGAAGGTAGTTTCAAATGCTAAAGTCAGAAAAATAGAGCTTTCATAAAATAATTTATGAAAATTTACATGATCTTATATTGGCAAATGTTTCATTCATTAAAAAAGTATTTATAATCAAAATGATTAATACATTGGCCTATATTACAACTAAAAGTTACTGTTCATCAAATTATACTGTCAAAACAGTAAAAGGATAATTCAGTGTAAAAGATATTTGCAACATGAGTAACCAACTAAAGGTTTTTTCAGAACATATAAAAACAAAATATGGCAGAGTAGGTAAATGCTGTGCTCACCTCCTCCCACAACCACATCAAAATAACAAATAAATTACAAAACAACAATAACTAAAAATCACCTGAGGACTAGCTGAACAAAACTCTTACAACTAAGGATATAAAGTAGAAGCCACATCAAGCCTGGTATGAGGGTTGAATATACATAAAAGGCTGGTCCTACACCCACATATGGTGGTTAATAACTGGGAGGAATATATTGGTTGTGGAGATCCCCTCATGAGGAATGAGGGGGTCCCAGATTCTCACTGGCTTTCCCAGCCCAGGATTCCAGTACTTGGAAGAGAGTCCCTGTAAGTTCAGGTTGTGAAAAACAACAGAAATTGTGGCTGAGAAGATTGTAGTTGAGTGATATGGAGGGCTGCTAGAGTCCCTGGCATTCCTCTTAAAGGGCCCTTGCACAGATTTATCCACTAATGACTCACTCCACTGCTGGAACAGGAGCTCTAAAAGTGTCAGGGACTTATATGGAAGAACTGAAATGTCTGTCTTCCCAGGCAAGTGCTGGAAGAATATCTAGCAAGCACTATTTTATTGTTCCTTTGTTGAGTTCTACCCCAACCCAACCTGCAGGCACAGGTGGGTATCAAATCTGAGTCTATCAACCTGTCTAACATCTTTCTCCCTGTCCTGGTGATTCCCTGAGGCCCCACCCCAACCAACTTGTGGTCTAACTCTATCTTCTACCAGCAGCTTTGCCATAAAACTCTATCTCGCACTGAAAACTGTCCTAAAATCTCTCAAAGTTTCACAATACCAAACAAGCTGTGTCTTGTTTTGGCATGGTCCTTACCACTGGCTAAGCAGCCTCAATCCCTGGTTAGTGTCAACCAGACTCACATCACAGCTTAGCCTCTTTCAGGCATCTTTAAATCCAGAAAAAAATGGCAACCATCTATAGATCACTTTGTAACTCTTATTAGTTGGCATTGACTGGGCAAAGGAAATAAGAAATATTGGCCTGCAGCAGATCTCTTTCCCACATGCCTCAGAAATAAGACATTCAGTAGCTGATTGGACATCCTAATATATAAAAACCTAGGGACCATAACATCCGAAACAACCAAAGGCTCAACCGAATGCCAGGCTATGGAGTTGAGGAAGTGGGATGTGATCAATCAATGGCAGCAGTGCCTGGCAAGCAGTGACTGGTAAGTGATGAGCAGCTGGAAGACAAACCTCTTGGTCCCTCCTCCAAGCCCTCAGATTCCAATCAATTGGTGGTGGAGGCAGGGTGGAACTGGGGACTAGCTGCTTTAGTAGTCTTTCAGTTTGAATCTGAAGAGGACAGGCCAGGCACCAACGGGCCAGTGCTGCCAATATGATCCCAACAGTGCTGCTGGCCTCCTGGAACTAGATCTCGGGCACTGTGGCCACTTCCCCTCCCTAGATGCTCCACAAGGAAGAAAGGATAACCACCAGCAGTGCCAGAGGTGACCAGTGGAGACTGGCCTCTCCATGCTTCCTCCAGGTCACTCAAGCCTGTCCCACTCCAGATGAAGTGTGATCACTGCACACAGAAGGAATGTAGGGAAAAAATAAAAACTGCTGACCAAGTGACCAGAGAGACGACCAAACACCCGGTTCACTGTGTCCACTTAGACTAAGCACATGAGTGTGAGCAGATAGAAGCAGATAGAAGAAAAAAAGACCTTCAAGGCCTTTCCATGCCCCAAAGCAGGTTTACATTTAAAACCAAAGCACACCCCAATCCCCTTCACCTGCCCAGACACCTAGGGTCACCTTACGGCCGGGCTGAGCTCTACTTAACACTTCCCCACCCAATGAGCCATGACAACAAGCAACTCCATGCCAAACCCAAGCAGGACCCACAGCCAGGCTCTTGCAAACTGCCCACAAAAGGCTTCAGGTCCTGCCTCAGTGCCCAGCCCCAGGCTCTAGGAAAATGGGCTCTGGGAAGAGAGACCCTGAAGGTGGTGCCTCACGATGGCATTGCCCCCTCTCTAGTCCCCTCTCCCTGACAGCACAGCATCAGCTCCCTATGCATGGGGCATGATAGGGTGCGTGTTTGATGGGGAAAAGTCAGCAAAATAGGGAGGAAGGTGTTAAGTGTACGCAGTTTGGGATGGTTGGCCGGAGTAGGTTTGAAGTGTGCTGGGGAAGGAAGAGAAAGGTCCAATAGGAAAGTGGCACAGCACGGTACCTTTCTTATTGCTGAACCAAGATGGTGCAGCCTCCCAGGGGCTGTCACAGCCTCCCAGGGGCCATAGCCTCCCAGGGGGCATTCCACCTGATGAAAGTGCAGGGCAAAATATCTCTGTTCAGTGGAGCCTCTCTCACAAGGCAGGCCCTAGAAGGAAAGCATGCATGGGGTGTCGCCCTCCATCCTCAAGGTGAAGGGCCCTGAGAGGCGCTTTCATTCCCCGCACCTCTAGAGCTGTCCTCAGGAGTCTTGAACTGTCCAGGTGCAACCAGAGCACTGAGCCAGATGGCAGGATGATCTCCTGGTCAGGATGGCTTGCCAGCTGCCTCTGTTGGGGGCACAGAGGGAAGGTGCTAAGCCCTGCTCAGCTGCTGGCCCTGGGATGTGGTGAGGCCATAGCATTTCTGCTTTCTCTGGAGCTGGGGAGCTTTCACTTTTTATTACCTCCAGCATCTCCTCTCTGCAGGACCCGCCCCGCCAGCCAGGGGTTCAAAGGGCAGTGTGCCCTGCTGCTGTGGCCATGGCCCAGGCTGCTGCTCTCGCCCAGATGATCCAGGTGCTATGCACAGCCTGGGGCACCTTGGAGCTGGAGGAGGTTGGACGCCCCTTCCAGGACCGCATAAGCATGGACATGCTGGAGCGGCTGCTGCAGGAGTCCTGTGGCTTCATGGTGGCAACTCAGGTGAACGTGGGCTTCGCAGCCACCATCCCCAAGTGGGTAGTTCCTGAGCAGGTGGTACTGCTTGTCTCTGCGCTGCACTTGTATCGTGTTCACCAGCACCTCAAGCCCACCTGGACGGGGCTCTGAGGGCAGCTGCACTTCTGCAAGTTTATGGTCCTGGGAGCCTGCAAATTCCTCAAAACTGGGTAAGGTGCCATGGCCTGGGAATGGGGGGGGGGGGGAGGGTCGGATAAGGCAGAAGGCCTTTCCCCCTAATTCTCCTCAGTGAGCATTTATTGAGTACCTACTGAATACCTGGCACTGTGTGTGGGAGGAACTAGGTTGGAGCCGTGCCCTCAAGGCTCCTGACAGCAGTGAGTGATTTAGAGGCTGATACAATCTGGGTGTGGCTGCACCAGCATGGGAGTGGGGTAGGGGAAGGAGCAGGCTATTCTGAAGAAAGTAGACTGCATCTCACTCCCCTAGACCATTGAGGTCCACCAACCAGGGACTTTCTCAGCCCCAACAGAAGGAATCTCTCAGTGCTGGTTCCCACTGGCTTACAAGCCTGTAGATGATTATGTGGCATCTATACTAATAAAAGGGTAATATGCTATTTAAACTAGACATCTTTCAGACATCGCCACAATGGCAGGGGCTGAGGCAGAGGTGGTTAGGGCCGATCAGATAGTCAGCAGAAAGCAGTTGGGGTGACCAGGCCAGCAAGAGAGGGCAGTTAGGAGCAATCGGGCAAGCAGAGGCAGTTAGGGGCAATCAGGCTGGCAGGGAAGAGCAACTGAGGGCAAGATCTGGCCAGCAGGGGAGAGAAGTGGGGGGGGGGGGCAAGATCAGGCTGGCAGGTGAAAGCCATTAGGGGTGAGATCAGACCAGCAGGGGAGGGCAGTTAGTAGTGATCAGGCAGGCAGAGGCACTTAGGGGCAATCAGGCAAGCAGGCAGAGAGGTTAGGGGTGATCAGGCAGGCAAGCAGAGGTGGTCCCAGATTGTAAATTGGCAGCCGGATATCCCCAAGGAGTCCTTGATTAAATAGGGTGCAGGCTGGGCTGAGTGGAACCCACCCCGCATGCACAAATTTTGTGCACTGGGCCACTAGTAATTTATCTAAGGAGCACTGAAAAAACAAGGTAGAGCCAGGCAAAAGAATGGGAGTTGTGGAAGGGAAAGCACCTCTGGAAGTAGAACGTGGCTGAGAGGCCCAAGTGATATTGGCTGCAAAGCCTTCTCCTCTCAGGAGTGTGGGCTCTCACCTCAACAAAAGGATCTCAAACCCAGAGCAGCAGAGTTAGGAAGAAGAATCTGTCTAGCATTGGGCAGTGAGAACCAGGGAATTCTGTCTGCCTTGGCACCTTACCAGTGAAGGAGCCTATTGTTAGAAGCCCCAGCCTGAGAAGTTTGTCTCAGGCTCTGACTACTGGAAAGATTGTGTTGTGGTGTGTGAAAGAAAAAAAAGGGTGCGGGGGAAGAGGGGTCCGGGGGCTGGCCTGCACCTAGCAGTGACTTTAAGGACCATCTGCTTTCCTGGAAGGCATTGTGCAGAGTTCCAGTTGGTGACTAAACTGCCTGGCTAGGGGAAAAAGGAAGGGATTGTTCTACTTCCAATGTGAGGTTGGAACCTTTCTCCATATGTGGAAGGTCTCAGACTGTTTCATCCTGTGGATCTGGCAGCATGGCCTGGAAGAGCAGGACAGATGGGGGATTTGGAGAGTTGGGAGCATGAGCTGAGCTGGCATTCTTGGCACTGACTTTGCTGAGACCAGCCATACAGAGATTTGGGTCCTACACAGGATTGATTTTGTAGCCCCTTCTGCTTGGACCTGTGGCACAGGGGTGCTGGTCCTCCCAGAGTTAGAGTTTTTAGTCTACCGCGTTTCCACAAAAATAAGACGTCCTCCAAAAATAAGACCTAGTGCAACTTTGGGAGAAAAAATTAATATAAGACACTGTCTTATTTTGGGGGAAACAGGGTATCCTACAGGAAGGTTCCTATTGGAGAGGCAGATAAACAAGAGCTGGGCCTTGTAGCTGCACTGTTGGGAGCTAATCTGAGCTCCCTGCAGGAAACAGGTGAAGAACTCAAGTGTGAGACCTTCAATGGCTATTGTCTGGGACCAGAAAGAAATGTTTAACATGCTCCTGCAGACAATATTCTCCACTTCTTTTGAAATGGAATTTTTGGACTGGAACCCAAATTCTTTGTCTGCCGGAATCAAAGAATGAATCCATGGACAGAGGGTAGCATAGAAAAGGTGGATATTTATTGAAGAACAAGTACAGACTCCTACATGAGGAGAGGGAAAGAGTCCCAGTGAGTTCCTTTTCCCTATCCTTGTGCCTTGAAATCACCTCTGATTAGTACTATTCCCTTAGACTGGTTACTATAGTAACTCCTGAGCTCAAAGGTCAAACCTCATATGGTACATGTGAGGTAGTTCTCCCCGCCCCCAACCCCTCCTAATTATTTTCCTACTGGTGGCCGGGGGCACGAAATTCATGCACATTAAATAGGAATTAATTAGAGGAAATATTTTAATATTGCTATTTGCTCTTTATAATAGAAGTGTGAGAGATGAAAGGAAATGATTAAAATGTATATGAAAATAATACATTATGTTGTTAATAGATAAACAATAATAAAATAATATAACAACAACAAACACATGATATAAAAACAACCTTGATTCAAACAATGACTGATAAAGTGATTAAACTTATTCTAATATCTCCCTGTATACCACATTAAGAGTGAAAATACTTTCACAGTGGTTGACTAATTTCCCTTGTAATAAAGTATTTATAACTTTAACGTCACATGCTCTTCGAACTTGAGAGAAAGCAACATATAACTGACCATGTGCAAAAACGAGTTCAGGTAGGAATGAGTTAGTCCTTGTGATTTATTGTCATCGCAAATGCTGCCATCACAGGAAACTGTCTTTGAATTAATTTAAATGGGTGGCCAGTGTCTGATGGGACAAGTAAATTCTTGGAATCAGAACAACCTCTCCCTCTGAAGATCCTGTTAATACTTCAGCTTTGATAATG
The DNA here is from genome assembly GCF_014108245.1 of Pipistrellus kuhlii. Classification (NCBI taxonomy): domain Eukaryota; kingdom Metazoa; phylum Chordata; class Mammalia; order Chiroptera; family Vespertilionidae; genus Pipistrellus; species Pipistrellus kuhlii. The sequence continues at coordinate 97,344,193 of NW_023425529.1, read as the reverse complement.
TTAAGTTGTAATCTTTTTATAATAAATCTGGTACCATTACAAAGAATCCATTTACTATATAGATTTCTCAATAGCATAATGATTTCACCCTTTTCAATTTTAATTTATGACATGGCATTCCCAAAGGAGCAACACTATTAAGAAAGTCAAAATTTCTTCATTTAATTTTTGAACGTGCTCATTTTAAGGAAAAAGAATTGCACATTTAGATATATTTTAAATATTATCTATAGATATAGTATTTCCAAAGGTAGCCTTCAATAATAGGTCTGTTACAAATCATTTCACGGGGGATTTCAATGATATCCATTCTTAAATGAAAACTGCTATCAAGTTTGCCATTTACAAGTTTTACTAAACATTTATTATAAGCCGAATCCTCTGATCTCATATTTGTTTTAAGAGACAACATTTGAAACATCCCCAAACATTACAGTACTTTAAATTCATTTGTACTATGGCTAATCGCATAGCATGTGGCACAATACTGAGACATTGTCAAAAATCCCCTCCAAGAAGGAGAACTTTCCCACCAAATGCAATATTCAAATTCATAATTTCTCTTAGTAATCTAAGGTGTTTATTGCATGACTGGATGCCATGGTACATTCATCAATAATAAGAAGTTGAGCCTTTTTAATGGTTTTGGCAACTTCACTCTTTATATTGAGTCTAGAAATTCAAGTTTCATTTAATGGAATTGGTCATTTATATTGGGAATGAAAGGTTCTTCCACCAAGAAGTAAATTTGCAGCAATTCTTGTAGATGCTATGGGTAAAACAGTACTACCATGATCTCTAATATAATGTATTAAAACTTATTCAGATATATTTTTCTACTACCACCTGGGCAATCCAAGAAAAAGCATTTGGGGTCTACCATTTGATCTTCAATGGCTGAAGTTAGAGTCTGAAAGGCTGCCAACTGTTCATTATTCAGAGAATTTATCAAAACCTCTGCCTGTTGTCATTCATATGATTCATCACATGTATTTGCATTCATTAATAAAGGATAGATAGTCCAGAAGTGGAAGTTTGAAATGTAAACATTTCATTGCATGTAATGTGAATACCTCTTAAATTTCCTTAAGGGCATGCATTTCGCAGTTTACACAGGCATCTTCTCTTTGGTGTAATTTTCAACATAAATCTTCATTAAAATGAGAGTTATTATCATCCCATAATTTGTATGCAGCAAAAGGACATTCAAACACACAAATGTATGCAAAAAGTTGTCATAGTTGTTTGGGCATATTAAGGATGATTGCATACAAATTAGAGTGTCGTTAAGTAATAATCCTCAGTGTTTAGCAGCTTCACGAAATTTATTATAAATTACACCTCCTAAAGTTTTCAGATCATCAAAACTTATCACACCTTTTACATGCAGAAGCAAAAGTCTAAGGTAAAATTGTTCTGGTTCTCTAAAGCTCACAGTGAACTGTCTACCTAATACTTTATTCCCACCCTTTCAGCGTTTTCTCTACAAAGAATTATTAAACATAGAGTGTTGTGGAATCTCCCAATAATAATAATTGCATGTGTTGGAATCTTCTCTATTCAATCAGAACCAAGCCATCAAAGTTGAGTTATGCCTTTTAGCCCTATCTAAAACTTCAGCAAAATCATCGATATGAAAATACAGATTCTGATCATTTGGCACATGAATAGTTAATCTTATGATTGCATGAGATTGGTCATGCATTCACATTACAAAAAGTCTCCAAACAGCCTCAGGAGCACTCACATACCTGGGATCAAAGAAGTCCTATACTTAATCATGATTGATAATTTTTTTTCCAGAAATTTGAATATTTGCATAATCATGCCTTTTATAGATATATTTAAATAAATATTTGACACTTTTAATCAATGCACAGACTTCAACATTTATATGACAGTTATACTTGAGGCATATAAACAGGTTATAAGTGTTATTGGCAACTTTATTTCCAATAGAAATGGTACTACCAGATTTTCACTTGTATTTGGGATATCCATCAATATTTTCAATGGTCGCATTTTGAAATTCTTTTGGATATTCCTTTGAACATTTTCCATATTCCATTTCATGGACTATTTGGATTTTGTATTTCACATGGTCCATGTACCATATTTGATGTTATAATTTGAAAAAGTCGAGGACACTGGTCTTCATCTGGAATTTCTGCCTTAACTATATGGTCAATGTCATCTTCTGTTCGTAATTTGGATTCACTATCTACTCCACCTTTCTGAAATTCAATGGCATAAATTTTAGCTATTACTTTGCAAAATAAATGGAATTTAGATATATTATTTAAAAGAGCATTCAGCTTAATATTAAAAACTCTGAATACCAAGTCAGGTCTGTTTTTAACTTTTTGCCAGTGTTGCAAATTGTTTGTAATATCTGCCCATTTGGGGTTGCACATTATGGTTATGAATAAATTGGGCTTGCCAAACTTTGTTACAATTTCCATAAGCATCCTGATATCTCTGCTGCATATTTCTGGGACTACCCTCAAAAGATGATGGAAGTATTATCATTTTACCAATCGTCACATTGTCATTCTCAGATCTAGATTTGAGATAAATCATCAAACCATTATATTTTTTCAATTCTCAACTTAGATTGGTTATAATGAAATTTATTTGATTGGCTTCCATTTTTAATATGAATCCATGATAAACTATTGAGTTAGTTTTCCTGCATTTAAAATAGTTTTGAACGTGTCCCTCACAGAGAGATGAAACCCATAATACTACATTTGTGTGACATTTTTTTCTAATATTATTGTTGACTACAATGTTGTCTCTGAGTCACAATGCAATATCTGTTCCTCAGCCTTTTCACCATGTGGGAAAAGAATAGGATATGTCATTGCATCTAATGTAGGAAACAGGATAATGATTTGTTTCATTTTAGTGGCATTCAGATTATTGGAATCTGGTTTACAATGAATAAGCAAGTCCCTTTCAAAAGGAGGTTCTCCATATTTGTTTCTGAATATGACAGTAATCTCAGTTACACTGGGAGTATTATATCTATTTGTGTCACTGTTATGATCTTATTTAATTGCCATTGTTACTTCTGTAAGAGCAATACCTTTTGCTGCTGCTTCCAATTGGGCTTCCTTTTCTACCTCATGTAGCATCTTGTATGATTTTTAAAATTCATTTATTTCATGCATGAGGCTGTTGATGTTGAGCAGCCTAAGAGTTCTGGCAATGCTACTATAGACTTGTTGCTTCAGCTGTATCCAAAATACAGAGTTGAGCAAACTTCTGAGAAATGCCATCCGAAGGATGTGAAGTTCCAGTATGGTGGTAAATTTTTCTGTGTATTCTAAAACAATATGGCCCGTATTCTGATGGTGATGCAGTATTTGCACCCAGGGAAGCAAAAGCAAAAACCTATTTATGGAAGAAATATTTTCCATGAAATTTTTACTGTCAGAATCTTCACTTGTAGTTAATCTTTTTAAATATGCTGGGTATTCTGGAAAATGTATATCATTTGGACAAACTTTACCTTTGCTACAACATCGAGTAAATTTCCCATCAGATGGATTTTCATCAGAGAAATTTAATGATAGGCAAAATTGACATCTAATAGTCATTCCACCACAATTATGTTCGAGAATTGCATCCTCGTGTACCCCATTTTCACTGAGAAGGCAATTCTTACCAGTATTGGTAGTACTTGTTGATGACATATTCTGTTGTTGCCACCACCTTCTTTCAATTTCAAAGGCATATTGGTCTTTAGACATTTTCTGTCAATGACACCGGCTTTTTTTTGTTTCAGAGCTACGTTTTGCCAATAGTAACTTTTCAGATACAGTCTATTACAGGCACTGCCTTCTTTCAACATTAGATGCACATTGGTTTTCAGACATTTGCTGTCGATGATGCCAGCTTCTTTAGGTTACAGAGCTACGTGGTATCAATAGTTGCTCTTTAGACATAGTCCCACCTCAATGCTGTCATGGTCTGAGATGCAAATGAATGAGAGTTCTGGCTGTCAAGCCACTGAGAGCTGTCTGACCAATGGCTGATTCTGTGAGGGTGAGACCTCCTCCTATCTGCTTTCTGAGTCTCCACAACGGAAACACTATGTGATCGGCCTGGCCAGAGGCCCTCCTCCATGTCTGGGCGAAGAAAGGCCCTCCTCCCCATTGGCTACTCTGTGCCAGCTGGCCAGAGGCCCTCCATGGCCAGGGTGGAACATTTGCCTTGTCACCATGACAACGAAGAAAGCATTCTGCCATGCTCCTCTCGCTGTATGCTCTCAGCGGTTGCCCACCGTCCCCAGGACTGGGGGACTCTGGCAGGGCTGAGAGGACTGGATGCTGCTTTCTTGTGGCTATGGGCACCATCGTATTTGTGACAGAGTGGTGGTCAATTTGCATATTACCCTTTTATTAGATACTAGAGGCACAGTGCATTAAATTCATGCATGGGGGTGGGGAGGTTGTCCCTCAGCCCACCCTTCTCACAATCCAGGACTGCTGGCTCCCAAATGCTTACCTGCCTGCCTTCTTGATTGCCTCAAACCGCTTCTGCCTGCCAGCCTAATCACCTCCTAACCACTCCCTTGCCAGCCTGATTGACGCCTAATTGCTCCCCTGCCAGCCTGTTTGCCCCAACTTCCCTCCTCTGCCAGCATGGTCACCACTAACTGCGCTCCCCTGCAGGCCTGGTCCCTCCCAACTGCTCTCCCCTGTTGGCCTGATCACCCACAACTGCCCACCCTTGCAAGCCTGGTCCCTCCCAAATGCCCTCCCCTGCAGGCCATCTTGTGGTGGCTATCTTGTGTCCACATGAGGGCAGCCATATTGTGTGTTGGAGTGATGGTCAATCTGCATATTACTCTTTTATTAGATAGGATAGAGGCCTGGTGCATGGGTGGGGGCTGGCTGGTTTGCCCTAAAGGATGTGCTGGATCAAGGTGGGGGTTCCCTTGGGGAATAGGGCAGCCTGGGCGAGGGGCCTGTGGTGGTTTTCAGGCCAGCCATTCCCCCTGGCGACCCAAGCAGAGGCCCTAGTATCTGGAGTTTATTGATTTTCTACAATTGAAACTTTGTAGCCTGGAGTGGAGCCAAGCCTTCTGCTTGCTCTGTGGCAACAGCCATTTCTATTGGGACTTATGTATCTTCCATAATTGAAACTTTGTAGCCTTAAGCAGAGGCCTAGGCCAGCCAGGGTGTGTGGAAAGCTTGACTTCCTCCATCTCCCAGGGAAACCCTAGCCTTTTGCTCTTTCCAGCTCTGTGGCTGCCATCATTTCTGTTTGTATTTATGTATCTTCTATAATTGAAATTTTGTAGCCTTGAGTGGAGGCCTAGGCGAGCAAGGGTAGATGTAAAGCTTGGCTTCCTCCATTGCCAGGGAAACCCAAGCCTGCCTCCTACTCTCTGTAGCCATAGCCATTTTGATTGGGTTTATTGCATATTTTCTTCTGATTGGCTGGTGGGCGTGGCTTGTGGGTGTGGCATGTGGTGTAGTGGATTGATGGTTAATTTGATTATTATTCTTTTATTAGATCGGAGTATTGCCTTTGGGCTTTCTTCTCCTTCTGGATGAAAGGCTTTCTGGATGAAGCCCTTCTGGATGAAGGGCTATATTTTTTAAATATAAACCTTTTGCTGTTCCTAGCTCCCTCATTCTATGGAAATTTACCTGTTGAAGCTCTACAGCCCTGTTCTTCTTCTATGGTCACCTTGATTTCTAAAATTTCCTAAAACCTGTCTTTTTCGCCTCTATAAATTCCTGTTTCAGTCCCCCCTCCAATTAGGAAACCACAACTGCCATTAGGGACAATGGGTGCTGATATGTCTGGCTGCTTCCTGCTGGCAAAGGGGTCATAGTTTTCGAGGCAGCAGTCAGGGTCCCATTGGAAGTGAGGTAACTACGGGTCCATAGATATAACTACCTTTGTCTGCGGTTTCATGCAAAGGACAATATGTACCTTAAGTTGTCCTATTGACTAAGTTTTAGTACATTTTACTCTGAAAGAGATGTGGGAGATCTCTTGAGATTATTTAACCCTGAATTGGGCTGCTTATAACATATTTAGTAGTTAGGGATTTGGGGAGCCAGTATGGGTTGAGAAATTTACTATATCAGGGTTACAGAGAGGGGCTATAAGTAGGAGTATCTTATGGTGTTTCTGGATCCTAGTAAGGACAGACAAGGTCTCCTCCAGGTACCAGCCTAGGATTCAGGTGACACTTATGAAAAGACAGAATAAAAATTGTTAAAAAAAAATGAAGATACTGATTATTTAGAAATACCAGAGTATTTACTTATTTGGTACTTGTTGACTTTTCATGTTCCCTTTGAAAGAGAAGTTTCAAGTCCTTTAGAGGCTCACATGAGTAAAAATCTGGTAATCTGGTTGATGGCAATGTAGCTTTGTCCTTCTTATGTGCTGGCATTCAAGATTCACTCGAGATAGATGGATTTAGAAGTCGATGCTACTGACCTGTGAGGAAACTTAAAGATGGTTTCTGTAAAAGAGCCTTTGGAGCTGTTTCAAGGCCTGCCCAAATAAATGAGGGTTATTCTGGAAAGCTCTAGGGAAGCACTGTCCATGTTAGCTGATGGCTTTGACTATTGGTATCTTTTAAAGGCAAATAGGGACTGTGAGTTAGGAAGCAGGAGTATATAGAAGAAGTCATTCTTGAGATTTAGTACTGGAAACCACTTTGTGTCGTCTGGTGTCTGGGCAAGTAAAGCATAAGAGATAGGGACAAATGGCTGACTAGGAATCACTACCTTGTTTACTAGTTATATAAGTCCTGAACTAGTCCCCTCTCTCTCTATTAGACTTTTGTACCCCTAAGATGGGGGTATTTTAAGTACTATGACAGGTTGCAGTAAACCCTGGGCTTCTAAAATAGATAGACTATTAAGATATTGAGTACTTCTAGAGCTTCAGGGTTGAGAGGATATTGTTTATAATGTAAATATGAAGCTTTTTGCAGAATCAGGAAGGCATGGGAAAGGAACAACTTACCCTAGCTGCAACCTAAATGCTGAGAAAGTATCTCCTTATTGGATTCCTAGACATGCCTGTCATGGCTACAGCCTCTGAGGATAATTTATCAAGGTTTGGGAGGAGTACAGGGAAGGTGGCTACAACATCAGGGAGGAAATTAATTTCCTTCCCTTCTCACACTTCACTGTGAGGCTTACCCAGGGCTCCTGGGTGAAGGTGGCAGTTTTCTAAGGAGCTGAATTGAGAGACCCTGAGCTCCATCAGTCTTGTTGGGCCAGCTGGTTGTCAGCCCCATTCAAGAGACTTGTCTGCAGGGGCAGTCCAACTTCCAGTGGTTTCCTTGTGTACCATGCCAGCACAGCCAAGGGTTCGGCAAATCTGAGGGAGGTATTGTGAAGGATGAAGAAAAAGACAGACAGAGAATAAGCTGGGTCTAGGTGGATCTTATGTGCCTTGCTCATGCCACAGAACAGATCCAGACAGCAAAGCTGAGCCTTTATTTATAGTCAGGGGCAAACAAGGTAATTTACAATGTTCTTGTAAGTTTCACTTGTTTGGGCAGCACTTGCTGACATTCCCACAGCCCATTAGCTACCCAGGAAAGATCTAGGGAGCAGTCACAAGATCAAGCTCAATTATGCTTAGAGGACTGTGCCCTCCAAGCTGGGACTTGTTTGTGACTATGCCAGCAGGTCAGTCCCAGGCTTAACCCTATTACTGCTCCCTACATCTTGCCTTTATTTTAATTTTAAGCTACTAATAATGGAAGTAAAATTTAAACATCAAGAACAAAGTTCTGACTATTAAAACATTAACCAAACAATGCCAATGCAAATCCCAATAATAAAACAATGCAAATGCAAAACCCAGACAATACCAATGCAACACAATAATAGAGAAATCAAACTACTGTAACATATTCCTAATAAATGAAAGTTTCTTTTGCTGATTTACTCAAGAGTTCTCAGACTTGGATGTGAAAGAGTTTGCAGAAGACTGGCAGCTAACCAATGCTAGCATAGCCAGAAATATGATTGAGGGAGTAACTTCCACTTCCTGCCTCTTTGCCATCTGCTGGGCCTCAGCTGTTAACTTTTTCAGCTGACCCTATGTTGGTACCTTGGCCTTTTGTTTGGCCTATGTCATCTTCCCCCTTTGCCCTGCTGTCATAGGGGCAACTCTCAGGCCCCTGAACAATGGGACAAAGAGCGCCACTGGGTCCACCGTGGTGACATATGCAATGCTCTGGCACCCAAATTGGCTATGCTGCTCCTTCTGGAAAGATACAAACAGCCTCTTCCCCACATCATTACTGGATCTGGTCCAAACCATTGTCCAGTTTGTGTGTCCTTCCATTAGACTAATCCCTCGGAGGCTATTGTACAGGAGACCCCATGCCTTTTGGCTGCTGTATGAACCTCTGCATTGCAATTCAAAAAATACAAAGTATAAAGAACATGACTGAGTTTGTTTTGAGGTGACACATAACATCTGTCTCCCCCTTTCTGTTTTAGTAATTGCATTTTAAGAGTACAATTTGCTCTTTCTACTATAGCTTGACCTTGAGAGTTATAAGGGGTACCAATTTTATGACAAATTTGATATTGCTGACAAAAATGTTGAAAAGCAGAACTAGTGTATGTGGGTCCATTGTCAAATGTTGCATCACCTCTAGCTTAATTAAGAATGCAGGTGGCTATGAGTTTTTTGTCATTTTAAATTATTCTGTTGGATTATAAGAAATATTTAGTTATTTCATTTTTGCCCTTCTTAGAGGCCAAAACCTTCATAACATTTAAAGTGTATTTATTAATTTTTATTTAATAAGGCTTTCTAGGTAATTTCAACTATATTAGATCTGTTAAATTTAAGATTTCCTTTAAGAAGAGAGAATAAATTTCTTATATTACTCCCAGCTTTTGGAGCTTTCCAAGAATCATCTCTGTTAAAGCCTTAAAATTTTAACCTGAAAATAAAATCAAACAAATATCTAAATATGATTTAAATATTATAATACCTTTTATAATTATCTTAAGATATAAATTAGATCATAAACTAGTTTTTGCATAGAAAAATTTTGGTTGGGATCACAGAATTAATCCTCTTTTTTAATTAGACCAATAATAAGCAACTTATTTTGAATTCCTAATTGTTAGAGAAAACACAACATTTTATTTTCTTAGAAATAAGTTCAAATACTTTAGGCATTTAATTACCACAACCATATAATTTCTTCCAATTTAATTTGTACTTTGAACTTTTAAAGCTGCTAAGTCTAATATATTTAGCATTTCCTAGATTATTAACACTTTATATTTTTAAGAAAAATACAAGACATAATCAATAGATTAAATTCTGTCCTCTTAAGTTTTTTATGAGGCAAACTTAAACTTTACTTTTTATTTGCCACTTGCTCTCAAAAACCAGGTTTGGTTTATTCGAATGTAAATTACCACATTTTTCAAAGATGGTTCCTGGCAGGAAACTAGGTTACCTGTCTGCTGGGGGAAGGGCATTTACCCTTCCTCCATTAACAAAGGGTGTAGCCAGTTACCTGGGCCATTTAGATCTTTATAATTAATACATTATTTATCTATATTCCAACAATTTTTGAGATTCAAATCCAATTTTAATTATTTTAAGGCCTTTACTTTGGATAAATTCTATAGCAGAGAATTTACTGGTTTTCTTGAAGGCCTTAAAAGTTAACTTTTTAACAAGGTTCATTAGCATTTTGAAAACTACTCTTTATTAGAAAATGTGAATCCTGTTGCTGGAATTAGCTTGAATTTCTTTCAAGAAGACTTTTGCTCTATTTTTCTTAGGAAGACTTTTTCATGGAAAAAAGAAATTTAAATTAGTCTACTGAAAGAGTGGGCTTCCATGTTGGATTGCCACATATTTCCCTTCCCCCACATTCTGCTTACTTAGGGGGAAGTTTCAGCAACAGATCTGAATATTTAGTGCTCATGTGTATATTTTACTCAGGTATGCTGGGAGGGGGTATCATCTTCTATATATACTTTAATAATAACCTGAAATTCTACAAACTCCTTTTAACTCAAAGATATGACCTGCTTAGCACCTGAAATTTAGAGTAGGTCAGAGTTTTTTCCATGGGTCTTTCTAAAGACTTAACTGAACCAAAGTAAGGTGATGGCTGTCCAATGACAAAATTCAAATGTGGCATGGTTATAGATTTCTTTAAAATGCAATTGATAAAGCCTTTACTTAATAATATTCTGAGACAACAACCTTCTAGTACAATAAAAAAAAAGTGTGTATATAAAAAATAACATGCGACTTATTGCAGATGATGTATTAAGCATTGAAAATAATTTAAAACCTCTAATATGTGAGACTCAAGTACCCAGAATGTCATTGGCAGATACAGAGAATTACTATGCTTTCCCTTTTCCCTGACTGAAGGTTTCCATTTCAAAGTTGGCTTTAAATCTGTGTAAGTTCTTTTCTAAAGAAGACTGAAATTTCTATAACATCCAAAGTATATATATTTAAATAGAACATTGTTATTAATTTTTATTTGACAGAGTTCCCTCGTGCAATTCCCAGTATGTTTCATTGGTTTAATTTAGTTCAAAAATATTTCTTTTTATGGAGAAAGCATAAATCTTTGTGTCAGCTCAGGGCCCTTGAGATGTCACAAAGCTGTCTCTCAGTTAAATTCTTAAAATATTATGTTTTGGGGTAGAACTGTGAGTTCAAAATATGACCACCAGAGGCTGATGATTGATTTTAAAAAAGCAGGCAAGGATTTATTGAAATGGCCAGGACAGCCGCAAGAGCACCACCCACAGGAGTCCACAAGACTGCACCATTCCAGTTATAGGCAGTACTTTTAAAGGTCTAAACCACAATAATTTTTCTTTGTTCTAAATTCTAAAGGCTGGGAGCAGCCCTCAGGGTGACTCCCAGCCACATCCTGCTGGACATTGGAATGTGGCCCTATCTTGTGATAGCCGATAATACAGAAGCAGAGCTAAGTGGTTAATCTCTAAAGGATATCTACAGTTTCTACCCCTGAAGCTACTGAGTCAGTGGGAATCAATCTTCTGTAGTTCTGGTCCCAGGCACAGGAAAATTGCCTTAGCCGCCAGGTCTCCATCTGGAAGCTGAGGTAACTACCCTATTGTTTAAGCAAGTAAGCTAATGCCGAAGCCAGAATAGCAGGGTTAAAATTCAAACAGCAGTTTTTACCCAAGTATGGTTGCTACCATATTTCATATTACACTTGGAAAAGCTGTCAAATATACTCAATTTAAAGATTATTAAAACTTAAACCAGGGACCTCAGAAGATAGATACTTTCAAGAAGGCAGACTGCAAGATAGTGTGTGAGTGAGAGAATGAAAGGTGAGTGTGTGGTCACACAGGAAGTGTTTATTTGTGAGCTGAGGGACAGCTATACTCCAAGGAATGTTGGGGATTGCCAGGTGAGGCTCCCCTGACCAGACAGCCTCCACTGCTGCTGAAATCCTTCCCTGAGCAACCAGCTCTGACATGTAGACCATGCCATCTTGAAGGGGAGAGAGACTGTTATCAGAAAACTAAAAATCCCAGTAATCTACACCACCACCAACCCAGGGAACAGCTGAAAACACAGGAACACCAGACCAAAAGCAACTTGAATATGTGGACTTGGAGGAGCTCTGCACCCTCTCACAGATTTTGTCTAGGAAAAGGTAAGGTCTACGATCCAGGCAGGAGAAAGAAATGCACATAATGGGAACTAGAGGATCCGGGAAGTCTGCAACCCAAAAAATCCACAGCCATTGGGGCTAGCGTGACTCATGAATGTGGAAGGGGATCCTCAGAGCTACTAACAGAAGAGAACTCTAAAAAGCAACCCATAACTGAACTGGGCTCAAAAGGGCAGCCAAAAAATGTTAGCAGTGTGCCAGCTGCTTAGAGCTAGGGGGGAAAAGACTGCACAGACTTGCAAGCAGTACCCGAGGGTGAAAGCTGCTAGTTCATGCACTTACTCTAGTTCTTTTTTCTTTTCTTTTCTTTTTTTCTCTTTTAATTCTTGCTTTTGATCACAAAGCCCAGAAAATAGGATCACCCGATTGGGGACACATTAAGAGATGCAGGGGAAAGTTGTTTATGTGGAACCTGGGGATCAAAGCAGGGAATAACGATCAGAGAACCAGCTCTGGGGCAGCCCATTACCCCAAACCAGTATTAAGTGTGACAGGGAAAACAAAATCTAAGCTCTAGCTAGAGAGGATTTATAAACCCAGAGGTCAATCCAGAACCACTACCACTCCAGGTTAAAACACAAATTGATTCTTGTGTAAACACAAATAAAGAAGTATAAGAAACAAAGAAGTACTGCCTGCTGGAAAATCAGGACTGTGGCTTACAACACTGAGGAGCAGTGGAATACAGAGAACTTCAATACTGTCCTGATTAGGAAATAGGTGTGCCAAACAGAACAGTAGAGGAAGTGAATGACCTTCACTACTACACATTTTTATTTTTATTTTTTTCATCTTTCACTTAAGAAACTAATTTTTTGCTTTTTTTTTCCTCACTTGGTTTTACCTTTTTAATTATTACATTTTTTATTTTTAATCAGTACTATTACTACTTCTATTTTACCTTTTTTTAAGTGTCGTTTTATTTTCTCTTTATTTTGTTTTGGAATTAGTGTTCTACATTCTGTTTTCAATTTTCCTTTAGCATCATTTTACTCTATCTCAACTTTATTTTTATTCAAACATTCTCTCACTTTTCTCCTTTTGTTATCCTGTTTCTCTTACCCTATTCCTGCTTTATATTTTCCAGATTCCTCTTTTTTAACCCCATTAAAAATTCATCCTACTTAAATATCAAATTTCCAATCCCCTGCTCTAAGTCCATACACACTTCTCTCTTCTCTTTCTTCACTATCCAATTTTTTCTCTCTCTATCCTTTTGTTGATATTTGCTTTACTGTTGATTACATTGTCTTTTTATGCTTGTTTGTGAGATTGTTTCACTCTCTTTTTGCTTTCTCGTTCTATTTTTGTTTATTTGTTGAATCTCTTTTTCCATGCCTCACTTGATATTAGTTGTTGTTTGTAGTTCCCATTGATCTCTAGGTATGTGTTGCTTGCATTTGGTAGGATAATCAGGTGTTCTATTGGAGTTTTCTCCCTTTATAAAGAGGTTTTTTTTTCCCTTGTTCTTTTTTATTCTTTGTCTTTTCTACCTTACTTTTTTTCCCCTTTCTCAATTTCATTTTTGCACTCCTTTTTTTCTTCTTCTTTCTTTCTTATCCCCTAATTTTCTTTTCTTTGGTGGTCACCTTTATTTGGGATTATTAGTATCCTGAATACATTTGTGTTCAGTGCCTGTGTATTGTGCCTTGTTGTGTTGTGGTTTGTGCCTTTAAAACAACAAAAGAGAGAGAGAGAACTACATAACCAAACACCTGGAGAAGAGAGATCAAGGGGAGACAAAGAAACAGCATGCATATGAAAGAAAAGGAGGCATCACCAGAAGAGGAAGTAAATGAAAAGGAAGAAAGCAATCTGTCAGAGAAAGAATTCAGAGAAATGATAATAAGGTGGCTGAAAAGAATGGAAGACAAATTCAACAATATGTATAAGAACCAAGAGGAAATGAAGAACCAGGAAGAAATGAAAAATAACATCACTGTTATGTACAATAGAACTCAATAGAAAGCATCAACAGTAAACTAGAAGCAGAGTACCTCATCAGTGAGCTAGAAGACAAGGAAGGAAAAAAATACCCAAGCAGCCAAAACTGGTTTGGCTCAGTGGAGTGGATAGAGTGCTGGCCTGCGGGCTCAAAGGTCCCAGGTTTGATTCCGGTCAAGGGCATGTACCTTGGTTGCAAGCACATCCCCATTGTGAGTCATGCAAGAGGCAACTGATCGATGATTCTCTCTCATCAGTGTTTCTAACTCTCTATCCCTCTCTCTTCCTCTCTGTAAAACATCAATAAAATACTTTAAAAAAAAAAAATACCCAAGCAAAGCAGCATCTAGAAAAAAAATTTTTTTTTTTTAAATAGGAGAGAGCCTAAGGAAACTTTGGACAACACCAAAAAAAAAAAACAACATTCACATATAGGGGTGCTAGAAGGAGAGAAAACTGAGCAGCGAGGAATAGTAAACCTGTTTGAAGAAATAATGACAGAAAACTTCCCTTATATAAGGAAGAAAAACTCACACAAATCCAAGAAGTTCACAAAGTCCCAACAAAATGAACCCCAAAAGCCTGACACCATGGCACATTATAATTAAATCAGCAAACACTAATGACAAAATAAGAATCTTAAAGGCTGCCAGAGAGAGACAGAAAGTTATCTACAAATGATTCCCCATTAGACTAGTGATTGATTTCTCAACAGAAATACATCAGACCAAAAGGGAATGGAATGAAATATACAAAGTCATACAAAGCAAGGGTCTGAATCAAAGAATACTATACCCAGCAAGGCTATCAATCAAAATTGAGGGTGAAATCAGGAGCTTTACAGACAAAAAGATCTAAGGAATTTATTACTACCAAACCAGCAATGCAAGAAATGCTAAAGGGACTGTTGTAAAAAGAAGAAACAGAAAGGAAAGAAGAAACACAAATATTAAAGGTAAATATGACAACAAATAAGTACTTATCAATAATATCATTAAACATAAATGGATTAAATGCACCAAACAAAATACATAGGGTAGGTGAATGGATAAAAGAACATGACCCATATATTTGCTGTCTTCAAGAGACCCACCTCAGAACAAAGGATTCACACAGACTGAGAGTAAAGGGATGGAAATATATTTTTCAGAAAATAGAAATAAGAGAAAAGATGGGGTTGCAATATTTATATCTGATAAAATAGACCTCAAAGTAAAGGCCATAAGAGATAAGGAAGGCCTCTACATAATACTAAAGGTAACAATTCCACAAGAAGTTATAACTCTCATAAACATATATGTACCCAATATAGGAGAATTCAAATACATAAAAAAAAATTCTGGATGATATCAAGGGAGAGATTGATAGCAATACAATTTTAGTAGGGGACTTTAACACACCATTGACACCACTGGATAAATCATCTAAACAACAAATCAGCAAAGATACATCAATCCTAAATGACTCACTAGATCAGATGGACTTAATTGCCATCTTTATAACATTTCACCCCAAAGCTACAGAATATACATTTTCTCCATTGCACATGGAACATTTTCAAAGATAGACCACATATTAGGGTACAGGCAAAATCTCTTCAAATTCAAGCAGATAGAAATCATAACAAGCATCTTCTCAGACAACAATGGCATAAAACTAGAAATCAACTACAATAAAAACAATGAAAAAAATTAAACATTTGGAGGCTAAATAGCATGCTGTTAAACAATGATTGGGTTGCCAAAGAGATCAAAGAAGAAATTAAAAGCATCCTGGAAACAAATGACAATGAAAACACAACAAACCAAAATCCTTGGGATACAATGAAAGCAGTCCTAACATGAAAGGAAATAGCCTTACAGGTTGACCTAAAAAAATGTAATCCTATCTAATAAAAGAGTAATATGCAAATTTACCATCACACCAAGACACAAGATGGCCACCCCATGTGGTCAAAGATGGCTGCCCCCATGTGGACACAAGATGGCCAATATCACATGATGGCCTGCACAGGAGGACGGTTATTGGCAGTTAGGGGTGATCAGGCCAGCAGAGGAGGACAGTTAGGGGTGACTGAGTCAGCAAAGGAGGGCAATTGGTGGGGACCTAGGCCTGCAGGGGAGGGGAGTTGGGGGGACCAAGCCTGCAGGGGAGAGCAGTTGGGAGGAACCATGCCTGCAGGGGAGGGCAGTTGTGGGGGGCAGGGAGGATGGAAACCAAGCCTGCAAGAGAGGGAAGTTGGGGGAGACCAGGCCTGCAGGGAAGGGCAGTTGTGGGTAATCAGGCCAGCAGGAGGCCAGTTAGGCCTGCAGGGGAGGGGAGTTGGGGGGACCAGGCCTGCAGGGAAAGGCAGTTGGGGGTGAACCAGGCCTGCAAGGGAGGGCAGTTGGGGGAAAACCAGGCATGCAGGGGAGGGCAGTTGTGGGGCGGGGGGGGTCGGTGACCAGGCCTGCAAGGAGGGCAGTTGGGCAGGATCAGGCCTTCAGGGGAGGGCAGTTGGGGGTGATCAGGCCAGCAGGAGGCCAGTTAGGCCTGTAGGGGAGGGCAGCTGGGGGTGGGGAACAAGGCCTGCAAGGGAGGGCAGTTGGGGGAAAACCAGGCATGCAGGGGAGGGCAGTTGGGGTGTGGGGGGGGTCGGGGACCAGGCCTGCAAGGAGGGCAGTTGGGCAGGATCAGGCCTTCAGGGGAGGGCAGTTGGGGGTGATCAGGCCAGCAGGAGGCCAGTTAGGCCTGTAGGGGAGGGAAGCTGGGGGTGGGGAATAAGGCCTGCAAGGGAGAACAGTTGAGGGGGGACCCAGGCCTGCAGGGGAGGGTAGTTGTGGGTGACAATGTCTGCAAGGGAGGACAGTTGGGGGGAACCCAGGTGTGCAGGAGATGGCAGTTGCATGTGACCAGGCCAGCAGGGGAGGGCAAACCAGGCCTGCATGAGAGGGGCAGTTGTGGTCAAACAGGCCTGCAGGGGAGGACAGTTAGGGGCTACCATACTGGCAGGGGAGGGCAGTTCAGGGTGACCAGGTCAGCAGGGAGGATAGTTAGGGGCAATCAGCCTGGCTGGGGAACAGTTAGGTTTCAATCAGGCTGGCAGGGGAGTGCTTAATGGGTGATGAGGGTGGCAGGGAGAAGCACTTAGGTGCAATTAAGCAGAGGCAGGCAAGCGGTTGGGAGCCAGGATTGTGAGAGGGAAGTCCAACTGCCCGTTTAGGCATGATCCTGGTGGAATTGGGCCTAAACGAGCAGTCAGACATCCTTCAAGGAGTCCCAGATTGGAAAGGGTGCAGGCTTGGCTGAAGGCCATCCTCACATGCACTAATTTCGTTCACCAGGCCTCTAGTAAATTATATAACTCTGCAACTTAAAGAATTAGAAAAATGGCAGCAAGAAAAGCCCACAGATACCAGTAGGAAGGAGATAATAAAGATCAGAACAGAAGAAAATGACATAGAGACAAAAAATATACAAAAGATAAACTAAGGCCAAGCTCACCAAGAAACAAAGATATAGGACTCCCCCCAAAACAAAACAAAACAAAAAAGAAAAAACACCACCAAAATCAGAAATGAAAGAGGTGAAATAACAACTGACCCCACAGATATACAAATGATTGTAGGGGGGAAAAAATACTGTGAACAACTACTCCAACAAACTAGACAATCTCAAAGAAATGGACACATTCCTAGAGAAATACAAGATTCCAAAACTCAATCAGGAAGATTCAAAAAAAACTGAATAGGCCAATAACTGTTGATGAAATTGAAACAGTAATCAAAAAGCTTCCAGCAAACAAAAGCCCTGGACCAGAGGGCTTCACAGGGGAGTTTTACTGAACATTCAGAGAACTAAATCCAATCCTTCTCAGACATTTTCAAAAAAATTCAAGAGAAGGTATCACTTCCAAACTCTTTCATGAAGCCACCATTATTCTAATCCCAAAACTAGATAGAGACACCATAAAGAAAGAGATATATTGGCTATCTCCTTGGTGAACATAGATGCTAAAATTCTCAATAAAATTCTAGCAAACTAGATTCAGCATTGCATTAGAAAGATCATAGACCATGACCAAGTGGAATTTATTCCAGGAATGCAAGGCTGGTACAATATCTGCAAATCAATAAACATGATACATCACATAAACAAATTGAGAGGCAAAATCACATAATCCTATCAATTGATGAAGAAAAGGCATTTGACAAAGTCCAACACCCTTTTCTGATAAAAATGTTCAACAAAGTGGGAATAGAGGGATCATACCTCAACATAATAAAAGCCTTCTATGGCAAACCTACAACCAATATCATACTCAATGGTCAAAACTAAAACCA
Organism: Pipistrellus kuhlii; assembly: GCF_014108245.1. Lineage (NCBI taxonomy): Eukaryota > Metazoa > Chordata > Mammalia > Chiroptera > Vespertilionidae > Pipistrellus > Pipistrellus kuhlii. The sequence goes on along the minus strand of NW_023425529.1, from coordinate 97,326,223 downwards.
TTTCCCCTAAGAACAGGAACAAGACATAGATGCCCACTTTCACCACTCCTGTTTGACATAGTACTGGAAGTGCTAGCCACAGCAATAAGACAAGAAAAAAAATGCCATCCAAACTGGAAAAGAAGTAAAATTGTCATTGTTTGTAGATGACATGATACTGTACATAGAAAATTCTAAAGACTTCATCAAAGAAAGAATTATTAGACTTAATAAATGAGTTTGGCAATGTAGCAGGATACAAAATTAATGCCAAGAAATCGATGGCATTTATATACACCAATAGTGAACTTATAGAAAGAGAGATTAAAGAAGCAATCCCATTTACCATTTCACCAAATAAAATTAAGATACCTGGGAATAAACTTAACTAATCAGGTAAAATAACTCTACTCAGAAAACTACAGGACGTTGAAAAAAGAGATAGGATACATAAATAGATGGAAGAGGATACCATGTTCATGGATTGGTAGAATCAACATTATTAATATGTCCATACTACCCAAAGCTATCTATAGATCCAATGTAATATCCCTTAAAATATCAATGGCATATTTCATAGACTTAGAACGAACTCTCCAAAAATTCATCTGAAATAAAAAAAAAGACCCTGAATAGCTACAGCAATCCTGAGAAAAAAGAACAACATATGAGGGATCTCAATATCAGATATCAAGATGTATTACAAAGCCACTGTTCTCAAAACTGCATGGTACTGACACAAGAACAGACATATAGACCAATGGACTAGAATAGAGAACCCAGAAATCTACCCAAACCACTATGCTCAATTAATATTTGACAAAAGAGCAAGAGCATAAAAGGGAGTCAATATAGTCTCTCCAATAAATGGTGTTAGGATAATTGAACAGATATATGCAAAAAAATGAAACTAGACCACCAACTTACACCATACACAATGGATAAAGGACTTAAATATATGACAGGAAATCATAAATATATTAGAGGAATCCACAGGCAACAAACACTCAGACATGTACCAGAGCAATATCTTCACTGAATCAGCTCCTAGGGCAATGGAAACTAAAGAGAAAATAAACAAACTGGAGTATCTATATCTATAAAGAGGTAACATGCAAATTAGCTGAGATGCATTAAGGCATCATGACTGGCTTAGAAGGACGTGAGTGTACAGATGGGTGGGAGGGGACTGCATGCCACCCCCAACCCCAGCAGCCACAGGGAAGCAGAGATACTACACCACAGATGGAGGCATGCTCAGAGCATCCATGGTGCAGCTTGGAGCACACCCCTTCCCAGCACACACAACACCAGGGCTGGGGGCATGCTCCGAGCTGCTGTGGCTTAGTTTGGAGCACACTCCAACCCCAGCAGACACAACATAATGACTGGGGAATGTTCTGAGCAGTCATAGTGTGGCATGGAGCATACCCCCACCCCAGCCAACCCACACCAGGGGGGCCGCTGTGTGTGAGCTGCAGAGGAAACACCTTTTCTGATCGCTCATTTACTAAAATCCCTGTATGCCACAATGTGCAGTGTTCTTGCTAACTTGGGTAATAAGAATCCAAGAAGATAATCTGGGGTTTTTCCGCCTCACTCTTAGAGGAAAAAAAACAAGGTCCGCTGCTGAAGGGGCTAATAAATGTCATACCCTGCCCTAGATGATTTGGCTCAGTGGATAGAGTCTCAGTGTGTGAACCACAGGGTCCTGGTTTGATTTTGTTCAAGAGCATGTACCTAGGTTTCAGGCTCCTCCTTGGCTGAGGCCTAGGTCAGGGCTTATGCAGGAGGCAACCAATCAAAGTGTCCCTCTCACATTGATGTTTCTCTCTGTCTTTCCCTCTCTCTTCCATACTCTCAAAAAATCAATTGAAATATATCCTCAGGTGAGGATTAAGAAAAAGAAAGAAAAAAATGTCATAGTGTATAAAAGATACATCTTGAAAATGCCTAAATAAAGTTGTCATTTTCTTGTGGTGAAGGGACTGGAGTCCATGTTGATGAGAACACCTTGGTGGCTGTGGTGACTGGCAGTGGCTGCAGCAGCAGGATGATGGGGCTGGTGCCTTCCCCTGATCAGCCCAGTTGCCTCCCATAAAGGGAGTGAATATAAGCCATCAGTAAGACATCATAAGACATAAGCCATCATAAGACATCCCCTGAAGGATCCTAGTATTGTGAGAGGGTGCAGGCTGGGCTGAGGAACTTGTGCCCTGGACACAAATTTTGTGCATTGGGCCCCTAGTTGCTATATAAAGGAGTCCAAAAATTTTTACAAAACAGATGAATCTGAGACTAGAACACTACTTGTAGTGGGAAAGGTGCTTTGAAGTCATTGGGGAAAAAAAACTGTACCCTTCTTACATTCATCACAGTTTCTGAGTGAGGCCAACAAAACCTTAAGAATTCATGATCTGGCTACCATGTTAGCCAAGTGTGAGAAGACTTCCCTCCCCCCAAGAGAGAAAATGTTTCTGCTCTTTCATAATAATACCTTTCAAGCAACAAAATAAAGAACTCACCAGGCATGTGTTCTCTATAAGGTTTAATACATATAGTTGTTTATTATTTTACAGCATTTTACCATTTGTCTTTTTTGTCAGCCTTTGTTTTGGTAGGCATTGGATAACCAAGCATACAATTTGGAGAATACATATATTCATACTCAAAAGGTCTTCATAAATATATTTGATCTAATCTACATAATATGATGAACTCCCATGTGACCCAGTAATCCCACTTCTAGGAGTATACTCCTGGAAACTAGAAACATCAATAAGAAAGGATATATGCACCCCTATGTTCATAGCACCACAATTTACAATAGCTTAAGTGCCCATAAGAAGATGAGTGGATTAAAAAACTGGTACATCTATAAAATGGAATACTAGGCTGCTGTAAAAAGGAAGGAATTCCTACCATTTACAGCAACATGGCTAGAGTGAAATAAGTCAGTCAGAGAAAGAAATATCACGTGATCTCACTCATTTGTAGATTATAATGAACAACATAAACTGATGAACAAAAGCAGATCCAGAGACAGGGAAGCCTCTATCAGATGCTCAAACCTCAAAAAGAAGTTAGGGGAGAGTGGGGGTAAGGGGTAGAGATCAACCAAAGACTTGTAAACATGCATATAAGCCTAACCAATGGGCATAGACACCAAGGGGGTGAGGGCATGATCAGGAGTGGGGTGGGGGACAATGGTGGTATAAAGATACATATGTAATACCTTAATTAATTAAAAAAAGAAAGAGACAAAAAAGGGACAGAAGGACAGACTCGTGGCTACTCACTGTTGATCGTCATGAAAAGGGTTGATTGACTTAAGGAGAAATTCTCAGCCAATGCACCATTTTTAAATGGAATTTTTGGCCTGGAACCTGGATTATTTGTCCATCAGAGTCAAAGAATGAATCTATAGACACAGAGAAGCGTGGGTGGACATTTATTGAAGAAGAAGCACAGACTCCCATGTGGGGAGGAGGATAGGGTCCCACCGAGTTCCTTTTCCCCGTGGCTTATAAAGGCTACAGATCCCTGTGCCTTGATAGTCCCTCTGATTGGTCACTATTCCCTTAAACTGGTAACTATAGTAACTCCTGAGCTCAAATGTTGAACTTCATAAGGGACATATGAGGTTCTCCCTCTCCCCCTTCCTTCCTTATTATTTTCCTATTGCCTTTGGACTTTCTTCTCCTTCTGGATGCAGGGCTTCCTTCCCTTTATTTTGTATAGACCTTTTGCTGTTCCCAGAACCCTCATTATATGTAAATGTACCAGTTACAGCTCTATAGCCCTGTTCTTCTTCTATGGTCCCTTTGATTTCTAAAAATTTATAAAACCTGTCTTTTCCATCCCTAAAAATTTATGTTTCACTCTGATCAATCCCACTGAGCCCAGGGCAGCTGAACTCTTCCTGCAGAAAGGCACCTCAGCAGAACTTGGCTATATAGTGAGCTGATCAGTACCCCAGCAGTCTCTGACTGGACCTGGATTCCTCAATAGAACACTGGGTAGAGAGTCGGACAGGGGCTGGTCTGTGTGCCTAATGGGAGAAAAAAATAGATTGGATTTCCTGACTTCATATCCACTTTAAGCATACTGATGACACCCTGTCCCAATCTTTGAATCTGCTACATCTGCTCCAATCTGTTGTGGTTTGAGCCTAAGGAAAAAGGTGTGGGACTAGAAATATATGTCTTTACCACTGGGGCTAATGGCACAGTGGTCATAGACATTTAGCCAGTTGGAGTCTGGGCAGAAGTTCTGACTGAGCAGGAAGGGCCAAGAGGGGTTGATTTTTTTAATTTGATTTTTTGTTTGTTTGTTTGTTTACTATTGGTTTGTTTGTTTTATTCTTTGAGTTTGTTTTGTCCTACATGGAGTATCAAAAAGGGAGTACCAAGGAGCCAAGGGGAGCTAAGCAGCAATGTTTCCATCTAGGTTTCTGTCTAGGTGTATGGGAGATAGAGGGATGTGTACTGGGCCCTTCAGCAGCATTACATGGAAACAGATACAAACTTCCCAGTGAGTACAGCCAATGCAGCCTGGGAAAAAGAAGTGCCCGCCCTCTTTCCTTCAGCTTACAAGCACTACCCTCAACAAGAATCTGCTTAAAGTGGTCAGCAAACTGTGGCTCGCAAGCCACATGCGGTTCCTTGGCCCCTTGTGTGTGGCTCTTCCACAACGGTCTGGGCAAGTCTATTTTGAACAAGTGGCATTAGAAGAAGTTTAAGTTTTAAAATTTTGGCTCTCAAAAAAAATTTCAATCATTGTACTGTTGATATTTGGCTCTGTTGACTAATGAGTTTGCCAACCACTAGCTTAAACCATATTGGCCAGGTGCCAGAGTAAAGATCTGAGGAGGAAGGGAGAACAATTCAGAGAAGGAACATTCAAGGGGTGGGACCAAGGCAGATCCAGTGTTTGGGCTTTAGACTCTTTGGAACAGCCCACCAGACTATTTGGAACTACCCTGCCACATGTCAGACAGGTGGCCAAAAGCCAGGCAGGGGAAGTGACTGACATTGATTGCATCAGAGAACCTAGTGGGAGGCCTGTGACTGCCACACCAAGGAGCCAGTTTTGGGCAACATCTAAGCAAAATCCAGTGAGCATCACAAATAGTAGTTCCAAAGATTCAACATAGTAGGCAATGAAATCCACAATTCTGTATTCCACTTTTTCCCTATTTCTTTGTCATTTTATTTCTTTAATATTATTTTTTATGTTACCGTCTCTTTATTTTTTAGATTTTACTTTGTTTCTACAACCCTTTTTTTCCTCTCATACACATTATTTATCTCTTCCCTTTTCTCCATCTATTTTTACTTTCTCTATGCCTTTTTAAAAATATATTTTTAAAATATATTTTTTATTTCAGAGAGCAAGGAAAAGGGAGAGAGAGATAGAAACATCAATGATGAGAGAGAATCATTGATTGCCTGCCTCCTGCATGACCCCCACTGGGGATCTAGCTCACAACTCAGACATGTTCCCTTGACTGGAATTGAACCTGGGACCCTTCAGTCCACATGCAGACTTTCCATCCGCCAACTTTCTATCCACCAGCTAGGGCCTCTGCTTTTTAAAAATAAATAAATAAATAAATAAATAAATAAATAAATAATAATAATAATAATTTCTTTTCCATTTCCCCTTCATATTCCACATTTATTTTATTCATTATTATAACCATTTTAAATATATATTTACTTATATTCTTCTCTTTTATTCTTATTTTTTCTTTCTTCATTCTACCTTCTTTTCTTTCATATTCTTCCCCTTCATTTCCTTCTTTCTACTTTAATTCTTTGGATTTCTTGATTTTAGTATTCCTTTTTATCTCTCTTTCTTCCTCTTCTCTTTTCTTACTCATTTTTGTTGGTGGTGGGACTGTTTTGGTTCTTGTTATTAGTTTCTATCGTGTGTGTGTGTGTGTGTGTGTGTGTGTGTGTGTGTGTGATTTTGGTTTGATCCTGTCTGGTCTTGTCTGTTCTCTTCGCGCTTGTAATAGCTGCCATAACAAGATTGGGATTGAGCTTCATAATCAGCCAGTCCAAGGACTGAGCCCACCTATGAAAGGAATAACAGCAATAAAAAATCAATTACAACAGGAAAGCCCAGATAACCCAGGTAAGGGACATTTCCATAGTACCCAACTCAGAAAGTCAAAGAAACTACACCACCACATCCCACAAAACACACACAATGGAAGGTCAATCCACCAGGATTGGGAGTCATAAAACATGTGCCTAATAAATAGATAAAAGCAAGAAGAGGTAGCCAAAATGGATAGATATTCTAGACAAAAAAAAAAAAAATCAACAAGGAAACAATGACTTTAAATAACATACTAGATCAGATGGATTTAATTGACATTTATAAAACATTTCAACTCAAAGTTGCAGAATGCACATTCTTCTAAAGTACACATAGGACATTCTCAAGTATAGGCCACATGTTGAAAGACAAAAGAAGTCTTACAAGTTCAAAAAGTTTAAAATTATATCAAGCATCTTCTTGGATCTCAATAGCATGAAACTAGAAATCAACCACAATAAAAGAAATCTCAAAAACATTCAAATGCATGGAGGCTAAACAGCATGTTATTAAAGAATGAATAGGTTACCAATGAAATTGAGAAATAAATTTAAAAAACTTCCTGGAAACAGCCGAAGCCGGTTTGGCTCAGTGGTAGAGCGTCAGTCTGTGGACTGACAGGTCCCAGGTTCGATTCCAGGCAAGGGCATGTACATTGGTTGCGGGCACATCCCCAGTAGGGGGTGTGCAAGAGGCAGCTGGTGGATGTTTCTCTCTCATCAACGTTTCTAGCTCTCTATCTCTCTCCCTTCCTCTCTGTAAAAAAATCAATAAAATAAAAAAAAATTAAAAAAAACTTCCTGGAAACAAATGAAAATGAACATACAACAACTTCAAATCTATGGGACACAGTGAAAGCAGTCCTGAAAGGGAAGTTCATAGCACTACAGGCTTGCCTCAACAAACACACATAAAAAATATCTAATAAGCTATGTAACTATATAATTAAACAAACTAGAAATAAAAAAATAAAAGAAGGCCATAGGAAGTAGATGGCAGGAAATAATAAATATCTGAGTGCAAGTAAATAATATAGCAACTAATAAAAACAATACAAAAGATTAATGAAACCAAGAGATGGTTCTTTGAAAATATAAACAATATTGATGAACCTTTAGCCATACTCAAGAAATATAGAGAGAACCCAAATAAATAAAATCAGAAATGAAAGAGGTGAAATAACTCACACCACAGAAACACAAAGGATTGTAAGAAAATACCAATTAAAAAAATATACAATATATGCAACAAATTGAACAACCGAGGTAAAATGTATAAGTTCATAGAAAATTAGTCTTTCAAAACACAATCTAGAAGATTCAAACTGCCACAGTCTTTTTGCAGAAATATGGGTTTAGGAGAAGGTATTGAATAAACTAAACAATAAATATAAATTTGGGAGGCATGGGAGAGCCAGGGGAGGATCCACTTTCTGGTAAAGTGGGCTCTCTGAATGTCCAGACACACAGTTTTTTATTACCACATTTTTCCCTTTAGAAAAGCAGAAATACATATCAAAGGTAAGGTCCAGAAAATAATAAAGGACCATAAGGTTAGGGGAACTGCCCTCAGGTGTCTGGCAGCAGACAATAATATGCCTCTCTTCAGCCCTGCAGAAGCCCCAAGGTCCATCAGCCTTCTGATGTACTTCTTGCATAATTATGTTCTGCTGGAATTTGCCAAGAGTACAAACAACCAATAACAACTAATGAAATTAAAGCAGCAATCAAGAAACTCCCAACAAACAAAAGTCCTAGTCCCAGCCACAGAGAAGTTTTACCAAACATTTAAAGAATACCTAATATCTATACTCCTCAAACTATTACAAAATTTCAAGAGAAAAGGAGATGGTCAAGCCCTTTTTACAAAGCCAGCATTATTTAAATTCCAAACCCAAATAAAGATACTATAAAGAAAGAGAATTATAGGCCAATATCCCAATGGAAGCAATAATAATCAACAATTATTAGCAAATCACATCCAGCAATATATTAAAAAGATCTTAGAACATGACCAATTGGGTTTATTCCAGGGATGCAAGATTGGTACAATATTCACAAATTAATAAATGTGATACCTTACAAAAAGAAATACTATCTAATAAAGAGGGAATATGCTAATTGACCATCACATCCTCACAAAGATGGTGGCTCCCACAGCCAATTAGGAGGGACTATGCTAATTGCCTACCGTGCTCTCAAAGATGGTGGTGCCCACAACCACAAGATGGCAGCACCCAGTATCCTCAGCCACCTTGGGGCAGCAGGCGCACAGCACAGTTGGGCCTACTCCCAGGAGGCCCGGCCACCCAGTGTGCCTGCTTCTGGAGTCTTTCACTCCCCTCAGTCCACTAGCCACCCAGGGCCAGCCTAAGGCTCAGGCAAGCCTCAGATGTCTGTTGCCTATCCGATACCCAAGGTGTAGGCAAGCGTTGGATAGTGGCTGCCAAGCCAATGCCCACGGTGCAGGCAAGCCTTGGATGGTGGCTAACCAGCATCCCATGGCTGGCCCCAGGCACAGGCAAGCCTCAGATGTCAGCTTCCCAGCCATCTAGGGCTGGCCTGAGATATAGGCAAGCCTTGAATGGCAATTGCCCAGCAGTCCAGGGCCACCTGAGGCTCAAGTTACCAGGGCTAGCCAAGGCAGCATAGGTGTGCTGGGAGCATCACTTTCCCCTTTCACCTCCCAGCCCTTAGGGCTCCCAGACCGTCAGAGGGGGCAAGCTGGGTTGAGGACCCTGCCTCCAGTTCATGAATTTTCATGCACTGGGCCTCTAGTTGAAATATAAAAAATCCCATCATCATATCTATCTACATAGAAAAAGCATGACGATATCCAGCACAAGTTAAAGATAAAAACTCTCAGCAAAGTGGGAATAGAGGGATTATACCTCAACATAATTAAAGGCCATTTGTGACAAAACTACAGCCAATGTCATATTCAATGTGCAAAAACTAAAAGTGTTTCCCCTAAGAACAGAAAGAAGACAGGGATGCCCACTTTCACCACTCTTATTCAACATAATGCTAGAAAAACTAGCCATAGTAATTAGACAAGAAGAAATAAAAGGAACCCAAATAAAAAAATAAAATAAAATAGAAATAAAACTGAGTGCTCACTTTGGCAGCACATATACTAAATAAAAGAGTCAACAACATACATTGGAATCAAAACAGTCTCTTCAATAAATGATGTTGGGATAATTGGACAAATACATGCAAAAAAAATGAACTAGGCCACCAACTTATGCCATACATGAAAATAAACTCAAAATAGGTAAAGGACCATACACAGGTGCAAATGTCAGATGGGAAACCATAAAAATCTTAGAGAAACCCACTCTTACACATATGAATGAGATCATGTGATACTTATCTTTCTCTGACTGGCTTATTTTGCATAGCATAATATTCTCCAGGTCCATCCATGCTATTGCAAAATGTAAGAGAGCATTCCTTTTTACTGCTGCATAAAATTCCATGGTGTAAATATACCACAGCTTTTTTATCCATTCATCTCCTGATGGACACTTGGGCTGTTTCTAAATCTTAGCTATTATAAATTGTGCTGCTATGAATATAGGAGTGCATACATTATTTCTGATTGGTGTTGTGCATATCTTAGGATATTTTCCTAGAAGTGGGAACACTGAATCAAATGGCAGTTCTATATTTAATTTTTTGAGTAAACTCCATACTGATTTCCATAATACTGCCTGCACCAGTCTGCATTCACACCAGGAGTGTACTAGGATTCCCTTTCACCACATCCTCACCACCACTTGTCATTTATTAATTTGTTGATGGTAGACATTCTGACAGATTCAAATTATCACTTTAATTTGAATCTCTCTGATGATCACTGACTTCATGCATTTTTCTTATGTCTTTTGGCCACTTATATATCTGCTTTGTAGAAGTGTCTAGGTGCTTTGCCCATTTTTAAATTGGATTGTTTATCTTCTTTTTGTTAATATGTATGAGTTCCTTATATATATTTTGGATATTAACCACTTATCAGATGTGCCATTGCCAAATATGTTGTCTCATACAGTGGGCTCCCTTTTTCTTTTGTGAGTGGTTTATTTTAGAGTGCAGAAGATTTTTATTTTCATTTATGGGGTCTAGTAATAATTAATGTCGTTTTTTAACATTCGTTTAAAATCTTGCTTGGCGTTGACTTGTATTAACATAACCTTCAAACACGTGGTATCTACAGAACGTGTGAAGTGCAATTAACAAGTTTTGCTTGAAAAAGTTTGTGTTTGGTTTGGTTTTTGCAAAACTAGGGCTAAGAAGATGGCGGATGAAGAGCATATTCGGCACTGCATGCTTTACAAGTTCCAATTAGGAAGAAAAGCAAGTGAGGCTGCAAAAAACATCTGTAGTGCTCTTGGTCAAGATGCAGTTAGCGCCAGAAAATGCCAGCGTTGGTTTGAGAAATTTCGCGAGGGAAATTTTTCGTTAGATGACAAGAGTGGTCGAGGCCGTGTGTCCAATTTTGATCAAGAAGCTCTTCAAGCTCTTTTGGTGCAAAATCCTCAAATTACCCAACAAGAGCTTGCGACAACTTTAAATTGTTCACAAAAAACAATTTCCAATCAATTGCGTGCACTTGGCAAAGTCCAAAAGTTTGGAAAATGGGTTCCTCATGAGTTGACCGACAACAACCGTAATCAAAGAGTCACAATTTGCAGTTTGCTCCTCTCTCGTCAAAACTGTTTGCCGTTTTTAGAGCAAATTGTTACCGGAGATGAAAAATGGGTGCTGTATGTTAATTTGAAAAGGCGGCCTCAATGGTTGGACAAAAATGAGGCTCCGCAGCCCACGCCAAAACCTGACTTGCATGCGAAAAAAGTGATGTTGTGTGTTTGGTGGAATTTTAAAGGAATTCTTCATTATGAACTTTTACCATCTACCCAAACCATTACAAGTGCAGTGTATAGTGCCCAATTGGAAAGGTTAGCCCAAGCTTTAAGAGAAAAAGAACCCGCGCTGATTAATCGGAAGGGCGTAATTCTTCACCACGATAACGCAAGACCGCATACTGCAAGAATCACTGCTGAAAAACTGCGCCAGTTGGAATGGGAAGTTCTCCCTCAACCTGCATATTCTCCTGATATTGCCCCTTCCGATTACCATTTGTTTCGTTCTTTGCAAAACTTTCTTCTTGGAAAAAAATTTAATAATGAAGAATGCCTCAAAAATGCATTGACCGAATTTTTTGCATCAAAATCACAAGAATTTTACAACAGAGGGATTAAAATGCTTCCTGAGTGTTGGGCACAAGTACAATAGTAGAAAACAACGGCAACTATATTGTTGATTAAATTTTGTTGTATTGTTTAAATAAATTCGATTTAAAAAAGGTATTAGAAAACGACATTAATTATTACTAGACCTAATAGTCCCATTTGTTTATTTGTCTCTTAGTTTCCCTTGCCCTAAGAGAAATGTCTGAAATTTTGCTGTCTCTAGTTTATTCTAGGATTTTTATGGTTTCCTGACTTACATTTAAATCTTTTATCCATACAACTTTTTTTAAAAGTTCTTCTTGCCCAAATGAATATTCCACGTCACATGAATTATAGATGCCTTTAATACTGCATAAAGTTTTCTTTTCAAAAGAGAGTCATCAACTCCTTAAATATATTATCAAAGGGAAGAAGAAATACCATACATGTGGTCAAGTCCTGTGTTTCTCATTTGTGTCATTTAATTGCTCTGTATCTGGCTTTACCATAGAAAGTTTGATGGATGGAATTTGCTTCAAAGCTGAAAATAATACTATTTTCCATAATATAATTTTTAGAAAATAAATGTGTAAAAGTCCTTTGTAACAACATATATATAACCGAGAAGAAAATGGTAAAAATAAAACATTATCCACAGGAAACTTACAGTAGCTAGTATCAAATTCTATCAGATAAATTTAATCTTATTTAAATCCACTTGTAATCTATTATTTATAGTTCTTCAGGGTCTATAGGTGAGCAGGAAAACAAAAGCAAATTTATTAAGTAGGACTATTTTAAATCCATGTAAAAATGTTTTGTGTTAAGATTTGAAATTTTACTCCTTCTCACCCCTCCAAAACAATGCAGGGTACTTGCTATTCTTTACATTTTAGAGAAGTTTTGTATTTTTCTCCCCTATACCTTAGTAATGTGTAAGATTATAAACTAAAAATACAGAATTATATAAATATTTCAATATTAGGAAAAACTAAATAGAAAAATTAAAATGGATTTGTTTCTCATTCCCCCAAAATCAATATGCAATCTTGATTGATGCTAAATTAAATGTACTTTAAGAGTACTTATAATGCCAAATGCTTCCTTATTTTTCTAACATCTTCCTCTTTCTCAAAGCTAAAAGCCAGGTGGACACCTCCAAAAAATATGGACGCCAAGCAGGAATTTCTACCATAAATTAGGGCTAGGTCTGAAAAGACATTACATTAAGTTAGCCACCAACTACACTGCCTGCATCAGTGACTGGAATTATGTGGAGGTTTGAGTAGAAAGAGGAGTATCTAATATATCACACTCAGAAACAGTATTTGGGCTCCTGCCATGAAAAAAAGGTATCAAGTTAGGTCACAGAGCGCCAGAGGAGAAAGACCCTCAGCTAAGTTAAGGTGTTATCCCTTTTCCTCTATTCTCTTGGTCTAGCCCCTAATTATACAACACTAAGTCCAGGCCATTTAATAAACAAAACATTTATTTAGAATAAACCTAATTAATTAATGTAAAGTGATTATTCTCTGGAAAAGCCAAATCAAAGAACTTAGAGGTTTTCATTTAGACTATCTAATGTGCAGATAACTCCTTTAATAAATAGGGAGGTAACATTTGTTATAGCTTTCTCTTATCTACTTTTTTTTTTTTAATTCAAGCTCTGATCTAAAGATTACCCACTTTCCCTTTCACCATGTTTTGCTTTTAGGTAGGACAAAAAAACAAATTCTAAGTTATGTTTCTTAAGTGTCAGAATGTAATAGGTATAAAAACAACAGGTATTCTCAGAGATTGTGTATTCTTTATTTAGACACTTATTAGAAGTCTAGTGGCCTGGTGCACAAAATTTGTGCACATTAAAAGGAAATTAATTACAGGAAATATTTTAATATTGCTATTTGCCCTTTCTCTATAACAGAAGTATCAGAGATTAAAGAAAATCAGTAAAATGTATATGAAAATCTCCCTCCTGTCAGAGTCTGGGGTGTGCCATGGGATCTAGAGTCAAGTCCCCACCCACCACCCAAACACACTTCAAAAACACAGGAGACCCAGACCTGGCCAGCCCCAGCCCCATTGGGTGAGACCCAGACCCAGCTGGTCCCACCCCTGTGAAAACCCTCCAGGTGAGGGGTGCTGGGAGCACAGCCTGTGGTTCCCATCATGCCTCACCAGGCAGGGGCACAGCCTGAGGTCCCTGGCACTGGGAAGGGGGATGCGGCCTGAGGTCTCCTGGCCCAGTGCCAGGGCAGAGGGTTTGGCCTGAAATCCCCAGTCAAGCTTAGCAGGACAGGGTTGCAGCCTGATGTCTCCCATCCCAGCACCTAGGTGGTGGGTGCAGCTTGAGGTATCCAGGCCCAGCACCTGAGGTCCCCTGTCAAGCCCCAGGGATGGAAGGAATGACCTGAGGTCCCCTGTCAAGCCCAACAGGGCGGGGGGGGGGGGCAGCCAGAGGTCTCTTGCTTCAGCGCCAAGGTGGGGGCCACAGCCTGAGGTCTCCCGGCATGGCACTAGGGTATGGGGTGTTGCCTGAGGTCCCCTGTCAAGCCCTGTGGGGCAGAGGGCACAGCCTGAGGTCCCTCGCCCAGCAGGCGCCATGCAGCTTCAAATTCCTGCTGGTCAGTCATGACATACAGCATCTTGGCTAATTTGCATATTCCTCTATTATTATATATAGATAGAGTTTGCAGTGGTTCCTATAATTGGTCATATCATGGTAAACAAGTATTTTTGTGTTCACTTTTCCAAAATAAAATCTGGCCAAAACAAAACAAAACATTTTTGTTAATAGAAATAATGTTCAATAAGATGACACATATTTTTTATAAGCTTGAACTGAATTTTTAGTTCTTCTCTACCACAGCCAAAGGAAAAAATATTTCCTGAACCATTAGACTATGTCTCACCAGTATTATCAAGGGGTTGAAATCTATAGTCTATATACTCAGACATGCAGAAATATTATTTTCTGTTTTTTAAATTACTTACCTCACCTTGTCTCTCAAGCCAGCTTTCCAAATTATCCTAGTAGTTTTATTTTAAAATAGTCTATTTAGAGTAATTACTCATTTCCAGATTTGAATTTTCCCTTTAAAACCTTCTTGCCAATATGGCCTCTAGGTATAATATAAATTTAAATTTCCTATTAGCAAAGGGCAGAAAGTGTCTGGTTCTTAGAACTTTGTATAATTTTGTGATTCATTCCATTTGGTCAAAATATTTACCTCTGTTCTCGTTCTATCCGCTAATATAAATCCAGGCCTGCCTGATCACTACATTGCTAAAGTAGTAATGTTACTGGACAGGGCCCAGGGTTGGAGTAGGTCTGCCTCAGACAGCCTGTGTTTGGGTTCTTGACTTTGTATAGGAAAGATGTCACATGAGTCCAGATGATTTTGAGAGTATGCTTATTAAAGCTGGGGACAGTAAAACAAAGGAAGGACTTAGGGTAGAAGAAGCAATAGGAAAGAGCCTAAGCAGTGTTCTGTTTTGGCTCCCTATATTATGAATGTTATAGGAAAGAAGTGAGCCAAAGCTGGGTTGCTGTTATCTCACTGGGAAGTGAAGTTCTATTTTGTTCTGTAATAGAAATGAGCCAAGGGTGGGCTGCTTTTAGCTCACTAGAAAAATCAGAGAAAAGGTAGTAAGTCTGAGGTGCCACTGCCCACTGCTCCCCTTATTACAAGTCTCATGGGACCCTTGGAACTTAGGAGGAAGTAAAAAGTTCATACTCAGGAAGGAACATGGGCATGCTCTAGACTCTAGACAGAGCAAGCCAGCAACAGGTCTTTGTCTTTAGAGGTTTTATATCTCTTCTGAGAATCTTAGGGGAAGGTTTTAGTAGAATATTCACCAGCTTTCCGTGTGTGTGTTTTAAGATGTTGATACATCAAAATGAGCTTATACGGTAATTTGGAATTATTCTTTGGTCTGCTTTACTGTTTTTCTTTTATGTAGAGTCTGTCTGGTTTCAATCAGGCTTTAAATTATTTGTTCCCCTGACTTCATCTGTCCTTGGGGTTAGCTGGCACAAATAGCATTAATTGAATCTCTGTTCTTTATTTTCCTGACCACAGTGATTTAAGCTATGCATTCTCTGGTTAGGGAGCAGAGGTATAAACCATTTGCTCTCAAGTGTCCTATGTTTAGGAAGGATAAGGTCTTGTAATTCTCTAGCTAGTTGTAAGTTCGTAAAATTATTTGGCCTTTATATTTATTTATTTTTGCTTTTCTTGATCTTTTTAAATTATCTTGTCTCATTTTTCCTATTCCGCATTCTCAGGAATTTTCCTAGCTTCTTATTACCCTGCCTCAGTACCACAGACATGTGACTACTCCCACTCAGTCTATTTAGAGTTGGGTTTACATGTGCTTCTAATAATCATGGAATTTCACTTTTTGCAGTCCTGAAATGACAACACATACTGTGGCCTTATTCTTCCAAACTCAGTCCTCTTATAACCAACTAGAGGCCTGGTGCACGAATTTGTGCGTGGGTGGGGTCTGGCCACCAGCTGGACCCCGATCAAGGTGATGAATTCCTTTAGCTTTTTCTTGTCTATGAAGGTCTTTATCTGGCTTTCAATTCCAAATGAGCTTTGCTGGGTAGAGAAGGGCATGGCAAGAAATATTCAAAGTGAGGAAGAGCAAGGACCTGCAACCAGGGCGACCTTCCTTTTGACAGGACATGTCTGCTACAGACCCAGGGTTCGGTCTCTGTGAAACCTGGGTCAATCTTTGAATTGTGCAAGTATAATCACTGAGTCCTGTTTGAGAGTTGCCAAGGCTGGGAACATGATCTCAGAACAGTTAAAAAACATGTCAGTGAAGGGATGTTATGGGTTCTCATCAAAAAGCCCATACGTGTCTGTGCTATACCAACAGGGTTATTTTAACATGGAAGCCTCCATCTGCAAGCCCTCCTGCCTCTAGGAGCTGGTGGAAGGTTGAAAGTGGCCTTGGGTAGATGAGGCCAGTGCCAGGTGACCTGGCAGGTGTCAGCGGCTCTGCAGTCTGAGCCCCGGCATGGGGAGAAAGGCTCTGACTTCACCACCTCACAAAGGATTTGATGGCAGCAGCGGTGGCTTCAGAACATGTTATTATTTTGTTTTATTTATATCTCCTTTTCCCTTTAAACCTCTGCAGGTTGCCTGCGTTCGAAAAAGGAACAGCCTTTGTAATCTGTGGAGAGCACACCTTCCATCTGGGTTCACATGCAGCCAGAGTCCTGATTAGAAACACATGTAGGTCTTGCATTATTTGCTCTATTACCGATAAAGAGGATTTTAGATTCTGGCACGTAAATATGTTTCCTGCTTATTCAGGAGGGCAGGAGGCTGAGCACAACCACAGTTCTTCACAGGCCTCCTTCCAAGGGCAGCAGTGCAGGTACTTCACATACAGAAAAGGACAGGGAGCAGGATAAGGCAGCCTGCTTTTTCCAGACCATCTGTCTCAGTCCCAATCTTCCCGCTCTGGGTCTGTAGCATCTTCCTTTTCAGGCAGATTAAGGTTTCTCAGGACATGATGTTTATCACATGCTGTTTTCCGTGTGGGTGGTCAGCATGGGGGTGTTCCTGAATGAAGATTATTTTGGCATTGCAGTGTGTTGGAGGGGGGGGGCAGCATGAAGGTGCAAACACAACCCATAGGGACTCCTCTCTGAGTGCCTTCTGTATACCTTCTGTATACTTGGTGGACTTCTCCCCTCAGAAGGGATGCTCCCCTGTGCTGGTTGGCTGCCACAATGTCCTCATAGTCTTAGTGTCAGCGGATGGGGCAGAGTATCTGGGACCCTGGATTCCCTCTGGGGTTTGCAGAACTGCCCCATCCCTTTGTTTTCCCATTCTCTGTGGAGGCAGCTGTTGGCAGACGGCAGGAAGGATGGATCTGTGATCAGACCTAGCACCCGATCTCCAGGGAGGTTTCCTGAAACCTCTGCATCCTCTGCTCACCTGAAGCCCCTAAAATATTCAGGGTGCCCAGTGCTCGAAGGCTCCTGTGAGCTTCTGGAGGCGGGCCCTTAGTCATCGGTTTGTTTGTTTTTTTACATTTCTTCCATATGCTGTGATCACACTTCATCTGGAACAGGGTGGGCTTAAGTGACCTTGTAGACCATCTAGGGAGGGGAAGCAGGCGCAGTGCCCAAAGCCAAGTTCCAGGAGTCCAACATGCTGTCAGGATCATGCCAGCAGTGCTGGTCTGTTGGTACCTGGCCCGTCCTGTTGAGATTGAACCTGGAGGACTACTAAAGGAGCCAGTCCCCTGTTCTGCCCCGCCTCCACCACTGATTGATTGGAATTTGAGGGCCAGGAGGAGGGACCAAGAAGTCACCGCTGCCATTGATTGATTACTTCCCACTCCCTTGGCTCCCTAGCCTGGTGCTTGTTTGAGCCTTTGGTCATTTTGGACTTTACAGACCCAGGGTTTTTATATATTAGGATGATACTTTCAGCATTGTCTTTTCTTCTCCGACTTCCATTTCCATAGTTAAGATTCTTTGTTATAAGAAACAGAAATAGGTTCTGCATGAATTTTGGGTTGGAGGTGGGGAGAAGAGCTATGAAAGGATTTTGCATGGGTTGAAGAAACATTGAGAAGGCTATAAGACCAAACTTGAGTCTGGGCTACCAGGAACATTATCCAAAAACTAGAGGTCTGGTGCACAAAATTCATGAGTAGAGATGGGGGTGGGGGTTGGAGGGTCTGTCTCTCAGCCCAGCCTGCACCCTCTCCAATGTGGGACCCCTCAAGGGATGTCCAACTGCCCGTTTAAGTCTGATCCCACTGGACATCCCTCTCACAATCCAGGACTTCTAGTTCACAACTGCTTGCCTGCCTGCCTTCTTGATTTCCCCTAACTGCTTCTGCCTGCCAGCTTGATCATCCCCTAACCACTTCCATGCCAGTCTGCTTGATGCCTAACTGCTCCCCTGCCAGCCTGTTTGTCCCCAACTTCCCTCCTCTGCCAGCCTGGTCACTCCTGACTGCCCTCCCCTGCAGAATTGATCACTTCCAACTTCCTTTCCTTGCAGGCCTGGTCCCTCCCAACTGCCCTCCCCTGTTGGCCATCTTGTGGTGGCCATCTTGTGTCCACATGGGGGCAGGATCTTTGACCACATGGGAGCAGCAATCTTGTGTGTTGGATTTATGGTCAATCTTCATATTATTCTTTTATTAGATAAGATAGAGGCCTGGTGCATGGGTGTGGGCCAGCTGGTTTGCCCTGAAGGTGTCTCAGATCAGGGTGGGAATTCCCTTGGGGCATGGGGCGGCTTGAGCGAGGGGCCTGTAGTGGTTTTCAGGCCAGCCATTCCCCCTGGCCACCCAAGCAGAGGCCCTGGTAACTGGAATTTATTTACCTTCTACAATTGTAACTTTGTAGCCTGGAGCAGAGTCAAGGCTTCTGCTTGTTCCATGGCAGCAGCCATTTCTTTTGGAGTTTGTGTATCTTCTATAATTGAAACTTTGTAGTCTGGAGTAGTGGCCTGGGTTGGCTAGGGTGTGTGGAAAGCTTTGCTTCTTCCATTGCTAGGGGCAAGCCTAGCCTTCTGCTCTTTCCAACTCAGTGGCTGCCACCATTTCTGTTTGGATTTGTATACCTTCTATAATTGAAACTTTGTAGCCTTGAGTGGAGGCCTAGGCTGGCAAGAAAAGGGGAAAAGCTTGGCTTCTTCCATTGCCTGGGAAACCCAAGCCTCCCTCCTGCTCTCTGTAGCTATAGCCATCTTGGTTGGGCTTATTTCATACTCGCTCTGGGCATAGTTTATGGGCATGGCTTGTGGGTGTAGCTACTAGCAGAATGATGATTAATTTGCATATTACTTTTTTATTAGATATGCCATAAACTTATACTTCTCAGTAGGATATAATATGTGGCAGTAGGCCAATATTCCCACTGATACAGCTAGAAAAAAAATGGATACATTTATAATAATTAATTTTTTAAAGACATAAAGCTACAAAAACAAAGAGGACTTTAAAAACTGAAACTCTAGTTCTTCCTAAATGAGCTGATAATCTCCAGATGTTTTTGGACCTGGGTTAATTTTTTTAGTTGAAGAGCAAGTTGAGGTTCTGTCAGTGGTGGATGGGGGGAGGGGGAGGGGTCTTCTCTGAATGGAGATACCCTTTGGCCAGAGACAGTACTCTAAACCCCCAATTTGTATCTTGCTTGTAGGAATACATTCAAACAAGAGACAACAAATAACAGCAAATGCAGGAAAGGATTTATTTGTAGGAAAGCAATACACTCAGAGAGGACCTGAGCAGGTAACTCAGTTGGCAGAATTTGAACCCAGTGATCTGATATTTGGGAGTTAATAGGATTTATACCACTAGGTTGGAATGCCCCTAGGCAAGGAGCAAATCACCCACTCCCTCATGTCTTTAAAAATGTATCTTTAATATCTTTAAGTTACAAGGCCCCTTCATATAGGTGAAGCCCTCCACATCTTGGAGGGCTCTAAATTTTCTTGCTCACATAGGGGCCTACCACCTCCATTATCTGTTTTCAGTTTGTCATGTCTCACACTTATTTTCTCCAAATCTAGGCTACCTCTTCCACTTCATACATTTCTATCTGCCTACTCTACCAGTTCCAGTTTGGATTAGGTAGAGGTATTCTTCTGCTGAAAGGGAATCAGTGAAACTTTTGAAGTTCGTGTGGATTATAATGATGTATTGAAATTAGATTAACCCTGAAATTCTCAGGGGATATTTTTGAATTCTGAAGTATCACAAGAGTAGAATTGTTCTAGGCTAAAAACAGAGTAAAATGCCCTGCAGTCTATGGTAACTGGAAGATAAAAGTCCACTAGAATGAGACAGTCAAACTCAAACATTTCATTGGTCTTTTCCTGAAGACCTTTGCCTGATTTTGAAATTACATGTTATGGGAAACCAATGATTATACTAAAAATGTCTGAAGGGGCAAACTGAATATCCCAGTTTCTCAAGTTTAAGAATGTGGGAGAGCAAGAAATAGGGTAAAAACACAGTTTGGCTCAGTCTTATTAAGACTGCAATCCAAAACCATTACAGGTTCATCTTGTATTGGATTGAGATAATAGTTATTATCTACTGAACAAAATAAAAGAGGTACCATATCTGGCAGAATTAATATCATCAAACGAGAGACCTGGTGCACAAAATTCATGCACGGGAGAAGTGTCCCTCAGCCCAGACTGCACCAACTCCAATCTGGGACCCCTCAAGAGATGTCTGACTGCCCAGTAGGATCAGGCCTAAACAGGCAGTTGGACATCCTTCTCACAATCCAGGACTGCTGGCTCCCAACTGCTAGCCTGCCTGCCTTCCTGATTGCCCCTAACTGTCCTCCCCTGCAGGCCCAGTCACCCCCAACTTCCCTCCTCTGCCACCCTGGTCCCTCCAAACTGCCCACCCTTCCAGACCTGATTCCTCCCAACTGCTCACCCCTGCTGGCCATCTTGTGGCAGCCATCTTATGTCCACATGGGGACAGCCATCTTGTGTGTTGGAATGATGGTCAATCTGCATATTACTCTTTTATTAGATAGGATAGAGGCCTGGTGCATGTGTGGGGGCCAGCTGATTTACCCTGAGGGTGTCCTAGATCAGGGTGGGGGTTCCTTTGAGGCATGGTGTGGCCTGGGCGAGGGGCCTGTGGTGGTTTACAGGCTGGCCACACCCTCTGGAGACTCAAGCAGAAGCCCTGGGATCTGGGATTTACTTATCTTCTACAATTAAAACTTTGTAGCCTTGAGCGGAGACCAGGAAGCTTGGCTTCCTCAATTGCCTGGGGAAACCCAAGCTTTCTGCTCTCTCTAGCTCCATGGCCACCTCCATTTTTGTTGGGATTTGTTTATCTTCTATAATTGAAACTTTGTAGCCTTGAGTGGAGGCCAGGGCTGGCCAGAGCTGGCAGGAAGCTTGGCTTCCTCCATTGCCAGAGAAACCCAAGCTTCCTGCTTCCCCCATGGCCACAGCCATCTTGGTTGGATTAACTTGCATACTCAAGTTTGGCTGGTGGGTGTGGCTTGGTATAGTGCAGGTATGGTCAATTGCATGTTTCTCTTTTATTAGTGTAGATAGACATACTGAGTCAGAAAACTATATCTGAAATTAAGAATCCTATCTAATAAAAGAGTAATATGCAAATTAACCATCACTCCACTATACCTATAAGCCATGCTGACAAGCCAATCAGGAGTGAATATGCAAATAAAGCCAACCAAGATGACTGTGGCCACTGAAAGCAGGAGGGAGGCTTGGGTTTCCCAGGCAGTGGAGGAAGCCAAGCTTTCTGCATACACTGGCCTGCCCAGGCCTCCATTTAAAGCTACAAAGTTTTAATTATAGAAGATACACAAACCCCAAAAGAAATGGCTGCTGCCATGGAACAAGCAGAAGGCTTGGCCCCGCTCCAGACTACAAAGTTTCAATTGTAGAAGATAAATAAACCCCAGACACCAGAGCCTCAGCTTGGGTCACTAGGGGGCGTGGCTGGCCTGCAAAGTACCACAGGCCCCTCGCTGAGGCCACTCAATGCCCCAAGGGAACCCCAACCCTGATTCAGGACACCCTTCAGGGCAAACCAGCTGGTCCACACCCGTGCACCAGGCCTCTATCCTATCTAATAAAAGAGTAATATGCAGATTGACCATAACTCTATCACACAAGATTGCTGCCCCTATGTGGTCAAAGATCCTGCCCCCATGTGGACACAAGATGGCCACCACAAGATGGCCAGCAGGGAAGGGAAATTGGGAGGGACCAGGCCAGCAGAGGAGGAAAGTTGGGGGTGACTGGGCCTACAGGGAAGCACAGTTGAGGGGGACCCTGGCCTGCAGTGGAGAGCAGTTGGGGGGACCAGGTCTGCAGGGGACAGCAGTTATAGGTGATAAGGCCCTCAGGAGACGGCAGTTAGGGGCAAACAGGCTAGCAGGGGAGCAGTTAGGCATCAATCAGGCTGGCAGGGGAGTGGTTAGGGGTGATCAGGCTGGCAGGCAGGCAAGCAGTTGTGAGCCAGCAGTCCTGGATTGTGAGTGGGATGTCCAGTGGAATTGGGCCTAACCAGGCAGTTGGACATCCCTCAAAGAGGTCCCAGATTGGAGAGGGTGCTGGCTGGTCTGAGGGACAACCCCCTGTCCCTGTGTACTGGGCCTCTAGTTAGTTATAAGTGTTTAACAGCAAGCAAAGTACAGGATTACTGAACTCAAAGACAGTTAAATATAAAATATGCAATCTGAGACATGAGGTGCTGGAGGTGTCGGGAGAGAACAGGCAAACAATAAGAAACATATAAGACACAGTTAAAAGCTCTAATGTAAACTGAAATCCAAAAGATGATAAATAATATAAATCAAGACAGAAGTAATATCTGAAGAGATAATAGCCAAAAGATTTGTAATTAACTTTTAAATAATAGTCACGGAAAAATTCAAGAAGTTTAGCAAGTCTGTAGCAAGATAAATCCAAACAAAAACACCCCAATGCTAATGACAAAACTGCAGAAACCCTAATATACTTAGAAACAATTAGAGAAAAAAAAAATGCTATCTCCAGGGAATAAAATAAACAAGAAGACCAACAGATAACTTTTCAAATGACACCATGAATTCTAAAAGACAATGAAATGACACATTTAAATGTGGAAAAGAGGAGGATCCAAGATGGTAGTGGAATAGGTGGAACTTAAACTGATCTCTTTCTGGAACCAAATTGGAAATACAACTAAATCATAAGCCAATCAACCTAAATAATCAAATGAAAACTGAACATAAGTCTTATAAGTAAGAATATATAGACTAAACCACATAAATAGTGGTAAAAAGGGAAAATATTGAGAAAAAAAAATGCTGGCCCCACACTCACATGCAGCAGTTGAGAATCCATAGAGATAATCTCAGCTAAAATAATACTCCTTGAAAGCAAGTTGTTTTGACCCCAGGCCAGACTCCTCAGCCCAGAGCTCCAGAGTACAGGGCTGATAAACAGACTCTAAGCTAGGGGTGTCGAACTCAATCAGAGAAGGGGCCAAAATCTAAAATCCAGCCTAAATCGCGGGCCGAATGGTTTACTGAACAGTCATAAACTGTCATTGTGATGGAAACGCAGCGGAGTGCAGTGATGACAGCGCGGTGCGGGCCACATTGCAAGGCCTGGCGGGACGGATTTGGCCCGTGGGCCTTGTGTTTGACACATGTGCTCTAAGCGATGGATGAATAATTACTCTGGCATACATTTCTGTGAAAGATTGGGCTAAGGGACTGCCTGGTTATGTAAACCAGACAGCCTCATTCACCTGCCTCTTCAGGCTTTTATTATAACAGCAGTTTGGGATAATGTTTATCTTTTATATACAATTAGTAGGGTAAGTAATCTTGGGAGGACAGATGTGACTGCAATGTCCTTTAAGCAAGGACATCTAAAAATTAAGCATAAAGATTCTGGTAAACACCTGAGGATCCGAATGTACACAAACTTGTTGGGAAAGGTCAAGGAACAATTAGGGTTGGCCACCTTCAGCCAACTCTTCTAGGCCAGAATTTCTTCCATACAAACTTACAACAAAGTTTCATGCTTCCCTATACCAGGGCAGGGAAGAGAAATTCACATAACATTTAGCTGTAATAATCAGCAAAGATTCTATCCTCCTCAGTAAGATGGGAGATTGCTGGAAACCCAGGCACCTTCTTAAAGGGACAATCACCCAAAGCTTTGGAAGTTGCTCAGGGGGAACCGGAGTCATACAAAGAGAAGTTTGGTTGTGTGGCCTCAGGGAGAGGGCTACCAGGACAACTGGAAATGCCCTTGTGCTGAATTTCTCTCCTACACCACGCACACATGACATCTTTCCTAACTTTAACACTTCCATCAATACAGCATCAGCCTGGGGAAATGTACTAGCCCCATCCTACTAACTTTATGATGCCCAACCCTGCCAAGCTATCACCAGGCAGAGGGATCTGCTCTAAACACCTAGGCTGGGATTGCATTGCAGTCTTTCTTGAAAAATTCTCAAGGAATTTCAGGCAATCTCAGGGGATGCCAGAAACACACAAGGAGAGACAGAGATGTGGGCCAATTTTCACCACATGTTCAACCATTCCTGTGGTGGATTTTCCCATACCCCTCCACATATCAGCCTGGTGAGATACATTAAAATCACTCTCTGAGAGCCTGCTGTGAAAGTTCATAACTTGCTGCAAGTGCCCCTGTTGCAAATTTTCTTGAAAAACTCTTAACAGATGCCAGCATTTTCACGCCACATGGCCAAATCTTAATCTAGTTTTAGTCTAATAAAGTCTACTAGCTCCACTATGATGACTCCCTGAGAGTCTGCCCCACTATGACAGTTTGAAGGCCCCAGGCAGATGGCAATAGCAATTGGTGCATTCTAAAATTTGGTTGAGTGGTGCCAAACCAAGCACTGGCAACAAATGTGATTCTGCATCAAACTGGTAAACAACACTCATTCCAACTTGGTTACTCACTGAGAAATTGCCTCATGCAACTGAGTCTCTTTTAGATGCTGAGCCTAATGGGGAGCAGGCAGACAGTGTCAGATCTTATGGTGTCTTGGGATTTTTGTTGATCTTTCCCAGGCTCAATCCTGGTAGCAACCAGATTCAATACACAATGCAGCATGTCCCATATGTACCTAGGCCAAGCACAAATAGCTACAGATCATGAATGACATTTTATCTCATAACAGGTATCCCAGGGCTGGTCACAAGCACATTTTATAATGATTTGCACTGCAATTTCTCACAAAAAGCCCTAGAATCAACAAACCTGATGGCTGCCTTCAGACCATAACAGCTCACATATTATATATATTGCTGTCTATAAGACACTTCAGACATAAAAACACACAAAAACCTAAAGTGAGGGAGGAAAAAAGTGGACAGAGGAATTTTATTCAAATAAAAACAAACAAACAAAAACCTAAGACAGCAATACTTATATTAGGCAAAATATATTTAAAACAAAGGTTATGACAACTGATAAAGAACATTATTTAAAGATAAAAAAACAATCTAACAAATGAATATGACCCTTATAAACATTAATGCACCCAACACAGGATCATCTAAATATACACTGATTGCCCAGATTATTATGAACTCTAAACCCATAATAATCTGGCCATTGAGTATATATCCTATATAATAAAAGCCTAATATGCAAACTGTCCCCTAGACCAGGAGTTCAACAAGCAGGCAGGCTGGCCAACTGCCCATGTCCCCTCCCAATGGCCAGGCTGGCTGGACCCAACCATGCACAAATTCATACACTGGGCCTCTAATCCTATATAATAAAAGAATAATATGCAAATTGATTGCACCCCTGCTATACCCACCAGCTACACCCACCAGCCAATCAGGAGTGGATATGCAAATAAACCCAACCAAGATGGCTGCGAGCCAAAGAGAAAAGGAGGGAGGCTTGGGTTTCCCCTGAAATGAAAAAAGCCAAGCTTTCCACCTACCCTTGCTGGCCTTGGCCATTGTCAGAGCTGGATCATCAGAGCCAGCTGGAGTCCCCTGCAGGCAATGGGAGCCAGCTGGAGGTCCTTGCCCAGAGCCCAAGCCTTGGCCAGAGGCTTGCAACCTTGGCCTCTAGGACAGAGTCTGGTGATTGGAGCCAGCTGGGGTCCCCTGCAGGTGATGATCAGAGCAAGATGGAGGTCCCTGCCCAAGGTTCAAGCCTCAGTCAGAAGCTTTCAGTGTTGGCTGTGAGTGGAGTCGGGCGATTGAGCCAGCTGGGATTTCCTGCTGGGGATCAGAGCCTGCTGGGGTCCCCTACAGGCAATCAGAATGAGCTTCAGGTCCCTGGCCGGAGCCCAAGCCTTAGCCAGAATCTTGTGGCCTTCGCTGTGGGTGGAGCCAGGCGATTGAGCCAGCTGGGGTGTGCCTGCCCAGGACCCGAGCCTCAAACAGCGGCTTGCAGCCTTGGCAGGGGTTGAAGCCAGGTGATCAGAGCCAGCTGAGGCCCCCTGTGGGTGATTGGAGCCAGCTGAGGGACCATGCCCAGGTCTTGAGAAAGAAAAGAGAGAAAGAGAGGAAGAGAGAAAGGAAAGGGAAGGGAAGGGAAGGGAAGGGAAGGGAAGGGAAGGGAAGGGAAGGGAAGGGAAGGGAAGGGAAGGGAAGGGAAGGGAAGGGAAGGGAAGAGGAGAAAGATGTCATGCTATGAAAGACACATCTTGAAAATGCCTAAAGAAAGTTGTCATTTTCTCATGGTGAAGGGACTGGAGTCCATGTTGATGAAAACACCTTGGTAGCTGCGGTGACTGGCAGTGGCTGCAGCAGTGGGGTGATGGGGCTGATGCCTTTCCCTGATCAGCCTGGTTTCCTCCCACAAAGGGAGGCCAGACTGCAGCTTAGGTTTGGGGAGCAGGCCTAAGCCATCAGTAGGACATCCCCTGAGGGCTCCCAGTATGTGAGAGGAGGCAGGTTGGAATGAGGAACCCCCCACCTAATATATATACACACATACATATACTGAGTGGTCAGATTATTATGAGTTCAGAGATCATGCCACTCGGTGTATAAAGCAAATATTGATGGATATAAAGGGAGTAATATAGTCATAGTAGGGGAATTTAGCTCACCAATAACATAAATGGATAGATTTTCCAGAAAATTTTATCCATTCAGAAAATCAACAAGAATACTGCAGCCTTAAATGAAACATTAGCACAAATGTATTTAATTATAGTTTCAGAGCATTTCAGCACAAAGTAACAGAATATACATTCTTTTCAAATATATGTAATAAAACATTCTTCAGGACAGAAATGTTAGCATACAAAACAAATGTCCACAAATTTGATGAAGGGACAGTTAGATCCTGAAGGACTTTGGAAGGCTGGCAGACCAGGCTCTTTTAGATGGGGTTCCCCTGCTATCTCTGCCAGCACACTTGGGTGGCCAGAGCTAGCACAGACCACACCATCTTGAAGGGGAGAGCTGCTGTGACTAGGAACCCAGCCTCACCACCACCCAGATTGGCCTCAGACACTACTTGGGCACCACAGCACTCTGGCAAAAGACCAGCTACCACAGCTGCAGACCAGTGGACACCAGGACTCCAGCCTCCTGAGTCACAGGCACCTGTGAGTCCAGAACACATTACCCTCCCACCACCAAGAGCTGCAGCACAGGCACCATGAATCCTGGTGTCTGTTCTCTCCCATGATTTGTAGGGTGCACAATGTTCCCACTGACCTGCTGCCATGGCACAGGCACCACGCATCTGGCACCAGGGTTCTCCCATGATTACATGTGCCACTCGCACTGACCTGACACAGTGGCACATGGCCCATGCAATAAGCACTGGACTCTCAGGGTACATGACCCTCACACCAAGCCCTCCACTTCAGCCACAGGCCCCAGGCAACTTGGGGCCTGTGGCTGAAGTGATAACAAAATGGGGAGACAAAAAAACAAACCCAAAGAAAGGAAAAGGGGGAATGACCAGAAAAGGAACCAAATTAAACAGAAGCATGCAATGTGTCAGAAAAAGAATTCAGAGTAATGGTCATACAGTTCATAAACTGGATGGATCAGAAAATCAACAACCCATATAAGAATCAAGAGGAAATAAAAAAGGATACAAGTACAATAAAAAACCTAATAGAAGGCCGAAGACGGTTTGGCTCAGTGGATAGGGCGTCGGTCTGCAGACTGAAAGGTCCCAGGTTCAATTCTGGTCAAGGGCATGTACATTGGTTGTGGACACATCCCCAGTGGGGGTGTGTGCAGGAAGCAACTGGTTGATGTTTCTCTCTCATCGATATTTCTGGCTCTTTACCCCTCTCCCTTCCTCTCTGTAAAAAATCAATTATATATATATATATATATATATATATATATATATATATATATATATATATATATATAATGGAAGGTTTCAACAGTAAACTAGAAGAAGTAGAGGAAAGAATAAGTGACTTAAAAGAGAAGTCAGAGAAACATATACAACCTGAACAGCAATTAGAGGGAAAAAAATGGAAAACTGGAGGAGAGCCTAAGGAAGCTTTGGGACAACATGAAATGACATAACATCATATTATAGGGATGCCAGAAGGACAAGAAGAGGAGCAAGGATTAGAAAACGTATGTGAAAAAATAATAACAGAAAGGTTCCTGATTTGGGGAAGAAAAAATTCACACAAGCACAGAGAGTACCAAACAAAATGAACTCAAAAAGATGCACACCAAGACACGGTGTAATTACAAAGGCTGCAAGACAGAAACAGGCTGTTATCTACAAAGGATCTCCCATTAGATTATCAAATTATTTCTCAACAGAAACATATCAGACCATAAGGAAATGGAATGAAGTATATGAAGTGATTCAGAGAAAGTAACTAAAACCAAAAATATTCTATCCAGCCACACTATCATTTAAAATTGAAGGGGAAATCAGAATCTTTGCAGACAGAAAAAAAAAAAAAAGGTTAAAAGAGTTTATCACTATAAGTCAGCAATGCAAAAAATGCTAAAGGAACTGTTGTGAAAAGAAGAAATAGAAAGGCAAGAGAGAACGTAGGCATAAAGACTAAATATGGCAAAAAAATAAATAAATAATTTTTTAAAAAAAACAAGTACCTATCAATAACAATCTTAAATGTAAATGGACTAAATTCTCAAAAGACATAGAATGGATTAATTGATAAGAAAAATGACCAATATTTATACTATCTAGAAGAGACCAACCTCAGAACAAGGGACTCACACACACTGAAAGTGCAACGATGAAAAATATATTTCAGGCAAATGGAAATGAAAGAAAAGCTCATGTATCAATACTTATACCTTTAAAAATAGATATCAAAGTGAAAGCTATAACTAGAGACAAAGAAGGCCATTTCATAATACTAAAGGAATCAATACAACAAAAGAATATAACTCTGGTAAACATATATGCACCTAATAAAAGAGCAGCCAAATACATTAAAAAAAAAAAAGGCAAAAAAAAACTTGTGGAAGATAACAAGGAAGAGACCGAGAGCAATACAATCAGAGTAGGAGACTACAATATCCCATTGACATCACTGGATAAATTCTCTAGATAAAAAATCAGGAAAGAAATAGTGATCCTAAATGATTCACTAGATTAAATGGCTTAATCAAAATCTTCAGAACATTTCAACTCAAAGCTACAAAATGCACATTTTTCTCAAGTCCACATGGAACATTTTCAAAGACAGACCACATATTGGGACATAGACAAAGTTTCTTCCAATTCAAGAGGATTGAAATCATATCAAGTATATTCTGACACAATAGCATAATATTAGAAACAAACTACAATAAAAACAATCACGAAAGTTCAAACACTTAGAGACTAAATAGCAAGTTATTAAACAGTGAATGGGTTACCAAAGAGATCTAAGAAGTAATAAAATAAAATAAAATCCTGGAAACAAATGACAATGAAAATACAACAACCCAAAAATCTATGGGACACGGTGAAAACAGTCTGGGGAGGGAAGTTTATAGTTCTACAGGTCTACCTCAAAAAACAAACAGGAGACAAATAAAGATGGCAGCATAGGTAAATGTCTAACTGCAGCCTCACACAACAATTTCAAAAAAATACAACTAAAATACAAAAGGACATTATCCAGAACTACAGGAAAGTTGACTGACTGGAAATTCTACAACTAGAAGGAAAGAGAAAACCAGAAAGAAAATCAGAGGAGATGTAAAAGCCTAAGGTACAGAGACAAGGTGCGCACATGGGGAGAGAAGGAGCCGGAGAGGAGGGGAGGCTGAGTGCCTGGCTGATGTACCCTAGCAGGAAGGAGATAAAAGCTCCAAACTGTGCTGAACCCCAGTTACGAAAGCACTGAACCCCAATTCTGGGTGAGACACTGGGGACCCAGGCTCATACAGAGGGAGTCTGAGCTATAAGGTGGAAATTCAGGGGAGTGGTGAAAGGCATTCCTGGAGGCACTCACATTGGACGCAGAGGACGGACTGTTGACTCTGCTGCCAGATTGCCCTAGTGGAAAGGAGTCAAAGACTCCGGACTGTGCTGAGCCCCAGTTCTGACTTCACTGAACCCCAGTTCTAGACCAGACCTTGGGGACCCAGGCTCATACGGAGGGAATCTGGGCTATAAGGTGGAAATTCAAGGGAGCAGTGAAAAGAAGTCCTGGAGGTGCACACATTGCACACAGAGAATGGACTGTTGACCTAAGCCAAGGCTGTAGGATCCACCCTGAAACTCTGCCCCATCCAAGCTGAATACGAAGGCTTTTGAAAGTTTCCAAGTCAAGTCTAATAAGGCTGTCTCCCAGCATAGACAAAGCTGATCCTCACAACCAATTGGCCTGGAGGTCAGTTCCTCCCAGTGATACCAACAACAATCAAGACTTAATTACAACAAGGCTGTACACACAGTCCACAAAAGAGGCACCAAGAGTGTCCACCTGAGGTAACTGGGAGACTGACCCACAGAACCATATAGGACACCTTAGCACACAAAGCCACCCTACCAACTCAAGGAAGCAAAGAAAATGCCAAGACAAGGAAACAGATCCCAAATGAAAGAAATGGAGGACAAAAAGCAACTGGATATAGAGTTCCAAACCACGCTTATAAGGTTTTTCAAGAATTTCCTAGAAAAGGCCAATAAAATAAACGAGACTTATGAGGATATGAAAAGAGATCAACTAGAAATAATAAAGGATCAACTAGAAAAAAGAATACATTCTCTGAAATAAAACATATTCTACAGAGTCCTAAAAACAGAATGGAAGATCGCAAGAATCAAGTCAATGATTTGGAACATAAAGAGCCAGAAGACACTCCTCTGCAGAAGCAAGAAGACAAGAGAATCCAGAAAGTTGAAGAAAGTGTAAGAAATCTCTGGGACAACTTCAAGAGAACCAACATCAGAATTATGGGGGTCCCAGAAGAAGAGAGAGAGCAAAATACTGAAAACATATTGGAAGAAATAGTGACAGAAAACTTCCCCCACCTAGTGAAAGAATTAGATTTACAAGTCCAAGAAGCGCACAGAACCCCAAAGAAAAGGAATCAAAAGAGGACTCATCACACCAAGACATATCACAATTAAAATTCAAGAGCAAAAGACAAAGAGAGAATATTAAAAGCAGCAAGAGAAAAGCAGCACCCATATGATTGTCAGCTGTTTTCTCAACAGAAACCATGCAGGCCAGATGGGAATGGCAAGAAATATTCAAGGTGATGAATAGCAAGAACGTACAGCCAAAAATACTGTACCCAGCAAAGCTATCACTTAGAATCAAAGGCCAGATAAAGAGCTTCACAAATAAAAAAAACTAAAGGAGTTCATCACCGCCAAACCAGAATTATATGAATTGCTGAAGGGGGTTCTTTAGAAAGAGAATGAAAATAAAGATAAAAATTATGAACAACAAATACATAACTATCAACAAGTGAATCTAAAAACCAAGGGAATTAAAAAATCTAATGAACAATATTAACTGTTGAATATAATATAATCAGAGGTATGGAAGGGGAGCGAACTGATAATTATCAGAGAAAAGAGGAGTGCGGGGTGTGGGAAGAGATTGAACATAAACTGTGCACCTATGGATGAGGACAGTGGAGGGTGGGGAAAGGGCAGAGGATGCGGTGGGAACCTGGTGGAGGGGAACAATGAAGGGGAGAAATGAGAAACATTTGTAATAATATGAACAATAAATATTTATTTAAAAAATAATAAAAATAAATAAATAAATAAATAAAATTAATTAATTAAAACAAAAAAGGTAATAAATTATGTAAGCCTACAACTTAAAGAAATAACAAGTATTGCTAAGTGGTTAAGCATCAGCCTATGAACCTGGAGGTCATGGTTTGATTAACAATCAGGGCATATGCCTTGGTTTCAAGCTTTATCCCCAGTGTAGGGTGTGCAGACAGCAGCCAATTAATTACCCTTTCTCTCCTCATTGATGTTTCTATTTCTCTGTTTCTTTGTTTCTGAAATCAATAAAAAATTTTTTTGAAAAAGAATTAGAAAGGGAGCAATAAGAAAATCCCAGAGTGAGCATAAGTAAGGAAATAATAAAGATCAGAGTGGAAATAAATTATATAGAGCCAAATAAATCAATACAAAAGATCAATAAAACCAAGACCTGGTTCTCTGAAAGGATAAACCAATGAACCTCAAGGTAGGCTCACCAGGAAACAAAGAGGACTCAAATAAACAAAATCAAAAGTGAAAGAGGGGAAATAACAACATACACAGTATTGTAAAATAATAATGATAATGATAATAATAATAATAATAATAATATGAGCAAAAACTTTTTTCCAGCAAACCAATAAACCTAGGAGAAATGAACTTATTTCATAGAAAAATATGAAATTCAGGAGAAGACAAATGGCAGCCGAACAGATGGACCTGTTCTGAGCCTAGTCCCAGAGCATATAGAAGGAGTGTCTGAGAGTCACGTAGGGAGTGTTAGTTGGCAAGCTAAGGGGTAGCAGAACTCTAAGAGAAGGTAAAGGTATGATGGACAGGATTTCCTGACCTAGCAGCCAGCACTGTGGTGGAGACCACTCCCGGAGCTATGGTGCTCAGAGGGAAAACTACGCCATCTTACAAAGAAAAGAGGATCTTATCTGAGGCCTGAAAAACCCACAACAGAAGATACCACCAAACAGCTGTGATGCCCCAACTGGTGCAAACACGTGGATTCAAGGGAGTTCTTTAATCACCCACAAAAAGGAGAAAGAGAACTACATAACCGGAGATACTAAAAAGAGAGACCATGGGGAGACCAAAAAATAGCCCGCACATGCAAGAAAAGCAGGCATCACCAGAAATGGAAATAAACGAGTTAAAGGCAAACAACCTACCAGAGCAAGAATTCAGAGTAATGATCATAAGTTGGCTAAAAAGAATGGAAGAAAAATTTGACAATATGAGTAAGAACCAAGAGGAAATGAAGAAGAACCAAGAGGAAATGAAAAATGACATCACCACTATGAAGAACTCAATAGAAAGCATCATGAGTAAACTAGAAGAAGCAGAGGACTGAATCAGTGAGCTAGAAGACAAGATGGAAAAAAATACCCAATTAGGGCAGCTTCTAGAAAAAAAAATTAAAAAGCAGGAGGAGAGCCTGAGCTTTGGGACAATACAAAACAAAACAATATTAGAAAAATAGGGGTTCCAGAAGGAAAGAAAACTGAGGAAGACAAGTAAAATGTATTTCAAGAAATAATGACAGAAAACTTTCCTGAGATAGAGAAGAAAAAAACAAACAAAACAAAAAAACAAAACAAAAAAACAAAACAAAAAAAAAAAAAAACACAAATCAAGAAGCTCAGAATCCCAAGCAAAATGAAAGCCAGAAGACCGACGCCAAGGCACATTAAAATTAACCTGGCAAAGATCAATGACAAAATAAGAATCTTAAAAGAAACTAGAGAGAGACACAAAGTTACACATAAAGGAACCCATTCATACTAGCAACTGATTTCTCAACAGACACTCATCAGGACAGAAGGGAATGAGATGAAATATGGAAAGTCATGCAAAGGAAGAGTCTGAATCCAAGAATACTGTACCCAACAAGGCTATCAATCAAAATTGAAGGTGAAATCAGGAGCTTCACAGACAAAAAAAAAAAAAAAAAAAAAAAAAAGACTAAAGCAATTTATCTCCACCAAACCAGCAATGCAAGAAATGCTAAAGGGTCTACTGTAAAAGTAAAAAAGAAATAGAAAGCAAAGAAGGAACACGGGGGTATAGAATAAAAATGGCGTCAAATAAGTACCTATCAATAATAACTTTAAATGTAAATGGATTAAATGCTCCAATCAAAAGACATAGGGTAACAGATTAGATAAGTAAACAAGACCCATATATCTGCTATCTACAATAAACCCACCTCAGAAAAAAAGATACAAACAGATTGAGGGTGAAGTGATGAAAAAAGGTTTTCCAGGTGAATGGAAATGAAAAAAAAGCTGGGGTAGCAATACTTATATATGACAAATTAGATCTCAAAGTGAAGGACATAACAAGAGATAATTAAGGCCACTTCATAATACTAAAGGGAGCAATACAATGAGAAGAAATAACCCTGGTAAACATATATAGGAGCACCCAAATACATTAAAAAAAAAAAACCTGCTGGAGGACATTAAAAAAGAGATGAATAGCAATAAAATCATAGGAGGTTATTTTAATAACCCACTGTCACCTTTGGACAAATCATCTAAACAAAAAATCAGCGAAGAAACATCAATCCTAAATGACGCACTAGACCAGATGGAATTAATCGACATCTTTAGAACATTTCACCCCGAAGCCACAGAATATACATTCTTCTCAAGTGTACATGGGTCATTTTCAAAGATAGGCCACATGTTGGGACATAGGTGAAGTCTCTTCAAATTGAAGAAGATAGAAATCATATTAAGTATCTTCTGAGATCATAGTGGCATAAAATTAGAAATCAACTACAATAAAAATAATCCAAAGAAATCAAGCACATGGAGACTAAATAGCATACTATTGAACAAGGACTGAGTTACCAGAGAAATCAAGGAAGAAATTAAAAACATCCTGGAAACAAATGACAATGAAAATACAACAATCCAAAATCTATGGGACACAGCAAAAGCAGTTTTGAGAGGGAAGTTCATATCTCTACAAGCCTGTTGCAAAAAAACAAGAAAAATAGTAACAAATGATCTAACTCTACAACTCAAAGAGTTAGAAAAAGAGCAACACGAAAAGCCCAGTGTAAGAAGAAGGAAATAACAAAAATCAGAGTGGAGGTAAATGACATAGAGACTAAAGAAATATTGGGTCGGCAACTATGTAATTGCGGATTTTTAAAAGAAAATCAAAGACAATTTTTTCATGGAACTAAATAACTTTATTCTATAATGTATTGCCCATTTTGATCAATGACCTTTTGCCATCTTTCAGGCAGTATCATAATCCCACGTTCAAAAAACTTCTGGTTTTTATTAGCAAAAACTGAATCAGGTACGATTTGACATCATCATCATTATTGAAATTTTTACCATTCAAGGAGTTTTGTAAAGATCGAAACAAAAAGTAATCAGATGGTGCAAGGTCAGGACTATATGGTGGATGTGGCAAAACATCCCAACCAAGCTCCATTAATTTTTGCCGAGTGACCAAAGATGTGTGTGGCCTTGCATTGTCATGATGGAATACAACACCTTTTCGATTTGTCAATTCGGGCCGCTTTTCTTCAACTGCATTGTTTAATTTCGTTAGTTGTTCAATGTAGACATCAGAATTGATCATTCGGTTGGGTGGTAAGAGTTCAAAGTAGACAATTCCTTTGTAATCCCACCAAACTGATAACAAAACCTTCTTTTGATGAATATCAGCTTTTGATGTTGTTTGAGTTGGTTCACCTGGCCTGCTCCACGATCTTTTCCGCTTGATATTGTTGTAAACAACCCATTTTTCATCGCCAGTTATCAGTCGTTTTAAAAATGGATCATTTTCATTACGTTTCTTTAGCAAATCGCAGCTGCTAATGCGTTGCATTAACTGTGATTCTTTCAGTTCGTGAGGAACCCATGTATCGAGTTTTTGAACATAGCCAAGTTGTTTTAAGTGATTTTCAATGCATGTATGTGATACATGAAGCTTCTCTGCAATCTCACGTGTTGTACTGTGACAGTCCGAATTGATTATTGCTTTGATTAGGGCGTCATCAACTTCAACTTGGTCGACCAGAGCGTTTTTCATCTTTGAGTGAAAAATCACCAGAACGAAATTTGGCAAACCAATTTTGACACTGCCGTTCTTTTAAGGCTTCGTCACCATAAACAGCACATAACTTTTTATGAGCTTGCGATGCGTTTTTCCCTTTGCGGAAATAAAAAAGCAAAATATGACTACATAAGATCAACAAAACTGAGAGCTGGTTCTTTGAAATGATAAACAAGACTGATGAACCTCTAGCCAGGCTAACCAAGAAACAAAGAGAGAGGACCCAAATAAACAAAATCAGAAATGAAAGAGGTGAAATAACAATAGACCCCGCCGAAATACAAAGGATTGTTACAAAGTACTATGAACAACTCTATTCTAACAAACTAGACAACATGGAGGAAATGGACATATTCCTAGAAAAATATAACCTTCCAAAACTCAATCAGGAAGAATCTAAAAAATCTCAAAAGACCTGTGATTTGAAAGAAATTGAAACAGTCATCAAAAAGTTTCCAGCAAACAAAAGCCCAGGGCCAGATAGCTTCACAGGAGAGTTTTACCAAACATTCAAGGAAGAATTAAAACCTGTCCTCCTCAGACTATTCCAAAAAATTCAAGAGGAAGGAACACTTCCAAACTCCTTCTATGAAGCTAGCATCACTCTAATACCAAAACAAGATAAATACAACACAATGAAAGAGAATTACAGGCCAATATCCCTCATGAACATAGATGCCAAAATCCTCAACAAGATTTTAGCAAATCGACTCCACCAGCACATCAGAAAGATCATACACCATGACCAAGTAGGATTTATTCCAGGAATGCAAGGATGGTACAATATCCGCAAATCAGTAAACGTGATATATAACATAAACAAATTGAGAAATAAAAATCATATTGTCATATCAATCAATGTAGAAAAAGCTTTTGATAAAATCCAGAACCCTTTCCTGACAAAAACTCTCAACAAGGTGGGAATAGGAGGATCATACCTCAACATAATAAAAACTATATATGATAAACTCACAGCAAACATCATACTTAATGGGCAAAAACTAAAACCATTCCCTCTAAGAACAGGAACAAGACAGGGATGCCCACTCTCACCACTCCTGTTTGACAAAGTACTGGAAGTACTGGCTATTTCAATTAGACAAGAAGAAGAAATAAAAGTCATCCAAATTGGAAAAGAAGAAGTAAAGTTATCCTTATTTGCAGATGACATGATATTGTACATCAAAAACCCAAAAGACTCCGTCAAAAAACTAATTGACTTAATAAATGAATTTGGCAATGTAGCAGGATACAAAATTAATGCCAAGAAATCCATGGCATTTTTATACACAAACAGTGAAATTACAGAAACAGAGAATAAAAAAGCAATCACATTTACCATCTCACCAAAAAAACTAAGATACCTAGGAATAAACTTAACTAAGGAAATAAAAGACCTATATGCAAAAAACTTCATGACACTGAAAAAAGAGATACAGGAAGATGTAAACAGATAGAAGAACATACCATGTTCATGGATTGGTAGAATCAACATTATCAAAATGTTCATACTTCCCAAAAAAATTTATAAGTTCAATGCACTCCCCATTAAAATACCAATGGTATAGGAAGCCAGAGCTGACTTTCTGCCAACCTAAAAGACACACTCACCTTTCTGTGTGGTAAGAGAAATGGTACATCCTCACCTCTGCCCTCTAGACATTTACCACTTAGGCTGAGGATTCTGCTCCTGCCAGTAAGGGTTCCCTATGTATGTTTTTTGTTTTGTTTTATTTTGGGGGTGAGGGGAGGGAAGGGGGGGGGGCTGAAGCTGAGAGTGGATAAACAGGAACTGTTCAAAATATGGTACTGCAAAATGTTGCTAATGGGTCAAGTCCAGCGCCTTAGTTGTTTTGTAAATAAAGTTTTATTGGAGCACGAAAAAAAATAAATAAATAAATAAATAAATAAATAAATAAATAAATAAAATACCAATGGCATACTTCACAGATCTAGAAAGAACTTTCTAAAAATTCATTTGGAACACAAAAAAAGACCCCAAATAGCCAAAGCAATCCTGAGAAAGAATACAGTAAGAGGGATCTCAATACCAGATTTCAAGCTATATTACAAAGCCACAAAACAGCCTGGTACTGGCACAAGAACAGACATATAGATCAATGGAATAGAATAGAGAATCCAGATATCGACCCAAACCTCTATACTCAATTAATATTTGACAAAGAAGGTATGAACATACAATGGAGTCAAGACAGTCTCTTTAAATAAATGATGTTAGGAAAATTGGACAGACACATGCAAAAGAATGAAATAGATCACCAACTTACACCATACACAAAAATAAACTCAAAATGGATACAGGACTTAAACATAAGATGGGAAACCATAAAAAAAAATTAGAGGCATCCAAAGGTAGCAAAATATCTGACATATGCCAAAAGAACTTGTTCACTGATACTGCCCCTAGGGCAATGGAAGCTAAAGATAAAATAAACAAATGGAACTAATAAAAATAAAATGCTTTTTTACAGCAAAAGAAACCATCAATGAAACAACAAGAAAGCCCACTGTATGGGAGAACATACTTGCAAATGTTATCACTGATAAAGGTTTAATCTCCAACATCTACAGACAGCTTATACAACTTAATAAAAGGAAAACGAATGACCCAACTAAAAAATGGGCAATGGACCTAAATAGATACTTTTCAAAAGAAGACAGAAGGAAGGCCAAGAAGCACATGAAAACATGCTCAAAGTCACTAATTATCAGATAGATGCAAATCAAAACAACAATGCGGTATCATCTTAGTCCGGTCAGAATAGCTAACATCAACAAGTCAACAAATGACAAGTGTTGGCGAGGTTGTGGAGAAAAAGGAACCCTTGTGCACTGCTGGTGGGAATACAGACTGGTGTAACCACTGTCGAGAACAGTGTGGAGTTTCCTCAAAAACTGAAAATGGAACTCCCATTCTACCCAGTAACCCCACTCCTAGGAATTCATCCTAGGAAACCAGAAACACCAATCAGAAAAAAAATATGCACCCCTACGTTCATAGCAGCACAATTTACAATAGCTAGAATTTGGAAACAGCCTAGGTGCCCATCAGCAGATGATTGGATCAAAAAACTATGGTGCATCTACACAATGGAATACTGTGCTGCCATAAAAAAGGAGGAATTCTTATCATTTGCAGCAACTTGGATGGAATATGAGAAATAAGCCAGTAAAATAAGCTTAGTGAAATAAGCCAGTCAATGAAAGAGAAACACCACATGACCTCACTCATTTATGGATAATAAAGAACATTATAAACTGATTAACAAAAAAAAAGATAGATAACAGATTTACTATCTGAAAAGGGATTTACTATCGGGGAAAGGGAGGAAGAGACTGAACATAAACTGTGCACCTATGGATGAAGACAATGGGGGATGGGGAGGGGGCGGATGGTGGGGTGGGAACCTGGTGGAGGGGGGAAGAAATGAGGAACCTTTGTAATAATATGAACAATAAAGATTGATTTAAAATAAATAAATAAATAAATAAATAAATAAATAAATAAATAAAAGATAGATACAGAGACAGTAAAGCAACAAACAGACTGTCAAATTACAGCAGGGAAGATAGGGAGATATGGGGGAGATGGAAGATTAACCAAAAGTCTTGTGTGCTTGCATGTGAGCAAAACCAATGGATGAAAACTCAGGGCGGGGGAGTAGGGGGGACGGCAATGGAAAGATGTGTACATATATAATACCTTAATTTAAAAAAAAGAAAAATATGAAATTCAAAACTCATTTAGGAAGATTTAAAAAATTTGGAATAGGCTGATAACTATAGAGTAAATTGAAGCAGTCATCAAAAAATTCCAACAAAAGCCCTGAACCAGATGGCTTCACAAGAGAGTTTACCACACATTCAATTCTTCATTGAAGAATTTAATTCAACGAAGAATTGAAACCTATCATCCTCAGACTATTCCAAATATTCAAGAGGAAGGAACACTTCCAATCTCTTTTTTATGAAGCTAGTATTACCCTAACCCCAAAGACAGATAAAGATACAACAGCAAAAATAGAATTATAGGCCAATATCTCTGATGAATATAGATGATAAAATCCTCAACAAAATCTTATCAAATAACACCCAGCATTACATTAAAAGATTATACACCAAGACCAAGTAGGATTTATTCTGGGGATACAAGAATGGTACAATATCTGCAAATCAATAAACGTGATACATCACATAAACAAATTGAGAGATTTAAAACCACATACCGTATTTTCCGGCATATAAGACAACTTTTGGGGGAAAAAAAGTCAACCAAAAATCAGGGGTCGTCTTATATACCGAGTATATCCCGAAAAACGTCTCGATATGCCGCTAAATGAATTTTCCAAGTTGATCCTGCACCAATCACTGCAAGACTGCTCGGACCGCCTCTCTAACTCAGCCAATCCAAGCAGGCTTTTTATGCATGCAAATTATACATGTTCTGTACCCGAAGCTACACTGTGTTCTAGTAAAAATCCTGCTCAGATTGGCCAGAGTCAGAGAGGCGGTCTATTAAAAAAAGAACTGGTGTTGCCTCAGAAGTGGGGGGTAGTCTTATACAGCGAATATAGGCCTAAACCTATGTTTTAACTATAAAATTAGGGGGTCGTCTTATACGCTGGAAAATATAGTAATTATATAAATGGATTCAGAAAAGGCATTTGACAAAATTTAATACTCTTTCTTGACAAAAACTCTCAGCAAAGAGTGAATAGAGGAATCATACCTCAACAGAATAAAAACCTTATATGAAAAACTACATCCAGCATCAAAGTTAATGGGCAAAAATAAAAATCATTTTCCCTAAGAATGGGAACAAGACTGCTCACTCTCACCACTCCTGTGAGATATAGTGCTAGAAGTGCTAGCCATAGTGATCAGACAAAAAGAAGAAATAAAAGGCATCCAAATTGGAAAAGAAGTAAAATTGTCATTATTCGCAGAGAACATGATATTGTACATAGAAAAACCAAAAAAGTCCATCAGAAAACTATTAGATTTAATAAATAAATTTGGCAATGTAGCTGAATACAAAATTAACAACCAGAAATCCATGGCTTTTTATATACCAACTAATAACCCTGCATACAAATCAATGGATGAGTAGCTTGCTGCCCCTTGCCTCAACTGGCTACCCACCCACCTCTGCTGGTAGCTCTCTGCTGCTCCTAGCTCACTGCCCCATCCTCCTGGAGCTCTCTGTCCACTACCCCCAGTTCCTGGAGCTCCTCCAACCTCTCACCCTCCACTCCCCCTCATAGCTTGCTGCCCTGGTCCCTCATATAGCTTTTTGCCACCTGGTTGTAGTTCATTGCCCCACCCTCCTGCAGATCGGTGATCTGGTCATTATGCCATTGGTTGTTATGCCTTAAGGCATAACGGATAATCAGCATATTTCTCTTTTATTATAAAGGATAATAAACTCACAGAGAAACAATAAAACAATCCCATTTACCATTTCACAAAAAAATAATTAAGATACCTAGGATTAAATTTAA
The DNA here is from genome assembly GCF_014108245.1 of Pipistrellus kuhlii. NCBI lineage: Eukaryota > Metazoa > Chordata > Mammalia > Chiroptera > Vespertilionidae > Pipistrellus > Pipistrellus kuhlii. The sequence goes on along the minus strand of NW_023425529.1, from coordinate 97,284,611 downwards.
CTAAGGTAAAAGACCTGTATTTAGAAAATGACAGGACACTGAAAAAAAGGGATAAAGAAAGACATAAACAGATGGAAGAACATACTAAGTTCATGGATAGGTAGAATTAACACCATTAAATCTCCACAATGCCCAAAGCAATCTGTAAAGATTCAATGCACTCCCCATTAAAACACCAATGGCATATTTCACAGACACAGAACAAACTCTCCAAAAATTCATACGGAATAAAAAAGACGCTGAATAGCCACAGCAATCTAGAGAAAGAAGAACAAAGTTGGGGGATCATAATACCAGATATCAACCTATATAATAAAGCCACTGTTCACAACACTGCCTGGTACTGACACAAGAACAGACATATAGACCAATGGAACAGAACAGAGAACCAGTAATTGACCCAAGCCATTATACTCAATTAATATTTGTCAAAGGTGGCAAGAGCATACAGTGGAGTCATGACAGACTTTTTAATAAATGATGTTTGAAAATTGGACAGATACATACCAAAAAAACTGACACTAGACCACTAACTTAGACCATATTCAAAAATATAAAGGACTTAAACATAGGATGGGAAACCATAAAAATACTAGAGGATTTCACAGGCAACAAAATATCAGACATATGTCATGACAATATCTTATCACTATAACTCCTAAGGCAATGGAAACTGAGAAGAAAATAAACAAATGGGACTACATCAAAATAAAAAGGTGTTGCACAGCAAAAAAACAAAACAAACAAACAAAAAACCATCCACAAAACAACAAGAAAGCCCACTGCATGGGGAGAATGTATTTGCAAATGTTATATTTGATAAGGACCTAATCTCCAAAATTTATAGGGGATTCATACATCTTAACAAAATGAAGATAAGCAATCCAATGAAAAAAATGGGTGAAGAACTCAAATAGACACTTTTGGAAAGTGGACATACAGAAGGCCAAGAGACATGAAAACATGCTCAAAGTCACTAATCATCTGAAAGATGCAAATCAAAATGATAATGACATACCATTTCACACCTGTCAGAAGGCTATCATCAACAAATTGCCAAAGACAAGTGCTGGTAAGGATTAGGAGAAAAAGGAACCCTCATGCACTACTTGTGGGAATGCAAACTAATACAGCCACTGTAGAAAACAGTATGGCATTTCCTCAAAAAATTAAAAATGGAACTGCCAATTGACTCTGTAATTCCACTTCTAGGAATATATACCAAGAAATCAGAAACACCAATCAGAAAGGACATATGCACCCCTATGTTCATAGCAACACAATTTACAATAGCTAAGATTTGGAAACAGACTAAGTGCCCATCAGCAGATGAGTGGATTAGAAAATTGTGGTACATCTATACAATGGAATATTAGGCTGCTCTAAAAAAAGAAGGTACTCTTACCATTCGCAACAGTACAGATAGACATGGAGAGCATTATGCTAAATGAAATAAGTCAGTGAGAAAAACATAAATATCACACAATCTCACTCATTTGTGGAATATAATGACTACATTAACTGAAGAACAAAAATAGAGATAGAGAAGCATAAAATAGACCTTAAAACTTTAGAGGGAAGACAGGGAAGGATGGGGAGGATAAGATATCAACCAAAGGGCTTGTATGCATGCATTTAAGCATAACCAATGGGGTGAGACACTAGTGGGGTGAGGGCATATGCTGGGGGGTGGGGTGACGGGAGAATTCAATGGGGTAAAAAGGAGACATACGTAATACTATATGTTATACTTTAAAATAACAAATAATTTTTGTAAGTGACAGAGAAGATCCAAGTAAATAAAATTAGAAATGAAAGAATAACAACTGTTTCCACATATATACAAAGGATTATAAGAAAACAGGACTAAAATCATATGCCAATGAATTGGACAATATAGAAGAAATAAATAAATTCCTAAAACCACAATCTTCTAAATCTGCATTAAAAAGAAACAAAATCTGAACAGATGGATTACAACCAACAAAATCAGAGTAATAATAATAATTATTATATATATATATATATATATATATATATATATATATATATATATATATCCTAGACAGATGGCTTCACAGATAAATTTTAACAGGTAAAATTTACAAAATATTTAATGAACTAACAGCTATGATTCTCAAATTATTCCAGAGACCTCAGGAGAAGGGAATATTTCCAATCTCATTTTATAAGTCCAGCATTACCTTCCCCCCACCCCCATTGACTCCTTCCAGCTTGTCCCACTTCCTTCCCCATTGTCTGTGTCCATGGGACATGCATATATGCATACAAGGTTCTTAGTTTATTACTTCCCAATAATCCTCCTCCACCTTCCCCGCAAGATTCTGCACTCTATTCCAATGCTTCCATGTTTCTGGATAAACTCAGTTCATCAGTTTACTTTGTTACTTTGATTCCACATATGAGTGAGATCATGTAATACTTGTTTTTCTCTGATTGACAATTCATTTAGCATTATACTCTCCTGCTCCCTCCATGCTGTCTCTAGGGTAAGAGATACTTTTTTTTACACTGTTGCATAGTACTCCATTGTACAAATGCCTCAGCTTTTTTATTAACTCATTTACTGATGGGCACTTGGGCTGTTTCCAGATCTTAGCTATTGTAAATTGTGCAGGCCAGAATTATCTTAATTCCAAAACCAGGTAAAGATACTAAGAAATAAAATTATAAACCAATATACCTAATGCACATAGATGCAAAAATCCTCAACAAAATATTAGCAAACTGAGGAGTTGGGATTTCAGTCAAAATAGTAATAGGTAAACATATAACTAAACAACAACAAAAAACACATTGCAACTAAAACATAGAACAACCATAATTGAGAACCACCTGAAATCTAGCTGAATAGAAGTCCTTTAAATAATATAAAAAGCCAAGTTAACATTGGTAGAAACATGGGGACAATAGAAGGGGCTGGTTCCACACACTCTAGTGGAATTTGAAAGAGATACATCAGAATCAGAGATCTCCTCTAAGGAACCAGAGGTTGCAACCCCATGGCTGGGCTCCTAGCTCTGGGTTTCAGAACAGGGAATGAAAGTCTCCTAAATGTATGACTCTGCAAACCAGAGGAGTGTGTGGCTGAGTGAGAAGGAAAGCTCCTAGATGATAGATCCTCCCTTCCCCCAACTGGTGGGCAGAGTATGACGTAACCTGCATCTGCAGCAGGAACATTCCCAAGACATTGAACCACCAATCAGCATGTGCCAAGTGCCCTGGGCCCCACGCATTCCCGTTCCTCCCCTCAAAAGGCATGTTTACCTCTGCACGTGTTGCTGTTCTCCCCTTGTAAGACAGCCTGTATAGGTCCTCCTACTCCTCTAATCCTGGTTTTTCTACCCTCTTTTGTAACAAATCTTGCTTGTTAGTGCGGAATAAACTTCCTCTTTTAACTTGTCTGGGTCTCCAACTCAGTTTCCTGTGGCTCAAATCTTACATTTGGTGCCGAGGACCTGGGAGGGATGAGTATTTCATCTGAACATTCATGGTCCAGGATGACCCCTCTCCTTGTGGCTCAGAATCCTCAGGCCTATCCCCTGGCATGGCAGCGTCAGTGGTAAGTCCCAGCCTGTGCTGATTCCTGGTGGTCGTTTTGTCAGCATCTCTGTTCATAAACCACAGAACTTGTCAGAAATTGCCTTCCAGTCATAGCCCTCTGGGCCCATCCAGGAAGGGTTCTGAACCATAGATGGCATCAGAGATGTTCCTGCCTCCCCTCAGTTCTCTGACCTTTTGGCCTCCATTTTCCAGACCCCCTTACAGGAAGGGGCTCCCAGACCCCGGGAGGTAGCGGACATGTCCCTGCCATCCCTCGAGTCCCTCCATATGTAGTCTTGGCTGAATGAGGGATGCTGGTCCATTAGCCTTGGCTACTGACCCCAGATATTAGACATGGGTAATAAAAGAAAAATTTAAATTGGATCCTAGCACACATCTAGAGTGTCTCCTCATCAACCTGGCTAAGCTAGGCTTGTCCCAGGATCTGCATCCTAAATGCCTCATTTACTTCTGTAATGTAGCATGGCCTCAGTATGAATTGGAATGGGTCCAGATGGCCTGAAAATAGGACTTTTGATTTTACCATCCTCACTGACCTCAGTAATTTCTGCCCTTTGCTCCCACCCCTCGCTTTACTCCTCATGTTTCACTCACTAGATCTTTCTCCCAGAGTCTTCTTCACGCCCTCAAACCAATCCTCAGCCCCTTTCTATGTCTTCTGACTCTTTTGACTCAACCAATTTTTCATCTCCACCTCTCCCGCTCCCACTGCCCTGCCTTCTGCTCCCTCTGTTCCTCCTCCTCCTTCTGCACCATGGCTGGCCCTTTCCCGGCTGGCAGCCACGACTGCAGGTGCCACCATTGCCGCCTCAGGCCATGAGCCGAGCAGAGACCACCACACAGCATGAGAACTGCCCACCCACTGCCCTGCCAGTCATTCCAAACAGCTAAGTGAAATTTCTGTTTGTAGAAATTTTGGTTTGTTCTTCCCTTGTGTATTGTGAACAGCCACCATGTTAGCAACATGGCTTGCTGCTCCCATGGAGGCCACCATCTTGAAACAGCAAGGCCCACACCTCTCTGACCACATGGCTTGCCATTCCCATGGGGCCCACCATCTTGAAAAATCAAGGTTCGACTACTCTCTTTGAATAACGTTACTGAGACCTCCCATAGCCTGCCCCCGCAGGCCTGGCCTGGTATTGCCTCCCACCACCACACTCCTCCTCCAGCCCATAACCTGCCTCCTTCTCTGCCACCCCCTCCCCTAAAGCCTTCACAGACCCCGGTCCAAGATCTAGTGAATTCCGCCTTTAAAGTTTTAATGCCCGTGAGAAGCAGGCAGAGTCAGATCAGGAAGCCCACCTTCAACAGAAGGTGAACCTGCAAACCCAAATCTTGGTTGCAACTCTGAGGCTGATGGCAACCCAGCATGGTCCCAAGGGGACTGTGTGTGTTGAAGGTACAAGAAGAGGATGAATGCCAACTGGAGGATGCTTCAAGTGTAGGAATGAAGGCCACTGGGCAAAGCAGTGCCCCTGGTCCTGGGCTCCAACCAAGTCCTGCGCACCATGTGGTCAAAACGGCCACTGGAAAAATTACTGATCCTGGAAAAGTGACGGGCTCTCTGTGTCTCAGCATAGAGGGGCCACCCTTCCACGTCATGACCCATCACTGGCCATGAGAGAACACTGGCCGTAGACTGAAGATGACCAGACTTGACAACTCCCATCACTCTCGCCTGGCCCAGGTTAATGCTCAAGGTAGTGGATAAGCCAGTCTCCTTCCTGATCGAAATGGGGGCTACCTTCTCTCTTCTGCCCTCCTTTTCAGGATCATTTTTACCTCCCATGATCTCAGTCATGGGTATTGACAGCAAATCGCCCTTTAATGCTCTAAAAACTGCTCTGGCTTCAGTGCCATCTTACCCCACCCCTCCGTGACTCCACACTTCCTAAAGACCAACTTTCTTGCTGGCACAGGCTTATCAGAAACTTAGATCTTTATTTCTAGGAAAAAAATGGCAGTTTTAAAATTCAAGCAGTTAGAGGCCTGGAAACAGGCTACAGTAGGGCTTGCTCCCTGCTTCCCCTGCATTTTATACATATTTTAAATATCATACAATACTAAAACATTAATTACTAGACATGTTTAGAAATATTTAATAAAAGGTATGTTGAAAGAAAGAAAGACAGAAAGAAAGAAAGAGAGAGAAAGAAAGGAGAAAGAAAGAAGAGAGAGAGAGAGAGAGAGAGAGAGAGAGAGAGAGAGAGAGAGAGAGAGAACAGAGAAAGAAAGAAGAAAGAAAGAAAGAAAGAAAGAAAGAAAGAAAGAAAGAAAGAAAGAAAGGAAGGAAGGAAGGAAGGAAGGAAGGAAGGAAGGAAGGAAGGAAGAAAGAAAGAAAGAAAGAAAGAAAGAAAGAAAGAAAGAAAGAAAGAAAGAAAGAAAGAAAGAGGAAACCAAGATGGCTGCATAGGAAAATGCCTAACTGCAGCCTCACACAAAAATTTCAAAAAATACAACTAAAATATAAAGTGAACATTATCCAGAACTACAGGAAAGTTGACTGACTGGAAATTCTACAACTAGAGGGAAAGAGAAAACCAGAAGGAAAATCAGAGAAACTGTAAAAGCCTAAGGTAGGGAGGCATTGTGCACACATGGGGAGAGGACTGAGCCAGAGAGGAGGAGGCAGCTGAGTGCTGGCATTCCCTAGGGATTCTAGGCTGTAAGGCGGAAACACAAAGGAGCAGCGAAAGGCAGAGTCCCGGAGGGAGTCGCACACATTGCGCGCAGAGGAGGGATTGTTGACTGTGCCACTGGAGGGAAGGAGACAAAAGCTCCGGACTGCACTGAATCCCACTTCCAACTGCACTGAACCCCAGTTCCAGGCTCATTGGGGGAGAGACTAGACTGTCTGGTAGTGGGTGAAACTTGAGGGCACATTTCTGTCAGAGGTGCTTGCAGAGAGTACCAAAGGACACTGAGGAACACTGAGATTCAGGAACCTCATAGGGTGGGGATGACAGAAAGCCAAGGCTGTAGGCTCCACCCTGAAACTCCAGGCCATCCAAGCTGAGCACAGAGGCTTTTCAATAAGGCTGTCTCCCGGCATAGTCAGAGCTGATCCTCACAGCCAATTGGCCTGGAGGTCAGTTCCTCCCAGTGATATCAACAACAATCAAGATTTAACTACAAAAGACTGTACACACAGTCCACAAAGGGGTGCACCAAGAGTGTCCACCTCAGGTAACTTGGAGACTGACTCACTGAACCATATAAGACACCTTAACTCTACCAACTCAGGGAAGCAGCGAAAATGTCAAGACAAGGAAACAGATCCCAAATGAAAGAAATGGAGGACAAAAAGCGACTGGATATAGAGTTCCAAACCATGCTTATAAGGTTTTTCAAGAATTTCCTAGAAAAGGCCAATAAAATAAACGAGACTTATGAGGATATGAAAAGAGATCAACTAGAAATAATAAGGGATCAACTAGAAAAAAGAATACATTCTCTGAAATAAAACATATTCTACAGAGTCCTAAAAACAGAATGGAAGATCGCAAGAATCAAGTCAATGATTTGGAACATAAAGAGCCAGAAGACACTCCTCTGCAGAAGCAAGAAGACAAGAGAATCCAGAAAGTTGAAGAAAGTGTAAGAAACCTCTGGGACAACTTCAAGTGAACCAACATCAGAATTATGGGGGTCCCAGAAGAAGAGAGAAAGCAAGATACTGAAAACATATTGGAAGAAATAGTGACAAAAAACTTCCCCCACCTGGTGAAAGAATTAGACCTACAAGTCCAAGAAGCACACAGAATCCCAAACAAAAGGAATCCAAAGAGGACCACACCAAGACACATCATAATTAAAATTCAAAGAGCAAAAGACAAAGAGAGAATATTAAAAGCAGCAAGAGAAAAGCAGGTAGTTACCTATAAAGGAGCTCCCTTATGAATGTCAGCTGATTTCTCAACAGAAACCATGCAGGCCAGACGGGAATGGCAAGAAATATTCAAGGTGATGAATAGCAAGAACCTACAGCCAAAAATACTCTACCCAGCAAAGCTATCACTCAGAATCGAAGGCCAGATAAAGAGCTTTACTAATAAAAAAAAAAAAAGTAAAGAAGTTCATCACCGCCAAACCAGAATTATATGAATTGCTGAAGAAGGTTCTTTAGAAAGAGAAAAAAAATAAAGATAAAAATTATAAACAACAAATATGTAACTATCAATAAGTGAATCTAAAAACTAAGGGAATTAAATAACCTGGTTGACAATATTAATTGGTGAATATAATAGAATCAGAGGTATGGAAGGGGAGTGGACTGATGATTCTCAGGGAAAAGAGGAGTGAGGGGTGCGGGAAGAGCCTGAACATAAACTGTGCACCTATGGATGAGGACAATGGGGGGTGGGGAAAGGGCAGAGGGTGGGGTAGGAACCTGGTGGAGGGGAATAAACTGAGGAACTGTTCTTATTAAGAACAATAAAGGTTTATTTAAAAAAAAAAAAAAGACAAGAAAAAGAAAAGAAAGAAAAAAAGAATACAGCCCAAAGGGCTATCTGCTCAGAATGTGCCCAAAGCACTTCCCACTTGTAAGAAAACACAAAAGGATGTCCAGCATCCACTGTGATCATCTCTTCTATGTTTGTGGTGTCCCCTCCTATATAAAAGTGTCAGGTGAATACCTCTTTGTGTGCTACCACAAAAGAGGGTCTGTCAAACCTAGTCACAGTTGTCAGCAAGATCTAGGGTGAGAAAACCTGTTAGTATGTGCTCACTAACAGATCTGACCTATCAGACTGTGCCCACTTACCACCATGGTCTTACCAGGCATCAATCCTACTCCAGATGTCGGAAAGCCTTTACTAAACTCTATCCCTAATTGAAAGTGTCTGAGGTTGGTTCTAATGTTTTTGAAGTACCAATCAAATTTCCTAGGGGATTTTAAAAGGAAGTGACTCTTAAAGGCCGAGGGCTGGGAGAGTTCAGCCAGTACTCAAAATTCTGGGGTGGCCATCACCCAGAGCTCCAGGAAGAGTACAAACACCTCCAGCCTTATTCCTATGTATGCCCTCACTATCAAAAGATCTGTCTTCTTCATTCTGGTCTCCTTAGTCTTTCAGCAATGAGTCTCTTTTGACCCCCCCCCCCTATTTCCAGTTCTCTCCTCTACTTATTTTTCTCATGAAAGAAAAAATCCTCAACTCCAGGGCCTATATGCCCTTCTCCAGATGGGAAGATGTAGGTATCAGAAGCATGCTATACCTCCTAAGCAGGGGTACTTTATTTTAGGCTTTTCTATAATTCTGATAATGACCAAGACTTCTGATTCCTACAAGTCCATGGCTAGTTTCTTAAAATTCAAACCATGGAAAGCTTGTCAATCTATCCAATAATTTGACCAAAAGATTATATATAAAACACACAATTTTCCTTTTAACAGACTGGAAAAGGACTAAACAAATCCCACATTAAAGGGGATGACATTTTCTTCAGAGCCAAGAAATCCTTGTGTGTGGGGAATTTTTTTGTTTGTTTGTTTGTTTTTTGTGTGTGCTTTTTTTTTTAGGGATGATGAGGTCTGGGCACAGAAGGAAATGATGATGGAATTTAGAGGTGATATTCCCTATGTGTGAGTAGGCCTTGTAACCTAGTGGAGACAAACTGAACAATAAGAATTAGGACAAGTGGGTCCTGTGAAAGGAAAAGGATTTTAGTGTTCAATGATTCCAAGGCTAAGAACAGGAAAAAACAAGTATTAGTCTGGAGAGTTGTATATCAATACCCAAGAAAACTAGACAGATAACTGAACCTTGAGCCGAGGTTTTTCTCCCATGGTCATGTCTCATGACACTAAAGAATGAGCTCCTTAGACCAGAAGATTTAAGCAAAAGTGTGGAAAATTTATTACAAGCAGATCCAGACTACCTGAACATGGAGGCAAGGGAGGGGGGTGGGTAGGAGAAGAGAGACAATAATGGGCTGCCTATGAAACCTTATACTCTAGGGGGTGTATATTTGCTACAAGCCTGCTCTATATCTATCCATGTCATCACCTGCATTGATTCCCCTAAATGTTCTTGTCCAGCAACAAACCTGAACTTTCTCTGTTTCTATGTATTCCTACACCTTGTTGCTGCAGGCTCTCCCTTGTTTTCTCATGCCTACCACTTTGAGTCCAGAAACATTATTTCTGCATGGTTGGTTCCTGTGATTAGGCTTGCTCAAACTGCCATGTCTGCCCCTGCCTATGTTCCATCCGCCATTGTTTTACACTGGACCCCTGCCCTATCTGCCTGCATTTTAAGTTAATCCTATAAATATTATTTAATAAACCAATTTATTAACTAAGGTCATTTAGGTGGTGTCTAATTCTTTATTATTATAAATGCTTCAGTACAGACCTATGTATAAGTACTATGTATGCATATAAACATACATATATATGTAATATTGCACATATGTGAGTATGTTCTAGAAACGGACATTTTTAGCCCATTTGAAAATGTCCTCTCATTTAGCACTTCAATGTTAGTCATGTTCCTTGTTTAGATTAATATACAATGATGCATTAATTCTTTGAAAATTCTTCCAAGGTTCTAGTTTTTTAAAGATAGTACAAAGTTACAAGAAAGACTGAAAGAAGTCTGTTTCCATGTCTGTTTAAAATCCTTTGTATTTCTGTGGGGTCATTTGTGACTTCACCTCTTTCATTTCTGATTTTGTTTATTTGGGTCCTCTCTCTTTGTTTCTTGTTGAACCTAGAGAGAGATTCATCAATTTTATTTATCTTTTTAAAGAACCAGCTCTTGATTCTATTGATCTTTTGTATTGTGTGGTTGTGGTTGTTGTGTTGTTGTTGTTGTTGTGTTGGGGGTTTGGTTTGTTGTTGTTGTTTTTTCTCTGAGTCATTTATTTCTCCTGTAATCTTTATAATATCCTTCATTCTACTTACACTGGGCATTTCTTGTTCCTTTCTAGTTCTTTACGTTATAGGGTTAGATAACTTATTACCAGTTTTTCTTGTGTGTGTGAGGTTTTTTTGTTGTTGTTTTTGTTTTTTTGGGGGGGGGGTGTTTGTTTTTGAGATAGGCCTGGGGTACTAGTATGAACTTCCCACTCAGAAGTGCTTTCATTGTGTCCCACAGATTTTGAATTGTTGTGTTTTCATTTTTGTTTACAGAATGTTTTTAACTTCTTCTTTGATCTATTTGGTACATGTTTGATTGTTTTTATTGTAATTGTTTTCTAATTATATGTCATTGTGATCTGAGAAGATGATTTCAATCTTCTTGAATTTGTAGAGACATAGCCTATATCCTACCATGTGATCTGTCTTTGAAAATGTTCCATATGAACTTGAGAAGAATATGTATTCTATAGCTTTGGGGTGAAATGTTCTGAAGATGACAATTAATTTCACCATATCTAGTGGGTTGTTTAGGACTGATGTTTCTTTGTTGATTTTTTTGTCTAGAAGACTATCCAGTGGTGTTAATGAAGTGTTAAAATTCACTACTACCAGATTATGTTGTTGTTGATCTCTTCCTTGATATTTTCCAGAAGGTTTTTATGTATTTGGGTGCTCCCATATTTGGTGCATATATGTTTACCAGAGTTATATCCTCTTGTTGAATTACTCCATTTAGTATTATGAAGTGGCCTTCCTTATGTGTTGTTATGGCCATCACTTAGAGGTCTATTTTGTCAGATATAAGTATTGCTACCCCAGCTTTTTGTTTTTTGTTTTGTTTTTTTTTTTCATTTACCTGAAAATATTTTTCCAGTCTGTGTGAGTCCTTTGTTCTGAGGTTGGTCTCTAGTAGACAGCTGATATATGGGTCATGTTTTCTTATGCATTCAGCTACCTTGTGTTTTTATTGAAGCACTTAAACCAGTTAGGTTTAAGGTGATTATTGATAGGTACTTGTTTTTGCCATTTTTATTCTTTATGACTGTACTCCTTCTTCCCATCCTATTTCATCTTTTTACAGCAGTCCCTTTTAGCATTGCTGGATTGGTGGAAATAAACTCCCTCAGACTTTTTTGTCTGGGAAGCTCCTGGTTTCACCTTCAATTTTGAATGATAACCTTGCTTTGTAGAATATTATTGGATTCAGTTCCTTGCTTTGCATCACTTTGTATACTTCATTCCATTCCCTTCTTGCCTGATATGTTTCTGTTGAAAAATAAGTTGATAGTCTAATCGGAGATCTATTATAGGTAATATTCCGTCTCTCTCTGGCAGCCTTTAAGATTCTTACTTTGATGTTTGCCAGGTGAGTTACAATGTGTCTTGGTGTTGGTCTCTTTGGGTCTATCTTGTTTAGAACTCTGTGTGCTTCTTGAACTTGTGTGAGTTTTTCTTCTCCATGTCAGGGAAATTTTCTCTTATTATTTCTTCAAACAGGTTTTCTATTCCTTGCTCAGCTTCCTCTCCTTCTGTCACCCCTATTTTGCAGATGTTGTTCATTTCATGTTGTCCCATAACTCCTTTAGACTCTCCTCTTTCTTTTTACTTTTTTTTCCAGTTGCTGCTCTGCTTGGATGTATTTTCTACTTTTTCTTCTAACTCGCTGATTCGGTCCTTAGTTTTTTCCAGTCTAGGGTTGAAACCTTCCATTGTGATCTTCATTGCAGCCATATCATTCTTCATTTCCTCTTGATTCTACACATGTTGGTGAATTTCTCATCCAGCCTTTTGAGCATCTGTATAACCATTACTCTGAATTGTTTCTCTGACAAATTGCTGCCTCCATTTTATTTTTTATTTTCTGGCGATTTCTCATTTTCTTTCTTTTGGAAATTGTTTCTTTGTTTCCCCATTTTTGCCATCTCTTTGTATTTATTGATATTTTACAGAGAGGGGGAGAGAGGGATAGAAAGCTAGAAACCTTGTTGAGAGAGAAACATCGACCAGCTGCCTCTTGCACACCCCCTACCAGGGATTTGCCCGCAACCAATGTACATGCCCTTGACCGGAATCGAACCTGGGACCTTTCAGTCCACAGACCGACGCTCTACCACTGAGCCAAACCGGTTTTGGCTGTATTTATTTCTGTGTACTGTTAGTTCTGTCACTTTCTAGCCCTGGGCAACCTGTTTAAGACCCAAGAAGTTGAAGCCCCTAGCAGTCCAATGGTCCAAGACTCCTTGCCCCAAAAGTTGGATCTGCCTTGAGTCTCATGCTTTTATCTCTGTTCTGAGTTGTATTCCTTTCCCCCTAAGATCTGGTTCCTCAGTTGTTGTCTGCTACAGGTGCTCAGGGTTGGTGGAGGCATTTGCACACTTCTTCTAATATGTATCTCCAGCATAGGTCTGGCTGCATGGGGGCTGGGTGTGCAGAGGTCCTTGAAGGGCCAATTCCAAGTGTGCAGGGACCTGGTATGCTAGGACCAGTCACTCAGGTTCCAGATGTGTGGTGTCCTGGTGAACTGGGTTCTGGCATGTGAGTTGCTGGTGCACAAGGTGTTGGCTTGATGACTGAGTGTGCCTTGTCCCAGCGTGTGGCATTCCTGATTCTCCAAGTCCCAGTGCATGGGTTCCTGAAGTGCAGGGACCAGTTTCAAGGGCTGGCAGGTGCAACTTGGAAAGTGTCTATGGCTGCGGTCACTACTAGGACTGGCAGTGAGGTAGAGCACCATTCACCACAGGGGTGGTAAGCAAATGGCTCTCTGTGCAGGTGCTGTATGGTGTCTGAAGACAGTGTGGTTGTTTGTGTGACTGTGCTCCTGGTCTCCATTGCTCCCCCTTGAAGATGACATGGTCTATGCTCCCAAGCTGCACTGGTATGGGAGTGCCCACCACAGTAGCAGGGGCTCCCCTTCCAGAAGAGCCCTATCCACCAGTCTCCAAGACTCCTGAGAAATGTAATTGTCCCTTAATCACACACACACTACACACCTCCACACACTCCCCTCTCACTCTTTTACTCACTCACACTCTCTCCCTCACTGCATTCTGCTGACCATCATATTGTGATCCTCTGGTTTAGTTTGTTTGTTTGTTTGTTTGTTGTTTTTAATAAGCATAATGCAAGTTTTGTGGGTGAAAAAAGACCACATGCTAACTTGACCAACTCAGGGAAGGTCTATGTGGCAGTGTTGCAAACTCAAAAACCTAATGTAACCACAAGAGATGGTCTAAAATTAAAACCTTTTAATTAAAAAGCAGTTTATGGTGGGTAGTCACATTTGAAGCCTGACAAAGTTCAATCTTTACCTTAACTGAGCCTATTATCTTTTTTCATCTACAATAACATATTGTTGGAATGTCAAAGTAATTTTCCTTTTTTTCAGACCCCTTAAGGCACCACTGTGCAGAGACCACAAATCCCCTCATTATTATTGAGTTAATTGTTTACTGTTAACTATTTTGTACCCATTTAAGTAAAGGAAGTATGTGTCTATCATTTTACTTTTTATCCAATACCTGATGTTTCTCCTGCTTTGCACTCTCCTGCTTATGTAATCTATCACAAGTGGAGTTAATAAAACCCAGTTACATCTCCCCTTTTGATTGTAATGTATAAAACATGGTTTAAAAAAAATTTTGCCAGAGTACTATCTCAATACGCTGAGATTCTGCTTCCTGGAAATTATCAACAGTTTGGCTCAAATAAATTCACAAAAATTATTTACAGGTTTGAGTGTGTGTGTGTGTGTGTGTGTGTGTGTGTGTGTTTTACATTAACCGTTTCAAAATGAGAGAACAGATGCAGAACAATAGCAGAAAATGTTCTTTCTTGAAGGAAGGAAAACTCAGCACATTGCAATGAGGAACTACTCTGCTGCTACTTTTTAATACTACCCTAAAAAGACTAATTTCAGTGGTTTCTTTCTGAATTTGCCCATATGTCTGAGCAAAAATGTACAGGGCACTGCAAAACAAGAAAACCAGCAGCTTCTCTGTCAGAGGGGGCTCATTTGGTTTGGAGCAGAGTGTGGAAAAACCCTACATTCAGTGTTGTTGTCAATACAATTATTTGTTTACTTCAACAGAGCATTAAGGAAAAGGACTTAAATCCTTCAACAAAGTTTAATCATGGCCAAGATTTTTTTTTCAATTGAAGTAATTGGTTCTGGGTAATGTTATTCTGAACACAGTGTTGGAAACACATAAACTTCAGTTAAATCCCTTAGTGACAGCATTATTTATTTAAAACAGATTTTCATTGTTTATTTTGCATGCTATTTAAATATTTCCAAAAGGAGATTGTGTTCATGCCAAATAGCACTATGATGACAATAGTCCATCTAATGCTATGGCCAAAAAACATTTTTGTTTTAATTAGAAAGATCTTGTGTCTCAAAAGGCTACTTATAATAAAATATCTCCATATATTGGGAAAAGGTAATAAGATGTGCAGAAAATTAATTCAAAAAATCATACGAGACAAAAATCCATACCATTTGATGATTATTTTTGAGTTGCCAGGACCAGAGATGGACTTACTGAGAGGTGAATAAAGCCTCACATGCAGGATCTCTATGAGTGCTGGGAGTGGCCAGGGATTAGCTCTTTCTCTCACCTCAGGTTGTTGCAAATCTAAAAATTTGGGAACAGAAGTTATTATGTGAGAGAATAAGGAATAATAGGAATACCAACCTTAAGTTGTACTTCTCTCTCCTGCTCCTCTGCCATTGCTCTCCAAATTTAATGCTATTGTCTCATTAGCAGTGTAGTGCTCAGTTTCTATCCCATCTCCTTATCATGATGCAAATTATTAATATTGAAGAAAAGAAAGATATTTAAAATGATATAGCTTGCCAAAACCTGTTTGGCTCAGTGGATAAAGCATCAGCCTGCAGACTGAAAAGTCCCAAGTTCAATTCCGGTCAAGGGCATGTACCTTGGTTGCAGGCACATCCCTGTTAGGGGGTGTGCAAGAGGCAGCTGATCAATGATTCTCTCTCATCGATGTTTCTAACTCTCTATCCCTCTCTCCCCCCTCTGTAAAAAAAATCAATAGAACATTTTTTTAAAAAAAAACAGCAAGTTATAATTTAAAAAAATAAATAAGAAAGAAAGAAAGAAAGAAAGAAAGAAAGAAAGAAAGAAAGAAAGAAAGAAAGAAAGAAAGAACGAACGAAAGAAAGAAAGGAAGGAAGGAAGGAAGGAAGGAAGGAAGGAAGGAAGGAAGGAAGGAAGAAAGGAAGGAAGGAAGGAAGGAAGGAAGGAAGGAAGGAAGGAAGGAAGGAAGGAAGGAAATGATATAGCTTTTTATGCTATAGCTGGTCTCACTTCTTATGAGTAAATGCTCAAAACCAATTCAGTCTAGTATTCCTCTGTATTTTGGTTAAATCTTACTTGAATTTTTTGTTTAGCCAGAGTTTTGTCAGGATTTGCATGTGGAAACCTATTTATACTTAAGAGAGCCCATTAAAAATAGCTTAAAAAAAGACATTTCAACTTAACTATCTTTGGAGATGGGGGAAATCTTTGACTAAACTCAGTAAAGAAGTAACCATGGAGATGGCAGATAAAAGCCCAAATGATGGCACTGTGATTCTCAATAAACCAGGTAGAGATATTGGCTAGGGAGACATGTGAGTCAAAGACTGGATTATAAAACAAGCCCCTGATCTCCCATTTCTGCCCCCAGAATATTTACAGGATCTTGGCTTCAGAGTTCTACAAGCCGAGGCATCTTTGAACCTCAGCTCAGTCACAATTTCTGCACAGCCTTGGGCCAGTTACCCAATTTGAAACTTAAATTCCTTAGTAAATTAGGAGAAATAACAACTACCTCAAATAATTGCAGTAAGTATTAAATAAATTAAGGTAAGTGGAGCATCTAATATAGTATTTAGACAATAACAGCTTCCCAAAATATTCTCATTCTTGACTTTTTGCCATTAATTCTTCTCCCAATTCCATGTGCAAGTGCTTTAGTTCCCACGTTACAAACTTTCACAGAGTAACAATAATCTACTACATAAAGACAGAAGACAATGAGACATTTTATGTTTTAAAGCTAACAGATTTTTTTAATTGTGCACACACTTATATGTAAATATTTTTCTTAATATATTTATAGCTTTACTTTGGTCACAAAAAATATCATATATCTTAAATATGTAAAATTAAATCACAACTTTTCTAAATAAACTCACATCTTCAGTTTTTTGTGTTTTTTTTTTTATCTGACTTTCAACTTTAAAACCCCAGAAATTATTAGAGAGAGAGAGAGAGAGAGAGAGAGAGAGAGAGAGAGAGAGCGCTGCCAAACTATCAAGAATTAATATTGATTGCCCAACCAGCATGGCTCAGGGGTTGAACCAGGAGGTCATGGTTCCTGGTCAGGGTCCATGCCCAGGTTGTGGACTCAATCCCCAGTGGGAGTCATGAAAGAAGCAGTCAATCAATGATTCCCTCTCATTATTAATGTTTCTATCTCTCTCTCCCTCTTCCTTCCTCTCTGAAATCAATGAGATATATTTTTTTAAAGAATTCATATTGAGAGGAAACCAAGATGGCTGCATAGATAAACACCTAAACTGCTGCCTCACACAACAATTTCAAAACTACAACTAAAAGACAAAATGTCTATCACCCAGAAACATGGGAAAGCTGGCTGAGTGGAAGTTCTACAACTAGAAGAGAAAAGAGCATTGAGATGTGCACAAGCACTGAAAAGCTGAGGTTCAGAGGCACGTGAATCAGGATGGTGGCAGGAGAACTGGGTGCGCAACTTTTTTCAACCCAAAGGGAGAGAAGCTCCTGATTACTCTGAACTCCAGTTTCCGGCGAGATGCTGGGGACCCAAACTCTTACAGGGTGAAGCTGGACAGTCTGCCATCAGATCAGAAAGTGAGGGTGGCTTTCTTGCAGAGGTGTGTGCAGCAATCATTGTTTACTACACTGGAGATGGGAAAACTTGGAGACACAGAGACAGCTGACTGGCAGCCATTGCTGTTTGCCATGCTCTAGCCTAGTGACTCCCTGAGACCCCATCCCGCACAATCTACAAACCCACCCAAGCTCCATGCAGTGGCTTTTGCATATAATGGCCTGCCCTAATAAACTACAGCTCTAATCAGACAGCTCCAAAACCTCCAAACCTCAAGAAAAGAGAAAACTGTAGTTCTCACTGTACCTCCTGATGGGTGGCCTCAGACAATAGCTGTCCTTCACCCTATTGGAGATCCAGAAGCCAGTGTACCTAGAGGTCAGTGTGAGACAACACCAGATTTCTACTCCTTATATCCATAAGTGATACATTCAAGAGGCAGACTCAGTGAGCACCAAAACCCCATTGAAACAAGTCCTGCCCCATAATCATGTCTCCAGCACAGCTGTTCTTCCATTATAGACACAGTGGGCCCTCACAGCCAATGGCCTGGAGGTCAATTCCTCCCAGAAATCAAAGCCTAACTATACCAAGTCTTTGCACTCAGCCCATAAATGGGTGTTCCAAGAGTGTCCACCTCAGGTGATAGGGGAGGCTGACCCACTGGGCCCTATAGGTCACCTACCACAGAAAACCACTCCATCAACACAGGGAAGCAGCAAAATGTGGAGACAAAGAAACATGTCATGAATGAAAGAAATGGAGGAAAGCAAACTACTGGACATAGAGTTCAAAACCACATTTAGGTTACTCAAGAATCTTTTGAAAACTGCTGAGAAACTTGATGAGACCTCTGAGGGGCTTAGTGAGACCTTCACTGACCTTAATGAGAATGCCCCCAAAATGGAAAAGAACCAGTTAGAATTAAGCATGCACTGTCTTAAATAAAGAATATACAGAAATTCAACTGTAGATCAAACCGAAAGAATCAAACCAAAGATTTGAAATATGAGAAAATAAAAAAACACCCAACCAGAAAAACAAAAAGAAAAAAGAATCCAAAAATATGAAGATAGTATAAGGAGCCTCTGGGACATCTTTAAGCATATCAACATCTGAATTATTAAGGGAGAAAGCAAAATATTGAAAACCTATTAGAAGAAATAATGACAGAAAACTTTCCCTACTTAGTGAAAGAAATAGACTTACAATCCAGGAAGTGCAGAGAACCTCAAACAAGAGGAATCCAAAGAGGGCCACACGAAGACACATCATAATTAAAATTCTAAGAGCAAAAGACAAATAGAGAATCTTGAAAGCAGCTAGAGAAAAACAGTTAGTTCCCTACAAGGCAGTACCCATATGACTGTCAGCTGATTTCTCGACAGAAACTATGCAAGCCAGAAGGGAGTGGCAAAAAGTATTCAAAGTGATGAACAGCAAGAACCTACGACCAAGATTACTCTATTCAGCAAAGCTGTCATTCAGAATTGAAGGTCAGATAAAGAGCTTCACAGACAAGAAAAAGCTAAAGTTCATCATCACCAAACCAGGATTATATAAAATGCTGAAGGGTATTCTTTAAGAAGAGTAAGAAGAAAAATGTAAAGACAAAAAAATGATAACACACACCTACCAACAAGTTTATCTAAAAATCAAGTGAATAAAAAATCTGATGAATAAAATGGACTGGTGAATATAATAGAATCAGGGGCATAGAAAGGGAGTGGATGGACAATTCTCAGGGGGAAGGAGGTGTGAGGGGTGCAGGAAGAGTTTGGACAAAAATCTTACACTATGAATGAAGACAGTGGTATGGGGTGGGGTGGGGAATCAGATAGAGGGGAGTTATGGGGGGGAAGAGGGACACCTGTAATAATCTGAACAATAAAGATTTATTTTAAAAAATAATTCAAATTGAGTGATTCTAAGGAACAATAGAAATCTTATATAGAATTCAAATTTTGACTGCCAGGCTTTTAACTCCTGGGCACAGTTCCCATGTATAACTTTGCTTAGGCACAGAATAATCATAGGATTTAAAACACTTTGTCCCTTACTATGCAAAGTATTAATAGAAAATCCAGACAAGTCCTAAGTTGTTCTAATTTGCCTCTCAGCATAACCATTGTGGCTTATCTCAGTTCCAGTTCTTACAACGTCATTTCTTGGATCACATGATCTCACACATCTAGAGGAAATAATGAACAACATAAACTGATTAACAAAAACAGACCCAGACTCTCAAACCTCAGAGGGAAAGTAGGAGAGGGTGGGGGTAAGGGGCAGAGATAAACCAAAGGACTTGTGTGCATGCATATGGGCCTAGCCAGTGGCCATGGACAACGGGGGGGGGGGGGGGGGGGGGGGGGGGGCTATATGTGGGGAGGGGTTTGGGATGGGCATGAGGGGATGAGGATACCATAATCAATAAAATGTATATACAGTGGTGCCTCGCATAAAGAACGCCTCGCACAGTGAACGCTGCACACAACGAACTTCATTTCATGATTCATACAACGAACTTCGTTTCACACAACGAAGTCGCCCGAGCTTCCACGACTGCTTTGCCCGAGCTTTCACGACTGCTTCGCCCGAGCTTCCACGATCGCTGCCGATGTATTGCATCCTTCCTCCACTGCAGGCAGTCGTTAGTCACTGCGCTTAACTTAAGCACGTATCGCGGCAATCGTTCTTCATTACGAATTAAATCACGCACGTATCACGGCAGTCGTCCTTTTAAGTTAAACTCAATATTTTTTTTATATCATGGCTTCTAAAAAAAGCAGGAAGGTGATTTCTGTTGAAATGAAACAGGAAATAATTAGAAGGAGTGAATGTGGGGTAAAACAGTGTGACCTCGTCAAAGAGTTTGGCCTCAGCAAGACCACCATTTTCACCATTTTGACAAATAAGGATGCAATCAAATCAGCCAAAGTAGCCAAAGGAGTATCAAAACTATTTCATGAAAAACATAGGTCTTCAATCCACGAGGAAATGGAGAGGCTATTAGCGATTTGGATTAAGGACAGGCAGGTGAAAGGTGACGTAACAACCCAAGATATTATCTGTCACAAAGCCAAGAGAATTTATGACGATCTAAAGAAAAACGTCCCTGGAAGTAGCAGCAATCAAGATAATGAAGAAGAATTCAAAGCCAGCAGGGGGTGGTTTTTTAGATTTAAGAAAAGGTGTGGAATCCACAGCGTTACTATGCATGGTGAGGCTGGCAGTGCTGACAAGAAAGAAGCAGAAAAGTTCTCTATTAACTTTCAAAAATGTATTAAGGATGAAGGATACTGCCCACAACAAGTGTTCAATGCCGATGAAACGGGTCTTTTCTGGAAAAGAATGCCGAGCAGAACCTTCATTACAAAAGAGGAGAAGAAATTGCCAGGACACAAAGCCATGAAGGACAGACTAACCCTTATGTTTTCGTCTAATGCCAGCGGAGACCTCAAGATCAAACCTCTATTGGTTTATCACTCTGAAAATCCAAGAATTTTCAAGAAAAATAACGTTATTAAGTCCAAACTGCCTGTCCATTGGAAGTCCAATCAAAAAGCCTGGGTGACCCAAGTTATCTTCAACGAATGGATTCTGGAAACCTTTGCTCCTGCCGTGAAGAAATTCTTGCTGGAAAAAGAACTGCCTCTCAAAGCCCTTCTGATACTTGACAATGCCCCTTCTCACCCAAAAGACCTAGAGGAAATATTGCAGGAAAATTATCCTTTTATCAAGGTGCAGTATTTGCCACCAAACACCACATCCATTCTTCAGCCAATGGATCAGCAAGTTATTGCGAACTTTTAAAAACTCTACACTAGAGCCCTCTTTAATAAGGTGTTTGAAGAATGCGAGTTTGGTGGAGACAATATGACTGTCCGAAAGTTTTGGAAGGAGAAATTTGATGTCCTTATGGCAATACGACTTATACAGAAGGCCTGGGAAGAAGTGTCACAAAGGACCCTCATTTCTGCTTGGAAGATGCTTGTGCCTTCGTGGAGCCAGGAAGAAGCAGTAGTTGATGACACAGAAGTGGTGAAGGACATCATCACAGTGGCCCAAAGGTTGGAATTAGAGGTAGAGGAAGAGGATGTAGAGGAGCTTATTGAGGAACACGAAGAAGAGCTGACAACTGAAGAGCTCCAAGCACTTCTGGTCCAGCAACAGGACAATGCTCAAAGGGAAGCGTCATCTGATAACGAGGAGCAACAATCAAACAATCAACCAATCCCAACTGCTGACATCAAGAACATCCTGGTCAAATGGAAAGTAGTTCAGGAGTTTACCAATGCCCACTATCCGGATTCAGCTGAAGCAAACAGGATCAACGATCTTTACTCCGATACTCTTGTCCGCTATTTCCGGCAGATGTTGGAGAAAAGAGAAAAACAAACGACTTTGGACAGGTTTTTCATGAAACCATCAGCCAAAAAGCAGAAAATGGATGAAGATGTGCAAGATTCGGTAGACTCTACTTAGTCTGTCTTAAAATTTAAAAAATGTGTGTGGTTTTTTTTTTTAATTATGTTTTTAGATGTATCTAAATAAAAATAATAACAAAAAAATTATCTTTTTTTATGTCATCTTAGCATATTTTATGCTACAGAACGAATTATTTTTTTAACATGTATTGTTATGGGAAAACGCGTTTCACATAATGAACTTTTCGCATAACAAACTTGCTCCTGGAACGAATTAAGTTCGTTGTGTGAGGCACCACTGTATGTATATGTCTCTAGTTCATATATATATATATATATATATATATGAACTAGAGAACAAAAATAAATTTTCAAAATGGCAGGGAGACTTTTTTAAACCAAGAGTGGAAAAAAAGGAATGATGTTATTTTATTAATATCTAATGTGAATGAAACTTCCCTAGGTCCTTTACACTCATTCCTTTCTTCCAACATCTTCTGTACCAACATCCCCTAAGAACTACTGATAACAGGCTGAGAGCTGTAAGAAGGGAGCATGGTTGAGGTACTGGGTGAAAAAGGTGAAGGGATTTAAAAAAAAAAAAAATAGACACAGACACACCAGAGGGAAACCGGGGTTGGGAGGAGATGGAACTGAGTAAAGGGGAGATAAATGGTGACAGAAAGAGACTTGACTTAGGGTGGTGAACACACAATGTAGTATGCAGATAATGTGTCATAAAATAGTACACTTGAACCCTGCTGATGTGGCTCAATGGTTGAGTGTTAACCTATGGAACCAAGAGGTCATGGTTCAATTCCCAGCAGGGGGCATATGCTCTGGGTGTGGGCTCCATCCCCAGTAGGGAAACAGGAAGCAGCCTATCAATAATTCTCTCTCATCATTGATGTTTCTATCTCTCCCTTCCTCTATTAAATCAATAAAATTACCTTACCTAACAATAGACAAACATGTAAGTTAATCGTACCTCTATTATGCCCATAGCCAATCAGAGTGACTATGCAAATTAACCCAAACAAGATGGCGGTTAATTTGCATATATAGGCACCCAGCGCCTGTATCCCAGGAACATCCTGGCACCCATGTCATTGTGAAGTAAGGCTGGGAGCAGAAGGGGACCCTCTGCAATCCATCGCAGGGAGCTGGGGCTCTGCTCCTGCCCAGGAGGCTTTCGGCCTGGGCAGGCCATAGGCAGGGGCAGAGTCAGTGATCAGAGGGAGCTGGAGGGCCCCTGCCCAGGCTAAAGCTTCGGCCAGAGGCTTTAGGCCTAGGCAGGGTCCAGCCTGAGATTGGTGTGAATTATAGCTGAAACACCTTTTCTGACTGCACATTGGCTAAGCTTCCTGCATGCCACTGGTAATAGTCTTAGTAACTTGGGTAATAAGAATCCAAAAAGGTGATCTAGGGTTTTTTCACCACACTTCTGGAGAAAAAAAAACGAAAGTCTGCTGTTGGAGGGCTAAGAAATGTAAACCATCGGTAGGACATCCCCTGAGGGCTCCCAGTATATGAGAGAGGGCAGGTTGGGCTGAGGGACCCCCCCTTCCCCCCCCCCCCCCCACACACACACAGTGCACAAATTTCGTGCACTGGGCCCCTAGTAAAATATTATTTAAAAATAGTACACTGCAAATCTATGGTTTTATTAACCAATGTTACCCCAATAAATTCAATATAAAAAGATCTACAATAAGGATTGATTCGCCAAGTATGGTACTACTTTTCCAATCAGAGCTAATTACAAATTTTGGAGACAAATTTTTCATCCCAATTCAATAGTACCAGCACCACTATTCACAACACTTGCACACATATTAACTTGTTTATTCATTGTGGGAATACTTCTAAAGATTTTCCACTACATTTCTTTGAACCCTTTCATTGATTATTGGTCTGAGATTTGACTCAAAATTCTAGATAAAATTAATTTTCACCTATAAATGTGACTTTTATCTCTAAAATCTCAGTTATTCCTGTTACGGAGAGGAGTGATACAACAAAGAAAAAATTGTCATTCATACAAAACAGTTTTCCTCTGCCCTTACTAACATTTAACCTTAGATATGACTTCTGATATATGACTACCCATCTGGACCTGATATATTGTACTCCATGCTTGGAGAAACTGTTCCAGAATTAAATAGTAGGAAAAAAAGAGGCCATAGTCATGTTTCAGCACAGTTAACTCACAACTTATTTTATTCATTCAATATTTATTCAGCATTTACAACATGCCAGATAATGTTCTAGTTACTGGGTTGTATAATTAAAAAAAAAAAAAGATTAAAGCTGAAACCGGTTTGGCTCAGTGGTAGAGCATCGGTCTGTGGACTGAAAGGTCCCGGGTTTGATTCCGGTCAAGGGCATGTACCTTGGTTGCGGGCACATCCCTGGTAGGGGGTGTGCAAGAGGCAACTGGTCGATGTTTCTCTCTCATTGACGTTTCTAGCTCTCTATCTCTCTCCCTTCCTCTCTGTAAAAAAACAATAAAATATATTTTTAAAAATCTTTTTAATTTAAAAATAATAAAAAAAAGATTAAAATTTCTACTGCTATAGAATCTATAGCTTACAGCAGGGGTGGGGAACATCTGGCCCACAGTCCACATAAGGCCAATTAAATAATTTGGTCTGACCCTTCCAGGGCATTAGGGGTGAGTTAATTAAATGTTTGACCAAATATAGCAGGTTAATTTTTAAGGTGAAAATTTTATATGGCCCACAAATAATGGTATAAAATATCCAGATGACCCTTGGCAGAAAAATGTTTTCCCACCTCTGCCTTTGAGGATGGAAATAAATAAGAGAAATAAGTAAATTCAATTACTTAGAAAATGGTAATTGCTAGTATTATGATGAAGAATAATACAGTGGAGGGAATAAGGAAGATTGTATGCAGTTACAAATATAAACATAGTAATCAAAGAATCCCTCACTTAAAAAAATGCCATTTGAGCAAAGACACGGAGTTCAAGGAGCATTTCAACTAGTACAAAAGCTCAAAAACGAAGAGACACTAAGACTATTTAAGATTTGGAATGAGGGCCAGTAAAACTGGAAGATGGAGCAATGGGACATGAGGTCAGAGAATTGGAGGTGGAACAGAGGAGAGTTTGTTGTAAATGAGTTGAAGAACTATTACAGAGTTTTTGGCAGAGGAGTGGCAATATCTGACTCAGATTTAATGGAATCACTCTGACTTTTCTGTGGAAAAGAGATCGAAAGATAATGAGAAAGATGGAAATAGAAAGTCCATTTTGTCTCTACCACAATAATAGGTACTCAAGTGATCATGATTAGGATCAGGCTAAAAGAGAATAAGAAGTTATTAGATTGTGGAAATATTTAAAGGTAGAACCAATAGCTAAATATCCTATATAATAAAAGGCCAGAGGCATCACAACCGGAATGAACAGAGACCAGACCACCATGGCCCCTCCCAGAGTTGGCTCAGCCCCCAAGCAAGCGGTTAGGGGCAATCAAGCAGGCAGGCAGAGTGGTTAGGGGAGATCAGGTAGGCAGACAGCCCCTTGCAGTGCTGGCTCTGCTTCCTTGCAAAGAAAGAGGGAGGCCGAGGCCAGCCAAGCCATCTCACTCCAGCCTGTCGCTTGCAGAGGGAGGTGACCAGTGGCAGGGGAGAGGGGGACAGTGCTGCACAGATGGCAAGCAGTGGCAGCAGTGGGGGTGAGGCCAGCTTCCTTCAACCAGGAGAAGGAAAGCTCTGATAGGCTCTGATCACAGGCCAGGCTTAGGGACCCTTCCCGAGGGGTCCCAGATTGAGAGAGGGTGCAGCCTGGGCTAAGGGACTCCCCTGAGTGCATGAATTTTTGTGCTATATATACTATATAGCAGTCAATTCAACTGATTCTTTTTCTATAACTATGTAGCTTTAATCTACCACAAAGCGATCCTTTGATGGCCTCCTTTGCCATTCAGCCCATGCTAAATAATTCTCCCTTTCCTCATGGGTCTGAGACAGAACAGATACTTCCACTACTGATTCCATCTATGATTTTTAACATTTCCTCCATGCTTTATTTAAATAACTATTTAACAATACTGTAAAAGCTAAAGTCTGGTAAGGGACAAGCAGAAAAACATTAAAGAGAATGAATTATCATGGAAATAATTTAGAATTTTAAAATCACATGCAAAAAATCTCTTGAAGTACATAGGGAAACCAGTTGTGGCTAAAACATTACCACTATTAAGTCTACCATTTGGTGTGAGGCATTTGCATAATTGCTATTTTAAAAGATCAAATTGTTCCCTGTGTTTATAATTGAACTAATGCATTTCAGCTGCTGTATCTTGTGCTTTACAAATCATTGGAAGCTTGAGATATTCATAGTCATATGAAGAGCCAAAAAAATGTCAATTTAATTTCTCAAGTTAAAAACTGATCTCATTATGAACAAACATAAATATGACATAAATATGAGGAAAAAGCAAGCCACTAAGCTAGCCTTGCCTGCAGATCTGTAGTTTCACCTAGGGCCAAGCTCTAACAAGGAGCAATAGAAGAACACCGTCTAAATTAGATGACAATTCTAGCATTTGTGTGGGTAAAGATTTATTCTAATGCTCAGTAATTAAATACACATATTGTGTATCTTGCTGCTAGTGCACATTCTAAACATGAGAAGTAAAAAATATGTATTTGTTAATGGAATTCTTGAATTGTCATTCCATCTCAAGATAAGCAAAAGGCCATCTTCCCCTTACCTATTAATTCTCCTTGATAAATGATACCAAGCTACTTCCTTTAGGTTTCAAGTCAATTCCTTTAATTCAATGGTTCTCAACCTTTCTAATGCCATGACCATTTAATACAGTTCCTCATGTTGTGGTGGCCCCTAATCATAAAATTATTTCTATTGCTACTTCGTAACTATAATTTTGCAACTGTTATGAATCATAATGTAAATATCTGTGTTTTCTGATGGTCTTAGGTGACCCTGCTAGTGGTTCTCAGCCTGTGGGTTGCTATCCACAGGTTGAGAACCACTGATATAGAACCTATAACCTGTCTATGCCCCAGTTTTATCTTGTAAACTGAAGATAGCAATTGCATATTGGATGGATCAAATAATAAATAGCACTTGGCATTGTTACTGGCAAATAATAAATGCTTAATTAAAAGGCCCACCCATAATATTTGTGGAGCCTGGAGAGTTATGCAAATAGTCTCTTATATTGGCAGATATCCAAAATAAAATCCAAGTGGTAAAAATGAATTTTATTTGATACTATTGCAATTGGAAAAAACCAATTTCATTATGGAATTGAATTTGATTCTCAATTTAAGTAGGATAAGTAGGAATTTATAGCCAAAGATGTGTTTCGAGCCTTGTCCCGGTGTTGATAGAAGGAGCACCTGAGATTCACTTGTGGAGTGTTTGTTGGCAAGTTAAGATATAGCAGAATTCCCATTTGTTTATTTTCTCTACATCAAAATAAAAAGCTTTTTTACAGCAAAAGAAACCATCAACAAAACAACAAGAAAGCCCACTGTATGGGAGAACATATTTGCAAATGTTATCATTGATAAAGGTTTAATCTCCAACATCTACAGACAGCTTATACAACTAAATAAAAGGAAAACGAATGACCCAATTAAAAAATGGGCAATGGACCTAAATAGAATATTTTCAAAAGAAGACAGAAGGAAGGCCAAGAAGCACATGAAAACATGCTCAAAGTCACTAATTATCTGAGAGATGCAAATCAAAACAACAATGCGGTACCATCTCACACCTATCAGAATGGCCAACATCAACAAATCAACAAACAACAAGTGTTGGCGAGGTTGTGGAGAAAAAGGAACCCTCCTGCACTGCTGGTGGGAATGCAGACTGGTGCAACCACTGTAGAAAACAGTATGGAGTTTCCTCAAAAAACTGAAAATGGAACCCCCATTTGACCCAGTAGCCCCACTCCTAGGATTATATCCCAAGAAACTAGAAACACCAATCAGAAAGGATATATGCACCCCTATGTTCATAGCAACACAATCTACAATAGCTAGAATTTGGAAACAGCCTAGGTGTCCATCAGCAGATGATTGGATAAAAAAAAACATAGTATATCTACACAATGGAATACTATGCTTCCATAAAAAAGAAGGAATTCTCATCATTTGCAGCAACCTGGATGGAATTGGAGAACATCATGCTGAGTGGAATAAGTTAGTCAATGAAAGAGAAACACCACATGACCTCACTCATTTATGGATATTAAAGAACATAAACTGATGAACCAAAAGATAGATATAGAAACAGTAAAGCAAAAATTACATTGGGGAGGGGAGGGAGATCTGGGGGCGATAAGAGATCAACCGAAGGACTTGTATATATGCATATAAGTACAACCAATGGACACAAAACTCTGGGGAGGGTGGATATGTATGGGGAGGGGGCAATGGTAAAATATGTACACAGATAATAATTTAATGAAAAAATAAAATTAAAAAAAACTGGAAAAAATAAGTAAATAAGGAATAGCAGAACTCTAAGAAAGGGTGGGGGACTGCTAGACAGGGTTTCCTGACCAAGCAGCCCGCACTACAGCTGAGACTTCTCCGGGAGCTACGGGCTCAGACGAAAAACTGTTCCATCTTGCAAGGGAAAGTGGATCTTATCTGAAGCCTGAAAACCCACAACTCATGGAGACCACCGAACAGCTGTGAGGCCCCAATCTGTGTCAACACTTGGATTCAAGGGAGCTCTTCATTCCACCAGGGAAAGATCAGGTTTCAAGGGGATAAGGTAAGGGATCTGGGTACCAGTGGCAGAAGCAGTAGCAGCAACTGCGGAGGGCAGTGGCAGAGAGAAAAGTCACACTGCAGGACCCTGAGGACCGGGGAAGTCTGTGCCCACAAAAGTCTTGCTGTTGATCTGTAAATGTGGAAGGGGGTCCTCAAAGTTGCTAACAGAAGGGATCTTTAAAATCAACCCATTCTGATCTGACACAGAGGGAGAGCATAAGAATTTGAAAGGTGTGCAGTCTGTTTAAACTTGTGCACAGACCTGTCATTCACACACCTGGGCTTTTTCCCTTTCATCCCCTTACTTCTAAGTACTAAGCAAGGACCACCCAGATTGGCATAACCTGGGAGACAGCAGGGGAAAGTAGCTGTTCTGAAAACTGGGGATCAGAGTGGGGAGAGATGATCTGGGAGCCAGCTCCAAGGCAGCCCACCTCCACAAACCAGTGTTGAGTGCCATAGAGAAAGAAGACTAGAGCAGCCAAAAAGACTGTGGAGTCAATCCAGAAACACTGCCACCTAGGGACTGAATTACAAACTGACTATTTTATTATTAGGGTTTTTTTTTTAATTAATTTCTTTATTGATTAAGGTATCACATATTTGTCCTCAACCCTACATTCCAATCCTACACACACACACATACCCCAACTATTGTCCTTGACCACTGGTTAGGCTCATATGTGTGCACATAAGTCCTTTGGTTGATCTCTCCCTTTTATCCCCACACTCCCTTTGAGGTCCAACAGTCTGACCCATGACTCCTTATCTCTGAGTCTGTTCTTGTTTATCAGTCTATGTTGTTCACCATTTCCCCTAGATTAATGAGATCATGTCCTGCTGGAAATATACTTATAAGAATAAAAAATGAGACAAGCAATAATCATTATGCTGAAAGGCATATGAATCAGTCTGTAGTGAGTTTCTTTATGGGCTACCTGTTCTTTTGAGACCCAATTTCAATGTCAAACAGTTCCTTATGTGTACATGTCATCAATGATATTTCAGTTCTGGATGGTGGGCAAATGGTGGTAATTCAGGTCCAACCCTCTCTGGTTTGGTACTGGGCAACCTGCAGGGATACACAGCTGCTGACTACTATTATGGCAAGGTGTTGTCAGTGTAATTACACTTTCTTGCCCCTCCCATGGTCCTCCTAAATAACCAAGGTGTTTGTTATTATTGGAGACTACATTAGGTGGGGGATCAGCCCATGTAAGTGGTCTTACCTGTGAAGTGTCTGGAGCATAATTCCAAAATACTTCCCCATTTGCCCCAGGTAATATTACCGTACATCTGATGATTGCTAGTATGGCTAGAAAGGCATTCTCAGGCATTCTTGAGTTTCTGGCTATCTCACAATTTCTTCCCTGAGGTTATATGGTCTGATTGGCATTTCTCTGTCTCTGAATCTATATATATATTTTTTTTTTCCCTCATCAGTTTATGTTGTTCATTATATTCCATAAATGAGTGAGATCATGTGATATTTATCTTTCTCTGTCTGGCTTATTTCACTAAGCATAATGTTCTCCATCTCCATCCATGTTGTTGCAAATAGTAAGAGCTCCTTCTTTTTTTTTTTTTTTTTTTTTTTTTTTTACTACAGCATAGTATTCCATTGTGTAGATGTACCACAGTTTTTTAATACACTCATCTGCTAATGGGCACTTAGGCTGTTTCCAAATCTTAGCTATTGTGAATTGTGCTGCTATGAACATAGGAGTGCATATATCCTTTTTGGTTGATGTTTCTAGTTTCTTGGGATATATTCCTAGAAGTGGGATCACTGGGTCAAATGGGAGTTCCATTTTAGTTTTTTGAGGAAACTCCATACTGTTCTTCACAGTGGTTGCACCAGTCTGCATTCCCACCAGCAGTGCACAAGGGTCCCTTTTTCTCGGCATCCTCGCCAGCACTTGTCATTTGATGACCTGTGGATAATAGCCATTCTGACAGGTGTGAGATGGTACCGCATTGTTATTTTGATTTGCATCTCTCTGATGATTAGAGACTTTGAGCAGGTTTTCATATGTCTCTTGGCCTTCCTTCTATATTCTTTCGAAAAGTGTCTATTTATATCAGTTGCCCATTTTTTGATTGGGTTGTTTATCTTTTTGTTGAGCTGCATGAGTTCACTGTAATGTTGGAGATTAAACCCTTATCGTTGATATCATTGGCAAATATGTACTCCCATGTGATGGGCTATCTTGTTCTTTTATTGATGGTTTTCTTTGCTGTGCAAAAGCTTTTTATTTTGATGTAGTCCCATTTTTCCGCCCCTTTAGCTTCCATTGTCCTAGGGGCAGTATCAGTGAGGAAGTTCTTTTGGCATATGTCACAGATTTTTGTGCCTATAGATTCCTCTAGTATTTTTTAAAAATATATTTTATTGATTTTTTTACAGAGAAGAAGGGAGAGGGATAGAGTTAGAAACATCAATGAGAGAGAGATCCAAGATGGCTGCACCCAGGTGAACACCTAGCCGCAGCCGCACACAACAATTTCAATAAAATACAACTAAAATATAAAACGGACATTGCCCAGAACTACAGGAAGGTTGACTGACTGGAAATTCTACAGTGAGAAGCAAGGAGAAAACCAGAAGGAGGCGCCGAGGAGCTGGAAAAGCCCAAGGTACGGAGACGCGGCATGCAGAGAGGACGGAGCCGGAGAGGAGGGAGGCCGAGTGCCTGACGGGCGTTCCCTAGTGGAAAGGAGATAAAACTCCGACTGTGCTGGGCCCCCGACTGCTCTGATCCCCAGTTTTAAGCCGGACCCCGGGGACTCAGGCTCAGCCATAGGGAGCCGGGCTGTAAGGCGGAACACCGGGGAAGTGGCGAAAGGAGGTCCCCGCGGTGCGCACGCACACTGCGCGCAGAGAAGGGACATTCGGCTGTGCCGCGGGATTGCCCTGACGGGAAGGAGACTGGGGCTCCAGACTGCTCTGAACGCCACCTCCAATTCCACTTCCAACTGAACTGAACCCCAATACCGGGCTCATTGTGGGAGAGCGTAGACTGTTTGACAGCAGGCGAAAATCGAGGGCACCTTTCTCTCAGAGGCGCAGTCAGTGAGCACTGAAGGACCCGCACAGGGCGGGGCTGACGGAAGCCAAAGCTGCAGGCTCCACCCTGAAACCCCGTCCCATCTGTAATGGGACAATGCAACAACAAAATAGATCACAAACGAAAGAAATGGAGGACAAAAAGCATCTGGATACAGAGTTCAAATCTACGCTTATAAGGTTTTTCAAGGATTTCCTAGAAAAGATGGATAAGGACTATGAGGATATGAAAAGAGATCAACTAGAATTAATAAGGAGTCATCGAGAAATGATAAGGGATCAACAAGAAATAAAGAATACATTGTCTGAAATAAAAAATATTTTACAGAGTCCTAAAAACAGAAGGGAAGATCACAAGAATCAAGTCAAAGATTTGGAACATAAAGAGCCAGAAGACACTCATCCACAGAAGCTATAAGGCAAGAGAATCCAGAAAATTGAAGATCATGTAAGAAACCTCTGGGACAACTTCAAGCGAACCAACATCAGAATTATGGGGGTCCCAGAAGATGAGAGAGAGCAAGATATCGAAAACATACTGAAAGAAATAGTAACAGAAAACTTCCCCCACCTGGTGAAAGAATTAGACTTACAAGTCCAGGAAGCGCACAGAACTCCAAACAAAAGGAATCCAAAGAGGACCACACCGAGACACATCATTATTAAAATTCCAAGAGCAAAAGACAAAGAGAGAATATTAAAAGAAGCAAGAGCAAAGAAGGTAGTAATCTATAAAGGAGCACCTATACAATTGTCAGCTGACTTCTCAACAGAAACCATGCAGGCCAGAAGGGAATGGCAAGAAATATTCAAGGTGATGAATAGCAAGAACCTACAGCCAAAAATAATCTACCCAGCAAAGCTATCACTCAGAATCGAAGGTCAGATAAAGAGCTTCACTAATAAAAAAAAAGCTAAAGGAGTTCATCACCGCCAAACCAGAATTATATGAATTGCTGAAGGGGGTTCTTTCAGAAGAGAAAGTAAACAAAGATAAAAATTATGAACAACAAATACGTAACTATCAACAAGTGAATCTAAAAACCAAGGAAATTAAAAAAATCTGATATTAACTATTGAATATAATAGAATCAGAGGAATGGAAGGGGAGTGACCTGACGATTCTTGGGGAAAAGGGGAGAGGGGGGCGTGGGAAGAGACTGAACATAAACTGTGCACCTATGGATGAGGACAATGAGGAGAGGGGAAAGGGCAGAGGGTGGGGTGGGAACCTGGTGGAGGAGAGCAATGGTGGTGGGGGCGGGGGGGGAAGGAACATTTGTAATAATATGAACAATAAAAACTTATAAAAGAAAAAAAAAGTCTCTTCAATAAATGGTGTTGGGAAAATTGGACAGATACATGCAAAAGAATAAAACTAGATCACCAACTTACACCATACACAAAAATAAACTCAAAATGGATACAGGACTTTAACATAAGACAGGAAACCATAAAAATACTAGAGGCATCCATAGGCAGCAAAATCTCAGACATATGCCAAAAGAACTTCTTCACTGATACTGCCCCTAGGGCAATGGAAGCTAAAGAGAAAATAAACAAATGGGACTACATCAAAATAAAAAGCTTTTTTACAGCAAAAGAAACCATCAACAAAACAACAAGAAAGCCCACGGTGTGGGAGAACATATTTGCAAATAACACCACTGATAAAGGTTTAATCTCCAACATCTACAGACAGCTTATACAACTAAATAAAAGGAAGATGAATGATCCAATTAAAAAATGGGCAATGGACCTAAATAGAATATTTTCAAA
The DNA here is from genome assembly GCF_014108245.1 of Pipistrellus kuhlii. Lineage (NCBI taxonomy): Eukaryota > Metazoa > Chordata > Mammalia > Chiroptera > Vespertilionidae > Pipistrellus > Pipistrellus kuhlii. The sequence goes on along the minus strand of NW_023425529.1, from coordinate 97,251,220 downwards.
AGAAGACAGAAGGAAGGCTAAGAGGCACATGAAAACATGCTCAAAGTCACTAATTATCTGAGAGATGCAAATCAAAACAACAATGCAGTACCATCTCACACCTGTCAGAATAGCCAACATCAACAAATCAACAAATGACAAGTGCTGGCAAGGTTGAGGAGAAAAAGGAACCCTTGTGCTCTGCTGGTGGGAATGCAGACTGGTGCAACCATTGTGGAGAACAGTATGTAGTTTCCTCAAAAAACTGAAAATGGAACTCCCATTTACAGAGTAATCCCACTTTTAGGAATATATCCCAAGAAACTAGAAACACCAATCAGAAAGGATATATGCACCCCTATGTTCATAGTAGCACAATCTACAATAGCTAGAATCTGAAAACAGCCTAGGTGTCCATCAGCAGATGATTGGATCAAAAAACTTTGGTACATCTACACAATGGAATACTATGCTGCCATAAAAAAGAAGGAATTCTCATCATTTGCAGCAACCTGGATGGAATTGGAGAACATCATGCTGAGTGAAATAAGCCAGTCAATGAAAGAGAAATACCACATGACCTCAGTCATTTATGGATATTAAAGAACATTATAAACTGATGAACCAAAAGTCAGATATAAAGACAGTAAAGCAACAAGCAGACTGTCAAATTACAGTGGGGAGGGTAGGGAGATCTGGGGGAGATAAGAGATCAACCAAAGGACTTGTATACATGCATACACTTATATACATGTATATAAGTACAACCAATGGACACAAAACTCTGGAGAGGGAGAGTATGTATGGGGGGGGGCAATGTCAAAATATGTACACAGATAATTTAATAAAAAAAATATTTTAAAAAAATAAATAAAATAAATAAATTTTACCACTAAAAAAAAAAAAAAAAAAAAAAAAAAAGAAACATCAATGAGAGAGAAACATCGATCAGCTGCCTCCTGCACACTTCCTACGTGGGATGTGCCTGCAACCAAGGTACATGACCCTGACCGGAATTGAACCTGGGACCCTTCGGTCTACAGGCCAACGCTCTTTCCACTTAGCCAAACCAGTGCTGGATCCTCTAGTATTTTAATGGTTTCCCTTCTTATGTTTAAACCCTTGATCAATTTTGAGTTTATTTTTGTGTATGGTGTAAGTTGGTGGCCTAGTTTCATTTTTTTGCATGTATCTGTCCAGTTTTCCCAACACCATTTGTTGAAGAGACTGTCTTGACTCCATTGTATGTTCATGCTTCCTTTATCAAATATTAATTGAGCATAGTGGTTTGGGTAGTTATCTGGATTCTCTATTCTATTCCTTTGAGCTATATATCTGTTCTTGTGCCAGTACCAAGCTGTTTTGAGAACAGTGGCTTTGTAATACAGCTTGAAATCTGGTATTGAGATCCCTCCTACTTTACTCTTCTTTCTCAGGATTGCTGTGGCTATTTGGGATCTTTTTCTATGCCAGATGAATTTTTGGAAAGTTTGTTCTAGGTCTGTGAAAAATGCTGTTAGTATTTTAATGGGAAGTGAATTGAATTTATATATGCTTTGAGTAGTATGGACATTTTGATGATGTTGATTCTGCCAATCCATGAACATGGTATGTTCTTTCATCTGTTTATGTCTTCCCCTAACTCTTTTTTCAGTGTTGTGTAGTTTTCCGTGTAAAGGTCTTTTATCTCCTTAGTTAAGTTTATTCCTAGGTATCTTAATTTTTTTGGTATAATGGTAAATGGGATTGCTTTTATAGTCTCTCTTTCTATATGTTCATTATTGGTGTATAGAAATACAATAGATTTCTTGGCATTTATTTTGTATCCTGCTGCATTGCCAAATTCATTTATTAATTCTAGTAATTTTTTTATGAAGTCTTTAGGGTTTTCTATACAGTATCATGTCATCTGCAGATAAGAACAGTTTTACTTCTTTTTTAATTTTGATGCCTTCTTTTTCTTCTTCTTGTCTGATTGCTCTGGCTAGTACTTCCAGCACTTTGTTGAACAGAAGTGGTGAGAGTAGGCACCCCTCTCTTCTTCCTGTTCTTAGAGAAAAAGGTTTTAGTTTTTGTCCATTGAGTATGATGTTGGCTGTGGGTTTGTCATATATGGCTTCTTTATTTGTGGTATGATCCTTCTATATCTACCTTGCTGCCAGTTTTTATCAAGAAAGGATGTTGGATTTTATCAAATGTTTTTTCTGCATTGATAGATATGACTATGTGATTTTTATCTCTCATTTTGTTTATGTGATGTATCACATTTATTGATTTGTGACTATTATACCATCCTTGCATTCTTGGGATAAATCCTATTTGGTCATAGCATATGACCTTTCTGATGTACTGTTGGAGCCAATTTGCTAGAATTTTTTTGAGGATTTTGGTGTCTATGTTCATGAGGGATATTGGCTTGTAATTCTCTTTCATTGTGTTATCTTTATATGGTTTTGGTATTAGGATGATGCTGGCTTCATAGAAGGAGCTTGGAAGTATTCCTTCCTCTTGAATTTCTGGAATAGTTTGAGAAGTATAGGTTTTAGTTCTTCCTTGAATGTTTGGTGAAACTCCCCTGGGAAGCTATCTGGCCCTGGGCTTTTGTTTTCTGGAAGTTTTTTGATGACCGCTTCAATTTCTTCCATAGTTATCTGCCTATTGAGATTTTTATTATCTTCTTGAGTAAGTTTTGCAAGGTTGTATTTTTCTAGGAATGTGTCCATTTTTTCCAGGTTGTCTAGTTTATTAGAATAGAGTTGTTCATAGTATTTTGAAACAATCCTTTGTATTTCTGTGGGGTCTGTTGTTATTTCACCTCTTTCATTTCTGATTTTGTTTATTTGGGTCCTCTCTCTTTGGTTTTTGGTGAACCTGGCCAGAGGTTCATCAATCTTGTTTATCCTTTCAAAGAACCAGCTCTTGGTTTTATTGATCTTTGGTATTTTTTTTTTATTTTTTGGTCTCTATGTCATTCATTTCTGCTCCGATCTTTATTTCCTTACTTCTGCTCACTGTGGACTTTTCTTGTTGCTCTCTTTCTAATTCTTTAAGTTTTAAAGTTAGATTATTTATTAACGCTTTTTCTTGTTTTTTGAGGTATGCCTGTAGAGCTATAAATTTTTCTCTCAAGACTGCTTCCATTGTGTCCCATAGTATTTGTATTGCTGTGTTTTTATTGTCATTAGTCTTCAAGATGTTTTTAATTTCTTCTTTGATCTCATTGTTAACCCAATCATTGTTTAACAGCATGCTATTCAGCTTCCAAGTTTTTAAATTTTTTAGAGTGTTTTTATTATAGTTTATTTCTAATATTATGCCATTGTGGTCTGAGAAAATGCTTGATATAATTTCAATCTTTTTGAATTTGGGAAGACTTTGTTTATGAACCAATATGTGGTCTATTTTTAAAATGTCCCATGTGCACTTGAGAAGAATGTATATTCTGTGGCTTTGGGGTGAAATGCTCTGAAGATGTCAATTAGGTCCATATGATCTACTGAGTCATTTAGAATTGCAGTTTCTTTTATGATTTTTGGCTAGAGAATTTATCCAGTGTTGTCAGTGGTGTATTAAAGTCTCATACTATGATTGTATTATTGTAGGAGATATCTCGATATCTCCCTTTATATTTTCCAGGAGATTTTTTATGTATTGGGTGCTCCTACATTGAGTATATATATATATGTTTATCAGGGTAATATCTTCTTATTGTATCAATCCCTTTATTATTATGAAGTGTTCTCATTTATCTTTTTTATGGCCTTTACTTTCAGTCTATTGTGTCAGAAATAAGTACTGCTACCACAGCTTTTCTTTTTTTCATTTCCATTTGTCTGATAGATGTTTTTCCATCTCTTCACTTTCAATCTGTATGAGTCCTTTTTTCTGAGGTGTGTCTTCTTGTAGACAGCATATGTATGGGTCATGTTTTTTTTATCCATTCAGCCACTCAAAGACTTTTGAGTGGAGCATTTAGTTCGTTTACATTTAAGGTTATTATTGAAAGGTACTTGTCTGTAGCCATTTTTATTTTTTGAGACTATGTTCCTTCTTACTTTTTTTTAATTAATATATTTTATTGATTTTTTATAGAGAGGAAGGGAGAGAGATAGAGAGCCAGAAACGTCGATGAGAGAGAAACATCAACCAGTCACCTCCTGCACACCCCCCACTGGGGATGTGCCCGCAACCAATGTACATGCCCTTGACCGGAATCAAACCCGGGACCTTTCAGTCCGCAGACCGATGCTCTACCACTGAGCCAAACTGGTTTCGCCTACTTTTTTTTTTTTTTTTCACCAGACCCTTTAGCATTGATTGGATTGCTGGCTTGGTAGTGATAAACTCCCTTAGTATTTTTTTGTCTGTGAAGCTCCTTATTTGCCCTTCAATTTTGAATGATAACCTTGCTGGATAGAGTATTCTTGGATTTAGTTTCTTGGTTTGCATCACTTTGTAGATTTCTTTCCATTTTTTTTTTTTTTTCTGGTCTGATGTGTTTCGGTTGAGAAATCATTTGCTAATATAATGGGGGTTCCCTTATATGTAACTTTCTGTCTCTCTCTTGAAGTCTTTAAGATTCTCTCTTTGTCCTGAATATTTGCCATAGTAATTATGAGGTGTCTTGGTGTGTGTCTATTCAGGTTCATCCTGTTTGGGATTCTCTGAGCTTGTATGACTTTTTTCTTTGCTACATCAGGGAAGTTTTCTGACATTATTTCTTCAAATATTTCTTCTAACCCTTGTTCTTCTTGTTGTTCTGGCACCCCTATTATTCTTATGTTGCTTCATTTCATGTTGTCTCATAGCTCCCTTAGGCTCTTCTCCTATCTTTTAAATTTTTTTTCTCCAGTTACAATTTAATTTGGCTCTGTTTTGCTTCCCTGTTTTCAAGTTTACCAATTCAGTCCTCTGCTTCTCCTAGTCTACTGTTGAAGCTTTCATGGTGTTTTTTATTGCACCTATATCACTCTTCATTTCTTCTTGATTCTTACATAAGTTGTTGATTTTTTCCAACCATTTCTTCTTTACTCTTGCTTAGGATGTTAATTTTTTCTTACATCTGATTTAAGAACTCTATGACCCTTATTCTAAATTCTTTTTCTGACATATTGTATGCCTCTGTGTCAGTTAGCTGCTTTTCTGGTGTTTCCTCCTTTTCTTTCCTTTGGTGCAATCTTTGTTTACCCATTTTTTGTCTCATCTATGACTGATCTAGATGTCGAGCTGTGCAGGGGCTACTCTTTGGGTGGCAGTAACTTCTCTGGTGTAGTTTCTCTATGGTAGCAGCTGCTTTTCAATTGGCTGCAGTTCCTCTGGTGGGTGCTGTTTGCAGCAGTGGTGCCTCCTCTGGTTGGTGGGGGAGGCTGCTTGTATAGCTTCTGTTCCTTGGACGGGGTTGGGCTGATTATGAGGTTGCTGTGGAACTGGCTGCTCCTCAGCTGCTGCTCCTTGGACAGGGACAGGCACGTGAATCTGCTGTTCTTAGGCCTGTGGATGGTTGTTCGTGAGTCTGCTGTTCCTTGGACAGGAGCAGGCTGCTCACATGTCTGCTATTCACATAGTTGCAGTGCCCTGGGCTAAAGCATTGGGCCAGTCAGAGGGCAACCAACTTCTGAACTCACAGGAGCCTGTGTGCTGGGCAGCTGGAGCCTCGTTGACTGTGGAATTGCAGCCTAGGTAGCGTGCCCCTGGTAGGGGTTGCTGTAGAGTCCCAGGTGTTATCTGAGGGCTCTCTGGTTGGAGTTATAGCAGCTCTCCTAGTTATAGCAGCACTCCCCTTCAAAAAGGCTGGGCCCCTTAGGACAAGCTGGCCTTCCAGTACTGTTTGCAATGATGGCAGAAGCTGCCTAGTTAGGCAATCCTGATTAGCCTGCCCCTGAAGATCCTGTGGGATCTAACTGTGCCTCACTCACTCACTTACACACATATACCCCACCTGACCACATGCTCTTCTTTTACTCCCTCACTCACTCATGCATTTTCCCTCACTGCCGTGTTCTTCTGGCCTCTGTAGTTGGTTCTGGGGTGTTGTTGACCCTTTCGTTGATGAAATTTCCTCTCCAGGTGTCTGATTATCTGGCTTGGTCTCAAGCCCCTTGGCCCAATCAGATAAAATTCACCTCAACAAGTCTCAACACTGAAGGAACTAAGCACAGACACCAAAACCCCCACTATAAGTGACCCCCTGAGAAAAGATACATAGGACAGCAAAAAGAGAGCACAAATGCTATGGAATAGAGAGAAAAAGATATGGAATAAAAGACAAAAGAATAAGAGCATTGGAGCAGAATCTGTAAAGGCTAAGCTTATATAGTGAAAATAAGATTGAGAATTGGATGAATATGGGGAGGACCTCAATTTAGTATTGAGGAAGTAGGAAGTGAATAAGTAGATGAAAGGAAAGAGAATGAGAAGGAAAAATGATAAATTTACAAAAAGAAATTGATTTCAAAAATGGTATAAAAAATTAAAAATAGCAAATTAAAAATAGTGATGAGAAATAATGTGAACAAACTGGAACAGGAAAACAATGGAGAAAAGAAGAAATAAGAAAGAAAAAATGAAAAAAGGAAAGAAAGAAAGAAAGAAAGAAAGAAAGAAAGAAAGAAAGAAAGAAAAAAGGAAGGAAGGAAGGAAGGAAGGAAGGAAGGAAGGAAGGAAGGAAGGAAGGAAGGAAGGATAAAAGGAAAAACAAAAGTGAAAAAAAGTAAAGTGTCTTCCTTTGGCTGGCTTATGATTCCATTTGTCTGTACTGTTCTGTTTGTCAGTTTCCAGGTTGCTGGGCTAAAGATTAGTCTTTAGGCCCTTCCTATATCCTCAGGGAGTATTCAGAATCCTTGTTTTACTCATGGTGTGATCTGGGTGTGGCTATGTTGTTTGCCTGGAGACTGGAGGGCAGGGCTATTTCTCAGGAGAAAATGGTGACTGGGCTTAGATGACTCAGCAACAGACCGTCCACCACTTCCCTAGATCACCCACTCTTCCCCTATTCCACAAGCCCACACCTTCTCCAGCACCTCAGTCCCGGTTAAGTGTCTTATCCAAAAGGTCCCATGAACCAGGTTCAGTGGGAGGAGGCACAGGCCCAGAGCAAGGAGGGACTGCATCCTAGAAAGTTTCTCTCTTGCTGGCACTGCATGATCCAGCTAGGCTTTCAGAGTTGCCTTTCAGAGTTTGCTCAGACCTAAAATCCAGACTTCAAGGTCCAAAATCCCCTATCTCCCACAGTCCCTTGGTCCCCCCCTCCCCCCCATTTTATTTTCTCACAGGCTGATTCTTAGCCTGTCCTCAGGGATGTAGCCCAGCACCCTGTAGATTCCCCCTGCCTCTTTGGACACAGAGACTTGACAGATTCATCTGCTTAGATCCTTGATTTTATCTTATTTCCAGGGACTTCTGCCCTTCCTGGGTGCAAACTATCTCACCATCTGCGTCTCCTTGCCAAATTTGGGCTGAATTCCACTCGTTTCAGCTGCTCCCTTTACCCACTCTGGGACTAGGCTCAGGACACGTCCATCTATTCCACTGCCATCTTCCCTCCTATTATTAGTTTTATTTAATCAAAAATAAAGGAATACAAGAAACTGCCTACTTAAAAATAAAGACTGGCTTACAACACTGAGAAACAATGGAACACAGGGAACTGCAATACTGTCTGGACTGAGAAACAGGTGAGCCAAAGAGAATAATAGAGGAAGTGAATGACCTTCACTGCTGCACATTTTTATGCTATTTTTTAATTTATTTTATTTTATTTTAATTTTTGCATCTTTTTCTTAAGAAACAAATTTTTTCCTCACTTGCTTTTACTTTTTTAATTATTACATTTTTAGATTCACTCAACATTATTACTACTGCTATATTATCTTTTATGTTTTCTTCTTTGTTTTTTTTAAGTGCCATTTTATTTTCTCTTTATTTTATATTGAGATTAGTGTTCTACACTCTATTTTCATCTTTCCTTTAGCATCATTTAACCCTATCTCAACATGACTTTTTTTACATCACTCTCTTCCTAACCTTTCTCTGTTGGTGTCCTATTTATCTTAATCCTTTCCTGCTTTATATTTTCCCTATTATTTCTGTCTAACCCATGCTAAAATTTCAAACTATTTATATATCTAATTTCCAATTCCCTGATCCAAGTGCATACACAACTCTCTTTGCTGTCTTAACTATGGGAAAAAATTGTTTTTCTCTCTGTTCTTTTGTTGTTGTTTGCTTAAATGTTGATTATATTGAATTTTCATGCTTTTTAATGGCATTCTTTTGCTTATCCTTTTGTTGTTGTTGCTTGGTATTTTTGTTTGCTTTGTTTTTGTTTGTTTTTTACATCTGTTTTCTCTTACCTTGCTTGATATTAGTTGGTATTGTACTTTGTATTAATCTCAAAGTACTGTTGCTGGCATTTGCTGGGATTAGTGGTTGTTGTATTGGAATTTTCTCCCCATATATATAGTTTATACCCCTTTTATCTCTTAGTCTCAAACTTGTCTCTTTTTTTTTTTTCCTGTTTCCCAATTTCATTTTGACATTCCATTTTTTTCTTCTCTTTTTACTCTTCTTCTTTCTCTCCTATCCCCTAATTTGCCTTTCTCTACTGGCCACATTTATTGGAGGTTATTAATATAATATCACAAATGCATTTCTGTTCAGTGCCTTGTGTGTTGTACCTGGTTGTCTTGTATTTTGTGCCTTTAAATCAATGCAGGAGAGAGAGAACTACATAAACAGACATGCTGAAAAGAGAAATCATGGGGAGACAAAGAAACAGCCCGCATATGAAAGAAAAGCAGGCATCACCAGAAAAGAAAGTAAACGAGTTACAGTCAAGCAACCAGTCAGAGAAAGAATTCAGAGAAATGATTATAAGGTGGCTAAAAGGAATGGGAGACAATTTTGACAATATGAGTAAGAACCAAGAAGAAATGAAGAATCAATAAGAAATGAAAAATGACATAGCTACTGTAAAGAACTCAAGAGAAAGCATCAAGAGTAGACTATAAGAAGCAGAGGACCGCATCAGTGAGCTAGAAGACAAGATGCAAAAAAATATCCAATTAGAGCAGCTTCTAGGAAAAAAAATAAAAAGCAGGAGAAGAGCCTAAGGGAACTTTGGGTCAACACAAAACAAAACAACATCCCCATAATAGGGGTTCCAGAAGGAAAGGAAACTGAGCAAGGAATAGAAAACCTGTTAGAATAAATATGATAGAAAACTTCCCTGACATAGGGAAGAAAAAACCCACAGAAATCCAAGAAGCTCACAGAGTCCCAAGCAAATTGAACCCCAAAAGACTGACACCAAGGCACATTATAATTAAATTGGCAAACACCAACGACAAAGTAAGAATCTTAAAAGCAGCCAGAGACAGAAAGTTACATATAGAGGAACCCCCATCAGACTAGTAACTGATTTCTAACAGAAACTCATCAGGCCAAAACAGAATAGAATGAAATATACAAATTCATGCTAAAGAAAGGTATGAATCCAAAAATACTGTACCTAGCAAGGCTCTGAATCAAAATTGAAGGTGAAATCAGGAGCTTCACAGACTAAGGGAATTTATCACCACCAAACCAGCAATGCAAGAAATGCTAAAGGTGTGCTGTAAAAATAAAAAAGAAATAGGAAGCGAAGAAGAAACACAAGGGTATAGAATAAAAATGGCAACAAATAAGTAACAATCAATAATAACTTTAAATGTGAATGGATTAAATGTCACAATCAAAAGACATAGGGTATCATATTGGATAAGAAAACAAGACCCATATATCTGCTGTCTACAAGAAACCCACTTCAGAAAAAAAGATGCACACAGACTGATGGAAATGGGTTTTCCAAGTGAATGAAAAAAAAAAAAAAAAAAAACTGGGGTAGCAATACTTATATCTGGAAAATTAGATCTCAAAGTGAAAGACACAATAAGAGATAAGGAAGGCCACTTTATAATATTTAAGAGAGTAATCCAACAAGAAGAAATAACTCTGGTAAACATATATGCACTCAATATAGGAGCACCCAGATACATTAAAAAAAAAAAAAAAAACTCTCGGAGAATATCAAGGGAGAGATTAACAGCAATACAATCATAGTAGAAGACCTTAATACTCCACTATCACCATTGGACAAATCCTCTAACCAAAAAAATCAGCAAAGAAACATCAATCCCAAATGACTCACTAGACAAGATGGAATTAATTGACATCTTCAGAACAATTCACTCCAAAGCCACAGAATATATATTCTTCTCAAGTGCACATGGGTCATTTTCAAAGATAGACTATATGTCTCTTCAAATTCAAGAAGATAGAAATCATATCAAGCATCTTCTCATATCAGTGGCATAAAACTGGAAATCAATTACAATAAAAACAATCCAAAGAAATCAAACACATGGAGACTAAACAGCATGCTATTAAACAATGACGGGGTTATCAGAGAGAAAAAGGAAGAAATAAAAAAAACATCCTGGCAACAAATGGCAATGAAAACACGATAATCCAAAGTCTGTGGGACATAGTGAAAGCAGTCTTGAGAGGGAAGTTCATAGCTCTACAAGCCTACTGCAAAAAGACAAGAAACAATGGTAATATAATAAATTACCTAACCCTACAAGTTAAAGAGTTAGAAAAAGAGCAACAAGAAAAGCCCAGTGTAAGCAGAAGGAGGGAAATAATAAAGATCATAGAGGAGATAAATGACAGAGAGACCAGAGAAATAATATAAAAGATCAACAAAACCAAGAGCTGGTTCCTTGAAAGGATAAACAAGATTGATGAACCTCTAGCCAAGCTCACCAAGAAGAGAGAGTACCCAAATAAACAAAATCAGAAATGAAAGATTTTTAGGTTGAGGGAGGGACCTTGAGGTGCTCAACGTACCTCATGGTGACCAGATATTTGGTCATTGTGGTGGTTAGCGACAAGTCAAGCATATATAGCAAACACTAATGATAACGTAAGAATTTTAAAGGCTACTAGAGAGAGATAGAAAGTTATCTACAAGTGATCTCCCATGAGATTATTGACAAAAAACTGTTCCTAAAGTGTTAACTAAAAATTTTATTGGTAGTTCATCTCTGGATAAAATCTCACAACAGGAAATGAACCTAAAGCAGTCATATTATAGTGCAAAAAATTAAAATTTAAAAGCTATCCAGACTACATTATAAAATTTTCAAAAGCTTCCTAATATTTAAATAAAAAGGGGGGAAAGTAGAAGAATATCATGTAAGGAAAAATATCCTGAAAGTAAATTACATCTAGAAAATTTGTACTTTAGAAAATTAATTGTAATGCTATCAGCAAGACACCCATGGAAAACACACATGGTGTCAAAACAAGCCAGAGGAAAATCATTTGGGCAAAAAATGAAAAAGGATCCCAAGTCAAATGTTTAAAGAATATTCCTTTATTAACTTTTGGTCGAGAATGTGTTTGTATATTTTCAGAAAACAACCCCGAGACCATGTGGATTCTGGCAACAGTGAGGAATTGCCAGGACTACTCCAACCATGAAGACAGAAGAGAAGCAGTCCAGAGATGGAAGACGCTAACAACACCTTGCCATAATAGTAGTCAGCAGCTGTGTATCCCTGCAGGTTGCCCAGGACCAAACCAGAGAGGGTTGGACCTGCATCACCACCATTTGTCCAACATCCAGAACTGAAATATCATTGATGACATGTACACATAAGGAACTGTTTGACATTGAAATTAGGTCTCAAAGGAGCTGGTGGCCAATAAAGAAACTCACTACAGACTTTTAGCATAATGATTATTGCTTGTCTCATTTTTTATTTTTATACATATATTTCCAGTAGAAAATGATCTCACTCATCTAGAGGAAATGGTGAACAACATAGACTGATGAACAAGAACAGAACCAGAGATAAGGAGTCATAGGTCAGACTGTTAGACCCCAAAGGGAGAGATCAGCCAAAGGACTTGTGTGCATACATATGAGTTTAACCAGTGGTCAAGGACAATAGTGGGGTGGGTTCATGAGTGGGGAAGGGTTGGGAATTGGAATGGGGGGTTGAAAACAAATATGTAATACCTTAATCAATAAAGAAATTTTTTAAATAAAAATAAATAAAAAATAAAAAGACACAAAAAAGTCTCCACAAGTTCAAGAATATTTAAATATGATTTTAAGTTATATCAAGCCTCTTCTCAGATCACAGTGGAATGAAATTATAAATAAACTACAGTAAAAACACCCCAAAACTTTCAAGCACATGAAGGCTAAATAGCATGTTATTAAATAATAAATGGTTTACCAACGAGATCAAGAAGGAAATCAAAAACTTCCTTGGGAAAAAAAATGAAAATGAACACACAACACCCCAAATCTCTAGGACATAGCAAAAGTAGTCCTAAGAGGGAAGTTCATAACACTACAGGCCTACCTTAAAAAACTAAAAAATTAAAAATGATGGTGGGAAAATTGGATAGATATGTGGGGGGAAATGAAACTAGATCACCTTCTGACAGCACACACAAGAATAAACTCAAAATGGATAAAATACTTAAATGCTAGATTGAAACTATAAAAAAAAATCTTACAATAAAACATATGCAGTAAAATCTCTGACATTTGGGAGACTAAATGGTGGCCAATAGGTGGATGTGTACTGTTGACACAGAGCAGATAGAAGAAACAGCTTAATCAAATACCATCCACCTGGAATTGGTGAATTAAACACAGCTGGTGAGACAATCCATGACTAGTAAGAAAAGGGGACACCCAGGGAATGGTAGGATAGAGAGACATGCACAGAAGGACTAGAGCTTCAGAAGGGAACTGTGCTGCACCAAATCCACATCCAATGGGGATATATGTAACACTCAACTATAAAAGGGGGTCCACAGGGCTGCTGGCAACTGGGGACTCTAGATCCACAGTCTTGGGAGGCTGCACCCAGAAAGGCAGTCTGAAGTTCTGCATTGGCAGCGCAGTGTGTGTGTTGGGGGCGAGGGAGGGGGACACACACAGCAATACAGTTTCTCTGTCTTTATATTTTCCTTGCTTTTACTCACTAAACCCAGTACATGGAATCTTTCCATTACAAACACTGACCGAGTCTGTGATGCAGGGGAAGGGGAGCAAAATAGAGAGAGCTGACCAGGAAGCCAACTCTTGGGACAGTCAGGTTCCTCCAACACAAAACAGCTATTTTTCTCCTGAAGATAGGGTTCCTCCTAGCAGTGCAGCTGCTCCCAGCCTTGAGTTTGGGAGGGAAACAAGGATTCTGACTACCCCCAGGGAGTGGTCTGGGAATGAGTTCAGGGACCATTTGGTCCTGGAAACTAATACAGTAACACTGCCACCTAGAGCCCTTATCAGAAATAGATGCTTGTGTAAATATGACTGAAAGCAGAGAGAAAAACAAAGCAGAGAGATTGACCCCAACTGCCTAAAGCCAAGGCTGTGCAATCTGACACAGAGGAACAGTGAGTACCTGGGAACTTCAACATAGTTCTGACTACCTAACAGGAAACTGAGATGTGGCGGACAGAACAGTAGAGAGGGGTCTTAAACTAGTCTCCATAGGACATTAAAACTCAACTGAAGAAAACAACACTTCACTTTTTATTTTACTAAAGAAATTAAAATGTATCCATTTTTGTTTTTCTTTATTTTTTGTATTAGTTATTATTAATGTTATTATTTTAATCTTTTATTTTTTGGATTAGTGTTCTACATTATATTTTTACTAGAGGCCTGGTGCATGAAAATTCATGCACTGGAGAGGGCATCCCTCAGCCCAGCCTGCTCCCTCTCATAGTCTGGAAGCCTTCAGGGGTAGGGGTAACCCAGTGAACAGGAGAAGGTGACACCCCCATCACACCTCTGCTGCTGCCACTGCTGGCAGCACAAACCTTGGTCAGCCCTGGTTACCTGAACCTCAGGCTGGCTCTGGGTGGCTGGGAAGCCACCATACAAGGGTTGTCTGTGCCTCAGGCCAGCCCAGCCTGTGGGAAGGCCCTGCCATTCTGTACCTGCCACCCCCAGCAGAGCTAATGGGACTCTGGAAGCAGGCGTGCGGAGCAGTGGCCCTTTCCCTGCTATGGGCACTTCCATCTTGTGCTGGTGTGATGGTCAATTTGCATGTTAACTCTTTATAATATAGGATCTTATTATTTTATTTTTTATCAATATTTTACTTTATCTCATTTTTCCTTTTTGCCAATCATTTCTTCTTCACTGTTCCCTTTTTCATCCTGGTTCTCTTCTCTCCTGCTTTAGTTGTTCTCTCTCCATTTTTTTAACTCCTAGTTAAAAATTGATCTTCTTTATCTATTTATAGTAGTGTCTGTTGGCTTACTCATATGTCTAATTTCCTCTTTCCTGCTCCAAATTCATGCACACTTCTTATTTCTTCTCTATCCAATTTTTCTTGTTGTTGCTATTTGATTGATTGTTCATTTACTTGTTTGTTTTGTTTTTATTTGAAGCTTTTCTTTTTCCTCTTTGCTTGCTCTCTTGTTTTATTAATAGCATAAAATTTTTCACTCGCCAAACTCAGGCTTATCTGCTCTATATTCTCCTTTGCCAAAAATAGATGAATATATAGATAGATTAAAGAGGAAGCATTTACATATTTTAATATATTTTTCAAATTTAATTATTTTTAATTAATTTTTCATTTATGTTATTGTTTACTTTTTATTTTATTGAGTCTTTTGTTTTTTACTTTCGTTCTTATACACTCATTCTCCTTCTACCTTCTAAACACTGAATCATGGACATACCCCCACTTATTCAATACCTTTACTGGAAATAAGCACTACCTCTTCAGATTCAGTCCCTCCCACTTTTTTTTTCCTGGAACGTTGTTTGCGTTTTTTGTTTACTTGCTGGTTTTGTGGAGTTTTCTCTCCATATACATATATTTTTTCTCTTCCTTTTTATTCTTTTTCTTTTCTCTCTTACCTTTTTTCTTTTCTCAATATCATTTTTGCATGCTTTTCCCTCTTCTAATTCTCTTTTCTCTGGTGGTCCCCTTTATTTGGGGTTATCAGTGTCATGAATACATTCATATTTTCTTCCCTTGGTGTCATGTCTTGTCAAGTTGTATTTTGTGCCTTTTGATCAACATGTTAGACAGTGAGCCACATAACCATACATCCTGAGAGCAGAAAAGTAGGGAAACAAAGAATAGCTCCCATTCAAAAGAAAAGGAAAAATCACCAGAAAAGGAAGTAAATGAAATGGAGGCAAACAATTTTTCAAAGAAAGAATTCACAGCAATAGTAATAAGAACCCTGAAAATAATGGAGGACAAATTCAACAACATGTGTAAGAATCAAAAGGAAATAAAGAACTAAGGAGAAATGAAGAATGACATCACTGCAATAAAGAACACAATAGAAAGCATCACCAGTAGACTAAAAGAAGCTGAGGGCTGCATCAGCAAGCTAGAAAGACAAGGTAGGAAAAAAACACACAAGCAGAGCAGTAACTGGAAGAAAAGAAAAAAAAAAAACATTAAAAACCAGGAGAATAACTTAAAGGAGCTGTGGGAAAACACAAAATGAAGCAACATCTGCAAAATAGGGGTGCTAGAATGAGAGGAAACTGAACAAGGAATAGAAAACATGTTTTAAAAATATGTCAGAAAACTTCCCTTATATTGGGAAGAAGAAGAAAAAAAGTTCAAGTAGCTACACAGTCTCAAACAAGTTGAACCCAAAAAGACTAACACCAAGACACATATTTAAATTGACAAAGATCAACAACAAACTAAGAATCTTAAAGGTTGCCAGAGAAATACAGAAAGTTACCTGTAAGGGACCTCACATTAGACTATTAATTGATTTCTCAACAGAAACACATCAGGACAGAAAGGAATGGAAAGAAATATACAAAGTGAAGTAAAGCAAAGGACTGAATCCAAGAATACTATTCCCAGCAAGACTATCATTCAAAATTGAAGGTGAAATCAGGAGCTTGACAACAACAACAAAAAAATGGTTTCAAGCCAGAAATGCAAGAAACACTAAAGGGACTGCTTTAAATAGAAGAAATAAGCTGGAATGAAGGAACACAGGCATAAAGAATAAAAATAGCAACAAACAAGTAAATATCAATAATAACCTTGAACATAAATGGAGGAAATGTTCTAATCAACAGATTGAATACCTGA